>NW_028288808.1:0-640944 GCF_059628265.1 Tinamus guttatus | reverse complement strand
TTCAAGGCATGAAGCAATCCCAGCACCACATCTCGGCCAGCAGAACCGGTGCTTCGGGACAGGAGAACGGCTGCAAATGAGGCGCCCGACTCTCACCCCACGCTGCATGATCCCTTCTCCCGCAAGGCGGGTGCCTTCCAATACTTCCTGGCAGTGCCCCCATGTTAGGGCCCCCATGTCAGGTGCTCCACATGGCGTGCTCTGGCTTTCCAGCTGTTATTCCCATGTCTCCATGAGGATGGGGGATAGCTGCAGAAGACTCCAAAGGAATCCGGTATAGTGACCTTCCTTCAGCAGCTAGAGGCAGTAAAATGCAGCGGCAAATAGATTTCGCTCCATGTCTCCAGTGTAAGTCAAGTCTCTCGCTCCACCTGCGGCAGCCTGAGCATCGTGCATGCCCCACCGTCCGCTGTCCATCTCTCCAAGCACAGGAGCTTCATGAGGAGGTTGAGAAGCCTCTGGCGCAGGTTCCATTCATCGCCGATGCGGCGCAGCTGCTCCGCACACTCAGCCACCACTTCCTGATCTGCAGAGCACAGCGAGATGGGGCTCAGCATCAGGGCCACCCGCACAATCCCCGTGCCACCTTCTGCGCTGCCCCCCCGTTGTTCATCTGCCTCCAGAGAAGATTTTTTCTGGGTGGAAGTTTCTGCATGGACCGGTAATTTCAGCAAGCTCTTGTGTTTGTTCTCGTTAATTTATCACTCTACAGTGGAGATACGGGGGGAGATGATATTTTTCAGGGACCAGTATTTTCAGATTTTTAAAAAATTTTCTTCTAGAGTAGGCTACGATAAATTAAAGGAATATTTTGGCATTTCTTTTACGACATTAAAAAAAGATTATTCAGGGTTTAATATTTCACTTTCCTAGGATTTATTTTTTAGAGCTGTTTTCAAATCTGCCTCCGAAGCCTTTTCCCCGATCGTATCCACCCCCTCCCGACACCCCGCCCAGGGGCTCTGATCCCCTCCCGCCGCCCGGGGCCCGCGCTCCCCTGCGCTCCCCCCACTCGGCCGCTGGTCCCTGCCGCGGTGCTGACGCGCGGCGCGGCCGCCGGGGACACCTCCCCGCTCCTGCTCCCGCTCCCGCTTCCCGCCACCGCCGTTCCCGCGGATCCGCCCTTACCTGCTGTGGCGGCGCTCGGCGCCGTGTGCCGCGCGGTCCCGCCGGGCAGCATCGCGGCGCTGCGGGACGCTGCGCGGATCGGTGCGCGGTGCAGTGCGCTACGGGGCGACGCGCAGTGCTGCACGCGGTTCGGCGCGCCTCGGTGCTGCCCGCTGCGCGCTGCTGTGTTCGCTGCTGTGCGCGGTGCTGTTCCCGGAGTTGCATCCGATTCTGTATCCGAAGCTGTATCCGGTACCGTACCCGGAGCTGTACCCGGTTTTGTACCCGTTGCCATACGCGCTGCTTCAGGCGGTTCTTTACGTAAAGCTGAACGCAGCTCCCTACGCCGTGCTGCACCCCGCTCTGTACGCGGTGCCACACGCGCGGTGCTGTACGCGGTGCCACACGCGCGGTGCTGTACGCGGTGCTGCACACACAGCTCTCTACGCGGTGCCGCACCCGGTTCTGTACGCGGTGCCACACGCGCGGTGCTGTACGCGGTGCTGCACACACAGTCCTCTACGCGGTGCCGCACCCGGCTCTGTACGCGGTGGCCCACGCGCGGTGCTGTACGCGGTGCCGCACACCCTCTCCTGCACCCGCGGCTCTACCTGGCGCTTCTGCCCGGCCCGCCTCAGTGCTGCCCGTTTCTGAAGCGGCTGCTATAAGCGGTGTCGCCCGCGGGGTTTCCCGGGGACGCGCGGGAATCCCGCCCCCCGCGCCGCCGCTCCGCCAATGGGCGCGCGCCGCGGGGGCGGGGCCGGCGGGGACGCGCCCCGTCCTGCTCGGCCGCCTCCTGCCCGGGCGCGTCCTGCTCGGGAGGCTCCTCGGCCATCGCGAGGGGCGGCCTCGAGGCAAAGGCCGCCCCGAGGAGGCGCCGCCGCGGGAAACGCAGCCCGGCCTCGGAGTTCGGCCTCCCTGCAAACACCGCCCCGGGCAAGGGGAGGGAGGAGGCGCCCGTGGAGCGGAGCCGACGGGGAGCCGAGGGCGGGCTCGTTGACGAACACGATCGGATCTCCGAGGCAGGGCCGCCCCGCGGGTCCCCCGGCCCAGGCGGGGTCGGTCCGCGCTCGCAGCGCCCAGGCTGAGCGCGCCATGGGTTGAGCGCGGTGCTGCGCTGCCGTGGCCGAAGTGAGCAGCGCCTCTGGGGCCGGGGGAGCGAGAACGCTCCTTGGGCTCCTTTTGGCAAAGTAGGGGAAATGTGGGGCTCGTCGCCTTTGTAAATTCTCGGACAGCTCTGCCAGCAACTGCTGTCCCGGACAACTGCTGCCCAGCAGCAGTTCTGCTGATCTCGGAAAGGGGCCCTCTCCGAGACATAGGCGGGACAGTAGACGCTTCCCGTGCTCGAACATCGTGGCGCAAACTCGGGGACAAGTTATGTAATTGCTCGATTCGACTCTCAAGAGTGTCACGACAAGAGCAGAGGGGGGACTTCGGGGCAGCCAGCGCGCTCCGTAGAACTGACCGCTCAGCGCGGTCCGCGCGGTTCTGGGTTGCTGGGGGGGGTCTTTAGCGGTGCCCTTTAGGGAAACGCGTCCGCTCCGCAGCGCTTTGCTCGGTGGTGGCAAATGCGAGCGGTGCCGCAGGGAGCCGGCTCGGTGGGTGTCGCAGAGAAGGACGAGTCCCTGCGAGGGCAGTGCAGAAGAGCCTAATACGATACCAGGCAGCCAATGAGCCCCGAGACTTTGCTTTCATTTCCCATAACTGAAGCGCTGTCGCTGTGCCGAGCACCGTCTTGAGGAAGCAGCTCATGCAGCAGAGGAGCCCCGACCGCCGCTTTCTGCGTCGGCTCCGCTGAGCGTCCGCGCCAGGAGTCGCGGGGAGCGAGAGCCGCAGGCAGAGCCCGGGGCTCTCGCGGTGGTAGCCTCACCTGGATGCCGCCCTTCCCTGCCAGCGCGGACAAAACAGCTTTTACTGAGATAAACACCCTTCGGGAATGGACGCAGAAGTGTTTGCGAGAGATGATGCTCTCCCATCGCCCCTGCTGTTTCGATCGGTGTAGTATCATTTAAGCTCGGTGACATTGCAGTGCTGGGAAGAGGAGCTAGTTGAGCTCCATCTTTTTTTTCTGTACTCTAGTATTTTTGCTGAATCAACTCCAAGTTCTTTTTTTATGTCTCCCTATAGAAGGTTGAGTAAACTTTTTGTCATGCCTTCCTTAATAAACTTGTTTTTCCCGCTTTTTCTAGTAGTGTCCGCTACCAGGAGTTTTGTGGTGTCTGAGAAACATCTTTCCATTTTCCACTTTCTGCACACGGCAGAGCTGCAGTTCCCGGTGATCGTCCCGACTCGGGACGCGCGTGTAGGAAATGCAGATATGTGCACAAAGCGCACGCTGAATGTACCCCATTAAACCGAGGCAGGTCCTAAGTGCGGGACCCGTAGCCACCCCGGTAGCGTGCCAGCCTCTGCTGGGTTACTTCCTCTTCGGCGTTTCTGATCTCAGCCTGTCTCCTTTTGTGACTTTTGGCAAACTAGGGTTAATCCTGGGCTCTCCACAGCCCCGAAGACGGGCCGTCATTGGGACATAGGCGGGACATCTCCTTTATTGCTTGATGTGACTCTAAAGAGCGCCACGCCAAGAGCAGAGGGGGGACTTCGGGGCAGCCAGCGCGCTCCGTAGAGATGACCGCTCAGCGCGGTCCGCGCGAGTCCGCTCCGCAGCGCTTTGCTCGGCGGTGGCAAATGCGAGCGGTGCCGCAGGGAGCCGGCTCGGTGGGTGTCGCAGAGAAGGACGAGTCACTGCGAGGGCAGTGCAGAAGAGCCTAATACGATACCAGGCAGCCAATGAGCCCCGAGACTTTCATTTCACTTCCCATAACTGAAGCGATGTCGCTGTGCCGAGCACGGGCTTGAGGAAGCAGATGCTGCCGCAGAGGAGCCCCGATCGCTGATTTCTGCCTCGGCTGCGCTGAACGTCAGCGCCAGGAGTCCCGGGGAGCGACAGCCTTTTTGAGAAAAGAGAGCGAACTATCCCATTCTCCCGGTAAGTGTTCTCAGACAGGCACACCGGCAGTGAGGAAATCCAATTTACAGATACAAAATGGACAGTGAGGGGATAAAGTTTTTAATTTTCTTTTTTTTTCTGTACTCAATTATTTTGCTGAGTGCACTTCAAGTTTTTTCTCTATTATTTTCTCTATTATTTTTGCTGAATCAACTTCAAATTCTTTTTTAATATCTCCCTATAGGATGTTGAGTAAAGTTTTTTCTCATGCCTTCCTTAATAAACAGATGTTCGAGCACGGGAAGCGTCTCCTCTCCCGCCTATGTCTCGGAGAGGGGCCGTCTACCGGTGCTGCCGCAGCTGTGGAGGCAGAGACAACCTTGAGAGTCGGGCTCCTCTCCGAGCTAAGCAGAAGTGCTACTGAGCAGAACACGGTCACGGATCATTCTCCACATCACCGCATTGAAGCCGCTTAAACACGGTGCCTCCTCGAGCTGTCCGAGAATTTACAAAGGCGACGAGCCCCACATTTCCCCTTGTTTGCCAGGCAGAGCCCAAGGAGCGTTCTCGCTCTCCCGACCCCAGAGGCGCTGCTCACTTCGGCCATGGCAGCGCAGCACCGCGCTCAACCCATGGCGCGCTCAGCCTGGGCGCTGCGAGCGCGGACAGAGCCCCGCCTGGGCCCGGCGGGGCGGCCCTGCCTCGGGGGGCCGATCGTGTTCGTCAACCAGCCCGCCCTCGGCTCCCCGTCGGCTCCGCTCCACGGGCGCCTCCTCCCTCCCCTTGCCCGGGGCGGTGTTTGCAGGGAGGCCGAACTCCGAGGCCGGGCTGCGTTTCCCGCGGCGGCGCCTCCTCGGGGCGGCCTTTGCCTCGAGGCCGCCCCTCGCGATGGCCGAGGAGCCTCCCGAGCAGGACGCGCCCGGGCAGGAGGCGGCCGAGCAGGACGGGGCGCGTCCCCGCCGGCCCCGCCCCCGCGGCGCGCGCCCATTGGCGGAGCGGCGGCGCGGGGGGCGGGATTCCCGCGCGTCCCCGGGAAACCCCGCGGGCGACACCGCTTATAGCAGCCGCTTCAGAAACGGGCAGCGCTGAGGCGGGCCGGGCAGAAGCGCCAGGTAGAGCCGCGGGTGCAGGAGAGGGTGTGCGGCACCGCGTACAGCACCGCGCGTGGGCCACCGCGTACAGAGCCGGGTGCGGCACCGCGTAGAGAACTGTGTGTGCAGTACCGGGTACAGCACCGCGCGTGTGGCACCGCGTACAGAACCGGGTGCGGCACCGCGTAGAGAGCTGTGTGTGCAGTACCGGGTACAGCACCGCGCGTGTGGCACTGCGTACAGAGCGGGGTGCGGCACCGCGTAGAGAACTGTGTGTGCAGTACCGGGTACAGCACCGCGCGTGTGGCACCGCGTACAGAGCGGGGTGCAGCACGGCGTAGGGAGCTGCGTTCAGCTTTACGTAAAGAACCGCCTGAAGCAGCGCGTATGGCAACGGGTACAGAACCGGGTACCAAACCGGGTACAGTGCCAGATACAGCTTCCCATACAGATTCGGATGCAACTCCGGGAACAGCATCGCGCACAGCAGCGAACACAGCAGCGCGCAGCGGGCAGCACCGAGGCGCGCCGAACCGCGTGCAGCACTGCGCGTCGCCCCGTAGCGCACTGCACCGCGCACCGATCCGCGCAGCGTCCCGCAGCGCCGCGATGCTGCCCGGCGGGACCGCGCGGCACACGGCGCCGAGCGCCGCCACAGCAGGTAAGGGCGGATCCGCGGGAACGGCGGTGGCGGGAAGCGGGAGCGGGAGCAGGAGCGGGGAGGTGTCCCCGGCGGCCGCGCCGCGCGTCAGCACCGCGGCAGGGACCAGCGGCCGAGTGGGGGGAGCGCAGGGGAGCGCGGGCCCCGGGCGGCGGGAGGGGATCAGAGCCCCTGGGCGGGGTGTCCGGAGGGGGTGGATACGATCGGGGAAAAGGCTTCGGAGGCAGATTTGAAAACAGCTCTAAAAATAAATCCCAGGAAAGAGAAAATAAAACTCTGAATAACTTTATAAATTTATTTTAACAATATATTATAAACTCATTATATCATCGGCCCTTCTCAAGAGTTAAAACCCGAAAAGATCTCCTGTAGAATAAAATAAGAATAAAAATAATAATACTGGTCCCTGTAAAAATATTATCTCTGCCCAAATCTCCTGTAGAGTGATAAATCAACAAGAACAAAGACAGGCGATTGCTGAAATTACCGGTCCATGTAGAAACTTCCACCCAGGAAAAATGTCGTCTGGAGGTAGATCAGCAGGCGGGGTGCGGCGCGGGGGGCGAGATGGGGGTTGTGCGGGTGGCCCCGATGCTGAGCCCCATCTCGCTGTTTTCTTTAGATCATGAAGTTGTGGCCGAGTGTGCGGAGCAGCTGCGCCGCATCAGCGATGAGTGGAACCTGCGCCTGAGGCTCCCCAACCTCCCCATGAAGCTCCTGTGTTCGGAGAGATGGACAGTGGACGGCGGGGCGTGCACAACACTCGGGCTGCTGCAAGTGGAGCGAAAGCCTTGACTTACACTGGGGACATGGAGCTAAATCTCTTTGCCGCTGCATTTTACTGCCTCTAGCTGCTAAAGGAAGGTCACTAGTCCGGAATTCTTTGGAGTATTCTACAGTTTAACCCCATGCTCATGGAGACACAGCAATTACAGGTGGAAAGGCAGAGCATGCTGCGTCGATCACCTGACATAGGGGCCCTGTGTCCTACAGCACCACCGGGAAGGCTTGGAAGGCGCCAGCCTTGCAGGAGAAGGGATCGTGCAACGCGGGGCGAGAGCCGGGTGCCACATTTGCAGCCATTCTCCTGTGCTGAGGCGCCAGTTCTGCTGGCCAAGATGTGGTGCTGAGATTGCTTCACGCCTTGAACCAGAAATACTCTTTATTGAAAATAAAGAAAATGTCGCTTCACCCACTAATAATTATGGTTCTGGGGATTAAACAGGATGCTGCATAATTCTAGTCTTTATTATATGTTATACATATAAATATTTTTACATGTATACTTTTTTTATATATATGTCCCCCGGTTGTATGAAGTGAGTGTTTCATGGAACTACTGAGTGGATGTTACACGTGGAGGTTCAAAAGCAGTATGAAGAGCAGTTCAAATCACTACCAAAGTGAGTCCCATTAACTAAAAGAAAGCCTAATGCTTTCTGGCTATAATGGAAATAATCGCGTCCTGCTTCCGAGCTCGCATCGCTGTGGGGAGCATAGGAGCCATAGAAGGGATGTTGTGAAACTTCGGGGAATGCCTTATCCTCAGGATATATGAGTTGATTAGCAGTGCAGTATTTTTTGTGCCTAGGTCTGGGAACTGTTTCTTTTCCCCAAAGTGCTTCTCACCCTGACCTCAGAAAAGAAGACCGAGATCTAAGCAACCTATGCTTGGATCCAAGCAACCAATGCCAGTGGATGAGCCCGATCGTGATGGTGTCTTTGCTAGGCACTTGTGTTACTTCTCCAAATGATCTGCTATATGGTTGTATCAACCGCTCCTTGTTCTCCTTTAGGCCTGTCTTGGATCCGTGCTAGATATTTCACTGTATGCAGCCTGCATGTGCATGTTGAATTGTTGTTGAGCTAATAAATATGATGTGCTGGCAAAGAAAATGACTCACTGCACTTATAGCTCTAATTTTAAGTGGTCTTAGTTAAAATTTATTAGCTATAACCATTATAATATCTAATATATACGAATTGCTATGACATTACATTACAATACATACCATTAGATAAATTCATTCCGAAGCCTTATAGAAGTGGCCATTGATGGGGATTGCACATTCATCGTAAGGAGTTAGTGTGGCTGCAGGCAGAAGGAAACACAGAGCGTTTGCCAAGGTGAGGTTTTGTCTTTCTCCAAAGCATTTAGAAGCCGAACTGTCGGTAGCAGAAAATTCTGTGACTCACCACGAGGGACAAGCAAAGAGATCACGCAGCAGTTATTCTCACTTGATCAAATCTTGTCCTAAGGAAGTGTCCATGGAGAGAAGGGCTTGAGGTCGTTGCCAGCTGTCTCTCAACCACCAGACGATTCCCAGAACTTGGTGCTACCTCTGCCCTTGTCACCAACAGGCAGCAGCACTGTGGGGACACATGTTCCCAGAGTGCAGAGGACAGAAAGCTTCCTTGCCAAAGGCTCAGGTTTTCAGCAGATAGAAAAGCTAATCAGAGCAAAGTAAGTCCCTACCTCTTCCCACCCATGCCTCGTTGCCTGCCAGGTGAGGCTTTAAGGAACTTCCCTTTCAGAGACAGCGGCAAACAAACCCAGAGGAGGCCACCAGACTGGTGTCAGGTGCCACTGCGGGTGCATTATTTTCCACAATCCCAACAAAAAGAAAACGGCAATGCCAATTTCAACAATCTTGGAAGATGAGCAAAGACACCCTCTGAAGGTCACAGAATTACAGAATCACAGAATGTTTGAGGTTGGAAGGGGCTGGACACTGATTAGGCCTGACTCAGGAACATTCAGCATTACGAGGCACATTAATACAAAGTCATACAAACTCTCCAGTTCAAATGTCCTTGAAATAAATTTTTCTGCTCCATGCGCATTGCTGTTCAATTCAGCAATTTGAAAGCCTGATGTGAGGCTCATACAGATCATCTAGTCCAAACCCCTCTGCTCAAGCAGGGACATTTGGCACAGGGTGGTGTGCAGGCAGGTTTGGAAGAACTCCAGAGAAGGAGACTCCACAGTCTCTCTGGGCAGCCTGTGCCAGGGCCCTCTCACCGTCACAGTAAAGAAGTTCTTGCTCATATGGAGATTAAACTTCCCATGTTTGAACTTACACCCGTTAGCCCTAGTCCTGTCAGCGGCCACCACAGAGAAGAGCTTGCCCCATCCTCCCTACAATCACCCCTCAGGTACTTGAACATGTGGTCACTTCATCGATCACCTTATCGTAGATGACTATCAGGTTCATCAAACACGACTTTCCCTTGGTGGATCCATGCTGACTACTTCTGGTCGCATCTAGGTATGTCTTCCTTGACATACCTAGAGATGGTCTCTAGAATGAGCTGCTCCATCACCTTTTCAGGGACAGAGGTGAGGCTGACAGGCCTGTATTTTCCCTGCTCCTCCCTCTTGCCTTTTTTGAAGACTGGAGGGACATTGTTTTCTTCCAGTCCTCAGGCACCTTCCCTGCCCTCCATGACCTCTTGAAGATGATGCAGAACAGTTGAGCAATGACTCCTGCCAGTTCCCTCAGCACTCTTGGATGCATGCCATTTGGGCCCATAGATTTATGGGTGTCCAGTTTGCCTACATAATCCCTAATCCATTGCTCCTTGACCAGTAGAAAGTCCTGCTGTCTCCTCGTACTCTCTCTTTTCTCTGGGCTCAGGAGTTCATGGGGACTGGCCTTAGCAGTAATGTCAGAAGCAAAGAAGGCATTCAGTAACTCTGCCTTCTCTGCATCCTTTGCCACCAAGTCACCCTCCTCCTTGAGCAGCTGGCTAACCTTTTCCCTAGTCTTCCTCTTGCTGCTGATGTATTTACAGAAGCCCAAGAGCCACGGCCACGCAAAGCCCAGCATAGTGCGAAAGGGAAAAGCCAAAGGAGCCGTGGAGCAGGCGGCCGCCTTCCCATCCTGCTGCGCTTCCCTCCACCCTAGGCCTGCAGACACCAGCCCCACCAGTCACCCGCCTCAGTCAGCACCAGGCCACGCTCTCGGAGGCGAGAGTGCGGCGTCTCCACCAGAGGGGCTGCTCACACAGCATTTCCTGAGTGCACAGAGAGGCAGCAGCTCCCTCCTGTTCCCTGCAGGATGTTTGGCTTCTTTGGAAGTGAAGCAAAAAGCGGTGCCTCACATGCAGCCATTTCTGTTTAGCTCGTAGGGCTGAGATGGACTCGCCTACGGCAGCACCTGATGTGGCGTCGAGAGCACCTGGAGGGCCCCAAGGCCACCAGACAGGAAAGGCTCGAGGATACGACACGATGTCTCAGTCTCCACGCTCTTTCCATGAGGCAGCTGGCAGTCTGATGGCTCAGCTGCTGCCGACTGATAGTCCTGGCAGTCGACGCAGCCTAAACACAGGGCGATGCTGAGGGGAGCCAGCACAGGGAGGTGGGTGCCCCTTCTCCTGCCCACTCCCCTTGTAGTGCGAGGTGACCCACAGCTGAGCTCCTCCAAAGGCACAAGGGAAAATCTCATCCATCCCTTCAACAGCAGTGGATAGATCAAAACAATAAAGTGCAGAAATTCCCAATGGTTTCTTGCATTTCATCAGTTTGTCATTTGGATCTTGCCTTCTGTGCTCCGGAGGGCTGCTATTGCATCTCCCTGTCTCATGCATGTCACCTCTGGGTCTTCCTTGAGCAGGGCTTTGAGTTCATTCCCAGCAACACTGCTCATCCCTGCTTCCACAGTCCTCCCATGCCTCTTTCCTTGCAAAACACCAGCCTTAAACACGATGCCTCCTCGAGATGTCCGTGAAATTACAAAGGCAACGAGCCCCAGATATCCCATCCATCCCCCAGATATCCCAGCTCTGTCCGTGCTCGGTGCGCCCTGGGTGGCACTGGCGACGCCTGCGCTGGCTGCGCGTATCTTGGGCTGAGCGCGGTGCTGCAGCCGGGGCGACCGTGGCCGAAGTGAGCAGCGACCCTGGGGTGGGAGCGCGGGCTCCGGGCTGCCCGCGCGCTGGGGCCAGGACAGCGAGAACGCTCCTTGGGCTCCTTTTGGCAAAGAAGGGGAAATGTGGGGCTCGTCGCCTTTGTAAATTATCGGACAGCTCGAGGAGGCACCGTGTTTAAGCGACTTCAATGCGGTGATGTGGAGAATGATCCGTGACCGTGTTCTGCTCAGCAGCAGTTCTGCTGATCTCGGAAAGGGGCCCTCTCCGAGACATAGGCGGGACAGGAGATGCTTTCCGTGCTCGAACATCGTGGCGCAAACTCGGGGACAAGTTATGTAATTGCTCGATTCGACTCTCAAGAGTGTCACGACAAGAGCAGAGGGGGGACATCGGGGCATGCAGCGCGCTCCGTAGAACTGACCGCTCGGCGCGGTCCGCGCGCTTTCCGCTGGCTGCGGCGGGTTTGACGGTGCCCTTTAGGGAAACGAGTCCGCTCCGCAGCGCTTTGCTCGGCGGTACACGATCCCTTCAGTCTCCTCTTGCGGTTTCGATTGGCGCAAGATACCTTGAAGTCGGTGACTTGCAGTGCTGACAAGAGAAGCAAGTTGAGAAAAGAGAGCGAATTATCCCATTCTCCCGGTAAGTGTTCTCAGACAGGCACCCCGGCAGTGAGGAAATCCAATTTACAGATACAAAATGGAGAGTGAGGGGATAACGTTTTTAATTTTCTTTTTTTTTCTGTACTCAATTATTTTGCTGAGTGCACTTCAAGTCTTTTTTTTTTTTTTTTTTTTTGGTGTGTGTGTGTGTTTCACTATAAGATATCGAGTAAAGTTTTTGTCATGCCTTCCTCAGTAGTCTCGTTTTTCCTGTTCTTCCGGGTAGTGTCTCCCATCAGCAGCATTGCGGTGGAATTATTTCTGTTGCTTCATGGAAAAAAGGGGCGGGGGGAGGGAGAACTTCACAAATGTCTAAGCCATAAGCATTATTGTCTCCTTCACTTCTCAAGCAAATGGTTTTGCTCTGTGTTCGTACTTCTCTTGTGGTAGCTGAAGCAAAGCTTTGTTTGCTGCTGCTGAGTTTCTGATACTCCCACTACGGTGAGGGAAGGGGTTAATGCACATTTCAGTAGCTACGGCAAGGACCCGTCACTACTTTCGTTTTAAATAGCTGGTGTGATTCAGCAGACAGGAGGGAAGAGGAGAGGGTGTGCGGCAGCCAGGGATACGACACTTGTTTTGCGGCTCTTTGGTGCGACTGCGGCAGCTTGACCGCATCCCTGTGGGACACGGAGGGAAGGTGCGAGAGCAGGAATCTCCTACCTTGTCCCCGACAGGCCACTGGGCACTCTTGTGTTGGTGCTAAAGTAGGAACTGCCAATGGGGACCTCAACAAAGACAGAGCGCCCCAGTGCAGACCAAACCAAAAAGCTCAAGGAGCCTGTGATGAAGGCAGCGGGAGGGTCAGCTCCAGATGGGACCTACGTACCCCATCTTCTGCCTAACCATACACAGTGGCATTAGAGGGAGCCATTTTCTTTCAAGTGTTATGTTGCCGGCTGTCTCCTGGAGGCTGGTGTTTTACAAGGAAAGAGGCATGGGAGAACTGGGGAAGCAGGGATGAGCAGTGCTACTGGGAATGAACTCAAAGCCCTGCTCAAGGAAGACCCAGAGGTGACATGCATGAGACAGGGAGATGCAACAGCAGCCCTCCTGAGCACAGAAGGCAAGATCCAAATGACAAGCTGATGAAGTGCAAGAAACCATTGGGAATTTCTGCACTTTATTGTTTTGATCTATCCACTGCTGCTGAAGGGATGGGGGAAATTTTCCCTTGTGCCTTTGGAGGAGCTCAGCTGCTGGTCACCTTGCACTACAAGGGGAGTGGGCAGGAGAAGGGGCACCCATCTCCCTGTGCTGGCTCCCCTCAGCATTGCCCTGTGTTTAGGCCGCGCCGACTGCCAGGACTATCAGTCGGCAGCAGCTGAGCCATCAGACTGCCAGCTGCCTCATGGAAAGAGCGTGGAGACTGAGACGTCGTGTCATATCCTCGAGCCTTTCCTGTCCGGGGCCTTAGGGACGTCCAGGGGCCCTGGACGCCACATCAGGTGCTGCCGTAGGCGAGTCCATCTCAGCCCTACGAGCTAAACAGAAATGGCTGCATGCGAGGCACCACTTTTCACTTCCAAAGAAGCCAAACATCCTGCAGGGAACAGGAGGGAGCTGCCGCCTCGCTGTGCGCTCAGGAAATGCTGTGTGAGCAGCCCCTCTGGCGGAGGCGCCGCACTCTCGCCTCAGAGACGGTGGCCTGACGCTGACTGAGGCGGGTGGCTGGTGGGGCTGGTGTCTGCAGGCCTGGGGTGGAGGGAAGCGCAGCAGGATGGGAAGGCGGCCGCCCGCTCCACGGCGCCCTTGGCTTTTCCCTTTGGAACTATGCTGGGCTCTGCGTGGCCGTGGCTCTTGGGCTCCTGCAAATACATCAGCAGCAAGAGGAAGACTAGGGAAAATGTTAGTCAGCTGCTGAAGCCTCACATCAGGCTTTCAAATTGCTGAATTGCATTCGCAATGCACTTGCAGTGGCACCCGACGCCAGTCTGGTGGCCTCCTCTGGACTTGTTTGCCGCTGTCTCTGAAAGGGACGTTCCTCAAAGCCTCACCTGGCAGGCAACGAGGCACGGGTGGGAAGAGGTAGGGACTTACTTTGCTCTGATTAGCTTTTCTATCTGCTGAATTCCTGAGCCTTTGGCAAGGAAGCTTTCTGTCCTCTGCACTCTGGGAACATGTGTCTCCACAGTGCTGCTGCCTGATGGTGACAAGGGCAGATGTAGCACCAAGTCCTGAGAATCGTCTGGTGGTGAGAGACAGCTGGCAACGACCTCAAGCCCTTCTCTCCATGGACACTTCCTTCGGACAAGTTTTGATCAAGTGAGAATAACTGCTGCGGGATCCCTTTGCTTGTCCCTCATGGTGAGTCACAGAACTGTCTGCTACCGACAGTTCAGCTTCTAAATGCTTTGGAGAAAGACAAAACCTCACCTTGGCAAACGCTCTGTGTTCCCTTCTGCTGCAGCCACACTAACTCCTTGCCAACAATGTGAAGCCTTCATACACGGCCACTTCTATAAGCCTTTGGAGTGAGTTTATTTAATGTAATGTAATAATAATTTGTATATATTAGATATTATAATGGTTATAGGTAATGAATTCATAACTTAGACCACTTAAAATTAGAGCTATAAGAGCAGTGAGTCATTTTCTTTGCCAGCACATCATATTTATTAGCTCAACAACAATTCAAGACGCACGTGCAGGCTGCATACAGTGAAATATCTGGCACAGATCCAAGAGGGGCCTTAAGAAGAAAAAGGAGAGGTTGGTACAACTATACAGAAGATCATTTGGAGACATAACACAAGTGCCTAGAAAAGACATCGTCACACTCAGGCTCATCCACCGGAATTGGTTGCTTGGATGCAAGCATTGGTTGCTTGGATCTCAGTCTCTTTTCCTGAGGTCAAGATGAGAAGCACCTAGTGGAAAAGAAACAGTCCTGCCAGACCTAGGCACAAAAAATATCCAAGGATAAGGCATTCCGCAAAGTTTCACAACATTCATTCCTGCTAAGGCTAAAAATCCCCATAGGGCTCTATGAGCCTCACACCAGGCTTCCAGATTCCTGAATAGTCCAGCAGTGCACATGTAGCAGAACACTTTATTTCAAGGACATTTGAATAGGAGGGTATGAATGACTTTGTATTAATGTGCCTCGTATTGCTGAATGTTCCTGAGAGTCCCAGTCAGGCCTAATCAGTGTCCAGCTTCCTGCAGGCTTGGAGAGGACCGGGGACCTCCACCGAGCCCAGCAGATGCACAGGGAGCCTTTCGGTTGAGTCCACGAGTGCCTTTAGTCACCGGTTCTGCTACGCGGCAGAGCCTCAAAGCTGCTGCTTGGCCTAACAGCAACTTCGCATTTACTTTCAAACACCCCAAAATACTCTGCTGTACATGTCAGCAATTTCAATGTGAAGTGACCCAGACTTCAGGAAGTCCAAATAGGCCCCACTATAAAACACAGCAGTGTTCTTATAGCAATGCAGGGAGTGGTAAGAGCAGCGAGAATGTGACTTCAAGCTACCCTTCCCACTAAATAACCTAAAAGAGATGGTGATTTAGGAAACGTCTATGCACTGATTCGGTGGCAACCACAACCGCTGTTCAGTAACAGCCATTTTCCTGCCCTGAAAAGCACAGCTTAGGCTCACACACACACCTGACATTGGGGACCAGGAGCGTTGCTGTTTGCTTTGCAGCTGACTCGCCCCTGCTCCTTCCAAGGCAACCGAATGTGACCGTTGAGTGGGACGGGTGGAAAATATCTTGTTTATTCAGAAATCTGAGGTTCGCCTTCATAAAGGAACTGGACATTCACTTTCAGAGACATTCTGTCTTTAAAGAGAGGTAGTTGCTTCCTTCGAGAAAGATAATGTTCTCATGAAAACCTCACATTCAACTTTAACTTCAGCTTCCATTCATAGGTTGTCGTTCCTTATGAAAATACACACCAATATTTTATAGTTCTCCAGAAATTCTTTTCAATATAAAAAGAATCCTTTCACGACATGCACGTCTGTTAGTACCCGTATTTCTCTGTATAGGATATACCTACATATATATATATATATTCCTTTTCATCATATTTAATGGTATGGTCTAGTGTGCTCCCCACAGCGATGGGAGCTCGGAAGCAGGACGCGATTATTTCCATTATAGCCAGAAAGCATTAGGCTTTCTTTTAGTTAATGGGACTCACTTTGGTAGTGATTGGAACAGCTCTTCATACCGCTTTTGGAGCATCCACGTGTAACATCCACTCAGTAGTTCCATGAAACACTCACTTCATACAGCTGGGGCGCATATACATAAATAAAGTATACAGATGTATAATATATAATAAAAACTAGAATTATGCTGCATCCTTTTTAATCTGCAGAATCATCATAATTATTCGGTGAAGCGACATTTTCTTTATTTTCAATTAAGAGTCTTTCTGGTTCAAGGCATGAAGCAATCCCAGCACCACATCTCGGCCAGCAGAACCGGTGCCTCGGGACAGGAGAACCGCTACAAATGCGGCGCCCGGCGCTCGCCCCGCGCTGCATGATCCCTTCTCCCGCAAGGCGGGCGCCTTCCAATACTTCCTGGCAGTGCCCCCATGTTAGGGCCCCCATGTCAGGTGCTCCACATGGTGTGCTCTGGCTTTCCCCCAGTAATTCCCGTGTCTCCATGAGGATGGGGGATAGCTGCAGAAGGCCCCAAAGGAATGCTGTTTCGTGACCTTCCTTCAGCAGCTAGAGGCAGTGAAATGCAGCGGCAAAGAGATTTCGCTCCATGTCCTCGATGTATGTCAAGGCTTTCGCTCCACCTGTGGCAGCCCCGGCGTCGTGCACACCCCGCCGTCCGCTGTCCATGTCTCCAGGCACAGGAGCTTCATGGGGGTGTTGAGGAGCCTCTGGCGCAGGTTCCACTCATCGCCGACGCGGCGCAGCTGCTCCGCACACTTCGCCACCGCTTCCTGATCTGCAGAACACAGTGTGATGTGGCTCAGCATCGGGGCCACCCGCAACACCTCCGCGTCGCCCTCCGCCCCGCCCCCGCCTGGGGCATGGACCGGTAATATCAGTATTCGCCTGTGTTTTTTCTTGATTTATCCCTCAAGAGGATATTTGGGGAGAGATAATATATTTACAGGTACCAGGATTTTCCGGATTCTTGTCAAAAAAATTTCTAGAGGAAATCTTTTTTGGTTTTAAGCTTTTCGAAGGGCCTAAGATATAATTATTTTATAATATATTTTAAAAATAAATCTATAGAAATAAGGATTTTCAGGGTTTAATTTTTCTCTTTCCTGTGATTTTTTTTTTAGAGCCATTTTCAAATCTGCCTCCGAAGCCTTTTCCCCGATCGTATCCACCCCCTCCCGACACCCCGCCCAGGGGCTCTGATCCCCTCCCGCCGCCCGGGGCCCGCGCTCCCCTGCGCTCCCCCCACTCGGCCGCTGGTCCCTGCCGCGGTGCTGACGCGCGGCGCGGCCGCCGGGGACACCTCCCCGCTCCTGCTCCCGCTCCCGCTTCCCGCCACCGCCGTTCCCGCGGATCCGCCCTTACCTGCTGTGGCGGCGCTCGGCGCCGTGTGCCGCGCGGTCCCGCCGGGCAGCATCGCGGCGCTGCGGGACGCTGCGCGGATCGGTGCGCGGTGCAGTGCGCTACGGGGCGACGCGCAGTGCTGCACGCGGTTCGGCGCGCCTCGGTGCTGCCCGCTGCGCGCTGCTGTGTTCGCTGCTGTGCGCGATGCTGTTCCCGGAGTTGCATCCGATTCTGTATCCGAAGCTGTATCCGGTAGTGTACCCGGAGCTGTACCCGATCCTGTACCCGGTGCCATATGCGCTGCTTCAGGCGGTTCTTTACGAAAAGCTGAACGCAGCTCCCTACGCCGTGCTGCACCCCGCTCTGTACGCGGTGCCACACGCGCGGTTCTGTACCCGGTGCTGCACACACAGTTCTCTACGCGGTGCTGCACCCCGCTCTGTACGCAGTGCCACACGCGCGGTGCTGTACGCGGTGCCGCACACCCTCTCCTGCACCCGCGGCTCTACCTGGCGCTTCTGCCCGGCCCGCCTCAGCGCTGCCCGTTTCTGAAGCGGCTGCTATAAGCGGTGTCGCCCGCGGGGTTTCCCGGGGACGCGCGGGAATCCCGCCCCCCGCGCCGCCGCTCCGCCAATGGGCGCGCGCCGCGGGGGCGGGGCCGGCGGGGACGCGCCCCGTCCTGCTCGGCCGCCTCCTGCCCGGGCGCGTCCTGCTCGGGAGGCTCCTCGGCCATCGCGAGGGGCGGCCTCGAGGCAAAGGCCGCCCCGAGGAGGCGCCGCCGCGGGAAACGCAGCCCGGCCTCGGAGTTCGGCCTCCCTGCAAACACCGCCCCGGGCAAGGGGAGGGAGGAGGCGCCCGTGGAGCGGAGCCGACGGGGAGCCGAGAACGGGCTCGTTGACGAACACGATCGGCCCCCCGAGGCAGGGCCGCCCCGCGGGTCCCCCGGCCCAGGCGGGGCTCTGTCCGCGCTCGCAGCACCCAGGCTGAGCGCGCCATGGGCTGAGCGCGGTGCTGCGCTGCCGTGGCCGAAGTGAGCAGCGCCCCTGGGGCCGGGAGAGCGAGAACGCTCCTTGGGCTCCTTTTGGCAAAGAAGGGGAAATGTGAGGCTCGTCGCCTTTGTAACTTCTCGGACAGCTCTGCCAGCAACTGCTGTCCCGGACAACTGCTGCCCAGCAGCAGTTCTGCTGATCTCGGAAAGGTGCCCTCTCCGAGACATAGGCGGGACAGTAGACGCTTCCCGTGCTCGAACATCGTGGCGCAAACTCGGAGACAAGTTATGTAATTGCTCGATTCGACTCTCAAGAGTGTCACGACAAGAGCAGAGGGGGGACTTCGGAGCAGGCAGCGCGCTCCGTAGAACTGACCGCTCAGCGCGGTCCGCGCGCTTTCCGCTGGCTGCGGCGGGTTTGGCGGTGCCCTTTAGGGAAACGAGTCCGCTCCGCAGCGCTTTGCTCGGCGCTGACAAATGCGAGCGGTGCCGCAGGGAGCCGGCTCGGTGGGTGTCGCAGGGGACGAGTCCCTGCGAGGGCAGTGCAGAAGAGCCTAATACGATACCAGGCAGCCAATGAGCCCCGAGACTTTGCTTTCATTTCCCATAACTGAAGCGCTGTCGCTGTGCCGAGCACCGTCTTGAGGAAGCAGCTCATGCAGCAGAGGAGCCCCGACCGCCGCTTTCTGCGTCGGCTCCGCTGAGCGTCAGCGCCAGGAGCCGCGGGGAGCGAGAGCCGCAGGCAGAGCCCGGGGCTCTCGCGGTGGTAGCCTCACCTGGATGCCGCCCTTCCCTGCCAGCGCGGACAAAACAGCTTTTACTGAGATTGTAGGGTGCATTAGCAGGGAAGGTAGGGGTTAAATAGCTAATGTAGAATAAGCTGAGTCTTAGAGCACAAGGACCCATGATAACTGGCAGAGTCCGGATGTCTTGCTCATGGCAGGGGCAGAACCCTTGATAGATGGCAGGGTCAGGATGCCCTGCTCATGGCAAGGTCTGGACCCTTGATAGGTGGCGGGGTTAGGGTGCCCTGCCCTCAATCAGGATGATAGGGGGGCTGCTTATCCAGATGTTTTAATTCAGCAAAATAGATAACATTAACAAGAATGCAAAACAGGAAAACGGGAGGGGGAACACTCTTGGGTAAGAACGGTATAAAAGAGGGACGCTCGAAGTGGTCGGGGTCCGTGGTGTGACCCCTGCGTGGGAAAGCCCGGACCCCAGCTAGCTGGTAATACTTATTATCTTTCTTCTATTAATAAAAGACAATATATCTATGGTGGTTGTCTCTCTCCCTGTCAGTTCGGATACCGGACCTAACATTTGGGGGCTCGTCCGGGATCCGAATGCAGGGGAGGAGAAAGAGATAGAGAAAGATAATAAGTCAAGGGAGGCCTCAGGGGGTGAGAGTGAGCCGACAGAAATCCAGGTGGACGCACCAAAGGATAGTCGGCTGGAGTCTGAGGGAGACGTCCCTCAGACTCCCACGAGAAGGAAGGGTGGTTGGTTAGGTTGTTTGGGAACACCGTATCTCCTTGACGAAAGGAGACCGGTGTGGGAAGGGTGAATTCTGTTAATAATCGCCCTTACTGGTTTACTGGCAGTTGTATTAACTTTGGTTTTAAGCGACGAGCTTGATACAATGGGACAAGGGAAATCCACCCCTTTGTCATTTATGTTAAATCATTTTGGATATGTTAAACGTCGGGCACATAATTTGTCTGTAGAAGTGTATAAAAACTGATGGGAGGCATTTTGTAAAAGTGAGTGGCCAAGTTTTGATGTAGGCTGGCCGAGAGAGGGAAGTTTTGATTTAGAATTAATAAGGAGAGTAAAAGAGGTAATAATGAGACCTGGGTCAGAAGGACACCCAGATCAATTTCCATATATAATCACATGGGAGGATTTGGTTCTGTATCCACCCCCATGGCTGAAACCTCTTTTGGGGGAGGGTAGAAAAGACGGAAAAGTTGATATTTACGTAGTGAGAAAGGAAGATGAAGAAGGAATATCAAGTACCACCCATGCCTTCCCAGTTAGAACGATTGGAACAACTGGGCCACAGGGACAGCGTACGTATCAATACTGGCCATTCTCTTCTAGCGATTTGTATAATTGGAAAAGTCAAAACCCCTCCTTTTCCGAGAAACCGGGGGCGTTAATTGATTTATTAGAATCCATCTTGTTTACGCACAACCCTACCTGGGATGACTGTCAGCAGCTTTTAAAAGTGCTGTTTACGACCGAAGAGCGTGAAAGGATCCTGACCGAGGCGCGAAAGTTGGTGCCGGGAGAGGACGGGAGACCCACCGGGCAGCAGAACCTTATCGATGAAGGATTCCCATTGGTAAGACCACCGTGGGATTTTGAACAACCTGAAGGTAGGGAGCGTCTTCGAACATACCGGCAAACGCTGATGGCTGGGTTGCGGGCGGCGGCGCGTAAACCTACTAACTTAGCAAAAGTAAATGCTGTTAGGCAGGAAGCCGAGGAAAGCCCTGCCGCTTTCTTAGAGAGAATATTAGAGGCGTTTAGACAATTCACTCCTTTAGATCCTATGAAGGAGGAGAATCGGGCAGCTGTCATCTTGGCATTTGTAAATCAAGCTGCACCAGATATAAGAAGGAAATTACAAAAGATTGAGAGGTTGGGGGAGCAAACTTTACAGGATCTTTTAAAGGTAGCAGAGAAAGTGTACAACAACAGGGAGACTCCAGACGAAAAACAGGAGAGAATAAGAAGGGAAGATCGGAAACACCAAAGGGAAATGTCTAGGAGATTTTTTGAAGCAGGAGAAAAATCAGAGAGGCAAAGAAGGGGACCGCCACCCCCCAGAGGAACAGGGGTACGGTTAGGAAAGGATCAATGTGCAATTTGCAAAAAGAAAGGACACTGGAAAAATGAGTGTCCAGAAAAAGGAGAAAGGAGGCCACCTAGAGTACTGGTGGCAAAAGAAGATAGTGACTGAAGGGGCCGGGACTCGGAACCCTTCCCCGAGTCTTGGGTAGAATTAGAAATGGAAGGGAAACGTGTAAAATTTCTGGTAGACACAGGGGCTGAATACTCAGTAATAAATAAAGCAGCGGGGAAACTATCGACAAGGAAAGCTCGAGTACGGGGGGGTAAATGGGAGTAAGGTATATCGGTGGACATCAGAAAGGAAGGTAGATGTAGCTAATAGACAAATCACGCATTCATTCTTGTATATACCGGAGAGTCCGGTACCCTTAATGGGCCGGGATCTCCTAACTAAATTGGGGGTAAGGATATATTTCGAGGACGATGGGGTAAAGATCAATGACCGGGAAGGACAACCGATACAGGTCCTGACTGTTAGATTAGAGGACGAATATAGACTGTATGAAGAGAGGAAGGAAGAAATTGGACCAGAAACTCAAAAATGGATGAGGGAACTCCCAGAAGTATGGGCAGAGAATTCAGGGGTAGGAGAGGTTAAAGGGAAAACTCCTCTGGTCGTGGAATTAAAACCAGGAGCTCACCCGATTAGGGTTAAACAGTACCCAATGACCCCTGAAGCTCGACAAGGGATAGCGAAGCACATTAAAAGGTTACTGGAAGCTGGCATTCTGCGTAAATGCAAATCTCCGTGGAATACTCCTCTGCTGCCAGTAAAGAAGCCCGGAGGAGATTTCAGGCCAGTTCAAGATCTGAGAGAAGTTAACAAAAGAGTGGAGGATGTGCATCCTACAGTCCCGAATCCATACACTCTGTTAAGTACGATGCCACCAGATATGGGATGGTATACAGTTTTAGACTTAAAGGATGCCTTCTTTACCATCCCCCTGACAAAACAGAGCCAGGAAATGTTTGCTTTTGAATGGGAAGATCCCGAGAGCGGATATAAGGGTCAGTTAACTTGGACCCGATTACCACAAGGGTTCAAAAATTCACCGACTTTGTTTAATGAAATACTGCAGGAAGATTTGAGTGAATTCAGGAGACAGAATCCTAGTGTGAAATTGCTTCAGTATGTGGATGATCTGCTGCTAGCGGCAAGAACGAAAGAGGAGTGCGAGGAAGGTACGAGGAAGTTGTTGCAAGAATTGAATAAACTAGGATACCGAGTAAGTGCTAAGAAAGCTCAGCTATGTAGTCCTGAAGTAACATATCTGGGATATAAGATACGAGATGGTAGGAGATGGCTAACTGATGCCATGAAAGAGACTGTTCTTCGGATTCAGGAGCCCAGATCTCCAAGGGAGGTTCGAGAATTCTTGGGGACAGTAGGATACTGCCGTTTGTGGATACCTGGGTTTGCAGAGAAAGCGAAACCTCTGTATGAGGCGAGTCGAGAGAAACCGGACTGGCAGTGGACAGAAGCTATGGGAAAATCTTTTGAGGAACTGAGATTAGCCCTGCTAGAGGCCCCTGCACTTGCACTCCCGGACCCAGCCAAGGATTTCCATTTATATGTGAGCGAAAGAGCGGGAATTGCTAAGGGAGTGCTAACTCAAAAACAAGGACCTTGGAAAAGGATAGTGGCGTACTTATCAAAGAAATTAGACCCAGTCGCCGCAGGGTGGCCCTCGTGCCTTAAAATCATTGCAGCCGTGGCAATGATGGTTAAGGACGCAGACAAACTCACGTTTGGGCAAAAGCTGCATGTAACGGCTCCCCATTACGTGGAGGCATTACTCAAACAGCCGCCTGAAAGATGGATAACAAATGCTAGGCTGACTCATTACCAAGCCTTACTTTTAAACCCAGAAAGGATTATGTATACGTCCCCAACGACTTTAAATCCAGCCACCCTCCTACCTAACCCAGAATATGAAACACCTGTGCATAATTGTCAGGAGGTGTTAGCTGAAACTGCGACGGTGCGGGAAGATTTAAAGGATGAGCCGCTGCAAGGGGGAAAAGTGTGGTTTACAGATGGAAGTAGCTTGGTCGAGCAAGGAAAAAGAAGGGCGGGAGCTGCAGTGGTAAATCAGAAGGGAGAAATAGTTTGGAGCCAGCGTTTACCAGACGGCACTTCGGCTCAGAGAGCGGAACTGATAGCCTTGGCTAAGGCACTAGAAATGGCAGAAGGAGAGCGAGTGACGATTTATACAGATAGTCGCTACGCATATGGGACAGTGCATATACACGGAGCAATATACAGAGAAAGGGGATTTCTTACCTCCGCAGGAAAAGAAATCCGAAACAAAGAAGAGGTTTTGCACTTGCTGTCAGCTTTGCAGAAACCAAAAGCAGTGGCAATTGTGCATACCTTAGGACATCAGAAGAAAACCGATACGATAAGTAGAGGGAATGCAGCTGCAGATAGTGCAGCCCGGCGAGCTGCGTTAGAAGGACAAATACAAAGGGTACTAGCCCTGACTCACAACACTTTAAGAGAAGAAGAGGAAATTGGAGAGGATGAATACACCCCAGAGGAGAGGGAGTGGATTCAAAAGGTCGCAGAAAAGCAAAGTGCAGGAGAAGGACATTACGATACAGGAGGAAGAATGTTAATTCCTAAGCGGTTGGGACAGAAGATGGTGCAACAGTTACACAGTACCACACACTTGGGGGAAAGAAAAATGGGACTGTTAATAGAAAAGTTCGGGTTGAGATTCCAAGATCAGAGGAAAATATTAAGAGGGATAATAGAGGGGTGTCAAGCATGTCAGGAAATGAAACCATCGAGGGTCAGGAAGGTACATGAAGGTATAAGGGAAAGGGGTGGTGAGCCTGGAAAGCATTGGGAAGTAGACTTTACAGAAATAAAACCAGGTAAATACGGATATAGATATCTGTTGGTATTAGTAGACACCTTTTCAGGGTGGGTGGAGGCCTTTCCCACTAAGCGAGAAACAGCCCAGGTGGTAGCAGTCCCATATATGCAAACGGGACATTCTGTGGGACAAATGGGACAGTCGACGGGTTACAACAACGATTCCCTGCGTGCGGGATTACCCTTAGGAGCATATGGGGGGGATCCATCAGGACAGGTACATAAGAGGACAGATTTACTATGGAATAATGATACCGCTAAGGCCTTGCCAGATGGAGTGTTTCTAATTTGTGGGGATAGAGCATGGCAGGGAATACCTAAGAATGCCTATGGGGGACCGTGTTATTTAGGGCAACTGGCAATGATAGCCCCGTCTAAAGCTAAGTTGTTAACTATGAAGCAGGAACAAAGAAGGCAAAAGCATTCCCTTGGTTTAACACCGGAATGTGATGATAATGTACAATTAATATCTGTAACCGCGCGGGTCGCCTTAGCTATCTTTGTGCCAGGAGCTGCAGCAGGAAATGCATTAAGGGAACTTTCGAAGTTAGCCTGTTGGAGTGAGAAGCAAGCAAATGCGACAACCGAGGTATTGGAACAACTCCCGATTGATCAGAACAGCCTGCAACATGCACTACTACAGGACAGAGCGGCTATAGACTTCTTGCTCCTCGCCCATGGACAGGGATGTGAGGAGTTTGAAGGACTATGTTGTTTTAACCTGTCGGACCATAGCCAATCGATTCAACAACAATTGCGCTGGCTCAAGGAACACACTCAGAAGATAACACGGGAAGAAGGACTGATGGACGGATGGCTAGAGTCGTTGTTTGGAGGGTTACCTGGGTGGATATCAGGACTGATAAAAGAAGGATTACGCGTATTTGTAATTCTGTTATTACTGTTACTGTGTATCTGTATAATGTGGAAATGTGTAATGGGGGTAATGGAAAAAGCTACAAATCGAGTTAATTCTATGCACATAATGTTCATGCGACAAACTCAGAAAGATCGAGAAAGGATTCTCTGATATTAGCAAAAGAAAAAGGGGGGAATGTAGGGTGCATTAGCAGGGAAGGTAGGGGTTAAATAGCTAATGTAGAATAAGCTGAGTCTTAGAGCACAAGGACCCATGATAACTGGCAGAGTCCGGATGTCTTGCTCATGGCAGGGGCAGAACCCTTGATAGATGGCAGGGTCAGGATGCCCTGCTCATGGCAAGGTCTGGACCCTTGATAGGTGGCGGGGTTAGGGTGCCCTGCCCTCAATCAGGATGATAGGGGGGCTGCTTATCCAGATGTTTTAATTCAGCAAAATAGATAACATTAACAAGAATGCAAAACAGGAAAACGGGAGGGGGAACACTCTTGGGTAAGAACGGTATAAAAGAGGGACGCTCGAAGTGGTCGGGGTCCGTGGTGTGACCCCTGCGTGGGAAAGCCCGGACCCCAGCTAGCTGGTAATACTTATTATCTTTCTTCTATTAATAAAAGACAATATATCTATGGTGGTTGTCTCTCTCCCTGTCAGTTCGGATACCGGACCTAACAAGATAAACACCCTTCGGGAATGGACGCAGAACTGTTTGCGAGAGATGATGCTCTCCCATCGGCCCTGCTGTTTCGATCGGTGTAGTATCATTTAAAGTCGGTGACATTGCAGTGCTGGGAAGAGGAGCTAGTTGAGAAAAGACAGCGGAGCTTTCTCAGTCACGGCAAGCGTGCTCCGAGCAGCTACCCAACAGTGAGGAAATCTAATTTACAGACACAAATACGAGAATAAGCAAGAAAGAAAATGAAAGAAACAAATCTCTTATTCTTACTCCATCTTTTTTTCTGTACTCTAGTATTTTTGCTGAATCAACTTCAAGTTCTTTTTTTATGTCTCCCTATAGAAGGTTGAGTAAAGTTTTTGTCATGCGTTCCTTAATAAACTTTTTTTTCCCGCTTTGCCTAGTAGTGTCCGCTACCAGGAGTTTTGTGGTGTCTGAGAAACATCTTTCCATTTTCCACTTTCTGCACACGGCAGAGCTGCAGTTCCCGGCGATCGTCCCGACTCGGGACGCGCGTGTAGGAAATGCAGATATGTGCACAAAGCACACGCTGAATGTACCCCATTAAACCGAGGCAGGTCCTAAGTGCGGGACCCGTAGCCACCCCGGTAGCGTGCCAGCCTCTGCTGGGTTACTTCCTCTTCGGCGTTTCTGATCTCAGCCTGTCTCCTTTTGTGACTTTTGGCAAACTAGGGTTAATCCTGGCCTCTCCGCAGCCCCGAAGACGGGCCGTCATTGGGACATAGGCGGGACATCTCCTTTATTGCTTGATGGGACTCTAAAGAGTGCCACGCCAAGAGCAGAGGGGGGACTTCGGGGCAGCCAGCGCGCTCCGTAGAGATGACCGCTCAGTGCGTTCCGCGCGAGTCCGCTCCGCAGCGCTTTGCTCGGTGGTGGCAAATGCGAGCGGTGCCGCAGGGAGCCGGCTCGGTGGGTGTCGCAGAGAAGGACGAGTCACTGCGAGGGCAGTGCAGAAGAGCCTAATACGATACCAGGTAGCCAATGAGCCCCGAGACTTTCATTTCACTCCCCGTAACTGAAGCGATGTCGCTGTGCCGAGCACGGGCTTGAGGAAGCGGCTGCTACCGCAGAGGAGCCCCGATCGCTGATTTCTGCCTCGGCTCCGCCGAGCAGAATACGGTCACGGATCATTTTCCATCTCACGGCATTGAAGCCGCTTAACACGGTGCCTCCTCCAGGTGTCCGTGAAATTACAAAGGCAACGAGCCCCAGATTTCCCATCCATCCCCCACATATCCCAGCTCCGTCCGTGCTCGGTTCGCCCTGGGTGGCACTGGCGACACCTGCGCTGACTGCGCGTATCTTGGGCTGAGCGCGGTACTGCGGCCGGGGCGACCGTGGCCGAAGTGAGCAGCGACCCTGGGGTGGGAGCGCGGGCTCCGGGCTGCCCGCGGGCTGGAGCCGGGAGAGCGAGAACGCTCCTTGGGCTCCTTTTGGCAAAGAAGGGGAAATGTGGGGCTCGTCGCCTTTGTAAATTCTCGGACAGCTCGAGGAGGCACCGTGTTTAAGCGACTTCAATGCCGTGAGATGGAAAATGATCCGTGACCGTATTCTGCTCAGCAGCAGTTCTGCTGATCTCGGAAAGGGGCCCTCTCCGAGACATAGGCGGGACAGGAGATGCTTTCCGTGCTCGAACATCGTGGCGCAAACTCGGGGACAAGTTATGTAATTGCTCGATTCGACTCTCAAGAGCGTCACGACAAGAGCAGAGGGGGGATTTCCGGGCACCCAGCGTGCTCCGTAGAACTGACCGCTCAGCGCGGTCCGCGCGCTTTCCGGTGGCTGCGGCGGGTTTGGCGGTGCCCTTTAGGGAAACGAGTCCGCTCCGCAGCGCTTTGCTCGGCGGTGGCAAATGCGAGCGGTGCCGCAGGGAGCCGGCTCGGTGGGTGTCGCAGAGAAGGACGAGTCACTGCGAGGGCAGTGCAGAAGAGCCTAATACGATACCAGGCAGCCAATGAGCCCCGAGACTTTCATTTCACTTCCTGTTAACTGAAGCGATGTCGCTGTTCCGAGCACGGGCTTGAGGAAGCAGATGCTGCCGCAGAGGAGCCCCGATCGCTGATTTCTGCCTCGGCTCCGCTGAACGTCCGCGCCAGGAGCCGCGGGGAGCGAGAGCCGCAGGCAGAGCCCGGGGCTCTCGCGGTGGTAGCCTCACCTGGATGCCGCCCTTCCCTGCCAGCGCGGACAAAGCGGGTTTTACAGAGCTAAGCACCCTTCGCGAATGGACGTACAAGGAGCTGTGAGACACGATCCCTTCAGTCTCCTCTTGCGGTTTCGATTGGCGCAAGATCCCTTGAAGTCGGTGACTTGCAGTGCTGACAAGAGAAGCAAGTTGAGAAAAAAGAGCGAATTATCCCATTCTCCCGGTAAGTGTTCTCAGACAGGCACCCCGGCAGTGAGGAAATCCAATTTACAGATACAAAATGGAGAGTGAGGGGATAACGTTTTTAATTTTCTTTTTTTTCTGTACTCAATTATTTTTGCTGAGTGCACTTCAAGTTTTGTTTTTTTTTGTTGTTTTTTTTTTTGTTTGTTTTTGGTGTGTGTGTTTGTGTCTCACTATAAGATATCGAGTAAAGTTTTTGTCATGCCTTCCTCAATAGTCTTGGTTTTCCTGTTCTTCCGGGTAGTGTCTCCCATCAGCAGCATTGCGGTGTCTGAGAAACCCCTTTCGTTTTCCCCATTTCTGCACCCGGCAGAGCTGGCCGTTCCCGACCATCGTCTCGATTCGGGATCGTCCCGACTCGGGACGCGAGCACATGTTGGGGGCCACACCAGGAAAACGAGGCAGGTCCTAAGCGCAGGCCCCGTAGCTGCCCCAGCGGGGTGTCAGCCTCTGCAGGACTACTTCTCTTTGGAATTTCTTAGCTCGATGTGGCTTTTTAAACGTTGTTACGTGTTCTCCCGTACCTTTCAGAGAGAGAATTATTTCTGTTGCTTCACGGAAAAAAAGGGCGGGGGGGAGGAGGGAGAAGTAAAACTTCACAAATGTCTAAGCCATAAGCATTAGTGTCTCCTTCACTTCTCAAGCAAATGGCTTTGCTCTGCATTCGTGCTTCCCTTGTGGTAGCTGAAGCAAAGCTTTGTTTGCTGCTGCTGAGTTTCTGATACTCCCACTACGGTGAGGGAAGGGGTTAATGCACATTTCATTAGCTACAGGAAGGACCGTCACTACTTTCGTTTTAAATAGCTGGTGTGATTCAGCAGACAGGAGGGAAGAGGAGAGGGTGTGCGGCAGCCAGGGATACGACACTTGTTTTGCGGCTCTTCGGTGCCACTGCGGCAGCTTGACCGCATCCCTGTGGGACACGGAGGGAAGGTGCGAGAGCAGGAATCTCCTACCTTGTCCCCGACAGGCCACTGGGCACTCTTGTGTTGGTGCCAAAGTAGGAACTGCCAATGGGGACCTCAACAAAGGCAGAGCGCCCCAGTGCAGACTAAACCAAAAAGCCCAAAGAGCCTGTGATGAAGGCAGCGGGAGGGTCAGCTCCAGATAGGACCTACGTACCCCATCTTCTGCCTAACCATACACAGTGGCATTAGAGGGAGCCATTTTCTTTCAAGTGTTATGATGCCGGCTATCTCCTGGAGGCTGGTGTTTTACAAGGAAAGAGGCGTGGGAGAACTGAGGAAGCAGGGATGAGCAGTGTTGCTGGGAATGAACTCAAAGCCCTGCTCAAGGAAAACGCAGAGGTGACATGCATGAGACAGGGAGATGCAGCAGCAGCCCTCCTGAGCACAGAAGGCAAGATCCAAATGACAAACTGATGAAGTGCAAGAAACTATTGGGAATTTCTGCACTTTATTGTTTTGATCTATCCACTACTGTTGAAGGGATGGGGGAATTTTTTCGCTTGTGCCTTTGGAGGAGCTCAGCTGCGGGTCACCTTGCACTACAAGGGGAGTGGGCAGGAGAAGGGGCACCCATCTCCCTGTGCTGGCTCCCCTCAGCATTGCCCTGTGTTTGGGCCATGCCGCCTGCCAGGACTATCAGTCGGCAGCAGCTGAGCCGTCAGATTGCCAGCTGCCTCATGGAAAGAGCGTGGAGACTGAGACGTCGTGTCGTATCCTCGAGTCTTTCCTGCCCGTGGGCCTTAGGGCCCTCCAGGGGCCCTGGACGCCACATCAGGTGCTGCCATAGGCGGGTCCGTCTCAGCCCTACGAGCTAAACAGAAATGGCTGCATGCGAGGCACCACTTTTCACTTCCAAAGAAGCCAAACATCCTGCAGGGAACAGGAGGGAGCTGCCGCCTCCCTGTGCGCTCAGGAAATGCTGTGTGAGCAGCCCCTCTGGCGGAGACGCCGCACTCTCGCCTCAGAGACCGTGGCCTGGTGCTGATGGAGGTGGGTGGCTGGCGGGGCTGGTGTCTGCAGGCCTGGGGTGGAGGGAAGCGCAGCAGGATGGGAAGGCGGCCGCCCGCTCCACGGCTCCCTTGGCTTTTCCCTTTGGCACTATGCTGGGCTCTGCGTGGCCGTGGCTCTTGGGCTTCTGCAAATACATCAGCAGCAAGAGGAAGACTAGGAAAAATGTTAGTCAGCTGCTGTAGCCTCACATCAGGCTTTCAAATTGCAGAATTGCACTCGCAATGCACTTGAAGGTGCAGCCCACGCCAGTCTGGTGGCCTCCTCTGGACTTGTTTGCCGCTGTCTCTGAAAGGGATGTTCCTCAAAGCCTCAGCTGGCAGGCACGAGGCACGGGTGGGAATAGGTAGGGACTTACTTTGCTCTGATTAGCTTTTCTATCTGCTGAATTCCTGAGCCTTTGGCAAGGAAGCTTTCTGTCCTCTGCACTCTGGGAACATGTGTCCCCACAGTGCTGCTGCCTGTTGGTGACAAGGGCAGAGGTAGCACCAAGTCCTGAGAATCGTCTGGTGGTGAGAGACAGCTGGCAATGACCTCAAGCCCTTCTCTCCATGGACACTTCCTTAGGACAAGATTTGATCAAGTGAGAATAACTGCTGCGTGATCCCTTTGCTTGTCCCTCGTGGTGAGTCGCAGAATTTTCTGCTACCGACATTTCGGCTTCTAAATGCTTTGGAGAAAGACAAAACCTCACCTTGGCAAAGCTCTGTGTTCCCTTCTGCTGCAGCCACACTAACTCCTTGCCAAGAATGTGAAGCCTTCATACACGGCCACTTCTATAAGCCTTTGGAGTGATTTTATTTAATGTAATGTAATAGTAATTTGTATATATTAGATATTATAATGGTTATAGGTAATGAATTCATAACTTAGACCACTTAAAATTAGAGCTATAAGAGCAGTGAGTCATTTTCTTTGCCAGCCCATCATATTTATTAGCTCAACAACAATTCAAGACGCACATGCAGGCTGCATACAGTGAAATATCTGGCACAGATCCAAGAGGGGCCTTAAGAAGAAAAAGGAGAGGTTGGTACAACTATACAGAAGATCATTTGGAGACATAACACAAGTGCCTAGAAAAGACATCGTCACACTCAGGCTCATCCACCGGAATTGGTTGCTTGGATGCAAGCATTGGTTGCTTGGATCATAGAATCATAGAATCACAGAATGCTTAGGGTTGGAAGGGACCTCTAGAGATCATCTAGTCCAACCCCCCTGCATACGCAGGGTCACCTAGAGCACGTGGCACAGGACTGGATCCGAGCGGGTTTGGAAGATCTCCAGAGAAGGAGACTCCACAACCTCTCTGGGCATCCTGTTCCAGTGCTCTGTCACCCTCACTGAACTCGGTCGTTTTTCCTGAGGTCAAGATGAGAAGCACCTAGTGGAAAAGAAACAGTCCTGCCAGACCTAGGCACAAAAAATATCCAAGGATAAGGCATTCCGCAAAGTTTCACAACATTGATTCCTGCTAAGGCTAAAAATCCCCATAGGGCTCTATGAGCCTCACACCAGGCTTCCAGATTCCTGAATAGCCCAGCAGTGCACATGTAGCAGAACACTTTATTTCAAGGACATTTGAATAGGAGGGTATGAATGACTTTGTATTAATGTGCATCGTAATGCTGAATATTCCTGAGAGTCCCAATCAGGCCTAATCAGTGTCAAGGCAGCAGCCATCATCTCAGGTCTGATCCCACAGTTGGTACTGATGCAGGAGCTGCCAATGGGGACCTCGAGCCAGGCAGAGCGCCCCAGAGCAGACAAAACTGAAATGCCCAAGGAGCCTGTGATGAGCATAGCAGTGCTCTGATCAGAGCCCCGCTGGGCGCTCATGGTGGTGACTCTGGACACCTGCGCACTGCCCGGCTCCCCCGTGAAGCTAGCAGGAGGATCAGCTCCAAGATGCGACCTCCATAGCCCCGTAGTCTGACCAATGATATCCGATGGCATTAAAGCGAACCATTTTCTTTCAAATTTTATGACCCAATATCGTGGTGACTCGATGTCACTGCAGCAGTGCGGCTGCATCCCTGTGGGGCACGGAGGGAAGGCGCAAGAGGAGGAATCTCCTCCCTTATCCCTGACAGGCTGCAGGGCACAAGGCAGCCACCATCCCGGTTCTGCTCCTGTGCTTGGTGCTAAAGCAGGAGCTGCCAATGGGGACCTTGAGGTGGTGCAGGCAAAACCGAAAAGTTCATGGAGCCTGTGATGAAGTCAGGGGGAGGGTCAGCTCCAGATGGGACCTACACACCCCCTCATCTGCCTAACCATACACAGTGGCATTAGAGGGAACCATTTTCTTTCAAGTTTTAAGACACAGGCTGTCCCCTGGAGGACGATGTTTCACTTGAAAAGAGACGCTGGAGAGCTGGTGGAGCAGGGTTAATTTTTGTAGTGCCACAGGGAATGAACCCAAAGCCCTCCTCTAGGAAGACCCACAGGTGACATGCCTGGGACGGGGAAATGCAACAGTGGCCCTCCTGAGCACAAACTGATGAAATGTAAGAAACTATTGGGAGTTTCTGCACTTTATTTTTTGATCTATCCACTGCTGCAGAAGGGATGGATGAGGTTTTCCCTTGTGCCTTTGGAGGAGCTCAGCTGCAGGTCGCCCTGCACTGTGAGGGGAACAGGCAGGAGAAGGGGCACCAGCCTCCCTGTGCTGGCTCCCCTCAGTATCACCCCGTGTTTAGGCCGCGCTGACTGCCAGGACTATCAGTCGGCAGCAGCTGAGTCATCAGACTGCCAGCTGCCTCGTGGAGACTGAGACATCGTGTCGTATCCTCGAGCCTTTCCTGTCCGGTGGCCTTGGGGCCCTCCAGGTGCCCTGGACACCACATCAGGTGCTGCCGTAGGCGAGTCCATCTCAGCCCTACGAGCTAAACAGAAATGGCTGCATGTGAGGCACCGCTTTTCGCTTCACTTCCAAAGAAGCCCAACATCCTGCAGGGAACAGGAGGGAGCTGCCGCCTCGCTGTGTGCTCAGGAAATGCTGTGTGTGCAGCCCCTGTGGGAGGAGGCCGCACTCTCGCCTCAGAGACCGTGGCCTGGCGCTGACGGAGGCGGGTGGCTGGCCCCGGTCTGCAGGCCTGGGGTGGAGGGAAGCGCAGCAGGGTGGGAAGGCAGCGGCCCGCTCCATGGCTCCCTTGGCTTTTCCCTTAGGTGCTGTGCTGGGCTCTGCGGGGCCGTGGATCTTCGGAGGGTGCCTTTGAACATCTTCCAAGATTGTTGAGATCGCCACTGCCATTTCTTTCTTGTTGGGAATGTGGAAAAATGCACCCACACTGGCACCCGACACCAGCCTGGTGGCCTCCTCTAGGCTTGTTTGCTGCTGTCTCTGAAAGGGACATTCCTCAGGGCCTCAACTGGCAGCCTATGGGGCATGAGTGGGAAGAGGTAGAGACTTGCTTTGGTCTGATTTATTGTTCGATCTGCTGAAAACCTGAGCCTTTGGCAAGGAAGCTTTCTGTCCTCTGCACTCTGGAAACACATGTCGCCGTAGTGCTACTGCCTGTTGGTGACAAGGGGAGAAGCAGCACCAAGTCCTGGGAAAAGTCTGGTGGAGAGAGGCAGCTGGCAACAACCTCAAGTCCTCCTCTTCAAAAAACAGAGCTATAAAAAGAGTGACTCACTTTCTTTCCTAGCACATCATATTTATTACCTCAACAACAATTCAAGACACACATACAGACAGTATACACTGATATATCTGCCACAGATCCAAGAGAGGTCTTAAGGAAAACAAGGTAGGGCTGATACAACCAAACAGCAGATCATTCAGACACATAACATAAGTGCCCAGCAAAGAGATCACAAAGCTCTTGCTCATATATAGGCATTGGTGGCTTGGATCTCAGTCTTTTTTCCTGAGGTGAAGGTGAGAAACTCTTCATGGAAAAGAAACAGTCCTCCCAGACCTAGGCACAAAAAATACTGCACTACTAACCTACTCCGATATCCCGAGGATAAGGCATTCCCCAAAGTTTCACAGCATTCATCCCTGGTACGGCTTAAAACCCTCCTAGGTCTCTACGAGCCTCACACCAGGCTTTCAAATTCCTGAATTGTACAGCAGTGTGCATGGAGCAGAACACTTTATTTCAAGGACATTTGAATAGGAGAGTATGAATGACTTTGTATTAATGTGCCTTGTAATGCTGAATGTTCCTGAGGGTCCCAGTCAGACCTAATCAGTGTCCAGCTTCCTGCAGGCTTGGAAAGGACCGGGGATGTCCACCGAGCCCAGCAGACACACAGGGAGCCTTTCGGTTGAGTCCAAGAGTGCCTTTAGTCAGCGACTCTGCTTCATGGCAGAGCCTCGAAGCTGCTGCTTGGCCTAACAGCAACTTTGCATTTACTTTCAAATACCCCAAAATATTCTGCTGTACGTCAGCAATTTCAATGATGTGAAGTGACCCAGACTTCAGGAAGTCCAAATAGGCCCCCCCCCTATTAAAGCAATACAGGGAGTGGTAAGAGCAGCGAGAATGTGACTTCAAGCTACCCTTCCCACTAAATCTCCTAACAGAGATGGTGATTTAGGAAATGCCTATGCACTGATTCAATGGCAACCACAACCACCGTTCAGCAACGGCCATTTTCCTGTCCTGAAAAGCACAGCTTAGGCTCACACACACACCTGACATTGGGGACCAGGAGCATTGCTGTTTGCTAGGCGGCCAACTCACCCCTGCTCCCTCCAAGGCAGCCGAACGCGACCATTGAATGGGACAGGTGGAAAATATCTTGTTTATTCAGAAATCCAAGGATTACTTTCATAAAGAAACTAAACATTCACTTTCAGTGACATTGTGTCTTTAAAGAGAGGTAGTTGCTTCCTTCAAGAAAGATAATGTTCTCATGAAAACCACACATTCAACTTTAACTTCAACTTCCATTGATAGGTTATGGTTCCTTGTAAAAATATACACCAGGATTTCATAGTTGTTCAGAAATTCTTTTCAATATCAAAAGAATCATTTCACAGCATGCGCAAATGCTAATACCCGTATTTCTCTGTATAGGATATACCTACATACATATATCCCTTTTCATCATATTTAATGGTATGGTCTAGTGTGCTCCCCTCAGCAATGGGAGCTGGGAAGCATGATGGGATTATCCGCTTTATAGTCAGAAACCATTTCTTTTAGTTAATGTGAATCACTTTGGTAGTGATTTGAACAGCTCTTCATACCACTTTTTGAGACTCTACGTGTAACATCCACTCAGTAGTTCCATGAAACACTCACTTCATACAACTGGGGGGCATATATATAAAAAAAGTATACATGTAAAAATACTTATATCTATAACATATAATAAAGAGTAGAATTAGGCTGCATCCTGTTTAATCCCCAGAAACATAAATATTAGTGGGTGAAGCGACATTTTCTTTATTTTCAATAAAGAGTATTTTTGGTTCAAGGCGTGAAGCAATCCCAGCACCACATCTTGGCCAGCAGAACCGATGCCTCAGGACAGGAGACCGGCTGCAAATGCGGCACCTGATGCTCGCCCCGTGCGGCCCGATCCCTTCTCCCGCGAGGCACCCGCCTTCCGAGCCTTCCCTGCGGTGCCATAGGACACGGGGCCCCTATGTCAGATGCTCCAAGTGGCGTGCTTTGGCTTTCCACCCGTTATTCCCGTGTCTCCATAAGGATGGGGGTTAACTGTAGAATACTCCAAAGAATTCCTTATTAGAGACCTTCCTTCAGCAGCTAGAGGCAGTGAAATGCAGTGGCAAAGAGATTTCGCTCCATGTCCCCAGTGTAAATCAAGGCTTTCGCCCCAGCTGCGACAGCCCTGGCGTCGTGCACACCCCACCGTCCGCCGTCCATCTCTCCAAGCACATGAGCTTCATGAGGAGGTTGAGGAGCCTCAGACGCAGGTTCCACTCATCGCCGATGCGGCGCAGCTGCTCTGCACACTCGGCCACCACTTCCTGATCTGCAGAGCACAGCGAGATGGGGCTCAGCATCGGGGCCACCCGCACAACCCCCCGTGTCGCCCCCCCGCGCTGCCCGCCGCCTGGCGCCCCGCTGTGATCTCCCTCCTGGGTGGCAGTTTCTACATGGACCAGTAATTTCAGCAATCGCCTGTCTTTGTTCTTGCTGATTTATCACTCTACAGGAGACTTGGGGAGATATAATATTTTTACAGGCACCACTATTTTCAGGACTATTTTTAATTTTTATCCTTATTTTACTCTACAGGAGATCGTTTCCGGTTTTAAGTCTTGAGAAGGGCCGATGATATAATGAGTTTATAATATATTTTCAAAATAGATTTATAAAAATAAAATTATTCAGAGTTTTATTTTCACTTTCCTGGGATTTATTTTTAGAGCTGTTTTCAAATCTGCCTCCGAAGCCTTTTCCCCGATCGTATCCACCCCCTCCCGACACCCCGCCCAGGGGCTCTGATCCCCTCCCGCCGCCCGGGGCCCGCGCTCCCCTGCGCTCCCCCCACTCGGCCGCTGGTCCCTGCCGCGGTGCTGACGCGCGGCGCGGCCGCCGGGGACACCTCCCCGCTCCTGCTCCCGCTCCCGCTTCCCGCCACCGCCGTTCCCGCGGATCCGCCCTTACCTGTTGTGGCGGCGCTCGGCGCCGTGTGCCGCGCGGTCCCGCCGGGCAGCATCGCGGCGCTGCGGGACGCTGCGCGGATCGGTGCGCGGTGCAGTGCGCTACGGGGCGACGCGCAGTGCTGCACGCGGTTCGGCGCGCCTCGGTGCTGCCCGCTGCGCGCTGCTGTGTTCGTTGCTGTGCGCGATGCTGTTCCCGGAGTTGCATCCGATTCTGTATCCGAAGCTGTATCCGGTACCGTACCCGGAGCTGTACCCGGTTTTGTACCCGTTGCCATACGCGCTGCTTCAGGCGGTTCTCTACGTAAAGCTGAACGCAGCTCCCTACGCCGTGCTGCACCCCGCTCTGTACGCGGTGCCACACGCGCGGTGCTGTACCCGGTACTGCACACACAGCTCTCTACGCGGTGCCGCACCCGGCTCTGTACGCGGTGGCCCACGCGCGGTGCTGTACGCGGTGCCGCACACCCTCTCCTGCACCCGCGGCTCTACCTGGCGCTTCTGCCCGGCCCGCCTCAGCGCTGCCCGTTTCTGAAGCGGCTGCTATAAGCGGTGTCGCCCGCGGGGTTTCCCGGGGACGCGCGGGAATCCCGCCCACCGCGCCGCCGCTCCGCCAATGGGCGCGCGCCGCGGGGGCGGGGCCGGCGGGGACGCGCCCCGTCCTGCTCGGCCGCCTCCTGCCCGGGCGCGTCCTGCTCGGGAGGCTCCTCGGCCATCGCGAGGGGCGGCCTCGAGGCAAAGGCCGCCCCGAGGAGGCGCCGCCGCGGGAAACGCAGCCCGGCCTCGGAGTTCGGCCTGCCTGCAAACACCGCCCCGGGCAAGGGGAGGGAGGAGGCGCCCGTGGAGCGGAGCCGACGGGGAGCCGAGGGCGGGCTCGTTGACGAACACGATCGGATCCCCGAGGCAGGGCCGCCCCGCGGGTCCCCCGGCCCAGGCGGGGCTCGGTCCGCGCTCGCAGCGCCCAGGCTGAGCGCGCCATGGGCTGAGCGCGGTGCTGCGCTGCCGTGGCCGAAGTGAGCAGCGCCTCTGGGGCCGGGAGAGCGAGAACGCTCCTTGGGCTCTGCCTGGCAAACAAGGGGAAATGTGGGGCTCGTCGCCTTTGTAAATTCTCGGACAGCTCTGCCAGCAACTGCTGTCCCGGACAACTGCTGCCCAGCAGCAGTTCTGCTGATCTCGGAAAGGGGCCCTCTCCGAGACATAGGCGGGACAGCAGACGCTTCCCGTACTCAAACATCGTGGCGCAAACTCGGGGACAAGTTATGTAATTGCTCGATTCGACTCTCAAGAGTGTCACGACAAGAGCAGAGGGGGGACTTCGGGACAGGCAGCGCGCTCCGTAGAACAGACCGCTCAGCGCGGTCCGCGCGGTTCCGGGTTGCTGGGGGCGAGGTTTAGCAGTGCCCTTTAGGGAAACGCGTCCGCTCCGCAGCGCTTTGCTCGGCGCTGACAAATGCGAGCGGTGCCGCAGGGAGCCGGCTCGGTGGGTGTCGCAGAGAAGGACGAGTCCCTGCGAGGGCAGTGCAGAAGAGCCTAATACGATACCAGGCAGCCAATGAGCCCCGAGACTTTGCTTTCATTTCCCATAACTGAAGCGCTGTCGCTGTGCCGAGCACCGTCTTGAGGAAGCAGCTCATGCAGCAGAGGAGCCCCGACCGCCGCTTTCTGCGTCGGCTCCGCTGAGCGTCAGCGCCAGGAGCCGCGGGGAGCGAGAGCCGCAGGCAGAGCCGGGGGCTTTCGCGGTGGTAGCCTCACCTGGATGCCGCCCTTCCCTGCCAGCGCGGACAAAGCGGCTTTTACTGAGATAAACACCCTTCGGGAATGGACGCAGAACTGTTTGCGAGAGATGATGCTCTCCCATCGGCCCTGCTGTTTCGATCGGTGTAGTATCATTTAAAGTCGGTGACATTGCAGTGCTGGGAAGAGGAGCTAGTTGAGAAAAGACAGCGGAGCTTTCTCAGTGTCACGGCAAGCGTGCTCCGAGCAGCTACCCAACAGTGAGGAAATCTAATTTACAGACACAAATACGAGAATAAGCAAGAAAGAAAATGAAAGAAAAAAATCTCTTATTCTTACTCCATTTTTTTTTCTGTACTCTAGTATTTTTGCTGAATCAACTTCAAGTTCTTTTTTTATGTCTCCCTATAGAAGGTTGAGTAAAGTTTTTGTCATGCGTTCCTTAATAAACTTGTTTTTCCCGCTTTTCCTAGTAGTGTCCGCTACCAGGAGTTTTGTGGTGTCTGAGAAACATCTTTCCATTTTCCACTTTCTGCACACGGCAGAGCTGCAGTTCCCGGCGATCGTCCCGACTCGGGACGCGCGTGTAGGAAATGCAGATATGTGCACAAAGCACACCCTGAATGTACCCCATTAAACCGAGGCAGGTCCTAAGTGCGGGACCCGTAACCGACTTCCTCTTCGGCGTTTCTGATCTCAGCCTGTCTCCTTTTGCGACTTTTGGCAAACTAGGATTAATCCTGGGCTTTCCGCAGCCCCGAAGACGGGCCGTCATTGTGACATAGGCGGGACATCTGCTTTATTGCTTGATGTGAGTCTAAAGAGCGCCACGCCAAGAGCAGAGGGGGGACTTCGGGGCAGCCAGCGCGCTCCGTAGAACTGACCGCTCAGCGCGATCCGCGCGAGTCCGCCGAGCAGAATACGGTCACGGATCATTTTCCATCTCACGGCATTGAGCTCCGGGCTGCCCGCGCGCTGGGGCCGGGACAGCGAGAACGCTCCTTGGGCTCTTTTTGGCAAAGAAAGGGAAATGTGGGGCTCGTCGCCTTTGTAAATTCTCGGACAGCTCGAGGAGGCACCGTGTTTACGCGACTTCAATGCGGTGATGTGGAGAATGATCCGTGACCGTGTTCTGCTCAGCAGCAGTTCTGCTGGTCTCGGAAAGGGGCCCTCTCCGAGACATAGGCGGGACAGAACTTGCCTCCCGTGCTCGAACATCGTGGCGCAAACTCGGGGACAAGTTATGTAATTGCTCGATTCGACTCTCAAGAGTGCCACCACAAGAGCAGAGGGGGGACTTCGGGGCAGCCAGCGTGCTCCGTAGAACTGACCGCTCAGCGCGGTCCGCGCGCTTTCCGGTGGCTGCGGCGGGTTTGGCCGTGCCCTTTAGGGAAACGAGTCCGCTCCGTAGCGCTTTGCTCGGCGGTGGCAAATGCGAGCGGTGCCGCAGGGAGCCGGCTCGGTAGGTGTCGCTGAGAAGGACGAGTCACTGCGAGGGCAGTGCAGAAGAGCCTAATACGATACCAGGCAGCCAATGAGCCCCGAGACTTTCATTTCACTTCCCGTAACTGAAGCGATGTCGCTGTGCCGAGCACGGGCTTGAGGAAGCAGCTGCTGCCGCAGAGGAGCCCCGATCGCTGATTTCTGCCTCGGCTCCGCTGAACGTCCGCGCCAGGAGTCCCGGGGAGCGACAGCCGCAGGCAGAGCCCGGGGCTCTCGCGGTGGTAGCCTCTCCTGGATGCCGCCCTTCCCTGCCAGCGCGGACAAAGCGGTTTTTACAGAGCTAAGCACCCTTCGCGAATGGACGTACAAGGAGCTGCGAGACACGATCCCTTCAGTCTCCTCTTGCGGTTTCGATTGGCGCAAGATCCCTTGAAGTCGGTGACTTGCAGTGCTGGCAAGAGAAGTAAGTTGAGAAAAGAGAGCGAACTATCCCATTCTCCCGGTAAGTGTTATCAGACAGGCACACCGGCAGTGAGGAAATCCAATTTACAGATACAAAATGGAGAGGGAGGGGATAAAGTTTTTAATTTTCTTTTTTTTTCTGTACTCAATTATTTTGCTGAGTGCACTTCAAGTTTTTTCTCTATTATTTTCTCTATTATTTTTGCTGAATCAACTTCAAATTCTTTTTCAATATCTCCCTATAGGATGTTGAGTAAAGTTTTTTCTCATGCCTTCCTTAATAAACTGATGTTCGAGCACGGGAAGCGTCTCCTCTTCCGCCTATGTCTCGGAGAGGGGCCGTCTACCGGTGCTGCCGCAGCTGTGGAGGCAGAGACAACCTTGAGAGTCGGGCTCCTCTCCGAGCTAAGCAGAACTGCTGCTGAGCAGAACACGGTCACGGATCATTCTCCACATCACCGCATTGAAGCCGCTTAAACACGGTGACTCCTCGAGCTGTCTGAGAATTTACAAAGGCGACGAGCCCCACATTTCCCCTTGTTTGCCAGGCAGAGCCCAAGGAGCGTTCTCGCTCTCCCGGCCCCAGAGGCGCTGCTCACTTCGGCCACGGCAGCGCAGCACCGCGCTCAGCCCATGGCGCGCTCAGCCTGGGCGCTGCGAGCGCGGACAGAGCCCCGCCTGGGCCCGGCGGGGCGGCCCTGCCTCGGGGGGCCGATCGTGTTCGTCAACCAGCCCGCCCTCGGCTCCCCGTCGGCTCCGCTCCACGGGCGCCTCCTCCCTCCCCTTGCCCGGGGCGGTGTTTGCAGGCAGGCCGAACTCCGAGGCCGGGCTGCGTTTCCCGCGGCGGCGCCTCCTCGGGGCGGCCTTTGCCTCGAGGCCGCCCCTCGCGATGGCCGAGGAGCCTCCCGAGCAGGACGCGCCCGGGCAGGAGGCGGCCGAGCAGGACGGGGCGCGTCCCCGCCGGCCCCGCCCCCGCGGCGCGCGCCCATTGGCGGAGCGGCGGCGCGGGGGGCGGGATTCCCGCGCGTCCCCGGGAAACCCCGCGGGCGACACCGCTTATAGCAGCCGCTTCACAAACGGGCAGCGCTGAGGCGGGCCGGGCAGAAGCGCCAGGTAGAGCCGCGGGTGCAGGAGAGGGTGTGCGGCACCGCGTACAGCACCGCGCGTGGGCCACCGCGTACAGAGCCGGGTGCGGCACCGCGTAGAGAACTGTGTGTGCAGTACCGCGTACAGCACCGCGCGTGTGGCACCGCGTACAGAGCGGGGTGCGGCACCGCGTAGAGAACTGTGTGTGCAGTACCGCGTACAGCACCGCGCGTGTGGCACCGCGTACAGAGCCGGGTGCGGCACCGCGTAGAGAACTGTGTGTGCAGTACCGGGTACAGCACCGCGCGTGTGGCACTGCGTACGGTACCGCGCGTGTGGCCCGGCGTACAGAGCCCCGTGCCGAACCGCGTACAGAGTCGGGTTCGGCACCGCCTACGGGCTGCGTTTAGCTCTACGCAGAGAACCGCCTGAAGCAGCGCATATGGCACCGGGTACAAAACCGGGTACAGCTCCGGGTACGGTACCGGATACAGCTTCGGATACAGAATCGGGTGCAACTCCGGGAACAGCATCGCGCACAGCAGCGAACACAGCAGCGCGCAGCGGGCAGCACCGAGGCGCGCCGAACCGCGTGCAGCACTGCGCGTCGCCCCGTAGCGCACTGCACCGCGCACCGATCCGCGCAGCGTCCCGCAGCGCCGCGATGCTGCCCGGCGGGACCGCGCGGCACACGGCGCCGAGCGCCGCCACAGCAGGTAAGGGCGGATCCGCGGGAACGGCGGTGGCGGGAAGCGGGAGCGGGAGCAGGAGCGGGGAGGTGTCCCCGGCGGCCGCGCCGCGCGTCAGCACCGCGGCAGGGACCAGCGGCCGAGTGGGGGGAGCGCAGGGGAGCGCGGGCCCCGGGCGGCGGGAGGGGATCAGAGCCCCTGGGCGGGGTGTCGGGAGGGGGTGGATACGATCGGGGAAAAGGCTTCGGAGGCAGATTTGAAAACAGCTCTAAAAATAAATCCCAGGAAAGAGAAAATAAAACTCTGAATAACTTTATACATTTATTTTAACAATATATTATAAACTCATTATATCATCGGCCCTTCTCAAGAGTTAAAACCCGAAACGATCTCCTGTAGAATAAAATAAGAATAATAATAATAATATTGGTCCCTGTAAAAATATTATCTCTGCCCAAATCTCCTGTAGAGTGATAAATCAACAAGAACAAAGACAGGCGATTGCTGAAATTACCGGTCCATGTAGAAACTTCCACCCAGGAAAAATGTCGTCTGGAGGTAGATCAGCAGGCGGGGTGCGGCGCGGGGGGCGAGATGGGGGTTGTGCGGGTGGCCCCGATGCTGAGCCCCATCTCGCTGTTTTCTTTAGATCATGAAGTTGTGGCCGAGTGTGCGGAGCAGCTGCGCCGCATCGGCGATGAGTGGAACCTGTGCCTGAGGCTCCCCAACCTCCCCATGAAGCTCCTGTGTTCGGAGAGATGGACGGCGGACGGCGGGGCGTGCACAACACTCGGGCTGCTGCAAGTGGAGCGAAAGCCTTGACTTACACTGGGGACATGGAGCTAAATCTCTTTGCCGCTGCATTTTACTGCCTCTAGCTGCTAAAGGAAGGTCACTAGTCCGGAATTCTTTGGAGTATTCTACAGTTTAACCCCATGCTCATGGAGACACAGCAATTACAGGTGGAAAGGCAGAGCATGCTGCGTCGATCACCTGACATAGGGGCCCTGTGTCCTACAGCACCACCGGGAAGGCTTGGAAGGCGCCAGCCTTGCAGGAGAAGGGATCGTGCAACGTGGGGCGAGAGCCGGGTGCCACATTTGCAGCCATTCTCCTGTGCTGAGGCGCCAGTTCTGCTGGCCAAGATGTGGTGCTGAGATTGCTTCACGCCTTGAACCAGAAATACTCTTTATTGAAAATAAAGAAAATGTCGCTTCACCCACTAATAATTATGGTTCTGGGGATTAAACAGGATGCTGCATAATTCTAGTCTTTATTATATGTTATACATATAAATATTTTTACATGTATACTTTTTTTACATATATGTCCCCCGGTTGTATGAAGTGAGGGTTTCATGGAACTACTGAGTGGATGTTACACCTGGAGGTTCAAAAGCAGTCATGCTTCTGAGCTCCCGTCGCTGTGGGGAGCATACTAGACAATACCATTAAATATGATGAAAAGGGATATATATATATATATGTAGGTATATCCTATACAGAGAAATACAGGTATTAACATACGTGCATGGTGTGAAAGCATTCTGTTGATATTGAAAAGGATTTCTGGACAACTATGAAATATTGGCGTATATTTTTATAAGGAACCATAACCTATCAATGGAAGCTGAAGTTAAAGTTGAATGTGTGGTTTTCATGAGAACATTATCTTTCTCGAAGGAAGCAACTACCTCTCTTTAAAGACAGAATGTCTCTGAAAGTGAATGTTTTGTTCCTTTATGAAGGTGAACCATGGATTTCTGAATAAACAAGATATTTTCCACCCATCCTGCTCAACAGTCACATTCAGCTGCCTTGGAACGAGCAGCGGCGAGTTGGCCGCAGATCGAACAGCAATGCTTCTGGTCCCCAATATCAGATGTGTGTGAGCCTAAGCTGTGCTTTTCAGGGCAGGAAAATTGTTGTTGCTGAACAGCAGTTGTGGTTGCCATCGAATCAGTGCATAGACATTTCCTAAATCAACATCTCTTTTCGGTTATTTAGTGGGAAGGGGAGCTTGAAGTCACATTCTCGCTGCCCTTACCACTCCCTGCATTGCTATAAGAACACTGCTGTGTTTTATAGTGGGGCCTATTTGGACTTCCTGAAGTCTGGGTCACTTCACATTGAAATTGCTGACATGTACAGCAGAGTATTTTGGGGTATTTGAAAGTAAATGCAAAGTTACTGTTAGGCCAAGCAGCAGCTTCGAGGCTCTGCTGCGTAGCAGAGCCGGTGACTAAAGGCACTCGTGGACTCAACCGGAAGGTTCCCTGTGCGTCTGTTGGGCTTGGTGGACATCTCTGGTCCTTTCCAAGCCTGCAGGAAGCTGGACACTGATTAGGCCTGACTGGGACCTTCAGGAACATTCAGCATTACAAGGCACATTAATACAAAGTCATTCATACTCTCCTATTCAAATGTCCTTGAAATAAAGTTCTGCTCCATGTGCACTGTTGGACTATTCGGGAATCTGGAAGCTTAGTGTGAGGCTCATAGACCCCTTAGGAGGATTTTAAGCCATAGGAGGGATGTTGTGAAACTTCGGGGAATGCCGTATCCTCAGGATATATGAGTTGATTAGCAGTGCAGTATTTTTTGTGCCTAGGTCTGCCAGGACTGTTTCTTTTCCACAAAGTGCTTCTCACCTTGACCTCAGAAAAGAAGACCGAGATCTAAGCAACCTATGCTTGGATCCAAGCAACCAATGCCAGTGGATGAGCCCGATCGTAATGGTGTCTTTGCTAGGCACATGTGTTACGTCTCCAAATGATCTGCTATATGGTTGTATCAACCGCTCCATGTTCTCCTTTAGGCCTGCCTTGGATCCGTGCCAGATATTTCACTGTATGCAGCCTGCATGTGCGTGTTGAATTGTTGTTGAGCTAATAAATATGATGTGCTGGCAAAGAAAATGACTCACTGCACTTATAGCTCTAATTTTAAGTGGTAGTTAAAATTTATTAGCTATAACCATTATAATATCTAATATATACAAATTGCTATTACATTACATTACAATACATAGCATTAAATAAATTCATTCCGAAGCCTTATAGAAGTGGCCATTGATGGGGATTGCACATTCATCGTAAGGAGTTAGTGTGGCTGCAGCAGAAGGAAACACAGTGCGTTTGCCAAGGTGAGGTTTTGTCTTTCTCCAAAGCATTTAGTTGCCGAACTGTCGGTAGCAGAAAATTCTGTGACTCACCACAAGGGACAAGCAAAGGGATCACGCAGCAGTTATTCTCACTTGATCAAATCTTGTCCTAAGGAAGTGTCCATGGAGAGAAGGGCTTGAGGTCTTTGCCAGCTGTCTCTCAACCACCAGACGATTCCCAGGACTTGCTGCTACCTCTGCCCTTGTCACCATCAGGCAGCAGCACTGTGGGGACACATGTTCCCAGAGTGCAGAGGACAGAAAGCTTCCTTGCCAAAGGCTCAGGTATTCAGCAGATAGAAAAGCTAATCAGAGCAAAGTAAGTCCCTACCTCTTCCCACCCATGCCTCGTTGCCTGCCAGGTGAGGCTTTAAGGAACTTCCCTTTCAGAGACAGCGGCAAACAAACCCAGAGGAGGCCACCAGACTGGTGTCAGGTGCCACTACGGGTGCATTATTTTCCACAATCCCAACAAAAAGAAAACGGCAATGCCAATTTCAACAATCTTGGAAGATGAGCAAAGACACCCTCTGAAGGTCACAGAATTACAGAATCACAGAATGTTTGAGGTTGGAAGGGGCTGGACACTGATTAGGCCTAACTCAGGAACATTCAGCATTATGAGGCACATTAATACAAAGTCATTCAAACTCTCCTGTTCAAATGTCCTTGAAATAAATTTTTCTGCTCCATGCGCATTGCTGTTCAATTCAGCAATTTGAAAGCCTGATGTGAGGCTCATACAGATCATCTAGTCCAAACCCCTCTGCTCAAGCAGGGACATTTGGCACAGGGTGGTGTGCAGGCAGGTTTGGAAGAACTCCAGAGAAGGAGACTCCACAATCTCTCCAGGCAGCCTGTGCCAGGGCCCTCTCACCGTCACAGTAAAGAAGTTCTTGCTCATATGGAGATTAAATTTCCCATGTTTGAACTTACACCCGTTAGCCCTAGTCCTGTCAGCGGCCACCACAGAGAAGAGCTTGCCCCATCCTCCGTACAATCACCCCTCAGGTACTTGAACATGTGGTCACTTCATCGATCACCTTATCGTAGATGACTATCAGGTTCATCAAACACGACTTTCCCTTGGTGGATCCATGCTGACTACTTTTGGTCACATCTAGGTATGTCTTCCTTGACATACCTAGAGATGGTCTCTAGAATGAGCTGCTCCATCACCTTTTCAGGGACAGAGGTGAGGCTGACAGGCCTGTATTTTCCCCGCTCCTCCCTCTTCCCTTTTTTGAAGACTGGAGGGATGTTGTTTTCTTCCAGTCCTCAGGCACCTTCCCTGCCCTCCATGACCTCTTGAAGATGATGCAGAACAGTTGAGCAATGACTCCTGCCAGTTCCCTCAGCACTCTTGGATGCATGCCATCTGGGCCAATAGATTTATGGGTATCCAGTTTGCCTACATAATCCCTAATCCAATGCTCCTTGACCAGTAGAAAGTCCTGCTGTCTCCTCGTTCTCTCTCTTGTCTCTGGGCTCAGGAGTTCATGGGGACTGGCCTTAGCAGTAATGTCAGAAGCAAAGAAGGCATTCAGTAACTCTGCCTTCTCTGCATCCTTTGCCACCAAGGTACCCTCCTCCTTGAGCAGCTGACTAACATTTTCCCTAGTCTTCCTCTTGCTGCTGATGTATTTACAGAAGCCCACGCATAAGCCCAGCATAGTGCCAAAGGAAAAAGCCAAGGGCGCCATGGAGCGGGCGGCCGCCTTCCCACCCTGCTGCGCTTCCCTCCACCCCAGGCCTGCAGACACCAGCCCCACCAGCCACCCGCCTCCGTCAGCACCAGGCCACGCTCTCGGAGGCGAGAGTGCGGCGTCTCCGCCAGAGGGGCTGCTCACACAGCATTTCCTGAGCGCACAGGGAGGCAGCAGCTCCCTCCTGTTCCCTGCAGGATGTTGGGCTTCTTTGGAAGTGAAGCAAAAAGCGGTGCCTCACATGCAGCCATTTCTGTTTAGCTCATAGGGCTGAGATGGACTCGCCTACGGCAGCACCTGATGTGGCGTCGAGAGCACCTGGAGGGCCCCAAGGCCACCAGACAGGAAAGGCTCGAGGATACGACACGATGTCTCAGTCTCCACGCTCTTTCCATAAGGCAGCTGGCAGTCTGATGGCTCAGCTGCTGCCGACTGATAGTCCTGGCAGCCGGCGCAGCCTAAACACAGGGCGATGCTGAGGGGAGCCAGCACAGGGAGGTGGGTGCCCCTCCTCCTGCCCACTCCCCTTGTAGTGCAAGGTGACCCACAGCTGAGCTCCTCCAAAGGCACAAGGGAAAATCTCATCCATCCCTTCAGCAGCAGTGGATAGATCAAAACAATAAAGTGCAGAAATTCCCAAAAGTTTCCTGCATTTCATCAGTTTGTCATTTGGATCTTGCCTTCTGTGCTCAGGAGGGCTGCTGTTGCATCTCCCCGTCTCATGCATGTCACCTCTGGGTCTCCCTTGGGCAGGGCTTTGAGTTCATTCCCAGTAGCACTGCTCATCCCTGCTTCCCCAGTTCTCCCATGCCTCTTTCCTTGTAAAACACCAGCCTCCAGGAGACAGCCGGCAACATAACACTTGAAAGAAAATGGCTCCCTCTAATGCCACTGTGTATGGTTAGGTAGAAGATGGGGTACGTAGGTCCTATCTGGAGCTGACCCTCCCGCTGCCTTCATCACAGGCTCCTTGAGCTTTTTGGTTTGGTCTGCACGATGGCGCTCTGCTGTGTTGAGGTACCCATCGGCAGTTCCTGCTTTAGCACCAAGCACGGAAGCAGGTCCGAGATGGGGCCTGCCTTCTGTCCTGCAGCCTGTCTGGGACAAGGTAGGAGATTCCTCCTCCTGCACCTTCCCTCCACGTCCCACCGGGATGCGTTCAAGTTGCCGCAGAGGCACCAAGGTGCCGCAAAATCGTTTTAGTTTCCCTGGCTGCCCCACACCCTCTCCTCTTTCCTCCTGTCTGCTGAATGGCACCAGCTATTTAAAACAGAAGTAGTGATGGTCCTTCCTGTAGGTACTGGAATGTGCATTAATCCCTTCCCTCACTGGAGTGGAAATATCAGAAACGCAGCAACAGCAACCAAAGCTTTCCTTCAGCTACCGCAAAAAAAGCATGAACACAGAGCAAAACCATTTCCATACAACAGTTAAGAAGCCATGCTGAGCTAAGAGATGCCAAAGAGATTTAATCCTGCAGAGGCTGACATGCCGCGGGGGTGACTAAGTTGACCGAGCTTAGGACCAGCCTCACTTTCCTGGTGTGACCCCCAACGTGTGCTTTGTGCACAGACCTGCATTTCCTGCCGCACATCCCGAGTCAGGACGATCGTCGGGAACGGCCAACTCTGCCGGGTGCAGAAACAGGAGAAATGAAAGAGGTTTCTCAGACACTGCAATGCTGCTGGTGGGAGACGCTACCCAAAAGAACAGGAAAAAACAGTCTATTAAGGAAGGCCTGACAAAGACTTTAATCAATATATTATAGAGAGACACACAAAAGAACTTGAATTTGACTCAGAAAAATAAATGAGTAAAGAAAAAAAAAAGAAAATAAAAAAGTTTATCCCCTTACTCTCCGTTTTATATCTGTAAATTGGATTTCTTCTCTGTTGGATTGCTGCTCCGAGCCTCTCTGCCGGGACACTGGGAAAGCTCCACTCTCTTTTCTCAACTTGCTTCTCTTCCCAGCACTGCAAAGGCACCGACTTCAAGTGATCTTGTGCCAGTCGATACCACGAGAGACATTTGATGGGGTTGTGTCTCGCAGCTTCTTGTACATTCATTCACAAAGGGTGCTTAGCTCAGTAAAAGCCTCTTTGTCCGCGCTGGCAGGGAAGGGCGGCATCCAGGTGAGGCTACCACCGCGAGAGCCCCGGGCTCTGCCTCTGGCTCCCGCTCCCCGCGGCTCCTGGCGCGAACGCTCAGCGGAGCCAACGCAGAAAGCGTCTGTCGGGGCTCCTCTGCTGCATCAGCAGCTTCCTCGAGCCCGTGCTCGGCACAGCGACACCACTTCAGTTACGGGAAGTGAAAGCAAAGTCTCGGGACAGCCAAGAGGGCAAGGGTGTGAAGAGGTAGGGACTTACTTTGCTCTGATTTGTTTTACCTTCTGCTAAAAAAATTGAGTCTTTGACAAGGAAGCATTCTGTCCTCTGCACTCTGGCAGAACGTGTCCCCACAGCACCAAGTCCTGAGAGTCGTCCAGTGGGGAGAGGCAGTAGGCAATATATTGTAATGGTTATAGGTAATGAATTTATAACTTGGACCACTTAAAAATAGAGCTTTAAAAACAGTGACTCATTTTGTTTTCCAGCACATCATATTTATTAGCTCAACCACAATTCAAGATGCACATGCAGTCTGCATACAGTGAAATATCTTGCATTCATCCAAGGGTGGCCTTAAGGATAACGAGGAAGGTTGATACAAACATACAGTGGATCATTCGGAGATGTAACGCAAAGACATCATCACGCGGTGGCTTATACACTGGCATTGGTTGCTTGGATCTCGCTCTTTTTTCCTGAGGTCAAGATGAGAAACACTTCGTGGAAAAGAAACAGTCCTCCCAGACCAAGGCACAAAAAATACTGCACTACTGTCCTTTATTTCAAGGACAATTGAATAGGAGAGTATGAATGACTTTGTATTAATGTGCCTCGTATTGCTGAATGTTCCTGAGGGTCTCAGTCAGGCCTAATCAGTGTCCAGCTTCCTGCAGGCTTGGAGAGGACCGGGGAACTCACCAAGCCCAGCAGACGCACAAGGAGCCTTCCGGTTGAGTCCACGAGTGCCTTTAGTCACCAGCTCTGCTACACGGCAGAGCCTCGAAGCTGCTGCTTGGCCTAACAGTAACTTTGCATTTACTTTCAAATACCCCCAAATACTCTGCTGTACATGTCAGAAATTTCAATGTGAAGTGACCCAGACTTCAGGAAGTCCAAATAGGCCCCCCTATAAAACACAGCAGTGTTCTTATAGCAATGCAGGGAGTGGTAAGAGCAGCGAGAATGTGACTTCAAGCTACCCTTCCCACTAAATAACCGAAAAGAGATGTTGATTTAGGAAACGTCTATGCACTGATTCGGTGGCAACCACAACCACTGTTCAGTAACAGCCATTTTCCTGCCCTGAAAAGCACAGCTTAGGCCCAGGATATACCTACATATACCTACATATATACCTACATATATATATATATATACTACCTATACCTACATATATATATATATCCCTTTTCATCATATTTAATGGTATGGTCTAGTATGCTCCCCACAGCGATGGGAGCTTGGAAGCATGATGGGATTATTTCTTTTATAGCCAGAATGCATTAGGCTTTCTTTTAGTTAATGGGACTCACTTTGGTAGTGATTTGAACAGCTCTTCATACCGCTTTTGGAGCATCCACGTGTAACATCCACTCAGTAGTTCCATGAAACACTCACTTCATACAACTGGGGCACATATACATATAAAGTATATATGTAAATATATATAGATCTATAATACATAATAACAACTAGAATTATGCTGCATCCTTTTTAATCTGCAGAATCATCATAATTATTCGGTGAAGCGACATTTTCTTTATTTTCAATAAAGAGTATTTCTGGTTCAAGGCATGAAGCAATCCCAGCACCACATCTCGGCCAGCATAACCGGTGCCTCGGGACAGGAGAACGGCTGCAAAGGCGCTCACCCCGCGCTGCATGATCCTTTCTCCCGCAACGCGGGCGCCTTCCAATACTTCCTGGCTGTGCTCCCATGTTAGGGCCCCCATGTCAGGTGCTCCACATGGTGTGCTCTGGCTTTCCCCCCGTAATTCCCGTGTCTCCATGAGGATGGGGGATAGCTGCAGAAGGCCCCAAAGGAATGCTGTTTAGTGACCTTCCTTCAGCAGCTAGAGGCAGTGAAATGCAGCAGCAAAGAGATTTCGCTCCATGTCCTCGATGTATGTCAAGGCTTTCGCTCCACCTGAGGCAGCCCCAGCGTCGTGAACACCCCGCTGTCCGCTGTCCATGTCTCCAGGCACAGGAGCTTCATGGGGAGGTTGAGGAGCCTCTGGCGCAGGTTCCACTCATCGCCGACGCGGCGCAGCTGCTCCGCACACTTCGCCACCGCTTCCTGATCTGCAGAACACAGTGTGATGTGGCTCAGCATCGGAGCCACCCGCAAAACCACCGCGTCGCCCCCCGCCCTGCCCCCGCCTGGGGCATGGACCAGTAATTTCAGTATTCGCCTGTTTTTTTTCTTGATTTATCCCTCAAGAGGATATTTGGGGAGATATAATATATTGACAGGGACCAGGATTTTCAGGATTCTTGTCAAAAGTTTTTCTAGAGGGAATCTTTTTTGGTTTTAAGCTTTTTGAAGGGCCTAAGATATAATTATTTTATAATATATTTTAAAAATAAATCTATAGAAATAAAGATTTTCAGGGTTTAATTTTTCTCTTTCCTGGGATTTATTTTTTAGAGCTGTTTTCAAATCTGCCTCCGAAGCCTTTTCCCCGATCGTATCCACCCCCTCCCGACACCCCGCCCAGGGGCTCTGATCCCCTCCCGCCGCCCGGGGCCCGCGCTCCCCTGCGCTCCCCCCACTCGGCCGCTGGTCCCTGCCGCGGTGCTGACGCGCGGCGCGGCCGCCGGGGACACCTCCCCGCTCCTGCTCCCGCTCCCGCTTCCCGCCACCGCCGTTCCCGCGGATCCGCCCTTACCTGTTGTGGCGGCGCTCGGCGCCGTGTGCCGCGCGGTCCCGCCGGGCAGCATCGCGGCGCTGCGGGACGCTGCGCGGATCGGTGCGCGGTGCAGTGCGCTACGGGGCGACGCGCAGTGCTGCACGCGGTTCGGCGCGCCTCGGTGCTGCCCGCTGCGCGCTGCTGTGTTCGCTGCTGTGCGCGATGCTGTTCCCGGAGTTGCATCCGATTCTGTATCCGAAGCTGTATCCGGTACCGTACCCGGAGCTGTACCCGGTTTTGTACCCGTTGCCATACGCGCTGCTTCAGGCGGTTCTTTACGTAAAGCTGAACGCAGCTCCCTACGCCGTGCTGCACCCCGCTCTGTACGCGGTGCCACACGCGCGGTTCTGTACCCGGTACTGCACACACAGCTCTCTACGCGGTGCCGCACCCGGCTCTGTACGCGGTGGCCCACGCGCGGTGCTGTACGCGGTGCCGCACACCCTCTCCTGCACCCGCGGCTCTACCTGGCGCTTCTGCCCGGCCCGCCTCAGCGCTGCCCGTTTCTGAAGCGGCTGCTATAAGCGGTGTCGCCCGCGGGGTTTCCCGGGGACGCGCGGGAATCCCGCCCCCCGCGCCGCCGCTCCGCCAATGGGCGCGCGCCGCGGGGGCGGGGCCGGCGGGGACGCGCCCCGTCCTGCTCGGCCGCCTCCTGCCCGGGCGCGTCCTGCTCGGGAGGCTCCTCGGCCATCGCGAGGGGCGGCCTCGAGGCAAAGGCCGCCCCGAGGAGGCGCCGCCGCGGGAAACGCAGCCCGGCCTCGGAGTTCGGCCTGCCTGCAAACACCGCCCCGGGCAAGGGGAGGGAGGAGGCGCCCGTGGAGCGGAGCCGACGGGGAGCCGAGGGCGGGCTGGTTGACGAACACGATCGGCCCCCCGAGGCAGGGCCGCCCCGCCGGGCCCAGGCGGGGCTCTGTCCGCGCTCGCAGCGCCCAGGCTGAGCGCGCCATGGGCTGAGCGCGGTGCTGCGCTGCCGTGGCCGAAGTGAGCAGCGCCTCTGGGGCCGGGAGAGCGAGAACGCTCCTTGGGCTCCTTTTGGCAAAGAAGGGGAAATGTGGGGTTCGTCGCCTTTGTAAATTCTCAGACAGCTCGGGGAGGCACCGTGTTTAAGCGACTTCAATGCGGTGATGTGGAGAATGATCCGTGACCGTGTTCTGCTCAGCAGCAGTTCTGCTGATCTCGGAAAGGGGCCCTCTCCGAGACATAGGCGGGACAGGAGATGCTTTCCGTGCTCGAACATCGTGGCGCAAACTCGAGGACAAGTTATGTAATTGCTCGATTCGACTCTCAAGAGTGTCACGACAAGGCAGCAGAGGGGGGATTTCGGGGCACCCAGTGCGCTCCGTAGAACTGACCGCTCAGCGCGGTCCGCGCGCTTTCCGGTGGCTGCGGCGGGTTTGGCGGTGCCCTTTAGGGAAACGAGTCCGCTCCGCAGCGCTTTGCTCGGCGGTGGCAAATGCGAGCGGTGCCGCAGGGAGCCGGCTCGGTGGGTGTCGCAGGAGACGAGTCCCTGCGAGGGCAGTGCAGAAGAGCCTAATACGATACCAGGCAGCCAATGAGCCCCGAGACTTTGCTTTCATTTCCCATAACTGAAGCGCTGTCGCTGTGCCGAGCACCGTCTTGAGGAAGCAGCTCATGCAGCAGAGGAGCAGAGAATAAGCAAGAAAGAAAATGAAAGAAACAAATCTCATATTCTTACTCCATATTTTTTTTTCTGTACTCTAGTATTTTTGCTGAATCAACTTCAAGTTCTTTTTTTATGTCTTCCTATAGAATGTTGAGTAAAGTTTTTGTCATGCCTTCCTTAATAAACTTGTTTTTCCCGCTTTTCCTAGTAGTGTCCGCTACCAGGAATTTTGTGGTTTCTGAGAAACATCTTTCAATTTTCCCCTTTCTGCACACGGCAGAGCTGCAGTTCCCGGTGATCGTCCCGACTCGGGACGCGCGTGTAGGAAATGCAGATGTGTGCACAAAGCGCACGCTGAATGTACCCCATGAAACCGAGGAAGGTCCTAATTGCGGGACCCGTAGCCGACTTCCACTTCGGCGTTTCTGATCTCAGCCTGTCTCCTTTTGCGACTTTTGGCAAACTAGGGTTAATCCTGGGCTCTCCGCAGCCCCGAAGACGGGCCGTCATTGGGACATAGGCGGGACATCTGCTTTATTGCTTGATGTGACTCTAAAGAGCGCCACGCCAAGAGCAGAGGGGGGACTTCGGGGCAGCCAGCGCGCTCCGTAGAGATGACCGCTCAGCGCGGTCCGCGCGAGTCCGCTCCGCAGCGCTTTGCTCGGTGGTGGCAAATGCGAGCGGTGCCGCAGGGAGCCGGCTCGGTGGGTGTCGCAGAGAAGGACGAGTCACTGCGAGGGCAGTGCAGAAGAGCCTAATACGATACCAGGCAGCCAATGAGCCCCGAGACTTTCATTTCACTTCCCGTAACTGAAGCGATGTCGCTGTGCCGAGCACGGGCTTGAGGAATCGGCTGCTGCCGCAGAGGAGCCCCGATCGCTGATTTCTGCCTCGGCTCCGCTGAACGTCCGCGCCAGGAGTCCCGGGGAGCGACAGCCGCAGGCAGAGCCCGGGGCTCTCGCGGTGGTAGCCTCACCTGGATGCCGCCCTTCCCTGCCAGCGCGGACAAAACAGCTTTTCCTGAGATAAACACCCTTCGTGAATGGACGCAGAAGTGTTTGCGAGAGATGATGCTCTCCCATCGGCCCTGCTGTTTCGATCGGTGTAGTATCATTTAAAGTCGGTGACATTGCAGTGCTGGGAAGAGGAGCTAGTTGAGAAAAGACAGCGGAGCTTTCTCAGTGTCACGGCAAGCGTGCTCCGAGCAGCTACCCAACAGTGAGGAAATCTAATTTACAGACACAAATACGAGAATAAGCAAGAAAGAAAATGAAAGAAAAAAATCTCTTATTCTTACTCCATTTTTTTCTGTACTCTAGTATTTTTGCTGAATCAACTTCAAGTTCTTTTTTTATGTCTCCCTATAGAAGGTTGAGTAAAGTTTTTGTCATGCCTTCCTTAATAAACTTGTTTTTCCCGCTTTTCCTAGTAGTGTCCGCTACCAGGAGTTTTGTGGTGTCTGAGAAACATCTTTCCATTTTCCACTTTCTGCACACGGCAGAGCTGCAGTTTCCGGCGATCGTCCCGACTCGGGACGCGCGTGTAGGAAATGCAGATATGTGCACAAAGCACACCCTGAATGTACCCCATTAAACCGAGGCAGGTCCTAAGTGCGGGACCCGTAACCGACTTCCTCTTCGGCGTTTCTGATCTCAGCCTGTCTCCTTTTGCGACTTTTGGCAAACTAGGATTAATCCTGGGCTTTCCGCAGCCCCGAAGACGGGCCGTCATTGTGACATAGGCGGGACATCTGCTTTATTGCTTGATGTGAGTCTAAAGAGCGCCACGCCAAGAGCAGAGGGGGGACTTCGGGGCAGCCAGCGCGCTCCGTAGAACTGACCGCTCAGCGCGATCCGCGCGAGTCCGCCGAGCAGAATACGGTCACGGATCATTTTCCATCTCACGGCATTGAGCTCCGGGCTGCCCGCGCGCTGGGGCCGGGAGAGCGAGAACGCTCATTGGGCTCCTTTTGGCAAAGAAGGGGAAATGTGGGGCTCGTCGCCTTTGTAAATTCTCGGACAGCTCGAGGAGGCACCGTGTTTAAGCGACTTCAATGCGGTGATGTGGAGAATGATCCGTGACCGTGTTCTGCTCAGCAGCAGTTCTGCTGATCTCGGAAAGGGGCCCTCTCCGAGACATAGGCGGGACAGAACTTGCCTCCCGTGCTCGAACATCGTGGCGCAAACTCGGGGACAAGTTATGTAATTGCTCGATTCGACTCTCAAGAGTGTCACGACAAGAGCAGAGGGGGGATTTTGGGGCACCCAGCGCGCTCCGTAGAACTGACCGCTCAGCGCGGTCCGCGCGCTTTCCGGTGGCTGCGGCGGGTTTGGCCGTGCCCTTTAGGGAAACGAGTCCGCTCCGCAGCGCTTTGCTCGGCGGTGGCAAATGCGAGCGGTGCCGCAGGGAGCCGGCTCGGTGGGTGTCGCAGAGAAGGACGAGTCACTGCGAGGGCAGTGCAGAAGAGCCTAATACGACACCAGGCAGCCAATGAGCCCCGAGACTTTCATTTCACTTCCCGTAACTGAAGCGATGTCGCTGTGCCGAGCACGGGCTTGAGGAAGCAGATGCTGCCGCAGAGGAGCCCCGATCGCTGATTTCTGCCTCGGCTCCGCTGAACGTCCGCGCCAGGAGCCGCGGGGAGCGGGAGCCGCAGGCAGAGCCCGGGGCTCTCGCGGTGGTAGCCTCACCTGGATGCCGCCCTTCCCTGCCAGCGCGGACAAAGCGGGTTTTACAGAGCTAAGCACCCTTCGCGAATGGACGTACAAGGAGCTGCGAGACACGATCCCTTCAGTCTCCTCTTGCGGTTTCGATTGGCGCAAGATCCCTTGAAGTCGGTGACTTGCAGTGCTGGCAAGAGAAGTAAGTTGAGAAAAGGGAGCGAACTATCCCATTCTCCCGGTAAGTGTTCTCAGACAGGCACACCGGCAGTGAGGAAATCCAATTTACAGATACAAAATGGAGAGGGAGGGGATAAAGTTTTTAATTTTCTTTTTTTTTTTCTGTACTCAATTATTTTGCTGAGTGCACTTCAAGTTTTTTCTCTATTATTTTCTCTATTATTTTTGCTGAATCAACTTCAAATTCTTTTTCAATATCTCCCTATAGGATGTTGAGTAAAGTTTTTTCTCATGCCTTCCTTAATAAACTGATGTTCGAGCACGGGAAGCGTTTCCTCTTCCGCCTATGTCTCGGAGAGGGGCCGTCTACCGGTGCTGCCGCAGCTGTGGAGGCAGAGACAACCTTGAGAGTCGGGCTCCTCTCCGAGCTAAGCAGAACTGCTGCTGAGCAGAACACGGTCACGGATCATTCTCCACATCACCGCATTGAAGCCGCTTAAACACGGTGACTCCTCGAGCTGTCCGAGAATTTACAAAGGCGACGAGCCCCACATTTCCCCTTGTTTGCCAGGCAGAGCCCAAGGAGCGTTCTCGCTCTCCCGGCCCCAGAGGCGCTGCTCACTTCGGCCACGGCAGCGCAGCACCGCGCTCAGCCCATGGCGCGCTCAGCCTGGGCGCTGCGAGCGCGGACAGAGCCCCGCCTGGAACGGGGAACCCGCGGGGCGGCCCTGCCTCGGGGGGCCGATCGTGTTCGTCAACCAGCCCGCCCTCGGCTCCCCGTCGGCTCCGCTCCACGGGCGCCTCCTCCCTCCCCTTGCCCGGGGCGGTGTTTGCAGGCAGGCCGAACTCCGAGGCCGGGCTGCGTTTCCCGCGGCGGCGCCTCCTCGGGGCGGCCTTTGCCTCGAGGCCGCCCCTCGCGATGGCCGAGGAGCCTCCCGAGCAGGACGCGCCCGGGCAGGAGGCGGCCGAGCAGGACGGGGCGCGTCCCCGCCGGCCCCGCCCCCGCGGCGCGCGCCCATTGGCGGAGCGGCGGCGCGGTGGGCGGGATTCCCGCGCGTCCCCGGGAAACCCCGCGGGCGACACCGCTTATAGCAGCCGCTTCAGAAACGGGCAGCGCTGAGGCGGGCCGGGCAGAAGCGCCAGGTAGAGCCGCGGGTGCAGGAGAGGGTGTGCGGCACCGCGTACAGCACCGCGCGTGGGCCACCGCGTACAGAGCCGGGTGCGGCACCGCGTAGAAGACTGCGTGTGCAGCACCGCGTACAGCACCGCGCGTGTGGCACTGCGTACGGTACCGCGCGTGTGGCCCGGCGTAGGGAGCTGCGTTCAGCTTTACGTAAAGAACCGCCTGAAGCAGACGTATGGCAACGGGTACAAAACCGGGTACAAAACCGGGTACAGTACCGGATACAGCTTCCGATACAGAATCGGATGCAACTCCGGGAACAGCATCGCGCACAGCAGCGAACACAGCAGCGCGCAGCGGGCAGCACCGAGGCGCGCCGAACCGCGTGCAGCACTGCGCGTCGCCCCGTAGCGCACTGCACCGCGCACCGATCCGCGCAGCGTCCCGCAGCGCCGCGATGCTGCCCGGCGGGACCGCGCGGCACACGGCGCCGAGCGCCGCCACAGCAGGTAAGGGCGGATCCGCGGGAACGGCGGTGGCGGGAAGCGGGAGCGGGAGCAGGAGCGGGGAGGTGTCCCCGGCGGCCGCGCCGCGCGTCAGCACCGCGGCAGGGACCAGCGGCCGAGTGGGGGGAGCGCAGGGGAGCGCGGGCCCCGGGCGGCGGGAGGGGATCAGAGCCCCTGGGCGGGGTGTCGGGAGGGGGTGGATACGATCGGGGAAAAGGCTTCGGAGGCAGATTTGAAAATAGCTCTAAAAATAAATCCCAGGAAAGAGAAAATTAAACTCTGAATAATTTTATTTTTATAAATCTATTTTGAAAATATATTATAAACTCATTATATCATCGGCCCTTCTCAAGACTTAAAACCGGAAACGATCTCCTGTAGAGTAAAATAAGAATAAAAATTAAAAATAGTCCTGAAAATAGTAGTGCCTGTAAAAATATTATATCTCCCCAAGTCTGCTGTAGAGTGATAAATCAGCAAGAACAAAGACAGGCGATTGCTGAAATTACTGGTCCATGTAGAAACTGCCACCTAGGAGGGAGATCACAGCGGGGCGCCAGGCGGCGGGCAGCGCGGGGGGGCGACACGGGGGGTTGTGCGGGTGGCCCCGATGCTGAGCCCCATCTTGCTGTGCTCTGCAGATCAGGAAGTGGTGGCCGAGTGTGCGGAGCAGCTGCGCCGCATCGGCGATGAGTGGAACCTGCGTCTGAGGCTCCTCAACCTCCTCATGAAGCTCATGTGCTTGGAGAGATGGACGGCGGACGGTGGGGTGTGCACGACGCCAGGGCTGCCGCAGCTGGGGCGAAAGCCTTGACTTACACTGGGGACATGGAGCGAAATCTCTTTGCCACTGCATTTTACTGCCTCTAGCTGCTGAAGGAAGGTCTCTAATAAGGAATTCTTTGGAGTATTCTACAGTTAACCCCCATCCTTATGGAGACACGGGAATAACGGGTGGAAAGCCAAAGCACGCCACTTGGAGCACCTGACATAGGGGCCCCGTGTCCTATGGCACCGCAGGGAAGGCTCGGAAAGCGTCTGCCTCGCGGGAGAAGGGATCGGGCCGCACGGGGCGAGCATCAGGTGCCGCATTTGCAGCCGTTCTCCTGTCCTGAGGCATCGGTTCTGCTGGCCAAGATGTGGTGCTGGGATTGCTTCACGCCTTGAACCAGAAATACTCTTTATTGAAAATAAAGAAAATGTCGCTTCACCCACTAATAATTATGTTTCTGGGGATTAAACAGGATGCAGCATAATTCTACTCTTTATTATATGTTATAGATATAAGTATTTTTACATGTATACTTTTTTATATATATGCCCCCCAGTTGTATGAAGTGAGTGTTTCATGGAACTACTGATTGGATGTTACACGTGGAGTCTCAAAAAGTGGTATGAAGAGCTGTTCAAATCACTACCAAAAAGTGAGTCACATTAACTAAAAGAAATGGTTTCTGACTATAAAGCGGATAATCCCATCATGCTTCCCAGCTCCCATTGCTGAGGGGAGCACACTAGACCATACCATTAAATATGATGAAAAGGGATATATGTATGTAGGTATATCCTATACAGAGAAATACGGGTATTAGCATTTGCGCATGCTGTGAAATGATTCTTTTGATATTGAAAAGAATTTCTGAACAACTATGAAATACTGGTGTATATTTTTACAAGGAACCATAACCTATCAATGGAAGTTGAAGTTAAAGTTGAATGTGTGGTTTTCATGAGAACATTATCTTTCTTGAAGGAAGCAACTACCTCTCTTTAAAGACACAATGTCACTGAAAGTGAATGTTTAGTTTCTTTATGAAAGTAATCCTTGGATTTCTGAATAAACAAGATATTTTCCACCCGTCCCATTCAATGGTCGCGTTCGGCTGCCTTGGAGGGAGCAGGGGTGAGTTGGCCGCCTAGCAAACAGCAACGCTCCTGGTCCCCAATGTCAGGTGTGTGTGTGAGCCTAAGCTGTGCTTTTCAGGACAGGAAAATGGCCGTTGCTGAACGGTGGTTGTGGTTGCCATTGAATCAGTGCATAGGCATTTCCTAAATCACCATCTCTGTTAGGAGATTTAGTGGGAAGGGTAGCTTGAAGTCACATTCTCGCTGCTCTTACCACTCCCTGTATTGCTTTAAGGACACTTCTGTGTTTTATAGGGGGGGCCTATTTGGACTTCCTGAAGTCTGGGTCACTTCACATTGAAATCGCTGACATGTACAGCAGAGTGTTTTGGGGTATTTGAAAGTAAATGCAAAGTTGCTGTTAGGCCAAGCAGCAGCTTCGAGGCTCTGCCATGAAGCAGAGCCGCTGACTAAAGGCACTCTTGGACTCAACCGAAAGGCTCCCTGTGCGTCTGCTGGGCTCGGTGGACATCCCCCGTCCTTTCCAAGCCTGCAGGAAGCTGGACACTGATTAGGCCTGACTGGGACCCTCAGGAACATTCAGCATTACAAGGCACATTAATACAAAGTCATTCATACTCTCCTATTCAAATGTCCTTGAAATAAAGTGTTCTGCTCCATGCACAGTGCTGTACAATTCAGGAATTTGAAAGCCTGGTGTGAGGCTCGTAGAGACCTAGGAGGGTTTTAAGCCGTACCAGGGATGAATGCTGTGAAACTTTGGGGAATGCCTTATCCTCGGGATATCGGAGTAGGTTAGTAGTGCAGTATTTTTTGTGCCTAGGTCTGGGAGGACTGTTTCTTTTCCATGAAGAGTTTCTCACCTTCACCTCAGGAAAAAAGACTGAGATCCAAGCCACCAATGCCTATATATGAGCAAGAGCTTTGTGATCTCTTTGCTGGGCACTTATGTTATGTGTCTGAATGATCTGCTGTTTGGTTGTATCATCAGCCCTACCTTGTTTTCCTTAAGACCTCTCTTGGATCTGTGGCAGATATATCAGTGTATACTGTCTGTATGTGTGTCTTGAATTGTTGTTGAGGTAATAAATATGATGTGCTAGGAAAGAAAGTGAGTCACTCTCTTTTTATAGCTCTGTTTTTTGAAGAGGAGGACTTGACGTCGTTGCCAGCTGCCTCTCTCCACCAGACTTTTCCCAGGACTTGGTGCTGCTTCTCCCCTTGTCACCAACAGGCAGTAGCACTACGGCGACATGTGTTTCCAGAGTGCAGAGGACAGAAAGCTTCCTTGCCAAAGGCTCAGGTTTTCAGCAGATCGAACAATAAATCAGACCAAAGCAAGTCTCTACCTCTTCCCACTCATGCCCCATAGGCTGCCAGTTGAGGCCCTGAGGAATGTCCCTTTCAGAGACAGCAGCAAACAAGCCTAGAGGAGGCCACCAGGCTGGTGTCGGGTGCCAGTGTGGGTGCATTTTTCCACATTCCCAACAAGAAAGAAATGGCAATGGCGATCTCAACAATCTTGGAAGATGTTCAAAGGCACCCTCCGAAGATCCACGGCCCCGCAGAGCCCAGCACAGCACCTAAGGGAAAAGCCAAGGGAGCCATGGAGCGGGCCGCTGCCTTCCCACCCTGCTGCGCTTCCCTCCACCCCGGGCCTGCAGACAATAGCCCTGCCAGCCACCCGCCTCCGTCAGCGCCAGGCCACAGTCTCTGAGGCGAGAGTGCGGCCTCCTCCCACAGGGGCTGCACACACAGCATTGCCTGAGCACACAGCGAGGCGGCAGCTCCCTCCTGTTCCCTGCAGGATGTTGGGCTTCTTTGGAAGTGAAGCGAAAAGCGGTGCCTCACATGCAGCCATTTCTGTTTAGCTCGTAGGGCTGAGATGGACTCGCCTACGGCAGCACCTGATGTGGTGTCCAGGGCACCTGGAGAGCCCCAAGGCCACCGGACAGGAAAGGCTCGAGGATACGACACGATGTCTCAGTCTCCACGAGGCAGCTGGCAGTCTGATGGCTCAGCTGCTGCTGACTGATAGTCCTGGCAGTCAGCGCGGCCTAAACACGGGGTGATGCTGAGGGGAGCCAGCACAGGGAGGCTGGTGCCCCTTCTCCTGCCTGTTCCCCTCACAGTGCAGGGCGACCTGCAGCTGAGCTCCTCCAAAGGCACAAGGGAAAACCTCATCCATCCCTTCTGCAGCAGTGGATAGATCAAAAAATAAAGTGCAGAAACTCCCAATAGTTTCTTACATTTCATCAGTTTGTGCTCAGGAGGGCCACTGTTGCATTTCCCCGTCCCAGGCATGTCACCTGTGGGTCTTCCTAGAGGAGGGCTTTGGGTTCGTTCCCTGTGGCACTACAAAAATAAACCCTGCTCCACCAGCTCTCCAGCGTCTCTTTCCAAGTGAAACATCGTCCTCCAGGGGACAGCCTGTGTCTTAAAACTTGAAAGAAAATGGTTCCCTCTAATGCCACTGTGTATGGTTAGGCAGATGAGGGGGTGTGTAGGTCCCATCTGGAGCTGACCCTCCCCCTGACTTCATCACAGGCTCCATGAACTTTTCGGTTTTGCCTGCACCACCTCAAGGTCCCCATTGGCAGCTCCTGCTTTAGCACCAAGCACAGGAGCAGAACCGGGATGGTGGCTGCCTTGTGCCCTGCAGCCTGTCAGGGATAAGGGAGGAGATTCCTCCTCTTGCGCCTTCCCTCCGTGCCCCACAGGGATGCAGCCGCACTGCTGCAGTGACATCGAGTCACCGCGATATTGGGTCATAAAATTTGAAAGAAAATGGTTCGCTTTAATGCCATCGGATATCATTGGTCAGACTACGGGGCTATGGAGGTCGCATCTTGGAGTTGATCCTCCTGCTAGCTTCACGGGGGAGCCGGGCAGTGCGCAGGTGTCCAGAGTCACCACCATGAGCGCCCGGCGGGGCTCTGATCAGAGCACTGCTATGCTCATCAGAGGCTCCTTGGGCATTTCAGTTTTGTCTGCTCTGGGGCGCTCTGCCTGGCTCGAGGTCTCCAGTGGCAGCTCCTGCATCAGTACCAACTGTGGGATCAGACCTGAGATGATGGCTGCTGCCTTGTGCCCTGCAGCCTTCCTGGGACAAGGGAGGAGACTCCTCCTCTCCTACCTTCCCTCTGCACCCTGCAGGGATGCGGCTGTACTGTCACAGAGGCACCGAGGTGCCACAAACTTGCGTTAGCTTGTTTGCTCAGAGTTGTCATCTGAGACTGATTCCACCTCACACTGAGGTGAGGCCAGTCCGCGCAGGGCTGTAAACGGAAAGGCAGACGGGATCTGTTTATATTATCCATCTGCTTTAGAAATGCCCTGACTGCTGAAAAATATCTGTGGTGTCAGAGCATGGCAAGCTGCGTGACACAAGGGCAAGAGGTATTTCAGCAGGGGAGGGGTATTTGCATCAGGAAGATTTTTGTTTGTTTGTTTATTCTGATGATCACTTAAAGAGATAAATAAATATAAAAACAAAAATCTCCAGAATTTATTGCAATAATGACTCACTTGGGAAATGATTTTTAGATGACAAGCACTTTGAGGAAGGCATGACTGCAGAGGGAATAGGAAATCCTGGTTGGCTTTCTAGGTAGATGTGGCCCCTGAAGGGGCCTAAGGCACTTTGCAAAGAGCAGGTGATGACAGCGCTTCTCAAAGAACAGCTGTGCCACAGTCTTCTCCTCCTCCAGAAGCAGCAGGGATCAGTGTGTGGTAAAGTAACACCAGGGCACAGCTGTCAGAGCTGCTGCTGGAGCTGGCCAGCTCCTGGGAAGAAGGAAAATCAGCAAATGCCTGGACTGAGTTTGCAGGGTCTCAGCCCCGGGGAGGCTGGGGGTTCAAGGTGGCGACACCAGCCCTGTGCTGTGCCTGTGGTGCCAACACCAGGAAGTGTGGGGTTGGCGCCCGGGCACAGGCACTTCCCCTTGCCTGCCATCACATACTCCTCTCTGTGGTGTCACCTTCCCCCTCACAAACAGGCTCCACTTCCCGGCTGTCACACATCCTCTTCCCTTCCCTCCTCCCTAGCACAACAACAACGTTCCCTTGCCATGGCTCTCTTCTACATCACCCCTGCGTGGGGATATGACATTTAGCCTTTGGGTGAGTTTAGCATGGCATAAATTTGAAATAGAGAAGAGAAATATTAATGAATTTCTTAAGTCTCAGAGACCCACAGGCTATCTTTGGACTTCAGCAAGGATGAGGGATGCTAACAGGAAACAACATCAGGAAAGGCAGCAAATGTGACAGGTGACAGGATATTTTTGGATTGAATCATAAGTTTGATCACAAATAATAAATTAGGTATTGTCACTTATCTCATTTAGATAACAGCTGTCCATGTTAGTGCTACAGGAATAAAAGAAGCCGCATTCGAAACTGCAAACTTCTCCTGTCTTTAGTACCCAGTTTCCCATCCGCAGAAGCACCAATGTCTTCTGAAAACATCAGGTCTTCAAAAGGCATCAGCATTAGACAGAGCAGAGTCCCTAAGGGGACCAGATTACAAACGTAATTTTCTCCTTCTTTGGATTGCTTAGTGTGTAAACAATGTCATGGTGCTAATCCATTTAGGCATTAAGTCCATGGCCTCATCTGCACTGTATTCCTTTTCACTTGAGCACCATCTAGGGCAACCAAGATTTTAATTTAAGGCTTTGAAGGCTGATCTTGGGAAAATCCCCTTCTTTGACACTTGAACTCTGTTGGGTATTAGGAAAAAGTGGGAGAAAGTGAGGCAGGAGGCTGGGTATATAGTGGAGTTACGGGAGAGGAGAGGGGGCTATCCCGGCACTGAGAGTAGCAGGGAGAGGGGAAAGCAGAGGAGATCTTGGCAAAAAACCCCTTTTTTCCCCCCTCTTTCTCACGAAGGAAGGGGTCACGGTGCACCCCGGAGGAGAGGAAGAGCTCCCGCAGTGCAGAAGCACTGCAGCAAGCCATCCTAGGCTGAAAGTCAACTGAGACTTCTCTGCGTGCGGTACGTCTTGCTGCACCTACCATGCCTCCTTCTCATATTATTGTGAGTTTCATGATTCTCATTTATTATTCTTATTATTTCTTAGCATTTTGCACCTTGCACAATCTTAGATGTACACGGCAGCAGGCAGGAGCAGATTGCACCATGTGTTGGCTTGGCTGGGTAGTGCCCATGGTCACAGCCGTCCTCCAGGGAAGAAGTGCTGGGAAAGGGCAGCGAGATGCACGGCAGGCCTGGGAGAGCACCAAGTTCCCCCTCCCAGTGCCGGGCATGCCGGGACACGTGGGGCCTCCCCACCTCGTGATCTGCTCGGGTGTGGGGTGATTCAGCAGAAGGGCTGGGACTTCTCCCTCTGCATGTGACGTTATTTGGTCATCTTCCAGCACAATGCACTCAGAAACCGAAAGCGAACAGGCAGGGCCTGCTCATGTCACCACATTCAACCATGCCCTTGCCAGAGACGAGTGGGAGGAAGCGCCTCTGCGCTCCGCTGAGGAACCAGCCTGGGGAACAGCAGGCCACGTGACGCTGCTGCCCTCAATGCCACTGAGACAGGAAAACCAGTGTCGTCCCCCACCTAATTTCAGCTCGCTCACGCCTTCCTGGTGGCCTGGCAGAACCCACATGGTTCCCTCGCTCTACACCCCAAAAACACCCCGATAAAACCGGCCTCCTGCTGGAAGGTGCTTAGTGTACTTAGTGCCCACAGGCAGCGCACACTCCTCCACCTCAGGCGGCTGCAGTGATTTGCTGCAAAGGCCCTTTGCATGTTTCTAAAGCAAGCAAAGGACCCGGGCACCTCACGCAGGGTTGTGTCACAGATATCAGCTCTTCACCCAGAACAAGGTCCCTCCTCCAGCTCGTCCTGCCTCGCGGGGGACCAGCTGGTGTGCCTACTCCTTCTCAGGTAGCACTGGATTTTGAACATCTCTTGTTGTGTTTGGCACTCCCCAGTGCTTTAATCCCACTTACACTGAATGACAGCTCCAGGAGGGTGCGTGTAGCATACAGCTCAACAGCTTCAACAGCCTTTGACCGCGCTCTCCAGAAACGCCTCATCTCTGTGAGTCCAAGTCACACTTCCAGCTCAGAACAGGACAGGCTTCAGCATAACAGAAATAAATATCTGGAGGAGTACTAAGGATACCATTTATTTTCAAAATCACTAAAAAACCCAAACAAAACAGTTTATGGAGATACAGATTTACATAACACAGACAGCAAATTTGAAAATGTACAATCTATTTCATGTTATTGCACTCACTTTTTATAATATAATAACAAGGCATTTTAAACAGTTTTCATTAGAAGAAGTTTTATTTATATAAATAGAAGTGTAAATATACAATATCATACAAGTATATCAGCCTAATACACAAAACCTACCTAGGGTGGAATCCCCGAATCCCCATTTCTCACATGATCTAGTCTATCCCTCCTCAGTATTTCCACGTGTACATTTACACACCCTAAATGCAGAAGCATGTAAACATTCCTCTCTGGGAACGGCTTCTTCTGCCTTTGACAAGAACAACTGCATAAAATTAACCAGCGTTATTTTTAAGTGAGAGTTACTAGGAAACACGAATCACTCAACAGTTTCTTAATATGTAGTTGCCCTCAAATGAATCTTTTTTGGCAAGGAAATCCTCTGATATGGCTCCCTCCCCAGCTGATATTGCTTCCAGGTGCTAAATGCCGTAGGACATGCTATTGCACTATGTTCTCCTGCCCGGGCTGTGCAACCTGCAGAGCTGCTGCAGGCCCAGGTGGCAGCAGACAGCAGCCCTGCCAGACTCACTTCATCTAGGAGGAAATTCAGCCTCATCTGGAAAGCCCTCAGGATCCACCGGGATGGAGCACATCATTACAATTTCACTTCTTGTCTTCCTAGAGGTAGCTCTGAGTCACCACCACCTTCCTTGGGCTTGGGCAACTCTCCTGCGCAGACAAAACTGCCTCAGGGACCGACGCACCAACAGCAAGGCTAAAAATCCTCCCAAACCTACCAAATACTGATCAACTAATGAAACTCCCTCTGCCATTTTAGCATTACCAGGCACTCAGAAAAAGTAACATTTACTTTGCTAGATGTGTAACAGCAGGGTCCTTACCGCGGTTTATCTTTCCAACTCGTCCTTAATAAAACAGAACCATCTCCTACCAATTCTGGCGTTTTTATAGGGAATGTCACTTCAACAGAGGCATCCAGAAATACTACTGCAATGATTTCAGCACTGGTAGCGTCACTAAGATGTTTCCTGTTCCTTCACAAAAAAACAGTTGTTTTCAGGGACAGAAACAATCAGGGCTAAAGTAATCCTTTTCTTGCTGTAAAGTTAGTGCATAAGTGTGTCATTCTATCCCCATCAATACTAGACTTCAAACATTAAGTCTTTTAAATTATAGTCACTACTGAATCACACACAAAAATCCCCCCCCCTCTTTGCCGTTACTGACCCAACACACATCTACGTGCATGTAAAAGAAAATACTAAACAGTATTTGATTATTGGAAAACAAAAGCTCTCTAAATCACTCACAATGAACAGTACCTGCAAATAAGTGTCTGAAAATAGTCACCACATTTTCTTCTAAGACACCTCAAATCAAGCTTAATTTACAAAATGAAGATTTCACCTTGGAGTTCACACTGGCTTGGGAGTGAGGGAGCAATGTGCTCCCTGGGTCAGGACTTCAGGAATTTTAAAACATGGAAAGGAAAGAAATGCCATTTCCTAAAACACAACTGTGAGCTACCCTATGGAAGTAGCAAAAAGTCAGTACTGTACTTGTACGTATTCTACACATACAGGCACGTAGTCACTACGCTGCATTAAACTCCACATGCATTTTATATACCTATTATACACACTGCCCGCTACAATCAGATTTGGGGCGTTCCTGAACGAGGCCTCACAGTTTGTTCGTCATTGCCCAAAGTCTTCGTCCCGTTTTTCGAGCGACAAGCACAGCTAAGCTCTGTTTCCCAGCGTATCCCCGAGAAAGACTGAAACCTCTGGATTTATCGGCAGGCAGGGCCGACGCAGGCTCCCACCACCAGCGCAGGCCTCTCCGCAGCGGCTGCCCGGCCTCCTGGCTCCCCGCGGACGTTGGCAGCGCTGCAGGCCCGGAGCAGCTGCTGGAGCAGCCCCGACAACAGCCTGAGGGGTCGGGCGCAAACACGTGGTCCTCAGCCGCTAAGGCTGGACGGCTGCTTCCTCCTGCGCCTCCTGGTCGCTGCTCAGCCACCCATGTGTGGGGAGAGAAGAGCGGTGGTTTGTGTCGCTCACCTGTGCGGCTCCGCCTCAAGCTGTGGTCTAGAAAACCCTTCCATCCCACCATGCTGGGCCCTGGCACCTCGCACGCAGCACGCACTTGCTCGCCCACAGGCGAAAAATACACAGGGGGCAGGGAAAGAAGGGGAGGACGATGGAAAGGACCACGCACATGGCCAGCTCAGAGCCAGTCCGTTAAAATCCGCACCCTCAGGCCACTGTTTTCCAGCTTGTGTTTTTAAAGTTAGGCAGCTGTAAACCACTCGTCGTCAGAGAAAACTGTCCCAGCTTTTGGACGTCATTAGGAATCGCCAAAGTCTGTGTGACTGTCAAGTGCTCAGCACTTGCAGTTATCCCCATTTTAAAAATATACAGACTTTAAAGGTGCCTGAAGTTTGAAGCCCAAATCTTAAAATTCAGACTCCAATCTGTAATTGCTCCCATTTTAATCACAACTGCTCAATGCACCCTTTCTTGGTGGACAATCACCTGATACTTGAACATGATTTTCTTGCACACAGATCTCCACTGTGTTGATGCCAAGTAACCTCCGGATACAAATCACCACTAGGACAGCTTTAGTCGTGATGGATGCTGAGCTAGTTCATCAATTTTATGTGGGTTTTTCAGCTTTGTGATAAAACACTCCTGTTTTAGGCTTAAAAAGTTGTGCAAAATTATACTTCTCTTTTTTCACGCATTTTTAGCAAAACTTGCACTTAGAAGAATAAAGTGAGATTGTTCCAGACATTCTCTTATTATAAGAAATAAAGACCAGACCCTAAACAAGTGTCCTGAAGTCAAATTAGTAAGCTCAGCCATAGCTAAGTGATATAGAACAGTCTAAATATCCACCCTTGTCAACAGGAGGGCAACCAAGTTACGCTCCCAACACTCTGCAGATACTAAAAATATCAGGGACAGGCACAGCGTTATTTATCTCGGTCAAAATACTTTAAGCCAAGCCCAGGCAAATGTCTGGAAGTTCCAGCAAAACTGTCACATAACACAAAAACGTCTGCAGCGTTCAGCTTCTGACGTGCTCAGTAACTAGGCAAGACGGGACCAGGCCCATTGCACACATGATCTGGGCTTCAGAGGGCCGATCACACTCCTTGGGAGGTCATTAAGACACTTCTGTGTAGCGTTAGAAATGTAAAGACAGCTTCAAGATGGTTTAAAATGTTTTGACTTAGCAGGTGTGTTTAAAATGTTTTGACTTGGCAGGTGCAGTTAGATGCAGCAAGTGCATCATACTGAAGTTCTGCGTTTTCTGATCAGCAACTGGACAGGACCCTCTGGTACAGATTTAATAACGTTCCAGGCATCGTAATGCATGAGGCCAAGTAACGATTTTCCACTGATGGCGAGAATTTCATCCCCAGTTTCTATTTTTCCAGCTTGTTCTGCAGCACCGCCTAGGAGTAAAAGGGGAATAAAGTCAAAGTAAAAAAAAAATCTATAAAAGTGCCTTTTCCAGTATGACGAATAGCAACAGAAGCAATTTCAACACTAGTCACTTATGCTTTGCACTGGCAACTCGCACTGAAGGTGCTGCACCTTGCACTGAAGGTTACTTAGATCAAGATAAAGTTGAATCACTACTCTCAGACAAAAGTTGTGTTTTTGAAGAAATATGCCTGAGAGCATAAAAGATGATTCATACATATATATGTATTTACAGACACACACACATATATATGTGATATATGTGTATGTATGTATATGTTTATGCAGGCTGTGTGCAACACAGACACTTTTTCATCAAAGAGACTTTGTGTGCCACAGGTGGATATGAACACCGAGGGCTGCTGAGCCTGGCTAGCGGGGAGAGCCAGAGCAAGCCCGGGCAGCAACCCTCAGACAAACCCCCCGACACACAAACGCCTCCTAATGAGAGGGGCACCCATCGCTGCTGCTCCAGGCACATTTCTGTAAGAGTAATTTATCCAAGTTAGCAATCACGGGCAGACAGATGGTGTGGGGGGAAAGTGTAACCAAGGCCATAAATTAATCATCTCAAAAATTAAACATGACCTTCACCCTCAGAATTGCTTCTGGAAGAAGAGAAAACACACACACGCACACCCCTCCCTGCCCCGACACACAAAGCAGAACTCAAGAAACAGCAGTTTGACCCTTTCCCTTTTAGGAGGAAACAGGAAACCGAAATCTGCTCCTGTGAATCCTGTGAGCACACTGAGCACCAATAGCTTCCCCCAGAAGCAAGGTAGGAAGGTTCTTTTCACTAAACTGCACCCCCACCTAAACAGGATTGCATAATGGTTTCAGTATTAGTTTCCTTTCCATACTCAGTTAGTTCATTCACGTTCAACCACAGAGCATCCAAGAGCGGCAGTTTTTGAACATGCACGTCACATATTCTTGGTGAGAGATAATAGTTGTAACTAACAAGAAACTTGACAGAGACAGAAAAAATGGGAAAAATAGTAATTAGGTAAAATGCAGGATGGTGCTTTGAAAACATGTTCTTTATCAGCATTATGCTTTTCACAAGACAGGAGCTTCTCAAACTGGGACACGTGATGCTGCTGAAATTCGGTTATCTACAGCAGCAAACAATTCCAGGAAGGAACTGAATCTTATCTCGTAAATCAGATTTCTCTAGTTAATGCATACTAGCACAGGCAGACCCCAACCAGTCCCCGGAGTATTTTTGTAATGATCATTTGACTAATAAGTAATAATAAATTGTAGAGACAAAGAAAATTGCCTCCGTCTGAACAATGTCCCACAAAAAAGTGGGATAACACTTATTACCTATGTGTTTCTAGTACCTTTAAATATTCTTTTTACAAGCAAGGGCCTGTCTCCAGCAATTGAAGCTTTCCCACCATCAAGACTGAATCCCAAGCCCGCAGAGGTTTTCAATAATTCAACACAGATGACATCGTTCATATCCAGGTTTGGATCTGCAATAGAATACACACAGCATCTCATTATTCAGTTAACAGTAAGTTGTATGTTGTGCTAACTGTTTTTTGATTCTTTTTCCTGCTGTAACAAAGCCATTGAGTTTAGTTCATGCTCAGACTTGAACACACTGTCACTTGGTTTCTCCTAGAAGCAAATGCAGCTGCAAGGGGGAGATGGTGAAAAATGTAACTGTGCACAGACACATTCAGATTTTCCATGTTAACAGAAACATGACAAGGTGTTTTTTTCCTGGCAACATAAAGGCTGGACTTGCCAGAATGATTCAAAAAACACAGGAAGCGGAGAACATCTCATTTTCTTTGATCTGATACCACCTGCTCATCGCATGAGCCACATATTTTTAAACAGCAGTAGTGAATCAGACGTTACATTAAACAAACATATTCCAGCCTCTAGGGGGGGAAAGTGCAATGACTGACTAGCACAAGCAATTGTTTCTGGGATCAAATCTATGGATGTAGCTAGAATTTCCAGCAGGTGCACACTGCCTCCTCGGTATCAGTACTAGATGCTTGCAGAATGCTATACCGCTATAGCTAATATAGGTCATGATTTTACTCAGGAGAATATAAATCCATAATTCTGGGGAAAAAAAAAAAAGGATCCTCTTTGTCCTGAATGAATATAAAACTTACACAGCTGTATTAGCACAAAGTATTGCTAGCGTTATCTTAAATTTCCAAAGCCAAACTTTGCCTGGCACATGGACACACAGGCTTAAGAAATCCCTCTTCTACTCTATGCTGTTTATGAGATAATGTTGCCCTCTAGTGTCCACAGCCAAGAGATATTTGGCATTTGCCAACTCACGGGGCATGTGCAGACTTGCCCTGTAACAGGGATTCTGCAGTAGTTAACATATATTAAACCCATGAGAAAGATGACAGAAAGGCAGGTCCGTTCATTTACAGAGCACTCCAAATTACCTCCTAGCTGCACTGCAGTGCTGTACTGTCAAACCCAGTTAAAAGCATAAGATGATGAAAAAAGGTCTACAGCAAGAGCTTTAAGAGGGGTGGGTGGCAGCGCATGGCACTAGCTCCCTGGGCAATGAGCCCCAGGCTGATCCCCCTTGGGGACGCAGGAACCAGGACTGAACCCAGGCACACAAACCTCTCAAAGCAGCACAGGACACTCAGGCACTGGCTGAGGACTACGTGTCTTGGCCCTATGAAATACAGCAGATCCACACTCCCAAGGCAGCCTTTGTTCTGAAATGTTGCCTTGTGCCCAAGCACGAACTTACTCATGATTTTACTGATAGCCAATCAAATCATTAATTCCTACTTTCCTACAGGACGGCTGCCTTGGATTTGATTTAGTTCCACTTACTGCAACACCAAAGTAGCTTTTGCTACATTTTTACTAGAAACACTATAAAATAGTATAAAAAGAGCAAGTTCAGTCCCTACAAATAATAAATGATAATAAATTGCAGGCCTTTTTTTTTTTTTTTCCTTTTTTGATTTCTTGTTTTTCTTGCATTGATTACTGTTTTTACTTTACAGGGCTTTATCTTGGCCTTAAAAAGTATGTGGAGAGTCAACCACTAACTTCGGCAGAAACTGGATTAGGCCCTAAACTTCCTTCTAAGTCTCTGCTTATTTACGGTCCTTAAAAAAAAAAAAAAACAGGCTGGATTTGGGCTCCAAAGGGTACAAATAAAAGTTACAGGTATTTTCAGGTCCTCCCTTCAGCTGCATAAGACACAGACACTTCTAATCTAAAACACATGGACTTTTTCGCCTTAGTCTGTTCGGCAAGGGATTCCTTCCAGCTGTTCTTGGACAAAGATCATACCTGTTCCTATTTCCATGGCAACATCCTTTCCAGACCCCACACATTTTCTGCCAGTAGCTGATATCTCCGGTCTGGAAAAGTTGTTTGCTTTGTCCTTTTCCTTCTGGATGACGATGATGGCGTGTCTGTGCAGCCTCGCCTGATGCAGCGCATTCAGCACATCCCCGTGCACAGAGCTTGCCAGAGACTTGCCGTTGATGGACAGAACGAGATCTCCTCGATGAATAGTCCCTTCCTGAGATGCCACTCCCTTTGAAAACACCCTGTGGACCTACAAGAAAAGATGTTAACTAAAGGGCGCTTCAATCCACTGGCTAGCACCTCTAAGCCAAAGGCAACCAAGGAGAGCTACAGAAGGTGTCATCACAAACCACTTGCACAATTTCAGGAAATTCTGTAAAGGTCTTCAGCTAAAATACCTCCCATAACATATATTCACACCACAGCAGACCCATCAAAGACAACACTGCACTGTGTGACACCCTCTCTCCAAATTCCCATTGACTGGGATGTGCCCATGATGTTTTCAGGTACACACAGCTAAGCTGTGCACAGCATCAGTGCACAGAAAGTCTCTGATGTATCAAAGCTATACATTAGAACAAGTATCTGATTGTTTGTCCCAGTTTGGCTGGTAAAAAGGCACATATATAGATGCAAAAAAAAATCATGTCTTGAAATGAATATTTTAGGGGAGGAAAAAATAGGGAGAGGGATTAAACATCAAGTAAACTCCATTGGGTGCAAATGAGATTTATATGGGTGTCATTTACACCCATAAGTCCTAGGCGTGCTGGACAAAGGCTTGAGGTAGCAAATCTGCACGCCCACTTTGGTGTGGCATTATCTCTACCTATGGCACCACCAACAGGGACTCAGGAGTCTTTGGTTCCTGCTCCCTCTGACTCCAGCGATGTGCTGGGGTGGAGCCCGCTCCCTATACTGGAACCAATGGTGGATTAATGTTAAACACAGGAATATGCTTAAGAATAAAAGCCAGAACACTCCTGTAGTGGCTCATGGAGTCCCCAAATACTGAGGACATTCCCTTTTCCTAATCTCTGCACCTAATGGTTATAGATATCTCTTTCTGGGTAGAATCTAAGAGCATATCCTGTGTAAAGATACTGCCACATGGGACACCGATTATCTTCAATTTCTCTGCCTCATTGATCCCTTTCTGGATAGTATTTCAATTCCCTGGTATCACTTTCTACTGACCAAATCACTTCATAGCAGACATAATGTCCTTGGTTGAGAAAGCTATTAAGGCTTTTCTGAACTCATTTACTGAAATTCATCAGTTTTTAGTAGCAGCAATAAAAATATGTGAAGCGAAATCCAGAGTGTGATCTGGAGATGTGAAACAGTCACTCTCAGGATTTGCAAAAACCTTCCAAAACTTTGCTGCACCAAATTCACTCTCAAGGGCTACAAATTAAACTCTCACCTAAAAGGCTGCATCCACTACAGCTGTACACAGAATTTTATTTACATCCTTGAAACTTAGTCCCAGCTGATCCCATCCAGTAACAGACAAGTTACCCTTTCAAAGCTTGAAAACATAAATGACATCCATCTCCTATAATAAAAATGACACTATCCAGACACTTTCCCTCTGATTTCAGTAGCAGATGGTATGCAGCCGCCTCCGAGACACTGTTTTATGACTGCAAATGACTTTGCAGCGAGTCTCGATAAATGAGCACTTGATCTAATCACCAGCATGCTTTAAAGTGAGCTTTGCAGAAAAACGACTCGCAGTCATCACTTACTGTGACTGATTTCTGTTCCAGATCTATTCCTCCAGCAACGCTAAACCCCAGGCCAGCTCCCTCTTCCTTGTGCAGGACTACAAAGTAGGTGTCTTCTTTGCTCTAGCAGAAAACACAGGAGTGAGAGGGAGGGGGAAGGAGGGAAGAACAAAGCAAAGATCAAGACCGAGTTCCCACAGATGACAAATTCCCAGCACTCTCAGGCTACGGCAAGTGAAGAAGGCAACTCATAGATTTAAAACTCTGGGATGTTAAATACATTTCTGTTCACGTTACAGACACATGAAGCCGCACTATGGGAGGACTTGGATGGCAGCAGGGATTTCTTCATGCCTAGAAAGCAAAGTAAAAATTAGGACAGGTACTATGCCTGGGGCAGCTTCACTTACAAAGGCTTTAATAAACTTTTCATTGCCAGATGTTTTGCAATCAAAATTGAATACTTACCCAAACACATGGCAGACTGCTTGAGGAGGTAATTCAGGGGAGCGAGGCCTGTGTTATGGGGGGCAAATAGGCTTGTCATGGGGCATCCCAAGTCCCAGGGGTGGGAAAGCAGCAGAAAGCCCCACTTCTCCCTCATCCTCCCAAGGCAGCCCTCCTTGCTCTGGGGAAAACAATGCCCTACTTGCTGCTCCAGGATGAATTCCTCACACCAAGGCATACCAACCCCATGAGACATCCCGGAGCTTCTCACAGATCTCATTTCTTTGTGCCACTTGCTTCAGGGACACTGTACATCCCTGCTGCCACCTTTCACACCAAGCACTGTACTCCACATGGAATTACTGACACTTGCGTTATCTCCTTTCTCTTCTGCCCTTACAAAGACAACAGGATCAAGCTTTTCCCATAAGCACCAGACAACCTTACAAAGGTGCAAAGTTGACTTGTTTGAAGTGATGGGCTGCTGCCAACATACAGAATTTGCTATGAGAGGAGCAGTTCTGTCCAGCAACTCTGGTGCCGCCTTCTGAACAGTGACAGGGGCAAAACCAGACACTGCTACAGATGCCACTTTTTGCAGCCTAAGTGGGACTGACAGCAGTCACGTGGTGGAACAAGGGCATAGCAACCAAATGTGTGGCAGAGCATGAGAAGCTGGGAGCAGAAAGCCGGGCTTGGCTTTTCCTCGGGATCCCATCCAACATCAATCATTTCCAGAAACTGCCAACACTGAAATTAATGACACATCACGAGGAATGAACCTTTTAACCTATTTATCATTAAATGACATATTTAGTTCACTAAACTTGACACATTTAACTCACAGTTTGCCTGTTTCATTTCAAAATGCACGAGAGCCATGGATTACTATTATTCCTTGGTATTGCTGCCAGATTCCTGGCCTCCCTGAGCATGTTTTTGCCAAGCAGTGGCCCCAGAGGATATTCCTGTATATCCCTGCGCAGCACAGAGCCCATGTCAGAAATCATTGCCACTCTGCTCCAAACCACTGATGCACCAGTGTCTGGGGACAGGAGGGCAGTCAGAGTTGACCGTCTTAGATCGCAGCCATTTGTAGCTGTCAAGACCTTTCTACCTGTACTGAAGTGACAACAACCTTATGTTAGGTTAGAAATAGTAAATTTAAATAAATATCTGTGCTAGACTCCTCCAACCATGTGTGCTAAGCATGACAGTCATTCTAGCTAAGGAGGTCATTTTCTTCCCAACAATTTCGCCCTCTTGATATCAGGACATAATTTGCTTAGAGTGGTAAACAATTCATTAGAGGCCTCTGGTCTTGGAGGGCTACACGAGGATCATGTATACAGGGCCAGTCACCAACACAATCCAAACACCCAAACACTGGCTTCCTACTCCTAGGACAAATATTTCCTGACTTCCCAGCTGCCAAAGTCTGTCCTCACCAACCATGTGTAATATGGGTCACAGGCGCCGGCCTAGGCATACTTACTGCTTTAATCAGTCACATCGTGGAAGTACAAGGCCTACAGTAATCCCAACCATCTGCTGGGCTCTGCGAGGAATCAGGACACGCAACTGCCTAACATCTCTGTGAGGCAGGTTAGTACAGATTAACTCCTTGAAGTGCACAGCAAGCTACTCCGCTAAAATCTCTATCTAAGCAACCTGTCCAGAGTTACAGACGAAATGAACAACATAACAGGGAAGTACTCAAATCACCTGCATCTCTGTTTTGCCTGTCAGCCAAAGATCATCAATCACAGAGGTCTAATCAATAAAAAGTATTTTATTTTTTATATTACTAGCACTTATTGAATACTAGCCATAAATTCAGCAGTGGTCATATCAAAAGATGATGACGGACTCTTCCCAGGGGAAGCTCTCAATCTGAATCAAGCACAGATTTCCATCTCATTTTTCAGCAATTGCATAATTCTGAAGAACTGTCCTATTGTAGGTTGAAATCCAGCCTGTGACTAACATAAAGTTTTCCGGTGTATGTGCCATATTGGGCTTAAATGTGGATACAGAAACTATGTGGACACGAAGTGCATTCCAAAAAGCATTCATTTTTTATAAGTATCTGAGTTCTTAGGTTTGAGAAATTGGCATCGATAAATAATCTCTCCAAGATCCCATGCAAAATACTTTAAAGAACACTTAATTACTTTTGGCAAGGAATAAAACCCAGTCCTAAAATTTTGGGTGAAATTACCCAAGCATTTGGCTCACCAAGCTCTTGAGACTTGCAAGGTTTAGCGAGGAAGGAGGCAAAGCTGGCTAGTCTGGGGAGCTCCTACTCCCCTCAGCCCATTTTACATCTGAACTTGCAGTCTTTGTGATCAAGGCTCAGGAACACTCTGAATGCAGCTCACCCAGCAGTTATACAGACCAGGTGGCAGGTTCTCTTCCAGTGCCATCATTATTATACCAACTTCGGATTTAAAAAGAATATGGATACATCCCAAATACACAAACACGAGCAGGGCTGAGAGGAAAAAAGGAGCAATCATTTCACTGGGAGGCCTTCTTTAAACACCTAGCTATTGAAACAGGCTGCCTTGGCAGGTGGGTAATTTCTTCCTAGCAGAAGAGCAAGAGACAGAGCAAAAAGAGCACAGGGGTCTCTTCCAAGTCCCCCAGGGGAGCTTCCTGACACTGCCAGCCACCAGCTCAACACCAAGGACGATTAATTCGATTTCTGTCACCTTACTGCTAGGGAAAGACAAGCCAGAGCAAAACCTCCCCTGCTTGCAAGAAGGGTGGGGCTGACCCAGATGGTTGGTGGAAAGTTAGGATCTGATGAGCAGTGACTCAGCAATTCAAGAGTTTCTTAGCTGTAATGATGACTGAAATGGAGATATACTTGTCCGTTTGAAATTGGTCTCTTTATCATGGCTTATAAAAACTTTGGCACTGGACAAACACTATTTTTTTTTGTATAAAAAAGCCATTCAAATACACCATGGGTTTATGACAGGTGCTGCAGAAACATCAGAAGAAAAACCCTCTCTCAAGGGAACATACGAGGAATTCTGAAATTGTCTTGTGAAGATTTTATCTGTCATAAAAAAAGTAAAATTATTGGTCATAATTGTCCACTGTTTCATCTTCTGGCTATTACCTTTACTTGTGCTTTGACTTCTTGAAGCATCGTGGCAACATCACATTTTGGTATTAGCGACGACAAAATGGATTGCAATTTTTGCTGGTCCAGGCTTGAGACCAGCAGCTGATCCAAGCTAAAATAAATATAAAAAACATAAATGATGGCTTTATATTTCTAGACTGTGCAGAGATACCTTTCAATTACACAGTATAATTTGCATTAGAACAAGCCATGGAGTGCCAGGTCATTAGCAAGCATAAATCTTAAAAATGGGTAACAAATGGTGTATATTGGGGTAGGGGAATGAGAACAAAAAGACAATTCAGAAGTAATCCTCAAAAACAGTCCCTGTTCTGTTACCCTCTCCCTTCCCAATGGTTTTAGCAAGAGACATTGGCAACAACAAAGCAAGATCGACTTTTGAGAACTGTTTCTAGCAGGATAAACTCATCTGTCATTGCAGGCTACACTGACAGCACATGCTGGGCAATCGCCCCCATTGAGGTAGGCAGGAGACAGTATTTGCTATTGCTACATAACCAAAAACCAGACCACAAACAATACAGAGGGACACAGGAAAAGGGCTTGACCCTGCCGGCATAACATACTTCACCCCACACTGGAGTACAGCCACCACCAGACAACAGCTTTGCAAGACAAAGAGCACTAAAAGCTACATCCAATTTTTTAGTTAAATAGGAACTTGGGTCAACGCTTTTCCACTGAAATGTGTTTTGGAACAAGGCCTAAGCAACTGGAAAGTTTTGCCTCAGAAGACCCTTGCAGGGATGTAGAAGAAAGACTTCAGAAGAGCTCTTTTGCTAATGGAAACAGTAACAGAAAGATCTTAGACTAACCTGACTGACCAGCTTTTTTCTGAACACTTCCCATCTGGAGAGCTGTCACACGTGGCATCATCCTCTGACGCTGACCCCGGTGTCCCCGAGCTACTGTTCCAAGGACTGCTCCCTTTCGAGCTCGCTCTGGTCCTGCTCGTGAGGTTGGAGAGGGCAGAGGACGTGCTCGGGTGTGCATCGCTCTCTGCGGGCAGCCTGAGCGACCTCCTGGGCGTGATTTCCAGTTCTGTTCTGAAATATCCAGCCTGCGGGTCCCCGGAGAAGCCCTCGCTGCACAGCTTGTCCAGCTCGGGCATGCTGAGGGCTCTCAGCTCCCGCAGCTTGGAGCGGGACAGCAGCTGCCGGCCGTGAGCCCGGCTCCGGCGGACCTGCGACACCGAGGGAGGGGAGGTGGACAGCTCTCCCAAGGCGCTTTCCTTCCCTGATTTACCTTCCCCTTTGCTGCCCTCGGTTGAGTTCCTTGCTGTGCGTGACAAGTCTACGCTCGCAGATGATGTCATTGGCTGTGACGACACTGCTGGAGCTCTGTCCTGGCTCAGGCCGCTGCCGTAGGAGCTCAAGCTTCGTCTCAGCACCCGCGAGGCCTCAGTTGGGCTGGTTACAACTGCGGCTCCTACCCCGCTGCATGACCTTCTGCTGAGAGGTGTCTTAGAGGCTGAGTGAATATCTATAGCTTTTACAACAGGCCTATCAAAATTTGCCAGATTTTCAAAGGATTTGATTCGCTGTTTCACTGAGAAGGATGAGGTAGGTTCATGTGGCCAATTCAGTTCATAATAGTAGTAATTTCTCCTGAAATTTCTTAGCTTATCAGTGGCAGGATGACTAATGTCACTGGCTAAGGGGGAGTCCCCAGGCACCTTTTGGGTGTTTTTGGAAGGATATGCCTGCTCCTTCCCATTTGGGCCATTCAGAAGATTGAGATGGGCCATCTTTAACAGTCCTGTCTCTGAATGGGGGGATTTCTCATCTGCACCATGGTTCTGAGGGCCTTGCACAGCATGAGGTGAAATATCTGCCGCATTGCAACCCTCTTGGAAGTGACCTGATAACTGGGCTGGCATTGAGTAAGTCCTCGTCACAGGTTTCGACAAGCTATAGAGATTTCTATCTCCAGAGACATCCACTTTAGAAAAATACTGTGTGGACTTTGTCTCCTCAGTCAATTGAAGCACTTCTATGTTCTCCTCTTCTGTTTTCTCCATCAATGGCAGCTGCAGAAATGGTGCTGGTGAGGAAGAAGCAGAGGAGGAAGAGGAGGAAGATGAGGAAGATGAGGACAGTCTCACCTCAATGAAAGTGCGTTGAATCTCCTGTCCTTCCAGCTGCTCCTGCTGAACTGGGGAAGATCTCAATGAAAAGGAGTTTCCAGCAGATGTTCCTAAGTTCTGCGGATCTAATTGCTTAAGGTCATCATTACTGACGCTCTTGATTGAGTTTAGGCCTGTTCCGGGGTTGTCAGTTCTCCCTCTGACATATTCAACTTTTGGAATCCCCTTGGGGAATGAAGCAGCTTTGGGCTGATTATCCCTGGCTCTGAAATCTTCTGTCTTAGGGGCTTTGTCCTGACAGAGCTTGGGCTGCGTGGAAGTTTGCTTTTCCTTTTCCCATGCCTGCTGCTGATCCGCTAGCTCCCCATAGCCACCACATTTAATTTCACTGCTCTCTACTGGGCTACTGGTGCCATTCAAGAGGGGCAGAAGTGATTCTTCAGAAATGACCAACGATGGCTTATTCTCTAGTTCTGATCTCAGAGTCCTTGAGACTGTTGAAACACCCTTGCCAGGATCTGTGTTTGTAGGTAAGTTGCGGGATGACGGTGCTTTCTTCCCCAGGAGCTTGGGGGACAGTTGCGGGGAAACAGAAGGCCTTTTCTGATCAGCCCCATTGACTTTGGTAGCATTCATCCCACAGGAGTCTGAATTTGTCTTTGTTTTGCTTTTGATAGTGAACCCCTTCAGCTTTGGTCCTGCTTTGGCCTTCTGGTTATTTAAAAGGGTTTCCATTATAGTTTTTTGTGCTGTTTGTGCCTTAGACTCCTGACAGGATTTTTTCTGTGAGGATGGGCTGTGCGGTACTGCAGCTCCTTTGCAGTGATTTGTGCCTGAGTTTTGGGCTTTTGCATTTGAACTCCTCCCTGAAGTCACAGAATTAATTTTCTCATTTTTCCCTGGCAAATCATTGTTTACACTAGCCTTTGGATCTTTAGATCTAGTGGGAAAGGGAGACCTGAGTGATATTGCTCTTTGTGATGATGTGATGCCATGATTGCTCTCTGTTTTAGACAAATTGGATGAAATGTTATTTTCTTTCTTTGTTAAGCAATAACTAATGGTGTGATTGCAGTCATCAACTACCGTTTCACTTTCAAATTTGGATTTATGCTCCTCATAATATCTTTCCTTCTCCAATGAGTTGCTCTCCAGGCCATCGACACTTCCAGCAGAGCAAAAATTTATATTTTTGCAGTGTGGAGACCCTTCCTCTTCAAGGGATTCACAGCATTTCATTTGTTCGCCACTGCTTCCCAAGCCCATCTGTTCTTCTGCACTTAAGGCACAATTGTTATGCAAAGAGTAAACTTCAGGGTTACTTCCTGAATTTTTTAGGGTGTCTTTACCTGGCAGGTAAACTGAGGAAGGAGAACAGAGGGATGCCGAGGAGACATCAAAACACCGTGAGGGACATGGGGTGGAACCACTCCGATCTTCCAGCTTTAGTTTGTTAATGCTTGTCTCCAGTGACCTGCACATCACACAGTCCTCAGGCTGTGAAACTTTGCTGTTGTGAGGCTCTGGAGGGGACAGAGGGGATAAGTTTGTTGCAGATGGGAGATGCTGCTCCTGAGCAGGCTTTTGCAGCTCATTATTTGTGCAACAAATCTCGATTTGTTCCTCATCCGATTCTGTTACAGCACAACCCGCTGGGCCATTAGCAGCAGCACAAGGCAGGAGCAACACGTCACTAGCAGTATCCAAGGCTTCCGTGACAGACTCTGTGTCTGAGTGAGAATCCTCTGCGGCCCCGTACATAGACTTGGGAAATGGGTCACTTCTCTTACCTTCCAGAGAGTTTGCTGCAGGCAACTCCTCCTCACTTCGACTGCTGAAATTCCTAGAATAGTTATTTAAAGAGTTTTTATTCACAGTAAAAAGTTTGCCTGGGTTAATGGAGTCCAATGCAGCCAGCCCCAGAACCCCTTGTGCATTAGCTGCACAATTCATATTTTTTTCCAGCTGCTCCTCCTTCGCTGGCTGTGGCTCGTTGCCGGGACAGCCTTCGTCAGTCCCGCAGCAGCACAGCGTGGTGTACTCCTCTCGGAAGGGACTTTCTGCTCGCGACGGGGTCCGCGAACCTCTGCCCTCTGGGGTGCTCATCTGGCCGAGCAGGTCATCGATATTGGTGACGGGGATGGCGGCACTGTCCTCGGCGCGGCTGCTTTGCACGTCTTTGCTCCTGGCATGAGGTGGCAGTGTTGGTCTCTCCGCAGCGCAGCCTGGACCATCGCTCCGCAGACTGACTCCTTCCTGCTTCCCACAGCTCTTCTCTTCTGTCACAAAGAGGTTGTTGGAATCAGTGTGATTTTGACCATCTAGCCCTAGAATCGGGATAAAGTTTGAAAATCTGCTGACAGCTGCATCAAGATTAAAAAAAAAAAGAGGATATAAAATCCTATCAGATACGGAAAGTGATATACAAAACACCAGGTTTTATTACAAAAACAGACACCCACATACTCCGCCTTGATGTTTTCCTTTTGCCCTGCACTCCTCCTCTTCTGTAATTATGTTTACAACAACTCCAATTAATCATAACCCTGTGTATTTGAGTGGCACACAGGAGGAGAAATCTATTTTGGTTAGGTTGTCACAATCTGTTTAACTCTCATCTTTGGAATTTAAACAGCCAAGCAGCCAGCTAGCAGTAAAGTCAGGCTAGGCAGTATCATTCCCCATTACTTTTTTGATCAAAGATGCCTGCACAGAGGACTCAAAGCCCTGGCAGAGCAACCAAAGGTGAGCAGATAGGACAGTGATGAGCTGGGCTCGACTGATCCTCTAGGCACTTCTGCAGATGTTTAATGTGACACACGTAGGTGATGTAATGCCTGTGTAAGGGCTGTGCATTAAGCACCAGGGCTTTACAGGATTTCTGGCACAGAGCTTTCCTCACTCCTAGTACATGTTTAACCCAGTCCTAGGCAACCTACTGATCTTCCTGTCACCGCTGCCCTCAAACACATTCTTTTTTCCAGCATCTTTTTTTGATTCCCACCAGTTCACCCCAAACATCTGCTTGCACCTTTCTACACCACTTCTGGGACACTCAACCCAGCTAGCCCCTGAAATACTGCCTTGCTTCGGCAGGCTGAATCACATGTTGGAGACCTCATCTCTGCCATGGCAAAGGGAGAGCAGGAAAGGTGCCCGACAAAGCACTATCAACCTTAGTGCTAGAAGGCTGCAAAAGCCACAGAAATCTAAGGAAATGGGAACAGGAATTCTTTAAAGAACAACTGGGATTGATGCATCTGGAAGCAATCTTGGCTCCCAGGTATTAATAGGTACACAAAGAAGGCCATAAGCTAGAAGGAAGCAAAATATTATGTTCTTTCTGAATTTGAAAAGTGTGCTCTCTTTTTCAAACACTCATTTCACACCACATAATTTGTGCAGTCTGTGGATACAAATAATATTGCTGTAGCAGCAAAGATCAACCTCAGCGAGAAACGAAACAGACATCCATGTTTCAATTTAAACTAGATTTCTTTTTAAATATATGAAACATGAAAACATTTTGATAAGATTCCAGTTCTTTTCTCAGATTTTCTGCTTCTCCTTTTTGCACATTAGACAATTTTGACTCAGTAAAGGGAAAGAAAAAGAAGTATTTTATTATCTATTGTACATTCATAAAAACACCACTTAGGCTTCAGCTTTTAAAGGAGACGGATGTGATTTTAAAGAGGTAAAACATTTACTTAACAAGAACAGCAACAGAACCGGCTGTCAGTGCATTCCTGCTGCAGAGTCAACTCTAGGTCTGAAGGAGGTGAGTCAGACCTGTGCACATGCTGGCAGCAGGGATGTACTATAAATGGGAGCTTTGGGCACGTAACACAAGATTAGGCTTCCATCCCTCACCATGGTGTGAGGGCTGGGAAGCCTGAGGCCTGGTTCAGCGATGAGGCACTCGGCCTGACTCGCCAACCCAGACACTCAAAGTAAATGGTATGAAAGCAACTTCCTCTCACCTGGGGCTTTTTTTTGGATCTCCAGGGTTACAGATGTGGGAAGACACTGCATGAGTAAGCAGATTTCCTCATAAGTCATCTTATTGACGGGGATACTGTTGATAGTGGTAATCTCGTCTCCCACAACCATCTTGCCCATTGATCCCTGGTGTAATGACAAATACAAGGAAACTGTGAGTACATCTCAGAAACATTCCCACAGGAGCAAAGAGTTTAGGGAAGTGATTAATGGTGTAGGAGTGACATCCCCTACTTCACGTCACTGTAGAGCACAGGTAATATTTCTGGGTTTGCCAACACATAAGTAAAGAGATGACTGTGCTCTGACAGGAGAGAAATTCATTATCTAACTCAAACTGGGAGGGCAAAAGACACGCTGAGTTTCCAGAGAGAACGATGCGGGGATGGAGAACATAGTTTCCTTCATTTAAAGGAATTTGGCTGGATTAGACATAGTTTCTTTGGAATTCCTTGTAGGAACACCACCTACCATTTTTGCATTTCACATATGAACCATAATCTTCATCGTTATCTCCTACTGGACCGACTGGACTCTCACAAATGGCTATAAAACTGACAGGAACAGAACTCTTGAGGCACAAAGCTAAATCTATTTCTCAACATCACAGATTAAATCAGAGGAAGGGGCAAAACCAGCACCTACCACCCTAACTCTCACAGCCGTATCCAAGCTGTCCCTCTGCACCCCTCTAAGTGTGGCACAAATGCTGCACCCATCTTTGTGCACCAGAATATCCGGAACGTGCACAGTGGGGTCAAGGTCAGCAATCCCGCATCCAGCACGAGGCAAGTATCCTCACTGCAACGTGCAGTGTGGGAGGGGCAGAGGTGCAATATCCTCCTGGCACCCAGGCAAACCTTGCCCACTGCTGGGTCTCCTGGCAGGAGGTTCGCAGAACACAGGAATATGCGCAGATGAAATAACGAATCAAGATTTAAAGCACACGCATTCTATGTTGTAACATAGCTTGTCTCCTAATGAGCATTTTTCGCCTTTTTTTACACGTTTTTTCTTATCTGTTTCTAGTAAAAAGGCAGAAAAGTGCAGCACCCCCCTAAACTGTAACTCTTAACGTGTATGAATCTACACTAGTATATTAGCTTCTGACTTCTTAGTTTTCAATCAGAAAGGGTGCACTTCTGAATGGAAAACTCTTCCTCTGGCAGCAGTTTTAGAATGACTCGGGGTGAGACATTGCTCTGGAGGAGACAAACTCCGCTGAGCAGCGGAATCTCCTTTGCACTTAGTCTTACAGATCACCTGCTTAGCAATAATAATCCCTGTAAGGCAACAGCAAAGTTACCCTTTCAGCTGCTCCGCCCGGCCGCAGCCCTGTGACAACCACCTTCAAGGGCATGGCTTGGATTTCCAGATCCAGGCCGAAAGACTCATGCTCATTGCGAACCAGAGTGACTGTTTCACCCTGGACCTGCCCAGCGCTGTCAGGCACCTCAGTCTTCTTGCTGTGAGGCAGTGTCCTTGCAACCGGTTTGCTGTAGGAGCCATGCTCCTCCATCTTCTGCCTCTGAAGGCTTCGACACTCAGTGCTCATCATGCTCTTCACTCTTGTGACAGCTCGGTGTTCCAGTTTTGGAGATCTCTTGGATTCGAGCTGTGCTTCCCGGAGCTCCCTCAAAGTCAGGCTGCCAAAACGAACTTCGGGCACACTTGAGTAATCGAACGCAATGATCGGGAAGAAAGGAGAGTCTCCTTGCTCTGCTGCGCTGTCGGCAGTCCCCACGGAGTGACTGTAGTGGGGGGAGGATGTCTCCCTGCCAATATATCTCTGTGATTCACCATCCTGGCCATCATCATTGATTTCTACGGATGAGGTTGTAATGACAAGGCCAGCGTCCTCCTGACTTTTGGCCCTCTGGCTTCTTTGCAAGTGGGCGCCTTCGTCGTCATCGCTAACGTCACCGTCGTAGAAAACGACCCTTCGCTGCCGATGGAAGGGGCTGCGGGCAGACTTGGGGCTATCACTGAGGATGCCGGGCCGGACACACTCCCCGTGCTTGTTGTGAAGGCTGGGCGACCTCCCGTTGCCCGGAGAAGCCAGTCCATTTGCTCTTGCCACTCCTGCTTCTCTGGCAGCTAGGAAAAGAAAAGCATTGCATCTTAATTGTATTTATTTGTGATTTTTAATACCATGCATCCCACCGTGGCCGAGGACATGTGGTTTTGTTTGCAGAAGCAGCCTTACCTCCCCCTGTGAAGCAAAGCCAAAAGCAGGTTTTTCATGTCCTCCCTCTATGTTATAACTACAGTACAGAGCAAAAGAGATGACAGATGGCTCCACAATTTATGGATTCTTCCTGAAATCAGCTCACAGCACATCTGGTTTTCTTTTCAGCCCATTTCTAAATTATGACTATGACCCAAAGAAGAAAGGGATGCACGTACACATGTGTATATTACTTTAAACAACTGAACTTCTTTCAAATCTTTAAATCCATGCACAGGACTATCTGAGTTGACGCAGAGTGAATAAGAAATGCTCTCACAAACAAAAACTCAAGTACACAATAACTGGTTTCAAATTAAAGGCTAATTAGTCTAAGAACCCTTTTCACAGCCTTCGTAAAAAAGACTGCAGATAATTTTCTAGAAAGTTTTTTAAATAAAAATGCTTTTCAGAATCAAATAATGAGTTTGCAGAAAAAAACAGGTGGTAGGCAAAGACATTAGTTGACAAACACAGAAAAGGGAGAACAAATATAACATCCTTTAATCTGAAATCAAGTGCCTGTTGATAAGGAAAATATAAGATTCATTCAGTCAAGTGCTATAGAGAGGAAGACACACATGCAAAATATCTGAGCTCAACTCAGATTTGGTTGTTTTTACACGGCTACATGTGGCATTGTGAAATTGTGTATTTGAGGCTGCTAAGAATATTTGCACTTAAATATAACCAAGCAGATGACCACCAGCTATCTATGAGAGCCTATAATGTTGCCAATTTAGTTACAGCCAGAGCAACCAAAAAAGGTCATACTCATGTAATCAGAGCAGCAATTTGGACAAACTGCCACGGAAACAGGCCTTTACAGGCCAGTGCCCGGGCCTGTTGTCAATGCTTCCCATTTTCCCAAACTTCATATGAGCAGCTCTGGTCTGCACCATGCGGGCAGATCTGGTCCTACCAGCAACGGAATCATGGGGTCTTTTTGATAGAGCAACGCAGAGCTCCGTGTCCACCCCCCACCCCAGAGGAATTAAGTGGCCAGCCAGATTTCCATTGCTCTCTCTGGTTACCGGGAGGGAGGGAGCTGTCGTCCAACAAACTGTTCCTGTTCTTCTGGCGGCGCTGTTCTCCGTCGCAGGAGCTGGCAACAGCCTCGGGGAAGGGCAGCTGGCTCGGGCTGTCGTGTGAGAAGTACTGGGAAAGTTCTGCCTCCGAACTGACGGATCCCTGCTGAAAGTAAGCGTGACCGGTGACGTCTGTGCGACCGCGCTATCTGCTCACGGGCACTAATAGCCCTGCTCACATCACCCTGGTCAAAGAACTAAGTTTAACAACAATTTTAAAAGTAGAGGAATTGATGGCGTACTGAGTGCCAAAGTGTAAAAAGCAAATTGCTGAAATGCAGCAAATTGTTAAAATGCAGCATATGAATACTTTTTTAGATAACAGAATACTACTTTTTCCCAAATTCCCCTACAAGCAAGGGATGAAAGCGTTCACTTCCATAATTGTCTTTGCATATCTTATTCCCTGAGAGAAGGTTTTCTACTTCTGGACACACCTCATAAAGCTTCTTTGGCTTTCGCAGTAAAACAGAGATGTTTCCCCCATAATGGCTCTGGACAGAGACCAAACCCTCAACCTGCCTTCAGGGCTTGGTCTCTTCTGCCACTTTTTGTCTCTGATGTCACCTTCTGCCTCAATTCTGCCCTGCCTCGGGATTCAAATGTGAAGCTTAAGAATCAAATCCCTTTATGAAGCAGGGAGGCAGCACAGAGTTTTGATTTTGAATCAAGTTTAGTCCTCGGCTAAGAGCTGAATTTGAAGCAGAGTTGTTTCTAGTGCATTTAAATCTTTTACCCGGCTTGATGGCTCCAGGAAGCGTTTCATAGTCCAGCTGAGGGCAGATGAGGCCTCTCCTTGCTTGGCTTTTGCACTAGACGAGGGGCTTTTCTGTGCAGCTCCTGTTAAACAGTGCATTTAGAGGCCAGAAGTTATAGCAATGGTCCACATATCCAAACAAGCTCCTTATTCACTATTTGAGCTGGGGGCTGTGCTTATTACTGCCTATTATCTGAATTGCTAAGACAAAGTGAGATTTATTTTACATGTTACAACCTCTTCCTCAGATCAGGCAAAATGTTATCTCAGAAACCCATTGCATCAGCCAAGCACAGGACACAGCTACAAATAGGGGGCAAGCTGAAGAGTCTCCCTCACCCACTGGACCACATTACTGATGAGGTACAACTGCAGAAGACAAATTAGTGGCCAAGGGCAAGGTACACTGCATAAAAATCCTAGCTGTCACTGATGTATAAAGGATAATTACAAATCTAACATCATAAAATCCTAAAAATCACCTCACAGGTCATTCTGTCATTACAAAGAATCGCTTTGATCTGTAAGATTTCAGGAAATGCTAAGGCTGAGATTTGAAATTATCAAGCATATGCCAGAATAGAGCATTTTGAGATGGCCTCCATGATTGAGGTGGAATTAAAACATACAGTCCAGTATGTCACAGCTGGACTTCTTCAAATGGATACCCCAGTACTTTTGTTTTCTTGGTTATTTATAAGGGGAAATGTACATGATGGATGCAGTTGACTCCTCCTGCCCTTTTCTTAGCAGGACGTTCTCCTTCAAAGAAATCCCAAAGAGAAGACAGAGCAACCTGCTCTGCCCACTTTTCAGATCATGGCAGTCTGCCTAGAGAAATCCAAAGCAAATCATCTGAGCTACAGGGCTGATCCATGTGAAACAGAATGCTTGTGCCGAAAGTTTTACAGCAAGCAGAGCAATCACATCTACGAAACTTCTCAATTTGAGGATCCTTATACTAATACAATACTGATACTGAGAAACCCACAAACAGGTCCTTAAACCTTTCCACATCTGGAAATGGACAAATACTAGGAGAGAACCCATTATTACCTGTGGCATGAGAGGAGCTGGTATCCTTGCTCTCTCGATGAGTAGTACGTGCTATTGCTTCATCCATTTCCTGCTCAGAAACCTGAGGTTTAGGAGAAGACAAGAGATCAGTACTGGGTAGTAGAAGAGGAGAGTCTTATCACTACAAGTATCTGACTCATTTCAGACACGCTCGTAAACCTCAGCAAAAAGGAACTAGTCCTCTTCGGGACTGGTGTCCCTACTTGTGCAGGGGGGGTGGACTAGAGGGTTTCTAGTCCAAATAGATGATCTCTAGAGGTCCCTTCCAAACTTAAGCATTCTATGATTCTGTGATAGTTGAGTGCTCCTAAGTTCTGGCCTGTGACTCAGACCCACTCCGTGCTGTTCCTCTGCAGAAACCGGGAAGCAGAAACCAGCTAAATTCACATAGACATCATCCAAGTGCCACATTACGTAAACAAATAAAACCACACCAGGCTTGAAGAAATCAAATGAAGCCATTATGGCACACTTTTAACTCGATTAAACACTGTACATTGATTTATTGCAAAATATTATATTAAAATAGATAAAGGCTGCTTTGTACAAGCCTACGTCAGCAACAGAAGACTTTCAGCACTTAAAGGACCTACCGGAAGGAAGCCAGACTTCCTGAGATATTAGCTGCCTTTTTAATTTTCATTTCTCCTCGCTTAAGCAAACTAAATCAGCAGTCTATAGTTAATGTTTTCTCCGAGTTAAGAATAAATATTGGTCTACAATACTTGCAATTTGTTAATTACGTCCTGAATTACTGCAATGCCCTTACTTAATCCTTACTACTAGAAAACTCCACACAATTTCAGAAGAGAAACATCCAGTCTGCAGGAGTGTGTATTTAAAAACAAAAAGCAAGGTAATTCTGTCTAAAGTAATTTCAATATACATTGCTTTACATTAATTAAAATTCAGTATAGAGAGATGAGAAACCTGAATCTTTCTGCACCATGCAGATTTGAAAGATTCCTAAGCAAACTCAGCAGTTTCAGCATACTTTAAACGTCACATTCACTCAGAGTAACAAGAAGAAAGAAAATTTTGTGGTATTTCTCTTGGAAGCACATGAAAATACCTAATTGAATATATTCAGCACCAGAACGTACCGTGGACCTTTTGTGTCATGAAATGGGAGATTAAGTATAAAAATGTCTAAAACGACACAGAAATCTGTAGAAACCTCTCTCTGCTTTCCGCTTGTGGCATGACCTTACAGGAAACACCATGGCTCCCGGCTTCTGGGGCACTCCACGTCTCCTCCAAGGACTGGAATCAAGCACATTCTGCAGTGTGTGCTCCGGGACCTCCGCACCAGCCTCGGTGCACATGTTGTCCTGAGCACCAAATGAGGCACGGGGCAGACAGCAGCATGATCGTGAGGATGGAGGTGCAGCCCATTCCTCCCCCACATTTTGGTGGTCTCCCCATCCAAATCCTGCCCCCTATGTATGATTTACCAGGGCAAGCAACTACATTGGCTATAAACCCAACTCTTACCCCTTCCATGCTCAGGCCTTCAACCAACAGAGCCAGGGCCTCTTTTTTTTTTGCATCACAAAACTTTGTAGCAATGATAGCAAAGTCTGGGCAGCAGGCAACAATTTGCCTAATGTTGTATATTTGACTTAGCATAAAATACACAATTAATTATAAAATAAACGCACATCTAGAACTCTGGTTTCTTCTAAAGGCCTCTATTTGTAGTCAGGAGTTCAAAAGTCAGAGCTCTCTGGACTCCCAAATGCAAATATTTTTACAGCTTTATTCCTTTTTAAACAGGAAGACTTTGTACATGCATGAAATTCTTTGAAATATTGAAATAAAAGAAGTTATTATTCCCTACAGATTGGTTAAATGGGTTTGATCTTCTATCACCATTAAAAAAATACTTGAAAATAATCAACTCACTTTGTAAACACAGGCTTATTTCTTATTTTTAAATTGCCCTTGTATGGATTTCTCAGTAGCAATACATTCCAGATTTTACTTTTTTAAAAACAATATTCGTACTACTTTACTGCAGTTGATCAGTTCAATCTGTTGATGTTTGTATCTGGCCCAAATTATATTCTACCGAAACACAGACTAACTACAACACAGATTTAAGGGGGAAGAGGCCATACGCAGTATTTGCATTGCCGCTTGGCCCGAGCATGAAGAATGACGGGAACACTTCACCCAAGCAGTTCCAGGAAAAATGCATTTGGTCATCGAGTTACTAAATGAAAAGCAACAAGGAAGCTATAACATTGCTACAACTGGTAAACTGGAAAGCATCACTGCAATCCTTGAGCCTGACTTTTTGTGTCGTAGAGAGAAAACTCTAAAATTCTTCACTTGCTGCTTTTCGGACAGCAAGTTGCAGACTATGAGATGAGATGAAAGCCCCAGACAGGTACCAGAACATGATTTCTCCTCACCTTCGGGTTAGGATGCCGACTAATGATCAGGCTGACGGGTCCCGGGCCACACTCGCTCAGGATGGCGTAGGCTTCGCTCAGCGCCGCGTGCCGCAGACTCACCGAGTCCGCCTCCAGGATCTGATCCCCTCGGCTGCAGACAGAGACAGAGCCAGTCAACCACACACACTGCCTTATCCAGAAACACTCGTGCTCTTGACTGCTAGCCAAGTTTCTTCAAGGATACACATATCTGGAGAGGATCTGGCTTGCAAAGTCACCAGTGGTGCTCTTGCTCCCAGTGTCAGGGACAGTTTGAGGCCTGTTGAACTGAAGGAGAGAGGTCCAGGGTTCCTTTCTGCACTTACTGTCAGTGCTACAAACCCTAGTAAGTCAACAGGAAAATATGGCTGCGTTCGGACAAGGGTGAAAGTAAACTTCAATTCCAGTTCTGTATCCTGATACTTGTTGAGCACAGGAAAAGAGAAAAAAGACTTGGATGGGCTGTTCCTTGCCATTATGCTGAACAACTTAACACAGACACTAATAAGAAGTTCACGATTTAGATATGAATTTACAAAACGACTCTAGAAAAAACATTGGGTGAGATAAGCTTCCATTTACTTCAGATTAAAGTACAGAACACATTTAGAGAAAAAAAAAACTCATCTGAGAGGGAAGGATAAATTGGTTTGCTTTATTTTTCCAATTTTTTAAGTCTTGATCATTGGTTCCAGACATCTGGAACTATTCAAAAGAAAAGATTATCAAACAGGGATATCATTAAAGCATTCCCTGTAATTACTAAGACATTTACTTTAAAAATACATTTTCAAACAATCCACTGATGCTGATTTATGCTGGATTAGCTCTGACAATGCAAATGAAATCAAAATAAGTCCTCACGCCAAAGGCAAAATGGCAATTACACGTGGCAGCGTTTCAGCTGCCATATTCTCGTACAGGCAGATACCAAAGGGTGATGAACTGCTGTGCACCCATGGCACTGCTTTGCCCATCCTTCCTATTAGAAACTATGAAAACGGAATCACTTAGACAAGCATAGGATTGAAAGGGGGAGCTCAGATACAGAGGAGCTGGGTTCAAACCTTCCTGGTTTCACAAAGCTTGTATCTGATTAATAAGCCTTTCCAAATCAAAACCATTCTCTTCGTTTTGGCCTACCAAACCATAAACTACTGGTGAGACAACAGGAGCAATGTCTCAAAGAAGCAAGCTAGAAAACTGGGAAGCATGCCTGGATATAATCAATCATTTAACCTAATAAACGACACAGCTGTTATATACAGCCAGCAATGCAAGCTCTTCCAAAAGAGCCTACAAGAAAGCAAGTCGGTATTAAAGTACTGTCTCCTCCGGATGTTCCTGTTTGGTAGCAACTTAGAAGAGTTTGGGCAGGGACACAGCCATAAAATCAGCTTGTTCCCCTGTCCAAAACTCACCTTGCCCTATTGCAGTTTCCCTAGCAATTGAGGGCCATTGCACGAGCAGGGGATGGAGAGCTCTGCCTCTCTGCCAGTGAGCGCATGGGAAGGGAGGCTGGTGCAGGGCCCCAGCTCGAGGCGGATCCCATGGCTTCGCTGCCCTGAATGCAGCCCTCCTCTCTCCAAGCCTCCCCAAGCATTTATGCAGGGATGCAGAAAAGTGGAAGGTCTTGGAGAATTTCCTCCAGGGGGTTTTAAAAAATGAGGACATCAGGAAAGGAACAGAAAATAACTCTCTGTCACTTAAAGCAGTGTAAAGCACAAGCGAATCCTGGTAGCACTTCCTCTTTCTCTTACAATTCCTTACAGCCATTGCAGGTTCCCAGCGGAGTGCACAGGACGGACAGGCTGACCTGCCATGCTTCTTGCAGACAGGCAGGGCAGGAAAGTTCTGCTGCAGCCATGGGCACAGTGTACTGGAAGAAAATGCCCCCACCTCTTTTTAAGAGTTTCAGCTTTTAAGAGAGCTCTGCAAACATCCTGCCAATCTGGGGTCTCTGGCTGCAGCTCTGATAAAAATTGATGAAGTTGCATTTCTGTCTATCCCCCCTTCTTGAAGGGTGCTATTAGGCTCAATTTTCTATGTAGAGAACAACAACAAAAAATCTTAATGATCATGCTGCTTCCAAGACACAGAGGAATGTCTTTTTGGTATTAAATGCCACTTAGGGATGTCTTTATTTAAATATTTTATTTCTAGTGAACACTTATAGTCCCCTCCTTGCTACACCAACTGATTGGTGAAAACAAAATCTCAATCCATTTTACTGTAAAACTACTCCAGCGCGATTTTGCTTTAACTAACCTTAATCTGCCATCCATTTTAGCCACTGATCCTGGGGCCAAGCTGTGAATGTATATCCCTGGAGAACTATTTTCCAGTGTGAGACAACAGGCGCCAATGCCTAGCCCAACCCCTGGCTCTGTGAAAAACAAAAAGTACAGAGAAAAGTACTGTTGAGTCCCTGCAGATTGTAATCACACCGGACACACACGTGTTTGTGTTCCCACATCACATCTGACACCAAGAATCACATATTGTTTCAGTGCTGGCCTCAGGTGCAGGCATGCAGGAAGTCAAGACCCAGAGTGGCAATCAGAATTGAAAATATCTGATCTTGACTCTTTTCTGAGGTCCGTCGTTGAGAGGACTAATTCTACTCATGGCAAATTTTCAGAGTACCTCGGGAGCTGCTTGGAACTAGAAATGTCACAGAAGGCTTAATCAGGACTGAGATACAAAGGAATAGGAGAGAAATAAAATAAAGATGTTGTTTTTAAAATTATTTCAGAAAACGTGAGAAGACACCACCATCTTTTACATTCTATTTTGTTAAATTCACTTGGCATCCTTCAGCAATGAGATCTGAAGAAAGGGAATGTCATCTGAGGTTTAATCATTTCCCCTGTGCATTTTCGCTTCTGCCTTCCTGAAAGGCAGGGTACCCAAAATAGGAATTACTGGATTTCTGATCTTTTTTGTTAAAATTTCTAGTCCACCTTTTGAAGTCATCAGTCAAGTCTTTAAGATACATACACCCATCCCACTACATATAGTGCACACTCCAAGGTTAGCCATGACGACTATTACTGTTAATGAGAGAAGCCCTCATGAAGGAGTTCAGATAGCTCCTCCTGAATGCCCTGTGTGGGTTAGCTGCCTTCAGGGCTGCCCTTTACCGGCAGGACATGAGTCATTTAGGCTGTAGAGAGGCTAAGTCATATTTGCACTGGCACCTTGCAGCCAGCCCTTTCAGCAGCATGGACTCTGCTGTGAATAAGGAGGAGCTTCCTCCTGACTCTGGAAGCAGCAAAACATAAAAGGGGGACCTCTTCAAAGGGCTTTGCATTACAGATTTTTTTTTTTTTTTTTTTTACGATCCTGTGGTTCACTGAGTGCTCTCCAAGACCAAAACGACATGGATAAGTAAGTGCCCTGGGCATCACAACCATTAGCATATTCTCAGAAACTCCCTTAACAGCTGCATTCTCAGAGGGCAGTTCAATGAACCTTCACCTTTGTTCAGCGTCACATCCATGACGACCCGATCCTTGGGGCCAGGGCCTTTGCGACTGCAGGAGGAGCCGTCTGTGTCGTCGGAGCCGGGGACAGGGGTGCCTCCGCTGGCGCTGGAGCTAGGAGAGCTGGAGCGGCTCAGCAAGGTGGGAGTCACACAGGGCGTGAGACTGGGGCTGCGCAGCCTCGTGCGCACAGTGAGGGTCACCACTCCTTTCTTGAGTTGCTAGAGAGATGTTAGAAAAATCACACAATCAGGCAATGCCAGGCGCCAACATTACCAGTAAAATAAATTCTAACAGCAAAAGAACAAAACTGAAGGTGCTGAATGGCACTGAATGGAGCATGGATGTTTCTCTCACTGCATCTGTGGTTGTTACCTTAAACCTCTGAATGGCTTCCTGGTGGGTCAGTCCTTGCAAAGATTCTCCATTAACTTCTAGTATTTCATCCCCTGGAAATCAGATACAAAAATGAACTCAGCAATATACGAAGTATAGAGATGTAGCAAAACTTCTCATAAATAAAGCAACCTGCTACCAAATGGACTCTAATTTACTGCTCAATAAAAAGCCTTTTACTATTTTCAGTTTATTTTTACTTGTCCTAATCCCTTTACAACTTAATAGAGTGATGCATAGATGCATAATAGATAGTAGAGTAAAGCCTGTTCTTCTACAGGGATCCCGAGCGCTCTTATAATAACAAATTGGAAACACTCCAGATTTTAACTGCAGCCTGAAATAGAGATGCTCATAACATAAGGTCCAAGGGGACCCACATAACTCCCTTTCTTTGGTGAGCATCAACAACAGAAATACAGATTAAAGTGAGACACCACGGAACATCAAAAAACAAACCTGCTCCACTTACTGAGCATGTGCAGCAGGAAAATCAACTGGCCTGCAGGCTGCAATAGCTCTCCTCACCCTAGTGAACAAGCCACAAGACCATCACATGTCTGCCCACCTGTTTCAGGCTTCCAGGCTCTGGGTCTTGCCACTTACACCCAGCTGTGTTGATCTATCTTAGTGTTTTATTAAAAGGAGGAGAAATTGAGCAGGATCCAGATCTGCTTTCTGCAGTTTTATATATGCTTACATCTGTGCACAATTAGATAGAGCAATGTCATCAGCCAAGTCTTCCCCTCCTCTCCTCTCCTTACTTAGTCCCAGTGGAAAAAAAAAAAAAAAAGAATATGTGAGCTCTGAATATCCTAATATTCTGTGAGGACTTGGTGGGTTTGTGGGACAGCTGCTACTTGTTGGCTTCCCACGACAGTGCACAACCTATGCTCAAGGGACCCTGCCTCTCTCTGGCAGGAAGTTTGTGAGTTGACACCAAAACCAGCCTCAAATGCAACAAACATGATGAGATGTAAAGAGGGAAATGATGATATGAGAAGGAGAGAAGTAACACAGGAGCAGCTTATTGTGAAAGAGAAGTAACCCAGCTCCTGCAGAAGAGCTGTAAATCACTCCTCTGCATTCATGACCACTTTGAACTTTTAAGCATGTAAGAGTCTGCCCGGCATAGGAGCACTCAGATCAGTGTCCCAACATACACAGAGGAGCCAATATATCCAGCTCAGAGTTAAAGACCAGAAAAGCAGCATAAATAAATAAAAAAATCAGGCTATACCTGCTTCTTTAAACAGCTGTGTTATCTTATGACAATTCTATCCTTCCCCTTTGCTTTGTCTGGTTGTGACCTTTACTTGTTTTACACGTCTAAATCATCCTGCAAACCTCTAAGACAGGCTGCAAAGAGGCTCAGAGATCACAGAGGTCCAGACGAGGCTCTTCCAAGCACGTCCTTCTGCATAACCCCTTCCTGGACAAGCATTTCTAGGCCAGATGCTGGCTGGACAGAAATGTTTCACTGCTACCAATGTCCCACCCTAACTGAAGAAGTGGAACTTAGGGCTTGGTCAAATAAAGTTCACTGAAGGTAAAAAAGCTTCATGCTGTACCTTTCCCTTCTGAAAATGCAGCACAATCAAGTTGACTGCTATGATCAGCCTTCCCCAGGACAGACTATCAGGGTGTGTTATATCCTCCACAGTCTCCTGGAGAGAGCCAGGTGCCTAACTAAAGCAGTACTCGATTTCTTCTGCTGGACTGAAACAGTATTCTACTGGGGTCCTTCATATGCATTTGACTTCTCTCTACTATACCTTCTTTAAGTCTCCCATCCGCAGCAGCTGCTCCACTGGGGAATATAGTCTTCACAAAAATCCCCATGCGTCCGCGAGCAGAATCCTGACCTCCCACAATGCTGAAACCAAGTCCCTGCAGAAAAAGAGAAAGAGATGACAACTTATTCCATTATCACCTGTCTGAGAAAGACTGTCTGGTAACGTACCAGGACAAAAGAAAGAGGAAAATGTAATAGCTTCCTGGGAACCACACTGAAATCTCATCTGCTGATTGCATCTCCTGATTTACTTCCCCTCCACAGCCTAAAAAGTAGCAGGAGGCATGTTAAACTAAAATGAGGCAACGAGTGATATCTTAAGTTATTTTTGCAGAGCATTGGATCAGTGATTTTATCTTGTTCAAATACACTTTTAAAAACTATTATGTGTTGTCCCTAAATTGACAGACAGTGGATTCCCAACCCTGAGATCTATATCCAGGATTAACTCTGCTGTCATAGACCCTGCATTTCCTCAGGAAAAAGAAAAGCTTAAGAACATGACATAAGGTCAGTGCTGTAATGTCAGGAATGTAGCTATAAGGGCTGATGTGGTGGGGGTTGACATGCACATGTACATTTTTAATTATTTTGGAGACATGTACCACGTTGTATTTAAATCAATCTCGATCATTGTATTCCCCAGGGCTCCATCTGTTAGTTCTTGTCCATGTACTGCCCTGGCTGGCTGGGGGACCATCTCGAGAAGCTCATCAGGGAATGAAGGAGCAGAACCAAACCTCTCCCCCTTCCACAGAGTTATTTCCCAGCCAAATTTCTTCCTTAATCCATTCCTCTACATTTCTCCTCTTGTCACCCCTGCCTGCATATCTTACATACTAAAGAGCAAAGTCACCAGCCGGATGGACAAGGGAAGTGAGAAACCGCTGTGCTTCAGTGATCTGAAGCAATGGTTGTTATTAGAGCCTCAGGCAGTGCTGGGTGGGGGGAGCTGGCAGAACAGGCGCTAACACCGTGTTTACAACCCGGTACGACACACAGACACACATGGCGTCCCTTGTTTTCCTTGAAATACAAGGCAGACAACTGTTTATTATGGATTGTTATGAGCCTTTAGTAATTTGATAAGCTGTTACTGATTTCCGGGTAGGAGGGATCACAGCTCCACCTTGCAACGAAAATAACTCAAACCAGGTTTTATGGTGCAATAATCAACCATGGAGCAAACGCTGGAGAGCCCAGGACCCTGGCTGCTCTGACGCGGTTCTCATGTGGCTCCAGGAGAAATGCTCTGGAAGGCAGAGCGGTTTCCACACTGCTGCATCCTCATGGAGAGGTCCTGCAACTCCTTGCTGGAAAAGGGCCCCATCTACCCAAAGAGGGAAAAAAACAAAAAACCCAAACCCCAAGGTTTCACCCTTGGCTCCAAGCCATCTAAAACCAGGGATTCCATGGAAAAACTCTTCAAGTCCAGGTCTGCATACAGACCACAGAGCAAACACTGCTACAGGATTATCCTAAGAGGAGTGATTGCCCAGAGCAGGGTGAAAGGTACCCAAAACGGCAGCTCTTGGAGGTGGCTCACAGCCACTGCTGTTTGCACGCTACCAATGGCTTCATGATGCCCTAGAGTCAACTGCAAAAAGGCAGGCAGAGGCAGCTTACCACGTGGGGAGAAAAAGGCAGTTCTCATAAGAAAAGCAGGTTCAAAAAATAAGTGAAAACAAAAATTGAGAAACACTTGCTTGAAAATGTCATGAAAGACCTGAAAGTCCCAATCAAGGAGAGCTATAGTGTGCCAGTCTACCAGAGCAACCCTTATTTCTAACTCTCTAGTGAATGCACAACAACAAAAAAAAATCATTCTGTACTCAGTCTAGAAAATCAAAATAAGGCATTTTAGTCCAAAATACATTCATTTGATTACTTTAAAACCATATTTCAAGAAAAAAACACATATATTTTTAGCATATAAAAGCAAGAGTTCCCATACTCATATGAATTAGCCTGTGGAAATCCAGTTTTGTTCTCTCAGTGTTCATCCAGCTGGCATCTAGTGAACGTGCAAGCACATTAGTATGGGAGGGGGAAGGAGTGAGAAGACTCCGTGACCCAGAGAATTCAGGGCTCTCAGAAAAACAACCAAACGGGAACCTATCCTTGGATTTAATTTACTGTGTATGTTGTGGTGTGTTGTGTTTTTTAATGTATATAAAACATGCTTGTGCAGAAATGTGCATACAAACAGCAGTTCTGGAGCACCACCAATTCTGTGTAGTCATGCATATTTATAGGCCTGTTTTTAGTACGTGGTAGCTCAGCAGTGACCAGACACAGCAAATGAGACTCAAAGCCACCCCACCCCAGGCGCGTGACACAAACATTGCTTCACCCATACTTTGCAGGCATAACTCTGGCGTTCACTTTTGAAGACAGAATGTATTGTTATTACTATTGGCCACCTTTGAGAGCCACAATCAGGCACGCCTTACTTTAATAAGTCAGGTGCTGGAAGTCATGGGAGCTGGAGATGCCTCAGGCTCTTAAGTACCAGCTCTTGGCACATGCGAGGAACTGGCCACATGCAGAAGCACTCACCTTGCCTTGCCCTTTCATGAGGACAATGTTAGAAATAATGGACGGCTGGGTCAGTCTCCATGGAGATTCCACCTGGGCAGCACTGAAGGAGCGGGTAGACTTCTTCACAATGTGGTATTCCTGAGAAAAACGAGCAAATGCGGAAAGTTACTCTGATTACCTGCAACAGACACTGGGACATCATGCTGGGAAAATTGTGTGTGTCAGGGAGGAGGGAAGGAATCATACAGACAGGAGGAAAAAGAAATATATGATATATTCAAATAAGCATTTAGGGGATAAAATCCCTGCTCAGTACAGTCAAAGAGAATTTTGCCATAATTTTCCCACATTTCACACAGTAAGAGCATTTTGAAGAGTACTAGTTCTAATTTAAATTAAAAAGATTGAGGGTAGCCTCATGATATAGTGAAGTCCTTATCTACTAAAAATGCTGACATCATCATGTGATTAAAATAAAGAGAAGCAAGGCTTTTCTGTGCTCACATCTCTAGACCTACATCCCATAGATATCAGGCTTTGGGCCTGTCCATAGCAGAAGTACCGTCTTCACTATCCCCACAGCAAAGAGCTTCTCCATCTGTTCCCAACATAACCCATTTTGGTGTCAAAATTTGGTTTTGATCTCCACGATGTGCATGTGCAGCCACATTTCATTACAGCCACCTCTCAGACAGATCTTAAAGGACCAAGCACAAGCTCATGAAGGAACCAAGCTGTTCAGAGCTGGCTTCTTACCCACCTGCCTGGCTCCTGCTGATTCCAGCTGCTGGGGGAGAGAGTGCTTTCTCCCTCCCCGGGAATATTTCACTGCTATTTCATAATTCGGTTCACCGTTTTCCACTGTTAGCTCATCATCTTCTCCCACAGATTCTAACCGGCATCCAGCACCTAGGAGAAAACACAGCAATGTCACGTCTGACAGCTCTCTCAGGACTAGGCTAGCCTCACAGCAGCATGCAATAACCACCTGCAAATCCCAACTCACGCAGTACCATGTGCCATGCCACTGGGCAGCTACAAGCTAGATTTGATCATCTTCAAACAAAAACTTTTCCTGCTGCCCCAGGTTTTATAAGACCATTCAGTGAGGCTGAAATCTCCAGCACTGTCACTTGTGGTGGTAAAAAGACAATTGAGCCAGTAGCACTGGGACAGAAAGGAAATTCAGCTGTTCTCACCCAGTGGCACTTGCCACTGCACTAAGCTCTTAAATTTCATTTATTTAAAATTAAAAGGCATGACACTATAGCTGAATATGTTTCTAGAGGTATTGTGTCAATCTGAGGGAATTTTCTTCTGGAATGGAGAAAGGAAAAATGTGCCAAATAAATGTTATTTTCTTTCCTTCTGGCAACTATCTTAGTGTCTTGAAGAGGAGAAGAACATAAAAACAGAATTCACGTTAGAAACAGTTATTTGTCTTGAAGGACATCCTGTAATTAGTCCCCAAGTTTCCCGTTCCTCACGATGGGGCTCCTCCAATTCTCATTTCTTCGAGGTACCTACATGACCTCCGTTCACAGCAGTTCTCACACGTTTATCCCTGCAATTTCCCTGTCACACAGGGAAGGGCCGTCAACCCATACTTTACAGATGAAAACCTGAGATGCAGACAAAATTCACACAAGTTGTATTTAAAGATCACTTTAAACCAAGTTAAATTGCAGCTGCCACTGAAGGGGGCAGCTTTGCTTTCCCTTCCCTCTCCATTACCCTGTCCTTACACGGGACGGAATGGGCAATGCACAGGCCACGCACCCGCTGCAAAGTTACCCCACGAGCTCCAGACCTGCTTGAGGCCACCTGCTCCTCACCAGGAGGCTGCGTAACCACCAGTGCTGGCGCAAGGGAAATGCTGAGCGGACGCAGAGCTGGGGGCAGTGGCTTGTTTTCCCCAAGCACCAATGATTTTGCGACTGCTCCCATAGCTGGAATTTGTGCCCATCTCCAAGAGTGCAGCTCCCAATCCGCACCCTACTTTGGAGTCCAAAATTACCTCTGGTTTTAGAACTTTCATCTCCTAGGCCTGCAGGGAGCTGCGGTCAAACACACCCCGGTCAACTATTTTGGCAAGACCCAGCCTCCTGGCATGTCTTTTACTCCCAAACCTGCCAGGGACTCACATTAAGCCTTCCCCATCCATGTGCCTCCCGGAGCAGAGCTGGCTGCCCTGGAGGAGCACAGGGTTCAGATGGCAGCCTCTGCTGTCCTTGTTCGAAGATGTGGTGAGTCAAGGCAGGCTGAGCCCCCAGCTGAGTGAAATGGAAAGCAAGGTGAATGCAGCAGGGAGGGAGTCTCTAAGACTCCTTAGAGATGAGAAAGGGATTGAGTTCTGCATGTGGTCTTAGTGTTGACAAGTCAGGCACAAGGCAACACAGTAGAAAATGTGGGGAGTATCTGCCATAAATGGGTATTTTGGGGATGGCGTTTTGAAAGACAGCACCCCTCCCCTTAAAAACAAAGAAAGAAAAAGAAGCTTCCAAAATCTTTCTGTCAATATAATAGTTCAGCTCAGGAAGCTGAATGCAAACATTCTACAGCTAGATTTTTTTTTTGCCAATTAAACTAGTATGATGTCCAAAGGAAAGAAAACCTACCTCACTTTCAGAGAGCTAAAGGAAATATACCACGTAAAAATTCTATTGCTCCTATCTTTTATCAATGCTGCTTTACCTTGGGATCGACTTCTGTATTTCAATATGCCACTTCCCAGAGTTGGACTCTGGTTGTTTCCTTTGGACACTTCTGCACAAGCTGGATCTTGAGACTTCTCTGTTTCCATGACCTAAAACAAAACAAAACAAAGACCGAACCTGATTTACTTGCAAATCAGAGAAGTTGATGGAATTATTTTTATTTTTAATAAAATAAGGGATAAAAAATTCCACTGCATATCACCATTTTCCAAAGCATGTCAATGCATTAAGCCAGCACGTATTTTAGTAAGTAACTTTCAGGGGTGCCTTTGAACGCTACTAAATATTTTTTCCTAAGTGCATTCCTAGACAGCGATCCTCTGCAGGCACCATATAATGCCCCCAAAGTGCCTCCAGTACCCAAACCAGCTCACTCAGGAGCTTCTCCACGCATTTCCACAAAATGTTAGTGTAGCTTTTACTGTCATTTGTTCAGCTCAACAAACTTCCAGAGACATCACAACAACATCTTTATAGATACGACCACTTAAAGAAAAGTGTTATGTTATTGCTAGCTTCCACAGCTGAATAGCAATGAATGTTGTGGATAAAAAGCTAATTCAGTAGAAGGTGTTGAGGGTTACACAGCGAAGCAGCCAAAAGTCCGGAAACGCTCATCTTAAATTTACACAGAGAACCTCAACCCGAGTTGCCCTGAGTAAACGGCATGGAGGCAGGAGGAACCTGCTCATCCCCTGCCTGCTGCCTTGCGCTGACAAGTACAAGGTGAGTGTCAAAGGCTACTGGCATTTGCCCAGGTGCAGGTGACAATATAAGGTGACAATCTACAGCCCTGCCACCTCCAGCAGCATGGTCACACGCATCCTTTCCACGCTGGTCTCTCTGCAGGGTGCTGAGCTGCTCAAGGTTTACTTCACAAAACACGCAAGGACTCTTCACAACATACAGGCTGTGTGGAAGAGCATGATTTCTTTCTCTTCTTTTATACCTCCATTATTAAGATGCAGTGGTACGAGACTCTTACACAAACCACCACATAGTGATCCTCGAGGTGCTCCTTCTTCATGCCCTCACACCATGCTTTCTCCCCAACATCTAACACATTCTCTGCACAATTTTAGAGAGCTTATGACAAGGACAGAGCATATTTCCAACACCAGCTACTTACTGGCCATAGTACACTTCTAGTCTTTCACACAAACTAGCTATAAGTCCATTAAAAAAAAAAGAAAAAGCAAAAGCCACCTAATGCACCTTGTATAGCTAAAAAATAAATTCTATTGCCAGTTTTCAAGATTGAAAACAGCAATGCTGCTTCTGAACAGTACCTGCCTCCCATCCCACAATCCCTCTTCTCCCCAAAACAAGAAAACCAAAACTAATCTTTTGCAGAGTCTAGATCTTATGATTTTGATTCAAAGGGTAAACAATTCAGAAAAAGATAACAATGGCGGATAACAGGGATCTAGAATAGAAACTGCTCTTCAGTTTTGGCTTTTTACTCCTCTCTCTTCAACATTAATTGCTGTGTATCATTTTTGAAGTCTCACACTCTAGCTATTATTTGTTGATTTTTCAAGGCGCAGCATTGACCTCCACAGCTAGTACCAACCACTCTGCAACACAGTTCCACATAACGTGATTCCTCTGAAGACCAAAATAACTATTAGTCTAATAAAACCACTGCTTACCATTCGTCTATCCTCATGAGGGATTCTTTCCACACAAAAATCACATAGCCGGTGATTTTAGAGGAGTGAGAAGCAACCAGGCATCCAGAGGCAGCGCTAATTCTGGGGGGATGGATATTTGAAGCACAGAGGAAGAAAGCCCATCAGGGCGGCCTACGTGTAGCAGTCAGCTTTGTCTCCGCTCTGCAGGCAGGACGTGTGTACCAGGCTGTACAGCAGCCCTTATTTAGCAAGTCAGCTGCCCCGCGGAGCCAAAGATCATGTCCAGGTAAAACCGATCCGCACATTTAATGGAAAAGCACACTTTGTTTATGTAGGTAATCCTATCACTTAATCTTTGCTCTTCCTTATGAGCTGACCCTCTTTCCAGTTACTCTCTTTAACTTCCACCACATTCCCTGATACCTCACGTCTCTCCTATCTTGCATCCACTTCAGCTGCTTCCTCCTCCCTGACCTTCTCCCCGAGCCAGAAAGCTGCAGCTGGAAGTGCCGAGCCCACTGCCCGCCCGCTCTCAGCAGGCCCCTTCCTTCAGACCTCTCGACAGCCACAGCGTGGCCATGGGGACAGAGCAGAGACCCTTCCCTCAGATCCTCCTGAGCAGGGACCAGGAGGCCCAGAGCATCTCCTGGGGTCCTCCCACACCTCTCCCGACAGACTGAGATGGACCCAGTCTCACCAATCCGCCACCGGAGTGCAGGCAGCGCAGACAACAGAGCTGCTTCGTTTCCACGCTGCACGTGGACAAGAAGCGCCCCACATGGCTCCCCACAGCTCAGAGTGGTGGGAAGAAACTCGGGCTGCTCAGCAGCAGTCTACGCACAGACATACACACACTCTAATCCACCCTCTTCCCACATTGAGCCAGGGCTCAAGAGCCAACCACTTGGTACATCCCAGGTTCCTACTACACGGGATTTTGTTTAGGCTTCGATAGTTCTTGCAGTTAGTTAAACTATGCAACAGAAGCAAGTAGAGATGTGTCTGCAATTACACAAATTTCAACACGGTCAGGCAGGAGGAAGAATAAGGGGGAACTGCCACCTCCATTAATAAAACGCAACCTGTTTCTTTACGTCACTGCTGTGCAAGCCTGGAGGCTGCCAGCCTCCAGCCAGGAAACACCCAAGGGCACGGATGGCCGGAAAGGGGCACGCGGGTGCAAGCACTGAGCACAGCCTCAAGCCATTCTTAGTGGCTTCCTGAAATTACATTTTATCCAGCTTGGCTTCAGACTCCAGTAAGAAGTAAAAACATCTAAATTACCTATGGCTCTGTTTATTCCTTATTTTAGCAAAAATATTTTCCTGACATGGATTTTAAACATTGAGGGGAAGACATTCTAGTCCCCATGAAGTAGATCTTATTTAAGTTGTTGAGCTTGTCTAATAAACCACCAAGGGTTTTATCCTTCTCCGAAAACGCTCAGAAACCCAATCCACAAAGCTTTCAAGAGCTCCCAGCAGTCGTGTGTGTGTAATCTTTGGCTCCAACACTGGCTGCGCTGTCGTAACTTAGACAAGAAGAAAACGCAGCTCCACCTTATCCTTCTGGCCACACGTGAAGGTATCACTTTACCGTCTCAAGGCAGCTGCCAGGACTGTAACCATGCCACTTTAATTTTCCTTGCTTTCAAGGAAACAGAGCTTATTATTTCAGTTTTGAATGCCTCTCGTTAAACCAAGCTAATAAATCCTGCTCAATCCTGCCATTTCATCGTTAAGGACAAGGCGAGTTTTAATGCACACAGTAGTTTTGAGGGCAGACTAAAAATAGAGACCATTCTGACAGTTCATTAAGTAACTCCAGGACCAAGTGATGCTGACATCTCTATTGATTTCAAAGGAAACGGTGCTATCAGGAGCACACAGCCCTGGCATGACACCAGGATGAACAACTGCCCCCAGAGCCCTTTCTTGGCTGGAAGGGGCTTCCTTAGGGTGACTGGGCCCCTAATGACGCAAGATGAGGAGCAGGATCATGGAGAGGCTGCTTTGTTTAACCACAAACAGCTTGGCAGTCCTCGCTGCTTTGCAAAAACAAGGCAGCACACACGGGATGATACAATTTAATAAGCAAACTGCTTTGCTGCTGCTCTTTCTGAGCTCCTAAGTCGCTGTCTTTCCCAGCAGCGAGCCCATCCGGCTCGCCGAGGTGGAGCCTGCTACATGTCTTTGGTGAGGAGCGCTGGCAAAAGATAGACAAGTTTAACTTGATATTTGGGAGGTGAAATTGGTAGGCAGCAAGTGATGAGAATGAGAATAGAGTTAGCCCAAGCCGTGTGAGCCTCGCCAGACTCACTCGTACTGGCATGAGCAAAGGCTCAGACTCACTACCAGTTCCCGCCCTCCTCCCAAAGCAACATGTTCAGAGAGGATTGGCCATGCCCCGGCACACAGCAACGGTATATGAGCTCAGGGGATGGATCTTGGCTTCCTTGGTCCTGCCACGACCATGAAGGCCTTTCCTTAGCCGTGTTCATATTCCATGACCAGAGCGCCGGCATGGCTACATCCACCGGGCAGGATACACCCAACGACCCCTCTCTACCCTGACACTGGCTTCATGACAGTTGGTATCAGCCCCTATAGAGGAGGTACAAGACGCCCTTACCCAAATCTGGATTAATCTGCTCCCCACAGAAAGTCTTTCTAGTTTCTTGAGACCAGCTGATGCCTTAAAGGTTTTCAATTTTCCCAAAGTTTGGGGGATTTCTTTGAAGATAGGTTACAATTTCAGTTATTCCAGTAATTCATGGAATTCATTTCAGTTGTTCCAGTAATTATTTACTGCTTTCAGAGACGCAGCATGCTTTAAGCCTTAAATGCAACTCGCGGACAGGGAACTCCACAGGCTCTCTTACCTTGCACGGAAAGCAAAATACCTCCACTTCTAAATTAGTTCTTTTCCTATTTAATTGAATCCGCCCCTCTCATCCTCCCCCCTGATAAATTACAAAGCACAGTCATGTAATTTAGTGGCGTTAACACCGCAAAACAAAGCAGTTTTTTTAATCAGGAGAGGCGCTGAGCTTTCTGCAGTTTACTGCTCTGGTTTTACTGTGCATGCAAAGCTGCGGGGAGACGGGGATGAGCCTGAAGGCAGCTACGTGATGCACCCTGCTGAAACGCAGCACCTCTCCATGCCCGGATCACAGCCCGAGGAGAGCATGTCCTTGGTCCAAGCCAAGGCTGAGCCAGCCCAGAGCCCATTAACCCCAGAGCAAGCTGCATGACTCCCTTCCTTGCAGGGCATCGCCACTCCACGCGGTCACGACACCAGCGCCGAGATCCAAAGGGAGCTGGAGAAAAGCAGGAAAAACTTGCTTGGTGCCTCAGCTAGAGGAACCTCCAGCTCAGGGATCTGGGGGGCCTCAGATGGAGCTGGACTTGCTGGGCTGCAGCCCTGGGAACACGGTGGCCCTGCCAGTGCTTCCTCCTGTCCCGGGAAGGGGATGTGAACCCAGGCCCCCATTCACTCCTTATAAAGTGAGGGCTGGAAACCTCTCTGCTCAAGTGCAAGCAAGGAGATCAGGAAGTCAGATAAAGGTTTCAGAAGGGGAGCTGCCCTGTTTGCTGAATAGGTGGAAATGCTAAATAAATAAAACAAAAGCCTTTAAAGCCACCTCTTGAAGAAAGCCTGGGCTATCCCTCTACCAAATGCTTACAACATTCAAAGAAGGCCTAAGTTTTCACTGTAATGCAGTAGTCGCTAGAAAGAGCATTACGGGCAGCTCTAATAGATGCAGAATTCCAATTATCTTTAATTGTTCTCTCCCAAGTGTGCAAACTAAGCACACACAAACCTGCATTACGTGAAATGTAACCCAGCACTTACCAACACTAAGGCAGCAGCACCCGCCACTTGCACACGCTCAGCAAACACACTGCAAACGCTGCAGGACCAAGCAAATACTCTCCTCTTACCTCGTGCTCAGTTTGTTTTGCACAGGGGAGCCTCCCGTGCCCCAAAACTTTCACGAGCCTGGGACCAGGAATGCAGCACACAGACCAGGGCCCCCGTGCTGCTGCAGCCTCCAAGTCTCAGTGTCAACAGCCTTCAACTGAGCTGCTTTCAAAGACTCACTGGTACAATGCCATTGGTCAGGGTCACAGTTAAGTAAAGTAGGTTTAAGTTTCTAATTTTCAAGTGGTTGCTAAGAATAATAGAAAAGTTGTCCAAGAAGAGACATCACAGACAGCCATGACTCCTTGCAGACAGTAAGATCCTCCCGGCCATTAATTCACAATGTTTTGGGGCCAGATGACACTTCTGCAATTTGCCATGATTTTAACTACAAACAGCATCTGAGATGAAGAAAATAAAATTCACATATTTCTGAAATGGTTCACAGAGACCGCTGCTATACATATGTTTTTTAATACTTTATTTCCACCCCACCAAACCAAACCATGTTCGCATGCAGTATGTTCAGAGGCCACGAGATGTCTCTGTGTGCTGCACAGCGTTGCCAGAAGATTTGCCCTCCTAGGCAGAGGAGACGAACATGGAGTTCAAGTTGTATGAGAGCCGCTCTGGCTCTTCAGCTGTTTTCTTTAATAAATGCTCATGGCTTAGCACAAATCCAGAGCCCATACATCATGACAAACCACAAGCTGCTTCTGATCTTTTTTAATTGCCACCTTTTTCTGTGGGGTGAGGGACAAAGGCGGCAACAGGCAATCCCCAAAATAAACAGCTCTCCTGAGGGTGGAACGAGACCTCCCTAGCACTGAAGTTCACCCGCGGCTGCGGCGAGCGTTCCCAGGACACAGCTGGTGGAAAGCTCTGGATTTCAGTTCTCAAACCAGTTCGTTCATCTAAAGTACACGAGAGGATATGGAATCCATAAGCATTAAGTGCCATTCATATCTGAAGCCTACACATTAAATTGGCTGCCTTTATTCAAGCACAGTAAATCTAGAATACATCTGAGCTGAACTCAACGAGGACTGGACCGTGCACATGCTCAAGAATCTGCAGATAAACGCAGATGTGATGAGACGACATCCATGCTAGCTCTCATATCCTAGAGCCTTTATCATCTTTCTGCTAATGTATGTGAACTGAATGGCTGTGACAGCATCTCTCTTGTTCCAGTGCCACGAGGGGGTTATTTTTAGTTCGTTAAAGGCAGTTCATCTCCTCCAAACCTGGGCAATTATCCAAACAGCCGAAGGAGAGATGGGCTGTCCTGTATATCCGTTGCTTTATGGGAAAAACTCTCATTCAGAAAAACAAAGAACATACAGAACCTGTAGTGGAGATAAAGTGTGTTTCTATTACTCTGCTGACTTGGCTTTCAAATGCATTACATGGAAGAGCAAGAATTATCACTCTGGGCATTGTCTATGCTGATATTTATGGTCAAGTCAAGAAGGTTATCATCCACCAGCCAAAGCAACAGGAGATATTTCATTGCCTGTAGCCTGCATCATATCTACAAGGAACCCTGCTGATAATCAGTCTCTGGATGAAACAATTTCCCCTGGGCCTGTCTTTAACCCAGCAGCAGCAGAAAGCGGTCCAGGGCAGCGGGAAGCCAGGAACAGGCAGGCGTGCGACTGACGCTAGGAAACCTTCTCCTGACCCTGCAAACGTATCTTCATTAGCGTCTGCATGACAGCACAAGAATTTCAGAACCTGCTGAAAAGGGTAATGGTTTCACTGTCCCCGAGCTGCCTTCCATCACTCCTCCCCCTCCCTGAACTCATACAGAGCACAGAAATTCCCTTACCGTGCCCAGGGCCTTGCCTGCTCCCCCAGCAGCATCACCTGCCCTCAGCAAGTAGTGAGCAGCCCCAGGGCAAACCCAGAGGTTTGAAGAAGTTTCTTTTCACACAACAAGGCCTCTGGAAATAACAAGGCTGCTAACACATAAGAGGAACAGTCACACTGAGCAAGCAAGATTTGGCCCCTGAACATTTTATCATTTTCTCCTGTCCTAATTTCTCACTGTATTTACTTTTAAACCTTGTATTTGGCCAGTCTTCTGCATTTGCTGCAGGACCTACTGTGTCAGTTTGGCTGAAGCGTGAGTGAAGGGCACTGCAGAGGTGCAGACCCACGACATGCTGCACAAGACTGTATCTCACAAAGGCAGCGGAGGGTCAGACTTCCAAGAAATGCAGCACTGACAGCTGACCAGCAGCTCTGAGCCATGCTAAGCTGAGGCTGGACCCTGCTCTTGCCTGTCCTTTCAGGGGCTCAACACCCCAGAAGACCAACAGGAAGGAAGAGGCAGGAATTGCAAATGCTGCCAGCCCTTGCCGGGAAGAGGAAAGGAGACGTTTTGCCCATTCTCAAGAGCAGGGCCGGCCACATCCAAGCCTCACACCACACTCCTCATTCTCCCTCCACATGACATTTCAGCGCAAAGCAGATTGACGACAGCGAAGGGTCTTTTTCGCTTTCTAGACATCAGTTGTCTCTGAAAAGACATCCACGCATCAGCAGCCTCTTTCGAGGCTGCAGTGCCCTAATGGAGACGGACTCTGGAGCCCTCCAAGCAACGAGGGTCGCTCCTCGTGCTCTGTGCGTTGCTAATCATAGAATCATAGAATCCTTAAGGTTGGAAGGGACCTCTAGGGATCATCTAGTCCAACCCCCTGCTAATGGGCGAGTTAGGTTTCCTGCGCCTTTTCAATGCCAGCGTCTCCTCTGAAAAGCTCTCCCAGGGTTTCCAGGAGAACTTTTGACCCCAACAGTGTTTTTAAAGTTACAGCATTGTTATCACTCTTCCTTATTATGCTTGTACGGCTAGAGGTAACTGCACATGGATCCTCCAGCAAGGCAAGAGAGGCTCGCAATGGGAAAAAATGAAATGTTCCTTAAGCCCAGAGTTAAAAAAAAAAAAAGAAATAAAAATGGAGGTGGGGGGGCAAATGGATTTCTGCATATTCACAAAACAGGTTTATTTATCCAATTTCAGTGGCATGCCTTGCCAAAAATGTAAGTGGGTTTTGGCACAAATAAAGAAACCCAGCTCAGACAGAAATAATACTATTTAGGCTTTGACCAGCGACACCCTGTTTCTGCTACAGTAGGAGTATCCGTCCTGGGTGGGTCACGGCAGTCTCTGAATGCAATATGCCCACAACTTGGATCACATTGAGCACTTGAGGTCAATACAAAATCATTCAACACTAGGAAAAGGCGGGGAATGGGAACCAGAGGAGGGGACAGGGAAGGACAGAGTCTCCCTCCTCCCTCAAACACTGGCAGAAAGTGTCCCCAGGGCTGTGCTCTCCCTGCTTTCAGGGGCTGCCCAATCAAGCCCCCGCTCTGTCCTCTTGTAGTAAATTACTCAAACTTCTCATCCAATCATTCATATGAACCTGGTCACTACAGTTGGATACTTAATTAAGAAAATACTTGAGCATCATACGTTGAAACAAGGGCACAATCTTTCAGAAGCAACTAGGAATGGTGCACATCTCCACACGGACGTCCAGAACGCTCCAGAGTCATTAGATATTTTGCAAACTCTTGGTGGATCCGTTTTCAGCCCACAGTTCATTTCCCAGGTTGCTCTACCACCCAGCAATACAGTGACAAATAGGTTCAATTTCCAGCAACAGAAATGCTAGTAAAAATGAATTAGAATTAAAAATAAATAGTCTGAGGCAAATAACATCTTATTGTCCTATCTCACTTGGACACAAATAATGACATTTTAAAATATCAATGTCAATTGCACAAGGCAAAATATGGATTTGGGGTGGGAATTTAAAATCCCCAAAGTAATTCAAGACAATTTAACACAAGCTCTGTGGTCCAGTATTTCATATCTGAAGTTGAAGAACATTTTGGCCAAACTAGCTCTGAAAGAAACATGCTTTAAGGATATTAATGTAATCCTTTTGCTGCCTGGCAGCACAAGTTTTATTAAAGTTAGAACTTGAAGGGACATTTCATGTTAAACAGAGGTTTTACATAACCAGCCTTTGTTGAAACAGAGCTCCAATTAAACTGTATTTATGAGACTTTTATTAATGTAATACAACAAATGGCCTTTTAAGTAAGTCTTACAAGTGATATTTCTCTTAAATCACAGTTTCTGAGTGTCACAAAAAACTCTTTTACTGGGTTCTGAGGAAGCTGAACAGCTCAGCACAATGCCAAGCTGGAAACCCTGGAGCAAAACTTCAGGTTTTAAATAACTTGCTTACAGGGAAAGCACTGAAGAGGCACCTCCACCTCAGGAAGAGTTTTGTTTCTTTTTTTGAAGTAACACAGAATTTAGCCTGGAAGGGACCTCTGGGGGTCCCTGGTCCAATCCCTTCTCAGAGCAGAGGCAGCTTGGGTCAGGTTGCCCAGGGCCAGCTCCAGTGGAGCTCCGAATACCTATGAGGATGATGATATCAGTGTAAGTCTTAGCTCTAACTGATTATTTCTGGTGCCATGTCCCTCTGACTTCAACATGACTTCAGGAAAAAGGGTTTCCCTCTCCCAGGGTTTATGCAGAGCTCAGGAAGGGATATCAATCCCTCTGTGCAAAGCACCGTGCCTGCTGCTGCATTGAAAAGATGAGGTGTAAACCCCCCCCTAACAGCAAGTACAGTGGGACTATGATTTATGATTCTGCCCAGCACTGTGCTCTATTCACAATGAAGTTAATGAAAAAAAGACACTGGACAATGCTAAGAGCTTCCAAAATCCTTTGCCCTGGAAATCTGGTAGCATCTCTACATCTAGACTCCAAAATTGTGCAGATTTATGTAATGCTGGTCAGCAAACGGCCTGTTATTGCCTCCGACAATAACCACAGCCCATGGAGGCACGAGACACAACTGCCCCCAAGTCCTGCTGCTTGTGAGTGTGCAACAGTTCGTGGCACAGGGTTCGTTTGAAAGTCTTCCTTGCTCTCTTGGCCTTCTGGCCAGCAGCAACAAGCAGCAGTGGGAAAGAGAAGAAGCAGAGTCCAACTCTGGGACTACAAAAAGGAACATGAATCCCCAGCTGATGTTTTGAATTATTTCTTGTTACCTAACCACCCAGGACACGACACTGCTGACATCATCCATTTGAGGCTCTAAAAGTATTACTGCAAACAAGAAAAAATGCATTAACCTCTTGTCAGAGGGGAGAAACCTTGGGTAAAAAACACAACTCCTGACCAGAGTGAGGCTGGGAATCACCTCCAAAACAAAAGGTTCTGATGCTGAAACCAAGCTCACAATCTCAGTTACACTGGTCCAGACCTTGAGCACCTGCCCCACTGGAAGCCTAAATGCACTTACATTCATGTGAGTAAAAGAACAGACAAGCTTAGCTTCGGTATTAATCATCAGTCACACTGTCCCCTCTTATCTACAGTATATATATGGAGCATATATATGAGAGAAACCATGTGGTCATCACCAAGGGAGTTGGAAGAGCAGAGAACAGTAATTTGCAAAGCAAGTTTGCAGGAATATATATTATTATATACCTTAGATATAGATTTTTATACATGTATGTATATAAAAGTGACGCTTTTTGTTCACGCGGACCTTCCAATTGGCTTCAGAAAACCTTAGTGTGAAAAATCCTCTGCTTAGTCCTGCCAGCCCAAGTGAAGCGGTGCAAAGGGTCTCTCTGACACATTTACCTCCCTGTCCACGCGCCCGGCCCTGCTCTCCCCGCCAGACTACCCTAGCACTGCCAGCGCTGCGATGGGTGCCTGGTCGCTGTGGGTGAGCGGAGGCCAAACACACAAGGGGAAGGCAACACCTTGGACTGCAAGAGGAAGGGCTTCCTTGCAAGGGCTTCCTTCCTCAGTCAAAAAGGAAGAGGATTTGGCCCCCAAAGGCACAAGCAACTGAGCAGGGCTACATCACTCTGAACTCCACCATCACCCCCTACGTTACATGGAACATGGAGATACTACCATTTGAAGCCGCCACACAGGTAGCTTTACAATCAGGCCAGCACCACCAACAGCAGCAGTGGCACTCCTACAGGCTCCAGGGCTAGCTACAAGCTCTGCTGTGGGGTCCTGGCTGGGCTTGTTTGACAAGGCCTACAGTGACACACGGGTTACCTTGAGTTTCCTCTAGTGTTATTAGTCTGGAAAGGAAACACTCAGAAACATCGAAAAAAAGCTATCAATGAAAACCACAGAATCCCTTGCTGGAAACTCAGGGGCATATGAAGTGACAAATAATTGTTAACATATGCTGAAAATTTAACTAGAACAGTAGGTAGCTGCATCCTGAAGCCCTACATAATTACATTTTGCAAAGATTGATTTGAATGTTCAAGCTTTGCTGAGCCACAGCCTTGCAAATCATTACCAGAATTTGAAGTACAGTATCAAAAGGAATTGCAAAATATGGTTTTTTTTAAGCCAAAAGAATGCTTAGATGTCCACTCAAGTTAGCTCACAAATATTGGCATTATCATCAACACTAAGTATCCCTGATTTATTTGTTTTTCCCTCATTCCCACAAATAGTCAGCCTGGCACATAAAAAGAAGGACTGCACAGAAATAAGCAACAAGAAAACAAAATATGCCACACAAAAGACTTACTTGAGAGCTGGGACCATTATAAGCATATACTCAAAGTAAATCAGATATACAGGTATAAAGTGAATATCAGCATCAGCTAGGCTATAGTACAAGGCCCAACTTGGTGAGTGATTGGTGGTAGGAAAGATTGTAAATATAAGAATATAAAATAAAAACAAGTCTGTGAGATGTTTATGAGTCCTTCCAAATGTTTACAAAATTTATTGCCACAGAAAAGAGGGAGAAAAAGATGAAAAGAGAAAGGATGATCCCTTCAGTTGAATCCACCTGTTTTAATTTGCGTATAAACTTCGTAGGGTAGAGTTCATCATTTTATTCTCTGTCTACACAGTACAACAGAGGTCCAGGACACAGATAAAGCTTCTGAGAAATGCTACATTAGAAATAAATAGCAATAATCCACTTAATCTCTGCTAAATGCAGCCCAGAAGGGAATGCAAGTGAGATTATCAATTGGCAGCACATATTAAGTAGAGCTTCAGTTACAGTTCACAGACAGAGACTCTTGCTCTTCCCCCAAAAGTCTCTTGGCTTCAACAGAACAAGTAACAACTTGAAGAATTTGATCATAAGCTATTAAAAAAATTTAGTTACAAAAGGAGGGGAAAGAAAAGTGTGTTACTACGCAAGCACGGCAAGAGACTTCTCATCAGTTCCAACAAAAGCATTTGGAAGAGTGGAAAACAATCTATCGAGAGAGAGAGAGAGAGTAATAATAATAAAAACATTGCCACATAACTTGGAGGACACAGGAGCTCCTACTCCCCGTGATACTGCTCTGCTGTAGCACAGTAACAGAGAGACAGCAGAAGCTGCAGCTGATCATATCACCAGTTAAGCTTGTCGAACACTGTTAATGCAAAGGAGGGCTGGGTCAGATCACCCTGGCCCGACGACGTGTTCTGCGTCCATCTGTAACAGTACACGACGGACACAAACCAAATGTCAAGGGACAGAGTAAAAACATCACCAAAACCACACTTACAGCAACCAGTGTTTCAGGAGCCACATTCACTCCCTTCACATCTTCTTCCTCTGGCTCTTCATTTTCTTTATTGTCAGTGCAAGAGACAGTATCTTGGACTGAGCAAGTGCTAAGCAAGTCTGGCAAGCTGGTAGATGGGTACTTCAGAAAATCCTCTTCAGCAGATTCCTACCAGAGACACAACAAAATAGGTTACATGACATGCAGAGATTCACTGACATCTAGGCAAAAGTGTTCTGTTTCCCTTGCTCAGTGAGAGCTTCCTGATAAACCTCCCCCAGTTCCCTATTTCCACATGCTCGTAATGTTTCAGTTATAAAGAGCAGTACTGATTTTAAAGTGTATATATAGTAAATATAGGCCAATATATTTTCTAAAACATTTAAGATTTTATAGGAGAGAATTTAGAATGAATGCTTCTCCAGCAGCCTGCTCCTCCATGCCCTGAGTTTATTAGGTGTCATTGCAAGAAGACTCAGAGTTTAGAGAATCCATTACTTATTCCATCATGTCCCCAAATCACACTCTGCATTCCTGCTCTCTCCCTGTAGATACTCTTTTTCACACATATTCTATCTACATGCATATGAATAATAAGCTGATAGCACTACATTAGCAGAACAAAATGAAAACTGACCCACCAATCCTCTATGTAATCTGTCCTGAATGCTTAAGGATCCAACTCCATTCTTTGGCATGTTTTCTAGTAGGTAAACACAAGCATAAACTCAATGCAGTGGTGAGACACAGTCTCATTTTATTGCTTTCAGAACAGATCCTGTGTTCAGAGCACTCCCCAGGCCAAAGGGCAAGGCCGTTTTCCCATGCTAACAAATAATATCCAAAAGGATGTGCAGGAGAACACTTCACCTATTTACATCTTTCCTCAAACTGCTTGACACAAGGCAAAGATTAGATCCTCAGTTGTTTGGATTACCAAGTTCTCCTCCTAGTGACATGAATATTGTCCAAGTACACAGAGCATGGGCCAAAAGATTCAAAGCTTGATCAGAACCATGAAGAGCTTTATGCTGCAAGCTGATTCATGATTATTTTGATGCAGTTATTACATGAGCAAGGAAATGGTTTTAGGAAGAAATTTATGCAGGCTACTCTCCTCCGTTTTTGGAAGAAGCCCCGTTGTCTAACCAAAGTACAAAATGTACCTACTTCAGTTCAGTGTCCTGTTTTCAGAAGAAACACTGGCAGGGCTAATAACGCATCATGAGCCTACAGGAGGTCTCCAATGAACCTCACTAACAAAATGTTAGAGAAGATATAGGCTCTTTGCTTTGAATATCATCAGACAAAGTCTCTGCTAGACAAACAAGAGCATAGAGCATTATGGGAAGCTGTAAGAACATCCATAAACTAAGCCCATATTAAAGCTCCTTCAGGCTAGGGCAAACTAAAGGTGAAGCTTAAAAAAATAAATGCATGAAGTCCTGCACTGGGAAGTCCTGACATCATCCAAATTTTGTATCTCTCCCCATTCTAAAGCTCCATCCCTGGCATATGAGGAACTCCAGCCACGATTAGGCTTGGCAGCCCAATAAAAACTTGCATCAAGTCAAGAGAAGGAGCAGCAAACTCTGCTCTGGGAAAAAAGAGCGAACTTGGGTGGGCAGGCATTTCTTAAAGCAAAAATATTGTGCAATATCCCTCCAATCTCTCCTGCGATGAAAGAAAACTAAGAGCCCTAATGATAAATGAGTTCCACTCTCATTTCCCTGAAATTTCATGCTACTTTATCTGCAAGAACTTCAATCCAAGCTATTAATGGGGACAAATTAAGGAATTCAAACTAACAGATCATCATCAAGAGGCCTCAAGCACACAGCTATAACAAGAGGTAAGAGCTACAGAGGCTACACGAATCTGAAGAGGCTGAGAACAGCCTGCTCTATTTAGCAGGCTACATATATTTTAAGAAAATGTTTTTGGCCAGAATTTAAGTAATCTCTGCATGAATAAATACAGATTCATTTGCACACAGAACTACTGCGACAATACAAGCAAATGACTAACTTGGCCTACATCTTGCTGATTTGCCACGGATCTACTGCAGCTACTGACACATTTTTCAATAGCGGTGCGTTAAACTTAGCGAAGCAAACGCGTGTGTGTAGCCTCGTGTCACAGCTATTAAAAATCTGCCCTTTCTATACAGCGCATGCACAACCACTTTTAAATGGCTATTCAGGGGAAAATCAAGGACAAGCACAGAGGATTTAGGGAACGTACCTTGCTAGCTACCACCAGCTGCACCAGGCCAGCTGCAGAGCGAAGAAGGGCCACAGCCTCCTGGTGCGAAAGCCCAACCAAGGACTGCCCGTTGATCATGAGGAGCTCGTCGCCTGATGTCAATCTGCCGTCCCTATGGAAACAAGGCAGGAACGCTGAGCTACAGAAAAGGATCTTCTGCTGAGGCTGTACTCAGACAGTGTATGTTCATGTGCAGAGACATGCAAAAAATGTGACTTGGAGTGGAAGCTGAACTCAAATCACTTTTTGGCCATGGTATTTGCCCTAAGGATGGAAAGCAGAAGGATCAGAGAAAGGTGCTTAGAGGGGGCTCCACAGCAAATCACTTAGAAATGTGTTATAAACAGAGCTGTTTCCCCTTCTACCTGGGAACACGTTCCTCTCACACCTTCCCCAGGTGCCCTCACTCTTTCTCTCAGGCCCTGTGGGTTAGGTTACTTGCCAGGCTCTGTCACCAAGTAGTTGGGGGCAGCAAGGCAACCGTAGTCAGCCAGGGGGCTATTGTACTACCCTTCAGAGAAATCACTACACTCGTATAATGAAAGTATCTGTTTGATCTTTCTATACGTTGGATTAAATATGCTGGAAGGGGACTCCGTGACCAATCACAAAAACAAGCTTTTACCTTAAAAGTCCCACAGTCTCTTCCCCTAACACGGTCAATGGTTTCTAAAGCTGCAGGACTAATTTCCACATTTTGTCACTTGAGTTCAGCTAACCATGATGGCAATGGGTGGTTAATCACACACACATCATCTTGGCAAAGGAACTAGTGTCACCTCACCTGTGTGCGGGGCCTCCTTCCTCCACGTGGGTGACGATGATGCTGTGAGGGGATCGCTTCGACCCTCTGCCTCCTGTTATCTGGATTCCCAGCCCGTCTATCCCCTTCAGTATGTGCATCTTCCATATCCGGCAACCTTCTCGCTGGGAGAAAAGGTGCAGAGTCCTTGAATTTGCATTTGGACAGTAAAAAAGTGTCCTGAAAATGCCTACTGGTTTAGGACAGAGGTGCAGGGGTGCAGGTGGGGGCTGCAAGGCTACAGCAGGGAGCTATTTGCAGGCTGAGAGCCTTCCTGCCCGTCACCAAGCACCTGCACAGCACGAGCTACAGAGCCCTGCCGAGCAAGTTGCTGTTGTTATCTGTGGTCCGAGTGAAGGAGGCAGAAAGGAGGAGGCAGCACAGGTTAGTTCAGCAGGCGCAGGTTTCCTTGCAGGGCTGCTTGCAGCTTCTCTGAGCTACGCAGAACCTCCGCTCGCTACACTCTGATCCTTCCAGCAGCAACCAGCTACTCCAACTTGCCCAAATTCCCGTGAGAGGAAAGTCAGAGATCTGCAGCAGCCGTGTAAATAGGTGGCAGAAGAGCAAAAGGCCGTTCAAGAGGGACCTCAGACACCAAGGAAATGCTGCTGCCTTCGCAGCGGAGACTCAACCCGCGTCATCCAGCAGCAATGACCTCGTAGGAGAAGCTTGCAGTATTTGAGACATAGGAAAGAAAATACCAAACACCCATCACATATTCCCCTATTGCAGGAATTGCAATATTCCCCTATTTATTATTTTATTAGAAATAATAAAACCACACAGTAACTTTTAAATAGAAAAAAGGTAATATTTTGCATTTAGGATACCTTTATTTTTATTTATTTAAATTGATCATAAATATTCTCCCCAAAAGCGTTTTACAAACTTTAAAGCAATACAAAATACAGAACTAAAGTAGCTTTGAGCATAGGCTGGAAAGATAGGCCCAAAGAAACACAAGAGTAGCAGATGTTAGCAGAACAAAAAAGGGGAAGAGAAGAAGAAGCAAGCAAGCAAGCTGTTTTAGGCAATTGCTAGGACTCTCTCAGTGAGAAGGGAAGAATCAGGGTAGCAAAATTATGAGAAAATCTCAAAAGTTTTCAAGCTTGGAAGACACAGGAAAAAACACAATTAGGGTATCTTTTTTTAGGCCACTTGCTGAAGTCACTCAACACAGGTTCATCTCTCTGGGCATCCATTTCTGACCGGTTCTGTTCTGTACACAAGGGATGCTCTTGCAGCACACAAATGCCCAAGGAGTGACGCTGATTAAAATTTCATGCCAAACTGTGAAGGGCATGTACAAATCACTGCTTGGTTCTAAGAAGTGGAATTGCTAAGTATACCAGGGAACCTAAGGTTTGTGACAACTTGCAGACTATAAGCCATTTCTTTTTTCTTTCATCAGAGCCTTTATTAACTGCAAAAAATGTGATTTTTTTTTATACATGATCACCAGGACCCTGTGCCGAGACATTTAAATACAAAGTGCCAGATGAGCCTTTCAGATACAGGAACAAAGAGGACAGTATTTACATCAATATCTAAGAGCAAAGTAGTAAATAACAGACTGACGTTATACAGCCCCTATACCGAAGGTATGAGAAACAGGAAAAAGAAACCCAGCATCTTCAAGGGTAACCCAGAAGTTTGGTCCTGAAAACATATACACCTGTGGGTAATTTGTTAACTTGAAAGTCAAGCAGATGAGCAATATTGCAACAGGTTTAACTGGGATCCTAAACACACTGACAAAAACAGTCTCCTGTTGATTAACAGGGCATGTTAGGACAGAGAATGCCTTGAGATAAATTAGACTGATACATGAAACACCTTGTTAAATGCAGGGACAGGAGGCAACTATATTTATCTACACATAAAGCAGAACTCAGCTACAGCACGAGAGCACTCCAAAGAGACTTAATTGCTATAAAGTGCCTTGCACTCCTAATAGAAGTAGTATAACAGAGAAATAAAGTCCCTCCCTCCTCCAAATGAGGACCAGGACAAAATGATGGCAAACCGGTCTCCTCACAAGGTGCAGTAGTGTAGTTTTGAAGCACACCCTCTACTACAGCCTAGCAATGTGGTCATCAAATTGTGCTTAACGAAGTGCTAAATTCTGTGGAATGAGTTATGCCAAAGCCCACAACGTGCAGTGCCCACTCGTTCTTCAAACTGCATAGGGAAAAAAGCAAAAAGCAAACAAAAAACAAAGCTATTCTTAACTGACCCACATTCAAATATTCATTTACCTACCAAAACACTCAACAGCAGCAAATTCCAAGACTCTGCTGCTCTTAACACAAGGAACATTTTATTCCCCTTGAGGTCCCATCAAAATCAAAAGCACTTGCAAAATGAGGCATTTGTTAGTGGCAGAATTCAGCCACACTAAAGGCAGCAAAATAATCCGGCACATGCCAAAATATGTATTTCATTCATATCTTTCAGTTTTAAGATGACATACTCACATATTGTTTAAAGAAAGAGAAAAGGCTGTGGCTCGAGCTCCCACTGGTTATCTATATGCATTTCCCTGGAATAAGCAATTCAGCCTTGCCTCGAAATCAGATCACTTCACTGTTTTTTCCCTCACCGTGATAAAACATTCATAGCTACTTATTTAAGCATACTGGTGCCATTACAAAGCAAGCTACCTCCCCGTCCTCAATACACACATACCCTTGAGGCACCTCACTCCAAGTTCTTGGAGACAAACACTTTTAAAAGCAGCTTTCTCATCGCTGCTGGGTGTTTCTTGGAGGAAGGCGGGTGCCAGGCAGAACCCCCATCCCTCCACGCAGGGGAGCAACCTCACTCGCACTCAGCACCATAGGATGTTTCACAGCCACCCAGGAACCCTGCTGCTCTGAGCATGTATCTTCTGCGGCTCCATCACAGTAAAGCCTTAACAGTAACACTCTAGTGCAAGGATTTGTCAATGCATTTAATTTTTAATTGAAATCCAGCTTCCTTGAGTTACTGGAAATTCCCAGCTTCAGCAGCATGAACACTTACAAATAAATAAATAGAGTGACTCATTTTATGTCTTTAATTTAAGAAAATTTTATATGGATCATATTTTCAAAGCTTTCCAAAGGGACTTACAAGCTTACTTAGCCTTTAAATTAAAACTGGGATCCTGATGTATTCACGCAGCCCCGGAGACTTTTAATACATTGGGGAAACTCCAAATGTAGTTAGAACTGGCAGTTTGCAGGTCTGATGTCACTGTTCCCAGAGCTGGCCTAATCCCTGCTCCGAGCAGGATGACTTTAAATACTGGACACTCTCCTCTGATGGGCTGCACAATTCTGGTTGCTACTTGGCTGCAGTTTCATATCCCTATTAACGGCTGATTTTTCCATCCACTCTGAATATTTTTTGTAACTTCATTTCTAAACAACGCCATAAATCTGCACACAGGCCCCAAAGGCTCCCTCTGGAAAAGCATTTCCTGCCCATGGCAAAGAGGCAGGCCAATGACTGCCTGGCCAGGTATTTCAAGATCCAGGCAGCCAGGGTGAGGACAGAGAGACAAAGCAGCTGCTGCAGCCCAGGTCTAGGCAGGTGACCCCTTCAGAGCTCTACTCTGGCCCTCCTCAAGAACGAGGAAACCAGCCCACATCTGCCCTTAACTGGCAGCAGGTCACAACAAGGACACTTGACCATGATGAGAGACGGTAAATGAAGAAGGGATCATTTGTGCCTCACCAGCCATTAAGCTTCAAGCAATTCACCTGAGATGTGGCCAAGATGCACCCTGAGAAAGATATCCAGGCTTGCTCTGAGAAGGCAAAAGGAATGAGAAGTCAAAATTTGTTTCCCAGTTAGAGATTTGTTCCCCAGTTGAACATTCACGTTACCCATAAGAGACTTTTAACTCTGCTCAGATCTATGACACTGGACTTTGCTTATCTCCAAAATAGTATCAGAGCTGCCTGCAACAAGGGGCTGCAGATTCCCCTGGTGGGAGGGTCACGTAGACACAGTGTGCAATAATTTGTCTGAAGTGGTCTCAGAGAAGGAGATGAGACTGGATGACCTCTTGGGGTCTTGGTTTGTATCCAGATGTACATTGCTGACGTCCTCCAGCGCTCCCACAGCGAGAGCAAACACAAACAGCCAAGTAAGTGCGGCGGCAGTTGGAGCAGGTATTTCTATCTGGCTACATCATCCTTACGTGACTCAACCATTTTCCTAACTTGGCTCTTTCAAGCAGGCAGCATTTTGGATCAGATTTTTCCACTTGCAGATGATAAACTTCAAAGTGCCTAAGTTGCAAATAATTAAAATGCTTTTAAGACAGCATGAATATTCTACTTGGATTAATCACAGGCGAAAAAAAATGGGTCATCTTATGTAACCGACCACAAGCGAGAACAGAGAACACAGTTGGTCGCTGCAAATGCGGTCCCTGCAGACCGTCTTTCTTCACCGTGCAACTATTGCCCACCAGGCAGCCTCTGCTCAGAGAGAGTCCACATCTGGAAGGAGCTGAAGCGCTGCAGCTCAGAGGGGAAAGGCGCTGCCAGCGCCGCGCGGGGAGGCCGACTCCGAGCGCACACCATCAAACGCTCCATTTCATAAGCACATCATTAATAAAACAAAAAGGACCATTTTTCCTCTAAGTATGTAAAAAATAAATAAATATGTCAGAACCAATTTCTCCCCCCGCCTTCTTTTACCAGCTAATTGCAGGGGAGTTTAAAGCGGCTTGACTGATTCTTGATGGCCTGTTGTTCAAGAAGCTGCAAATCTGTATATTCACAAAGGAAAAATTGCTTTGAAATCTTATATTAGAGAAATGCTTGGCAGGAGCAAGGTGTAAACAAATGGAAAACAGAAACACGCTAAGTAGTTAAAAAGCCAGACAGGAGAAGGGAAAATGTAAAATAGTTGTCTACAAAAAGCAGTTTCTGTCACAGCAGCAACTCAACAGTGCCTTTTGTTTTTTTTTTTTTTTTTTTAAAAAAAAAGGAAAAGAAAAAAAAGCAATAAGTTTTGAATAAACCCAGCGATATGCACCGATGAAAACAGCCACAATCATGTGCCATCATGTGGTACCTGCATCCACACATGGACTGGGGCAGGCCCTAACACAGAAGGCAGGCCACCTTGGGTGGCATTTTCACCATGGGCTCTTAGTGACTGTCTGCAGAGGCTCCCTCCCACTTTTGGCATTCTGTTTTACCCAGAACAGCAGCAGCAAAGAGCCAGTTCCTTCCCACTGCCCACAAAGCACCTTTTGGAAACTTTACACTTAGAAGTGGAAAAAAAAAAAATAGGGTTCACTCATTAAAGAAAATACCCACAACAGGCTTGGCAGGAGCTGGCAGTCAGCATGGTAATGACATGCGGCTGAAACAGGGCAAGAATATTTCCCCTATGGAAACACGCAGCCAGGGGACTGCGTGCAGCAGTCCTTTCCCCCAGCGCCGTTCATGGGTGTCTGACAACTTCAGAGTGCCTCTCGCAGCAGGCCTGAAGGAGAGCAGCTCTGCCTTGGGGCAGATCCTGCCTCCTCCCCAACTTGTCTCCCGCTCCCAAATGGATATGTGGGAGAGATACAGCAGTAACCAGAAAATTAACTTGCAGCATCAGAAAGCAGGTGATTAGCTCAAATGTGTCACTCTCAAGATAGAGTCACGAGCCATCACTCCTCATATCGTATATACCACCACAAATGACTATCAGAAAACCGAGCCAAAAATCTTTTTTTTTTTTTCAGATTCTTAACAAAGCAATTATTTCATATATGGATAAGGGGTAGGTAAGTTTTTCACCTAATATTACTAGGATATTTTTAAGGTTCATCTGGCAGGAGGGTTCCTATCTTCTTCTGCTGCTTCAGGTCTTGTTTTTACACCTGTAAGCAAGCTAAACAACTCCCAAACAATTGAAAACAGGAAACTAAAAAGCAAAATTCTTTTATAAGTGGATTATATTCTAAAATATAATATTTCAAGACAGGAGTTTTGTCCTTTCCTACTGCCTGCAATGTTTCTTATACTCTTCAGTGCCAGCAGTGAGGCACTGCAGACCTTGGTTTCTATACACATACGATGCAAGCCACTCCATGCCTCTCAGCATCTCTCCCATTAATCAAAAGAGGGAAAAAAAAGAAAGAAAACCCACCACCTTTTGTAAGAATTGCCCAGAGTTGCCCAGGCAATCGCTCAGTCTCCAAAACCAGGCAGCAGTGCACAGCACGGGTATCACCACAACCACGCCCAGCTGGTTATAGAATCATAGAATGCTTAAGGTTGGAAGGGACCTCTAGAGATCATCTAGTCCAACCCCCTCTGCACACGCAGGGTCACCTAGAGCACGTGGCACAGGACTGCGTCCAAGCGGGTTTTGAAGATCTCCAGAGAAGGAGACTCCACAACCTCTCTGGGCAGCCTGTTCCAGTGCTCTGTCACCCTCACTGTTAAGAAATTTTTCCTTAAGTTCCTGTGGAACTTTTGGTGTTTCAGTTTCTGGCCATTACCTCTAGTTCTGTTGGTGGCCACCACTGAAAAGAGACCAGCACCATCTTCCTCACTGCCTCCCTTGAGGTACTTATAGACACTGATCAGGTCCCCTCTCAGCCTTCTCTTCTTCAGGCTGAACAGGCCCAGCTCCCTCAGCCTCTCCTCATAGGGCAGATGTTCCAGGCCCCTGATCATCCTTGTGGCCCTGCGCTGAACTCTCTCCAGAAGCTCCACATCCCTCTTGTACTGTGGGGCCCAGAACTGGACACAATACTCCAGATGCGGCCTCACCAGGGCTGAGTAGAGGGGCAGGATCACCTCCCTCAACCTGCTGGAGACGCTCTTCTTAATGCACCCCAGGATCCCCTTGGCCTTCTTGGCCACGAGGGCACACTGCTGCCTCGTGGTCAACTTGTCGTCCACCATGACACCCAGGTCTCTCTCTGCAGAGCTGCTCTCCAGAAGGTCAGTCCCCAGCCTGTACTGGTGTCTGGGGTTATTCCTCCCCAGGTGCAGGACCTTGCACTTGGCCTTGTTGAATTGCATGAGGTTTTTCACCACCCAGTTGTCCAGTCTGTCCAGATCCCTCTGGATGGCAGCGCAGCCCTCTGGGGTATCGGCTACTCCTCCCAGTTTGGTATCATCAGCAAACTTGCTGAGGGAGCACTCTGTGCCTTCATCCAGGTCATTGATGAATAAATTGAACAGGACTGGACCAAGGACTGACTCCTGGGGGACCCCGCTAGCTACAGGCCTCCAACTAGACTCTGCACCGCTGATCACCACCCTCTGAGCTCTGCCATCCAGCCAGTTCCTAATCCACCTCACTGTCCACTCATCTATCCTACACTTCCGGAGCTTGCCCAGAAGGATGTTGTGAGGGACGGTGTCAAAAGCCTTGGTGAAGTTGAGATAAACGACATCCACCGCTCTCCCCTCATGTACCCAGCTGATCATTCCATCATAGAAGGCTATCACCGCGTTCACATGTCCCCCACTGACCACTTAAACCAAGTGACTTCTTAAAACTACTGCCAGGCACTTGGTGATGTTTTCCGAAAGGCAAGGGAAGAGCCCCAGGAGATGATGCCTGGGGAACAACTGGAGACAATAACATTCTCCTGTCTCACCAACCACACACACAGTTAAAAACCAGCAGGATTAATAAATTAAATAATTAAACAAGCATCACAGGGGAGGAGATGGAAACCCTGCTACTCAACACTGAGTGACCTCTGGGAATCCCTCTCAAGAGACAGGCTGGTCCTTGACATCATTTCCTTTGCAAGCGCTTTCAATATTTTATCAGTCCTTGCAAGCACCTAAACAATAATCACCCCTTATAAAAATCTGCTGGAGTCATTTGTCATCTTGAGCCATCACCATCTGGATGGTGCCTCTGTGGGCCCCTTCTCTCCCTCTCTCCACCTCCTGCCTTTGACTGAAGCTTTAATTCAGGAGCAGTGAGTGGATTTTGTACTGTTCCTGACCCAGGGCGGGTTTAAGCACAGCAATTTCCCCCAGAAAGCTCATGCTTTTAAAAGTCTGAATGTGTTTGCATGCAGGCTATCAGGAATGTCTAGTTGGAAGGTTTGAAGTTTCTAAAAAGAAAAAAAAAAATCATCCCTCACTGACTGCAGTACATTAGAGACCTTTGCATTCCAATTGTGCATTTTCTGCATCATTTATACCATGTGCAAAATGTAGAAACACTTTTTAGCAGGTGGGAAATGTGTTTGTAAGGCGGGCCTCTCATTTATCTTTTACTGCAACAAGCCAAGACCCCCCAGGCACTGGACCCCTAGGAACCAGATCGGTTCTGCCTTTGCAGGCAGCTCAATTCTAAGAGCAAGATCCATTACACCTCATTCATTATAATCCATCCATTACCAGGTTATCTTTTCACATGACACTCCCCCGCCCCTTTGGAAAATTCAATTTAGAAACAAAGTAAAAGGGCAGATTACTATTTAAAATTAAAGTCTATAGTTATCACAGCTGCAGCTATTGCTTAAATCACAGCAAAGGCAAAACCTTAAGCCAGCTGAAGGCATTTGGCAGGAAGTGAGACTTATCCCAGAAAGTTGTGATGGCTGCTGTTATAGAACAAGGTGGAACAGCACTGGCAGCAAATAATTATTTTTGGTATCAGTACCAGGTACATAAAAGCACTTCCTAAAACTCCAAGCAAAATCAAGGTCAAAGTTTCTCAGTGCTGCAGTTGAAAGACAGTCCTTGCCCCAACGAGAGCCAACAACACAGTCGAGGCATGAGGAGGGAAGACATTCTTATCATGGAGCACATTAAAGCTTCCAGACTGCAGGTAGCACCAGGATTCATGTTAATGAAAGCTGGAAGCAAATGCACGAGATAAAAAGACCTAAGAACAGACTCTGAGGAAGGTTCCTGCACATCTCAAGGTGTCTACAATAAAAACTAAAACCAGAGTTATTTATATCTAAAACATGTATCATATAAAAGCCCCATAATAGCTCTGATGAATAATCCTTGTCGTTTAGGTTGCCAAAAAAACTGATGTAAATCATTTTAGCCTCACTAGCTTCAAAGGATCTGTGAATATTTACATCTGTAAGTATGTTGCTCGGAGCAGGGTTTGCATTTTGGTAAAACAAATTGATAAGAAAAGTAGTATTTTCTCATCATGTTTAAAAAAGCAAAATCCTTAAAGCAATGCATTATTTTGAGCCTCAATTTTTGACTCCTCTAGTGTGCCACAAGCTCCGCTTTTCTGCTTGGCAAGATAAAGAATGCTTTCATTAACAAAAATCAAGGTACGTCTGGCATTTAGCAATGCTAACTGGTAAATATTGGCTATAGAAAGGTTGCCACCCTTTACCTCCCTACAAAGCCAACCATGGCACTACACAAGTCCTTTCTTAATAAAAAGCTGTAACGGGAGAGAACAAACATGACAGTTTTTGATAAACTGAAGTCAAGTATATTTCAATTAAGAGGAGTCAAAGCTGAGGGCCCGTTTGCAAAGACCTGACAGGGTTTTTACGTCCACACACGTCTGTGTGCACCTGTGTATACATTCACAAGCCTCGAAAGAGTTGTAGCCTACGTAAGACAGGCCCAGTCAGCCTATCAAGGGAGCAAAATTGGCTAAGCACACAGTTCTGGCAGCTGTAACTCACTGCTAAATATTTGGGGCTGACAATATAGAGCACTTTCAATCCAAGGGCCTGGAGTCCTATTACCTTATAAATCAGACCTCCCCAAATTGCTGCAAGGCTGGGCAGTAATGTCCCCTTGGCGTCCCCACCACCCCTCCTTCTTTCAGTCAATGGTAAACTGACCTCACAGCAAACATGTTTCATGGGGCTCCCCAATGCTGACCTGTTTCCTTTCTGGAGAAGCTTCCTACCACAAGCACACTGTGAGATGTTACAGATGTGCTGCACACACCCTGCACATCTCCTGTATCCTACAAAATAGCCCAGGGGAGAAATGCACAATCTCCCAGCCCCTCTCACCCTCCTTCCTTCGCCATTAAAGCATTCCTGTTCTACCCCATCTCCTTTACGTAGCTTTCAGTGTTGACTCAACTTGGATCTGGATTTCTATTCCTTATTAATCCAGAACCTACCGAGAAGCAAGAGCATTCAGGGGATGCTGGAAGTTGGTTTGCTTTTTGTTTAATCCCTGGTGCATTAGGGACTTCCCACAGCCTCCTGCCAGGGCAGGAGGAAGCAAAGGTGGTTGCTCCTGGACATCCTGTGCTTTGACCCACTTCACTTGCTTTCCAGCTGCCAGCATCAGCCATGAAAGCTGCTCTCCATGTCAGGAAGGACTGAACCTGCTCTAGCCACCATTATAACTGTATTCACAAAATTTGCAATTCTGATCCACTGCTTCTGATCCATCCAGCTGCATTTGATAGTATCTTAACGTTCCTCGGGGACTGAACAAGCAGGAGAGTGGCCCAAAGCACTTTCAAAAACACTCTGATAAAGAAACTGACGACAAAAACAATGAATTCTGTCTTATCGCTAAACACAGTGAAACCACAAAATTGCTACGCAACTAAGTTGCCCACGGTTTGCTTCTTTTTATAGTTTCTCAGCTACCTCCAGTAGCCGCTCCTCTTTCTTACACTCATCTTACATCCTTGCTTTTACAGTTACCAGCCTATAAAACATTACCCTGCATCAAAGAAGTGAACTTTGACAGCTGTATTTAAGCTCCCAAGTCTTCCCACAATGTGATGGATCATTACCCCAGCTCTGAGCTTTAAATCACCACACATGATTCCTACGAGACCAGCCTGAGTCCCTCCCAAGGTCACACTTGTCTTCCAGGTCTCCAGCATCTTCCTACCACATAGACACAAGGAATCGCTTAGGAGCTGCACATTTTAAGGGGCATTTAGGTTCATCCCCAAAATATTGCAGCATAACTTAACCAACTATAAACACTAAATATGGGCTGCTAATTGACAGGTACAACATTTACTGAGGCTATGTAGCAGCAAAGAGCCTAGCAGATTTGTTTATATGCAGCTGTAAGAAAGCCAAGGGCACAGGAGAGACTCATGGAGGGCGAAGAGATGAAAGCAAGCCCGAAAGGGCCTGACACTTGCACAAACTGGTAGCACAGCAAACCGACTGCTGGGTTCATCCGACAAGAGCTACCTATCCCAGCTTGTTTCACAGTTCAGTAGGGCCCAGGGTTAAAGCAGAAGGGAAACACGCAGCTCATGGCAGGGGAGGTTCCCCGGGGGCAGAGGATGCACCAGCTGCGCAGCTGCTGCTGCTCAGAAGGGCTCCTGCCCCAGTTTCTGCGAGTCATCCGTTGGCCAAGGGAGCAGCCGGAGACACAGAGACTCACATCAAGCTCACACTGAACTCTCCTGCCCTAACCTTTGCCTGCTGCAACTTCAAACAAACATTCAAAAGGGAGAAGAGACTTTCTTGGCTTCAGCATTTCAACTTCTGTAACTCTTCAACCTGCTTCCCAGGGCAGGGAGTAGGAAGGAACTAAAGGGAGTAGAAGGGGCGTTAGGGCAAGATGTCCCCAAGCCATGCGGCTGCGTGGGTCACGGAGCTGCTTCTCCAAAACCCTTCCTCCCATTGACATCCACCACCAAGCCCACTGCAACTGGCTGGGATGGTTTCGAAGCGACTGCAGCAGCCTCAGAGGCGCGAGGAGCCTGACAGTGCTGGATATTTGCTTAGCCAGCAAGCGCCGCATGGGCCACGGTGATGGAGTGGCTCTCCCCACGGACGCGCTGCCCTGCCAATGCACCTCGTCCTGGCCAGGAGGGGACAGCTCATCCGGCAATGCTGAAAGCCTTGGCTCGCTCTTTGAAGCTTGGAAGCAGGTTGCAACTTCTGACATGAAGCTGTGGAAACTGTTTTCAAAAGGTTCCTACTACAACTGGATCTCAAATGCCTAAGTGACAGGTCATGCTTTGAAAACAGAGCTTTAAGGAAGACTTGAGGCTCCCAAGTTTCCTTATTCCTTGCTTTCTATTTTCTCTCCTTTAAATGGGGCTCACATAATTTAAAAAAAATTTATTCACTGTCTGTTAAGAGGCAGAATGAAACCACTTATTCATTTAACAGTGGTTCCCACACAGAAGTTATAGGGACAAGCTTTTATTAAGGCCCCTTGTTTTTATAAAGAAAGGGATGATCAGGACATGCTATTTGGGCTCTAGCTATTAAAATTTCTCCACATTCACATGTCAGAAAAATGCAATTAATATTGACATATACAGAGGTCATACCTCTGAGAAAGACAGCAAGCAGAGAGGAGGAAGAGAAACAATTTTGTTAGATGCCATTGTCTCCTAAAGTGCTCCATGAGAGGTGCACTAGAAGTGGACACAGGATAGTTCGAAATTTCCACTGACTTAAATAAGCTTTCATGCTTTGCAAAGCCACCTTATATGCGTTTCACATTAGAAACTTGTACTTATTGCTCACGTTCAAATATATTTTCTGAATTTACTAATTTACTTCCCAGACTGAGGGCTCAAAACATTAATATAACGCTAGCATGAAGCAGCTACAGATCAACAGTTTTGTTGTTTTTTGTATGTATTGACTTTCCTATAAAAACTCAGATCATCTTTGTTTATGACATGTCGTCTTTAAACTTCTTCTAAACAGTTTTTAAACTGGCCAGAGCCTTCAAATCACTGAAGGTCTGGATCGTTTTTAAGTTAACATGCTCTTTCACAAAGGTTTTACAGACTGTAAATTTCAAAGCTGGTCCACAAGCATCTTCCCTTCCCTGCTGCACCATGAAATCAAACTTGGCTCACTGATGGGAAGAGCAGGTTTTCTCAGCTATGTCTCCTTTGGACCACACTTTTTTGTTTGTTTGTTTTGGCTTCAGCCTCTCTTCCATATTTTATATTTTAAAAGACCAGCAACATAATGCACTAGCACTGGGGATTGCCAATTCGGGACACATTAATACCACACCTTCGTTCAACCCAATTTTGTGGCATGACGTATGCTCATACTGCTATATTACCAGCTTTGTTATCTTAAAAACCAGACCAGCTGTTGCAGCAAGTCCCCAGTCTAGCAGGGCAGTGTTCATCTGGTTATACCATCAGTGTCTTTGGAGAGACTGGCAAACAGCTTTTCTGCTCATAGATGTGGACTGAAATCCAGTCAAGACTCGGGTAGCGTTTTTTTTTTTTTTTTTTTAAACACGTGCATGCAGCAATGCTGAAATTCCAGCCGGGCAACAAACCCCCAGATCTCCATTAGGATGGAGAAAGAGGCAATAAAAGCCCCCGTCCCACTGCTGTCCTGAACATTAACAAATCGTCCATCCCATCAGTGCAGAGAAAAATTCGCAATAACTTCCACGGAGTCTCTGAATATTTTCCAAACAAGCTTTGCAGCACAAACTAATAAATGGACGATAGTCTTGTTCTGCCTCCTTTTCCCTTCAAAAAGGAGGCTTCTGATTTCCACTTTACTATAAGCTTTAACATCCCGTCACGCTCAGACAACGCTAAACGTGAAGTCTCCAAGGATGAAGCAACCATCCCCTCTGATGTCTCCCACCACAGCATTGTAACATCACTGGTCATTTCAAGTAAAAGAAACCCACAGACCAGTACTGATGAGCCTGATAACTAAGCAGTTTTTACCCTTCACCACAGACGTAACGTGACAAAGGCCCTCACCATTAATACTGAGTGCCAGGGTACTAAAACACGGGGAGCTGCTTGTGGAAAACCCTTGATTTCCCAGTGAATGCACAAGGGTTCTTGGACACATCCCACACATCATCCCAACCTCTAGAGAACCCCGAGGAAACCTACCTGGGCAGAGTGGTCACACACATCGGACATCCCGCCATCTGACAGCCGGCACCAGTGCTGTCCCCCGACACAGCGTGGCGGCTCCTCCGCACTGCTCTCTGCCTCGGACGACTCCAGTTGCGGAGCCTCCACCTCCATGGGGCTGCAGTGCCCGTTGCCCGGCTCTGAGGGGGGCTTCTCCTTGCTCTCCTTGCCGCCCGGTGCTCTGGTGATGACACCGAACTTCCTTGTCCTTTTCCCATTCTGGGCAGCTCTGTCGCTCGGCTCGGGGCCCGGCTTTGCCCTGGGCTCGCAGCCGTTGCCGTTGTTGCCATTGGAGGGCGGCGGAGGGGCCTTGCGCTTGATGCGGCGCAGCATGATCAGGTAGACGAAGCCGCCATTCCAGCACTGCTCAGCCAAGTAGCTGCAGGGGAAGGGACAAGCGCGTGTTAGCACCACAACACCCGTGCTGCAACCCGTTGAGACGCGCCACCAGCACCCTCTGAGCACCCCAACCAACTGGTTTCTGATATATATTAACACACCTGGCAGCAACATCGGCAAATGCTCATTTTGTTTGGTATCAGATAGTCCAAGCAGCACAGAGGAGCTCTAAATGACTGCGGACACTGCTGGGCTAGCAGCCCTCGACATCTGGCACGTTCGTATGGGCATTACATGACTCTGGCACATACCATCAAACTGGTTTCCACCACCCTGACCTTAAGGCACGTGTCACAGCAATGCCAAAAAGTGGGTGACGCAAAGCCAAGAGGGATTCCAGGCAGAGAATAAGCAGAGGTTTAGAAAGGTAAATTCAGACAAGCTTCATTTGTGCAGCAGCCCATAGAGTATTTGCATCTGAAATGAGCCTTCTTAGTGAAACTACTCTTCTGCTCCGGCACATGTATGTGCTTGGAGGCCTCAGGGAAAAAAATCAGCCACTGAGGTAAGCTCCAACACACTCGGCCTGGCAAAGCACGGCCCTGCTGACTACAGCTCCCATAAATAGGCATGGAAATAGGCTGGGTTTCCTCCAGCATTAACACGCTGCACTTGGAGCAAGAGCTAAGTCACCCCAGCTTCGCAAGGAGCAGGCCCAAGGTTGCCAGCGTGGAGCAAACTGGTACCTCCCCTCCCACGGGCTTTGAGGAAGCCTTGAAGGAATCGACATTTCTGTTGCAAGCAAATACTTGGTGACCTTAAAGAAACTGCACCCACTGATGCAAAAGGGCAATCTACCTCCACATCTTTTTTGGGACTGCATATACCTCAACCCAAATTCTTGAAATACCTGGGTGCTGCGCCAAGGGTGGAGCCCACTGGGAGTACAAACAAGATGGAATTTGTACTTAGCAGGTTTGTATGTGCCCTTTCACACCGATTTAGGCCCCAGAAATACCTTGCCTTTCTCACTAGCGAAAGCAGCAAGAATTTCTAAGATCACCAAGGAGGTGTCTGCTGCGGCTGCAGTGAGCATTTCATTAATACAGAGCAGCTGACAGCTCTACAGCTATCACAGATGGGAAAAAAAAAGGTGCAGAGTTAAATTGTAAGGGACTCTAAGAGAAAATAATAGAGCAGCTTTGGCTGAAAGAGGAGGATAGTCTAAGGGGTCTTCCAGATTTTTGTTTTCCTGCCTTGAGCTTCTGGGTTAATTTTCACCTCTCCTTTCCTAAAAGTTGTTTGGCCTCAAATACAACCCTTGAAAATAATTCCTGCGTAGAGATGACTTATGACAAAACAGGAAAAGCAGCTCTGAAAACCCCTGAAGCAAACTTCATCACAGTGAAGAAAACACTCTCAACTACTCAGAGTAATCTGGACCATCCTGGGAGTGACTGAAAATAATCCACAATGGGTGTGTTTTAATCCATAGACGTTAGCTAGTAGTTGCAGTCCAGTTTTTCCCAAAGCTTTGGTGTCCCCAGCAGACCACTTTATAAGCAGTTTACATCTGATTAGGAAGACCAATGCCTAAATGAATATAACAACTACACAGCCTTCAAAACAGCCCTGGAGCAACTGGACTTGAAGGACAAACATGCTCGCTGTGCCAAATCTCCCTGGTGAATACAAGCTGGCTTTCAACTTCCAGGACAACCTCCTCAGTAGTTTTCACTAGGCAAGACTTTTTTTTTTTTTTTAATCATTAAGAATATTTGAATAAAAAACAAGACCATCTAAAAATAGACAAGGAGTTAGAAAGTCCCTGCAGCCATGGTCAGATATGTGAGTGGCCATGAAGTGACATATTGCTCAGCGAAGCACTGAGGAAAGGCAGGACCTGAAGGGTTAGCTGAAAAAAAAAATCCAGAACCAAAACGGAAATATTTTTGATTATCAAGTCAAAATAAAAAAAAAACCCAAAAACTTCTAATCAACAGAAACGGGGCAGTTTTGTTCCAGAAACAATATGGGACGCCTGTTTTTCACATTTATCTTTCAACTCAGATTTCAAGGCAGCCAGTAAAGTTGATTAAAATTCATGACTTTTGCTCGAAGCAATATCACTGCACTCTGATCCATCACACACAAGCCTGATAGCATTGCTTCTCCTGGCACACGGAAAGGGAAAAGCAACTCCTTTTCCAATAGCCCTGTGGTTCACATTGCTGCTATGCACCCTGTGCTTGTGCAGGCAGTTTTGCCTAACTTGTTTTTGTGCAAGTGCAGGTATGCAGGATTTTATTATTATTATTTAAAAACAGATCTCTCTCTCTCTGAACTAATCACTGATGTACTTTATAGTGCCAGTATTCAAGTGCATACATTCGTCAAATATTTGATTTAGCAACTATGTGAAATGAAAGAGGAGTAAGTTACTGAATGACCCAAGTAAAGCCATCTTGGGAAACACAATACTACTTTAACTCCTATCTTAGCACATTTATTCTGTTTAAAAATGTAAAGTTATTGAAAGGGAAGATAACAGCTCTTTTCTTCTATTCACTGGCTGCAGATTATGAAGCTCAAAGTCTGGAGCAGGTATCACAGCCAGCAGTAATAGCTGCAGCTGTACCGAAGGCAGTGGAGCCATGCTGATTTACTCCATATGTTTAGATGGCCTACAAGTTCCAGGCGTGCAGCCTGTAGTAACTCATCTTTTTATGTCTTCCCAAGTACTCCAACGCTGTTCAAAGCACACAATAATTTTCCATGGGGGAAAAAAAAGAAAAAAAAAAGAAAAAAAAAGGCATCTTCTGGGTCAGGGAGCAACTATCTTTGCATGGCAATAAATGCTCACATAACTCAGCTGATGTCAGGTATTTCAGGACAGGGTAGATCCAGCTGCTGCAGGGATGGGTATCAGCACGCATGTGATAATGTGATAATGATGCAGTGGCATCATTACCTCAGAGTTTGTTTTGAACCAAGGAGCAGGCATCCCATGTTGGAAGACCAACACTGGTACACCACCAAACTCGCATTACAAGACAGGGAACTCATACAGCAAGCATTTGTGGCCATTTGCTCCCTCCCTTCCCTGGACAGTGCTGTTAACCAAGGAAATGAAGCCACTTAAATTGTACTAAAAATGTGCTGCCTACTTTGCAGGATTACCTTTCCTTTGCATTTTTTTTTCTTATTTAAGAAAGAAGGGAAACTCCCCCTTTTTTCATACTTAGGAAAGAAGCCAAAAAAACCCTTAGGCCTAGCAGGCTTTAAGCACAAGACAAAAGACAGGAAAGGTTGCATTAGATGAGTGAGAATCCACAGATTTTTCATTACTTTCTATCAATCCAGGAGCATCTTATGCCAGAAGGCAAGAAAGAGATGGATTCAATAAAGCATATTTGTACAGCCTCTAGACTGCAAAAAACTGTGTGAAAGCTAGACAAGGCCCCCAAATTCCACTTCTCAGAGTTTTAAATGTGTGCACGGCAGACATTTTTTTTTCCCCTGGATTTGGCTCCTACAGAGCGTTCAGAGACATACGAAATCAATACACCACATGGGTGACCAAGATCAGAGCCGATACTGACTTACAGCATCGGCTCCTACCGGAAGCCATTAGTTCCTCTGAACATTGTCCCCTGCTGAGGAGGAGAAGGTGAATGGAGCAGAAATATCCCTCATGCAGCTTTGACTGATCCACTTTATTGCAAACTGAGACTGCAAGTCACAACTGCTTTTTAACCACCTCCTCTCCCCCTCTTTGGTTGGTAGGGGACGGAGTAAGATTCAGGGAAAGCCCTAGGCCTCACAAATCAACTAAAAAGCCGGGAAAGCTACTCCTAATACAGGCAAATGACACATTTTACAAATCCTGCTATTTTTGCTTTTAAGGATGCAAGAGATTTCACCAACTTACAATCTATTGAGATGATTTACCAATAGAACCCTTTACCAGCAAACTACCTGCTTGTGTTTCCTGTATTGCCAGTTCGCAGGATGGTGTCAAACCCTTTCAGCACAGTGGGGCAAGCTGATTTCCGTGTCCTCAAGAGATGCTAAGCAAACACCAAAGAGTATTTTCGTATTAGGAAAACCCTCCCCCGACAGAGGATTCATGACAGCCTCACAATTGCTTTCCAAACGTGCTGCATCCCCCTCTAACAGGAGTGGTGGCAGAAACGCTGATTCCTGACAGTCCCAGGCCAGGCTGGACACAGTTGAATCTGGAACTCTGGAAAAAAGCCCCATAAGAACTGAAACACAGAGAAACCCAATCAAAATTCAGATTGAGTTGGGTCCACTACTACCAAAACTACAAAAGAGCACAAAACCCACCAAGGGGATGGACACCAAGATGTCACAGAATCACAGAATGGTTAAGGTTGACAGGGACCTCTAGAGATCATCTAGTCCAACCCCCCTGCATACGCAGGGACACCTAGAGCACGTGGCACAGGGTGGTGTGCAGGTGGGTTTTGAAGATCCCCAGAGAAGGAGACTCCACAACCTCCCTGGGCAGCCTGTTCCAGGGCTCTGTCACCCTCACAGGGAAGAAGTTCTTCCTCATATGGAGATTAAACTTCTATGTTTGAACTCACACCCGTTACCCCTGGTCCTGTCACTAGCCACCACAGGGAAAAGCCTGGCCCCATCCTCCCTACAGTCACTCCTCAGGTACTTGAACGTGTTGATCAAATCTCCTCTCAGCCTTCTTTTCTAAGAGAAGAGAATGGAAGGGATGAGATGTCCCTGGAAGGGATGACAAACATTAGGCTTCCGTATCTCAGAGGCAGCTCCCTAGGAAAGCTCCAAAACGTCCCTGAAATACTGACTTTGAAAGATTTTCCATTTCCATGCTCAGACAAAATGACCACCCAGCTTTTTTTACTGCTTTGATCTCACTCTAGCATTAGCTACAGTAAAGTATCAGCGCCTATACAACATATCAGTCTTAAGCAGTAGGGCAGACCTGTTCTCCTCTGTAGGAAGGAATCCATGAAAATTCTAAGTATTTTTAAAAGACGAAATGGTTTTACACATTAAATACTGCTGTGCAGTTACAGCTTCCAAAGTTTTGCCAAGCGCAACTGGTGGCTGGTGTTAAGGGGCATCTGATACTCCCCCATCAGGGCTATGAAGAGGAACCCAGGCCTGCCTCCTTCTGACGCTCTTTTAACTCCACACCGAAATCCCAACTCTGCTCAACACTGCTGAGCTGATTATAATTGCAACATAAACTGATAAACTTGCTGAGTTTATCCCAAGGTCCTCAGCAGGTATGTGAAGTGTCAGACTCGGAAATGCTACCTTAGGGAAACATAATTTTTTTTTTCATTTTACGTATACATGTGTGTGTGTGCTCACACATGTGTGTGTAAATATAAAAGTTCTTAGATTTGACGAGGATATGTTGGCACAAATTGTGTCACACCCCACCTCAAAGTGAATGTGGTGACACTTGAACAAATATAGACGGTCACACGGAGCAAAGGAAAAGCCAAAGCAGGCCCAACAACCATAAGAAAACATCTGGATTTATTTTAGTATCAGAATTATTGAACTATGTTTATTTTATAATAATGGCACTCTTTTGCATCTTAGAACATCAGAAAATCATCCCATCAGAAAATACTTTGGAAATTATATACACAGAATATCCTTGATAGCCAGCCAACTGTCATATAACATAGTTTGCCAGAGCAAGAGAAAGAAATTTCAGCCCAGACAACCACTTTTGGAGCCTCTCGGTAGGATACCTGGGGACTGGTAATGTCCTTAGCAGGACAGAGGCACTGCTGAATTTTATACTCTTCTCCAAAAGACTGAGACAGGTTAAACTTCTTGAAACTCAATCTTCTGCAGGCTGCAAAGAGACAGGGAAAGTGGACCCTAACAGAACTAAACCTATGGACCGAAGAGGGATTTAAAAGCTAAAATTAACGGCCCATCTCTTTGTGAAGGAGGCACATGACCTAGCTCCCTTTTCAGGTAACGCATGGCTCAAGGCTCCCGTGACTAAGAGGCAGCAAGAAGCTATGAGCACAGGCCTCCCCATCGAACTGCCAGCTCACTTCTGCTACCATGTGAAGGCACCGAGCCCATCAAGTGCAGATGGGGCAACCCCACGGGATACTGCTCACTCACTGTCCTCTAGGACAACAATTCCTGCATCTTTGGGCAGGATTCAGGTCACACTCAATGCATGAAGCCAAAGAGGGAGACTAGCGAGGTCCAAAGACCCAGTCAAACCCTTCTCGGGCCACTTGGCAAGCAAGCTCACTGCAGGACCAGGCTGGGACACACATCCTCGGGTGGCATCTCCACTGGGACAGCCTCTGTCACCCACTGCCACACTCCTCCCAGTGCCCAGGGCACCCTGCTCTCCAGTGACAGCTTATCTTGATAGAAACCAACCGCACCAGTAAATCTAGCTGCTGCTTGAACATATTCCTGTGGGCACAGAGCTAGGGCAGGCCAGGAAGGAGGCAGGGAATTTTCAGCGCAGCATCTCACCACCGACAAGCCCTTTCCTGCCCTGGGCTCCGTGTGCGATGACACATGCAGCAAGGGCTGCAATCTTATCCTCCCGCGCTAATAAGTAGGGAGAAGCAGAGAAACAGCATGGGAAAAGTCAGTCATGGAGCGAGGCACTGAAAACATCCACGGAGTTGATTCAAACAGCACGGGGTGGTAACAGGTTCCCATTTCCTTCCCGTCCACGGGCAAGCTCTTCAGAGCCCTGCCAAGGACTGCCAAGAACGAGCAGCGCTTCCCGCAGTCTCACATTAGCTGTGGCTCTCCAAGCAGCGCTGTCTTTTTTCAGGATAGCCAAAGTGTTGGCTTTCAGCAGAAGCAAAATTTTGAATTCCTTTCTTTTTTTTTTTTTTTTTTTTTTTTGTCTGCAGTGTATTTTTCACCATCAAACTTAGAGTGAGGAATGCAACTGAACCCACTGAAATTTTGAAGAAAAATAAGTTCAGGAGTGAAATTTCAAGGTGCATTTCCATAGCCCTTTGCATGCCAACACAAGCATGCCCTGCCCACACTCAGTGCTGGCTAGACCCAGTCCTCCCCTGCATTAAAACTCCTAGTAGCTGGGGGCAGGGGACTGCATTCGCGCTCACCACAGGGATGCTGACTGCTGTCGGCATGCCCAGCATGGCACAACAGCAGCCACAGCTAACAGAGATGCAGCATCAGCAGCGAGCCGACTGGGCAAGACCCTGTCTTCCTTCATTCAGTGGAGCTATTAAAGAAATTAAGATTAAGAGGAGCAAATGCTTCAGTGCTGAAGCTTGCCCAGAGTAGGGAAATGCACCTTGGCCACAGGAATGAGGTGGTCAGAGGAGGATCTCTGAAATCTCAGGCAGAGTGGAAAGCGGGCAGAAGAGCAGGGCTGCATCTGTGAACTTGCTGCCTCCCAGCCCTTCATGGCAAAGTAACATTCGGTGAGGCCCTGTGACACGGGATTGTGGCTGAGGATGGCTGAGACACCCCCCGCTACCCAGGCTCGATGCAAGGCTGTGGCCTGGAATTTGGGAGAACCAAATTCCTCTTCCCTCACTGCACTCCAGATCCCCTGAGGCTCTTCAGGCAAGTCTTTCCATAAACGAAACGGGGCCAAGATCCTCATCCCACAGAGCTGCTGCAAGGCCTGCGATGGTGAAGCAGTTTCACAAACACCTGCTACCTGGGATCGGCCGACCCCAGCTAATCCTCCCACCCCGCATACTGCGCAACAGCGCAAACAAACCCCATGGGGGACTTGATGCAGATTCAGATGAACCCAGCCCAAAACAAACACCCAGAAACTCCAACATCCAGCCAGGGAGTTTTAACCAGACCCATGGCCTGGTGCGCTCGCACGGGCATGGCCTGGGGAGCAGGAGGCTGGGGTCGGGCAAGGGGCCGTTCTCCCATGCAGCGAGGGCCTGCAGGGAGGGAGTCCCACACACATTCCAGCAAGGAGCACCAGCTTGCTTTGGCTGCGTGGCATTAACAAGAACCCCTGTGTTCCTAGAATTAAAGTGATCGGCACCCTCGCAAAGGCGATGAAGGCCAGCTGAATCACATCCCATCTCGGGTGCAGAAAGAAGAGAGATTAGGATCACTGCAGTTATGCTGGCAAGATGAAAAACACCCTTCTGCCTTGGGCCTTGTGGAGACTCTCCCCAGGCACATTTCCAGAAGACAAGAAAGGGCTGTCAGAGAACCCCGAAGCACCAAGCCAGATGGATGAAGGGCGCGGACAGGCACCAGAGCTGTTCCCTACCGTGGCCCCCAAGCAAACCACTGAGGAGGATGAGTCTAGGAGCCAGAGAGCAACTCCTCCGCGCTGAGAAACCCCCAGAGCTCTGACAGACATCCTGGATGCAGTGTAACACATCATGCAGTCGCAGTCACCTGTCCCATGGTAGTAACGTGCTGTCCTTTGGGATTTAGTGATTTACCAGCTCTGTTGACAGAACATGGGAGCAACACTGCATTTGCACTGCAGAGGTTTCATACTCAAGCTTGGCAAAGAACCTGCTCCCACCAAACATGCAGTCCCAGCCTTCACCAAGAACTCTTGGAGACAGAGGTCTGCCCTGCTGTGGAGTTTGGCTGCTATGGACAGGAGAGTGAGGATTAAAAGGACAGATGATATTCATTATGAATTTGGCAGCAGAGAATACAGAGGTGCTTCAACACAGTCAAGCTATTGTGACACTGAATGCTGCGATTAGTTAGTTCATTGCTGTGCAGCAGACAGACATTTAGCTGGGTGTATGGCCGTGTCTATGAACATGTTCTTCAGTTACCAGAAAACTGAGCAGTTTAAAATAATTAGTTATCACTTCCAAATGATAAACACTAGCTTTCTACCTCTGTGGCAAGGCAGCAGCTCCCCTGCACCTTGGCTCCAGAAGGTCCAAACCCCGCTCTTGCTGTGGTAGCGCGGAGGTGGATGCCCCGCTTGGGGCGCAGGGCAAGCCCAGGCAGGCTCGGTTGCTTCATAGGACCTGGCACCGTACCCGCATGCACAGGCAAACGTCTGCAGGCACCCCCTGGATCCACGTCCGCACCCCAGGCCGCTGCTGCCAATAACCAGGCAGCTTCCCCTTGCTCTACTTAAACCAGATGTGTTTTCCAAAATGTCCTGTGTTGGGTTTACCTGTTCTTTTCCAGAGAACTGGCCCAGTTAGGCTTTACTGGACTCTCATTCGGCCAGGGCAGTTCTGTATCTCTTCCACTGCAGGGGGGAAGGAAGGGAAACCAATGGCCAAAAAAATAAAAAAAATAAAAAAAATAACAGAAGGAAAGGGGAAGGTTCAGGCTGCAGGGAGCCTCCTAACCCCATTCCCTTCCAACGCCCCGTGGCTAAGGGCTGCCACTGACCTGGTTTGTCTGCTTCGGCATTTCAGATCAAATCAGCACTTGTCTGTGTGGTGCATATCCTCTTCCTCATGCCTGCGCTTCTGTCTGCCCAGCAGAGCAGCCGCGAGCGCCCAGGCTTGGTGCTGTGCGGGCGCGTGGCAGGCTACGCCACGGCGCCTATGCCAAGGGACTTCACCACAGCTAATGCCAGGGAGCGCCCACAACACCCCCAGCGCGGGGCCAGCGCAGCGCATGGCGTTCACCCTGCAGACCCACTGCCTCTTCTGCTACACTGGGTTCCTAACGTAGACACTGCTAATTGCTCCATACCCGTATTCGCCAATTACTCATCCAAGGGAAGCTTGCAAAGGCCACGGCTATCATCTAATTAAGCCCATACATGATTTTCTGCTTCACCAGAAGCACCAGGGCCTGGCCAGAAGCATGTATCCCAACACGTGCTGGGATACAAATAGAGGCATGTTTACCTTGTGCAGCAGTTGTGGAAAGCTACAGAGCAGCACTCAAAGCGTTTTCACTGCTACTGTTTATCACAGCAACACAGCTTTGGATCATTTGTTTTTTTAAAAAACATTACTTCTAAATTGGAAGAACAATTCCTCTTCAGTAACATTTTCAAAATTTTACTCTATCATGGCTTGATTTTCCTTGAATGCTACCTGCTTGACAACCTTTAGTCTTGCATGGGAGCATTTCTTTTTTGCTCTGCACATTCCAAGATGCCAAGTTCACTCCATACTGGGAAAAGCCTAAGCAAGTTCATGCTTGCAAAACAGGAACCAAGTAATAAAACTGCAAAACACAATTCTTCCATTAAAAGACATGGCACAGGTCACAAGCCACTATGTGACCCAACACAACCCATGTACAAAGCACAGGCAAATGGCAACAGCTCTGCCAGTTCACCAGGAGTGCCCACACCTCGATACTGCATTCCCAGGGCTCTCAGCACTTCTGATCCCTGCTACTTTAGAATCAAAAATAACTTATCTCTGCATCTTTTAACCATCTAGCTCACATCTTTTCTTCTTCCTCCTCACAATTCTCTTATCTAATTCTGCCTCTGGTTTCCAATCACCTTTGGCAGCAGTGACAGCTGGGAGTAGATTAACCTGATAGAAATGGTCTGTACTCAGAATTGAATAAAAAGTTCAGCACAGGAGATATTCCTTATTATAATCCAGGCTTTTTGCACCAACACAGCCAAGGGGATGGTTTTCAGCCCTGGGAGCTGTGCGCTGAACTCTGCCGATGAATGTGACGAGCTCCATTTGTGCGGCGCAATGGCCGAGCCCCGCAGCGCGAGACGCGGAGCTGCATCTGCAGCAGCACTGGCCAACTTGGGCCCGGGGCCACGTGGCTGTGGGACCAACATCAGCTCCCACGCGCCTAGCAGGCCAAGTACCCTCTGCGGGGACCTCCTGCCATCAGCCACGTGTAGCCACCTTTCCTCCTCCTGCGCTAATGGATCCCTTGTTGCTTCTCCTCCCCACTGCTCGGGGCTGAAAGGATGTGGGAGCCCCTTACCCATTCCGAATAGTGACGCTCTCCTCCTTCCCTGCTCCTATACCTGCACAGTGAAATACACCCTGGCGGGACAAAACCTTTTGTGCTGTTCCCTACACGGGAATTATCACAAATGTCCAAAAGAGAGAGGAAAAAACACATCCCACCGACACAGCTTTCACTCCAGCAGCAAAGTTTTGCAATGATATTTTAAATGAAAGAAATCTCTGCAACCTTGTTTTGGCAAAGCACATTCCTTTGGTTTCGACTTCAGCGGTAATTCCCAAAGTACCTCTTTGCGCTGAGAAGTGAAGGGCTTGAATGTCTGCTAATAATGAAAGGGAGAGCCGGAAAATTTAATCAAGTCAGTTTTATAGCAGGAAGCAGTAGGTTGGGGTAGAAACAACTTATTTCCAATGCTTTTGCAAGCTTGCTTGAGGTTCTGAAAAGTGCCCTATTAACAGCAAGAGGCCAGGCTTCAAATAGGCCCACTGCTAGTTGAGGGGAAAGAAAAATTTCACAAATTTACTTGAAGGGGCCAGTTTTGGCAACAAAGGTTATTCACCCTCAAAAGACCACCCAGTCTTTGGCGTTCTCAAAGATCTTTCACAGTACCAAAAATGCAAGATAGCTCATGAGTGGCTTCCTCCACCATGAAGGGGACCCACTCCTTCAGCATCCCCAACTCGTGATTTGACCACGAAGCACTCAAAGCCAGAACCATGTATTGGAGAAGAAACCCTCAGCTCCCTCCTGAAACAAGCCAAAAAGGAACCGTAACCCTCTGTGGGCACTGGGAAAAGCCTGAAAGTGTGATCTGACCACACCGCAACTGGCTTGGAAAGAAAAAGGGAAAAGAAAAAGGAGCCTAAATCAGATACACAAGCACACGCACACACATTAGTTCTTGGGATTTTATGATGGATTTCAAGTGCAGGAGACACCGGGAAAATGGGGAAGGAGCGAATCCTGCACAAGTTTGCTGCTTTGCCGAGGCCCTGAGCAGGACCACAGCAGCACCCTTATCCATCCCCCTCCCTGCTGACCTTACTCGATCAAGCTAATTCACTCTTCACACCGTGTTCCCAGTGAGGCCCCTCAATGCTTCATTTAGCTTCCAGCCATTCTTGCATAGGACACTTTTGTCATTCGAGGACCGCTACTAGCCGGCAGGCACAGCCAGTTTGTTTAGCTATTTAACATCGCAATTTTGTTCCTGACTGTGACAATAGTGCGTGCATACAGTAAATCCAAGGGATGAGCCACTTCCCACCCGGCTGTGGGCGCGCTGAACCGCTTCCCTTACATGCTGTGACAGCCCTCTGAGCGCGACAGCCCCGCACAAAGCACTGGTGCCCTCGCTCAACAGTTTCCATCGGCAACACCAAATCCCTTCTCTCCCACTGCTCAAATACATCTCCGATATTCCTGACATTGCGCCAGAAAAAAGGACGTGCTCTAAAACAGGCAAAATGGGCTCACATTCATTCAGTTAACAGGGTCCCATGAGCACAAGCATTGCCCATCTGAGCTCCCTGGGGAGAGGGGCTTGCCAGCCATGCACATCGCTTTGATTGTACTTCAGTCCCCAGTGCTCAATTCTGAATTAACTCGTCAGTTCTCCAAACTCCCAGACGGAGGCAGTTTATCAGCAAATGCAAGGGCCAGCTCTTGCTGCCAGGAGCTACATTTCAGACGATGTCCCGACTCCCAGGGGCAGGACCAGTGCACGCAGAGCTGCTCGTCCCACTCTGCAGCGGTTCATCACTCCCGGGTACCGGCCTAAGCCAGCCAAATCCATTGCTCCAGGCTTGCACTGCTGGGCTCCAGTGTCACAATATGTTCAGGGTGGATGTCAAGGGGCTTTTTTCTCCCTTTTCCTATTGCCAAAGTAAGCACAGAAGTCCCAGCGAGGAGTCTACAACAAGAGTTCGCAGAGGCAGAACTCGGACAACACCAGACACATGTGTCTGTCCATATTCAGTTTGTCTCCTTCCTTGCATGCCCATGGTGTAAAACAGCCTGTAATTACAGTCTCACTTTCCGTTTTCACCATAGTGAGTCTGGGTGAGGCCAAAAGGGAAAAGAACATGCAAGGCATGTGTTTCCAAACTTCAGCTTGGTTTTGCAACGTGAGCAAGGCAGAGATGAGCACTTATAGCTTGCAGGTGGACGATCCTTGGCTTCCCAGACAGCGGTGTCAGGAAACAGACTGGCCCTGGCGCAGCACCTGGAAGAGAGGTGAAGGCAGGAGGGGATCCTGACCCAGGGAATTGCAGAGAGGCTGCAGAGCTACCCTGGCAGCTCCAGTTCTTCGCAAGGGCAGAGGCACTGCTGCTGCTGCTGCAGACTCACGGCCCTTGCAGAGGGCAAGTCGGATAAAACTCCGCTGGGAGTGATACAGAGCAGGTGCCAGAGCATAGCAGTGACAAATACTGGAAAGGTGCAGGAAAGAGGGGGCGACAGATGTGCCTTCCCCAACACCCCAGCAAGGGCTGTGGATGATGAAGCAAATACGTCCCCTGGTCTCCTGCTCTGGGCCCTGCCACTGCCTGGGGAAGGGGCTTTACCACTGCCCTCTCCCTTTGCTGTAGGGCTGGAAAAACAGCAAAGTGAATGCGAACACCAGCAGCAGCAGGGCTAAGTGCGCGCATCCCTGCAGCACAGCGATGCTTCCCAACACATTCCGTCACGTTTTAGGCTTCATTCCCCAGTGAGATGGGAAACACGAACACTTTTGTCTCCCTCAGTAATACACTAACACACTTCCCTGACTGAAACGACCTTCAATGCAACACAACGGTGTCTTGTTTCTTAACCAATGCGCTGGAGTAAGTGTTCGCAAACCTGAGCTTATCAAATTACCACAATACCTGAAAGTGAAGATCCCCCAGTTCCGTCTCCAGCTCTGTCACAGAGCAGCCCCACGTCACCAGAAATCCCCTGTAAGCCTCCTCATGATTTCCATTTATTATTCACTTACCACAAATCCTCACCGTCAACAGATTGCACAGAGGGAATCTGAACTTTCAAAGCCACAAATCTCCTAATAACTACGGCCTCTTTAGACATGCTTCAGGATTAGCCATGTCATCTGGTTAGAAACCCAAAGCTGCTCTTCATTATTGGATTGAACCTGCCTCCAACCGCTGAAAAGGCTGGTAATACCAGTCTCAGCCATGCGGGACCATCCGGTACGTGACATCTTCCTCCTGCACACACCAAGCACAGTGGCACAAATTTACACCACGCTACTGTGCCGAAGACCCAGAGATCTCCCTCAAGCACATTAACCCCATCCCAGCTTGGCAGGATGCTGCAGCAAATTCAGCTGAGCACTGAGAATAAACTAGCACATTCAGGCCTCATACTGGCTGCCCATATGCAAACCAAAGGCAGTTTTTACAACTATCTGCTTGGTAAATTAGAAGTGCCTTTAGTTGTTTTGAAAAAAATAAGAGCTTATTTAGTCAGTTCATCAGCTTCTTCAAAGAGTCTACAAACTAATTAGCCACACGGAGTTACTATTAAAATACAAGGCTTACATGCAATACCCTAGATGATAACAGAGCTGGTGCTTTGGTACCACAGCTATAGAATTAGCCCAAACTGTTCTTCAGATGCATTTTCCTATAGGCTCCAAATTATACTTCAAACTGAGTATTTTCCTCTTCTGCAAAGGATCTGGGATTTCACTTGCGTCATTTATAAGTTCAAAGCAGTAATCATTTTTAGCTTATGTGCAGATCAAGAATTTGAATATTCAACAGACTGGAGAGACAGTGAGAGGGAATGGAAGGCAGGCACAGAACGGAAAAGACAGTGAAACCAAACCCAAAAACTCAAGTTAAATAAAGGAAGAAGACTAGTGACAAGCCATACAGCTGTTCCAGATCAGCTTTTCCAGGAGGAGGCTTTGTTTAATTTAATCCACAGGGCACATTAGCAAGAGGCACCCGGTTCCTCCAAGATACAGACAAGCTCTTGGAGCAGCCCAAGGTTTACAAACTGCCACAGGATGTGCAAAGCCCTGAGCAGCAGACTGCGGAGGCTCACAGATTTTAATTTCCAGAGTTTTCCCCACCCCTGCTTCTGACGGAGCAGGTTTACTTGGTAGATAAGCCTCACTACTTAAAGATCAAAGGCAGCAGCATCGCAGGAAAGGAGGTTTCCTTTCTCCTTTTGATTTTCATTCATCTGCAGTTTTATGAGTTTACTTACAGGACGGAAAAAACAGGTATGCATGCGAGGGCGCTGCGCCACACATCCTGCCTGTCTCCAGCTCACATCAAAACTGGATTTCTCTCCTCCTTCTACCTTTCTGCTTCCCCACCACATCTTGCACCATCCTGCTCCACCCACAGCACCAGAAGCCCTTCCCACTCAGCCGTGCCCAAAAGGGAATTGCCATCTCCTAATGCAAATGTGCGTGCAAATCACTCTGCTCTGCTGGATTTCTGAGTACAGCCCAACTGCAGTAAAACTCACACGTGCCCCTGGGCAGAGGAGGAAAGCTGAAATCCCCTTTAGCAATAATCGCAGCTGCTGAATTAGCAGCTTATACATTTCTCATAGCTAATTTCCTTCCCCTCCCCTTTTCAAACTTTCACTGAAGGTATTGATCAGACTTGTCAGCGTGTTTTCACTTAAGACTGGATTCAATTCAATGCCACACAAGCAATACGATAGCAGGTTTGGGATGTCTGCTTAAAAATAACAAGTAGCAACTTGTAAATAAGGTCAGCATAAGCAGAAACAAGCATGTTCCATGACGCCTTTTGCAACTGCTGCCTGCCCAGGGAGAGCCAGCAGCCTTCCCTGCAGCAGCACCTGCTTGTGAGCAGCGAGGCAGCAGCAGAGCAACTGCAGCCGCCAAGCTCACACTCCGGATCAGAGTTTAATCTGAGCTGCAGCCACATAAATCCAGAGCAGCTCTATTTAAGATCAGTGCGGTGACTCATTCCATACAGAAAAGCAGAAATCGAGCCTCTATATATTCCTTAAGAAAGCCTTTTGTTTGGTTGCGAGGATGTCTGTCGACAAGCTGGGAGGCCGGAGCCAGTCTCTGCCGCAGGCTGTGCCCGGCTCCTGGGGCAGCGCAGAGGGTGTCGAGCAGCTGGTGGGCAGCGCTGGGCACATGCGAGCTGGGAACAAGCACTGCTGGATGCTCCACCATGGGCGCTGGCTGTGGACACGGGGCACATGGGAACGAGGTGGACCAGCGAAAGCGCCACTGTGCTATTTTCGGTCTCAAAAAAAACCACCACCACAACCCAGTGTACCCTATGGCTGCCCTAATCTGCAGGGATCTTCTGATTCCAGCAGCCAAACACTTACCCCCCAAACAGAACTGTTGTGTGTGCTGCTGCCAGTCCCGCCAAAGCCACTTTGCTTCGAGCCACCGCTGCTCCTCCAAAGCCACCAGTCATGGTCACCTCACGGGCCAGCATCAGCTCCACTGGGACAGGTGACGTCCCCTCCTGCCCCCCTCCCCACCAGCCAAAATGTCACCCTTTGCAGCAGCCACACTTTGTTTCCCCGCCTCTTCTTCCTCTTTTACATGATTAAAGCAATTTATCACAGTCATAACTTTGTTGTGGACAGAAATATCCGAAAACAAACAAACAAACAAATCACCTAGAGGCCTCTGTGTGCAAAGAGGAAGATGATCTGTAGACCCCATTTATCAGTATTCAGGCTGATGAGAAGCATCCAAACAAACCATCTCCACAAGGGCAGTCGCACGTGTGAACACTAACCCAAGCAGCTGCCCCCAAGCATGACAGTCAGCACGTGAGCTGCCACAAGGCTCTGGAAACGCGAGACCCTCAGGGATCCTCATCTGCGGCTCCCCTGACGACGGTGACCCCCCCGGATCCTCCTTCTGTGTTAGGAATAAAGAATTTAAAACAAAACAAAACTCAGAAAAACAGCCAGGAAACATGACAGACACCTGCTGATCCTCCCGTTCTTGTTGTTATCTGGATGTTAGGGCACTAATAGCTGTTACAAGCAAAACCTTAAAAACAGTCCGCCTATTGCAAAAGCCTCTGCTCCAAAATGTGGTAGCACTTACTCTCCCATAAACTTTTTTCTTTTCTTTTTTGGCTGGGATATTTACTCTCACGTGGATCAAATACAGAAATATATACACATACAGATACAAGGCGCATATGCGTAGAATTCACCCGTGTGGATGCCATATGAGCACCATATGTTTTCTGTATTAGACAGGGATGAAATCATACAACACGACTGAGATGCTCCAGCTCCCACGCATATGCAACATAGATTAGAAGCCAACGCTACACAATCTTTATGTGCTCCATTCTGAGAAGCACCAGGGGACTCTCTTCAGTGGTCAAGGGGTATATCAGCGGGTCACTGTCCCTCTGTACCCGGCACTTTCCTGCTCTGCCTCTGTGCCTCCCAAGCACGTCAGCAGATGCAGGGCACAGAGGTAGCTCCTTCTTCAAAGGAGGACACAGAGCTCCAACAGGAAGCCAACAATTTGATCAATACTCTTTAATTAGCTTTTAACAATGCTCAAAGGTAATGCCTTAGAAGAGTCACCACAGGCAAAACTCAGTTTGCGAGAGGGATTATTTTCACAATTTGTGAAATGATAATAATTTAAAAAAGATATATATATATATATATATATATATATATGTATAAAAATAAATTCTGGAGGGGCTGGGGATCGATTTACCCACCTAGAGAGACTTGCCTTTAGCAAGATGGGCAACAGCCATCTGACTTACCTAACCGATGATCCCCTATAAAGAAAACTTCTATTAGCACCATATTTACACATGTATTTTGTGATACAGCCGTAATATGCTTAAGCATAACTAACACATTTTTCTTATTTTTCTTTTGTTCAGCTCTGACAAAGTCAGTCCTCACAGGGGAAGACAGATATGGAGCCACAGCAGCACTGCCCATTAGCCCCCAGCTTACTCTGAAAACAGGCACAAAAGCCATTTGCTGCACATGAAAACTTGTTACCTTCTACAGTCTATTAAATTTTAGCTTGAAATTCAAACCTCTAAAAACATGTAAGAGTTGTTGACATAACACACCAATTGCTCACTAACATCTACCATATTTTAAGGTCTATTTAGCCTCGCCAATATACATATATAAATTCTAATGTATTGGATCGGGGCCAAAAGCTAGAAGCCAGGACACAAGGCTTAAAGCAGCAGTCTTTATAGGAACCCAAATTTGGCAGTTTAAACTCATATATAATCATCATTACTCAAGCTAGAGGATGGGAGGGCAGATGACCAATCCCTGTTAGATTTATTGATTTAATAATTTACTAGATTTACTAAGTTCCTCATTCAATTTACTGACCCAGTCACAAAGGACTCGCAAAAAGAGGCCCTTGACTACAGAAACGAAGACTGCAGTTTTCACTCTGCATTGTTTATGCCGCCTCAAAGAGGGACCGGCCACCTCTGAGTTTTATCCCCCAAAGAGGCGTGAAGCCGGCAACAGAACCTCAGGGGGAGCCCACACTGGCACGGGGCTCTGCACTCCGCCATTGCCCTGTTTCCCACCGCTCGGTATCCGCTTGTGCAACTTTGGCACCTGCGCTGTGCAGGTGCCTCACTGCTGGCTGGCAATCCAAGTGAAAAACAGTGCTGTACAAGCCCAAAGTAAGGGCCTGGAGTAAATTAATCCCTAAAGTTGCTCTGAGGTCGCAATTTGGAATTGAACCCCTAGACTCCAGCCAGCACATGTGAAAACCACAGCCCCTCCTGACATCCACGGTCCACAGGAGGCTGGAGGGGGCCCAGCTTCGGCTGTGCCCCATGGCTGCTGAGCCCTGCAAGAGCAGCACCCCTAAACCTTGTCCCCAAAGCCCTGGTTGGGCTCCATGTGAGGAAGTCCGGGAGCAGGCGCTCTCCCGCTGCCCTGGCTGCCGCCACACGCGCGGAGCCCTGGCGGGGATGCAGCGCAGGGCCCGCAGGGGCCACCACGAACCCTGCGTGGCCAATGGAAGCTTCAGTCCTCCTTGCTCGGATTAACCTTTTTAGGTGTTGGGAAAATGAGCAACTCTTCAGCAGCCACCAAACAGGACCAATTTGAGATTATCTGAAGGGGCTGCATTTTTAGCATTTACGTTGCTCGTGTTCTTTTATGAACAAGAAAGCTTCATCCAAGCCGTCTTCTCGTCACTCCTATTCATTGGAATTCATCTGCACAGGAACAACAATAAGCCCATGCTCAGCACTACCCACTCCCTAAACACGATGCATTAAAAACTGCAAGTTCCACCCGTGCAAACACGTGGCGATGGCACTGACCCCAGGCTCACAGTGAAGGCCACTGTGCAGAGCCACAGGCTCTCCACATTGAAGGACAGCAGAAGAGTCAGTGGACTTGGGTTTCCTTTCAGGATCCAAAACTCTTGAGATAAAAGGAGTCCAGGAAAGAATCAATCACCTTTTTATTTTCAGACTCACACATCACATTTACTTCCAAGGATGTGGTGAAGCCAAACTATGACTAGGGAAAAGATGGGAAAAAAAACAGAGAAAAGAGGAAAAAAAAAGAAAAAAGAGAGAGGGAATGACACACAAACACTCCTCCAGCAAGCAAACGGATATATAAAATTGATACCTGATTCATGGAGCAAGAACATGACCATCCTGGTGGAAAGAAATCACAATCAACATCTAAAGTCCAGAGAAACAGAGGGAAAAAAGAGAACTGACGGAAGAAAAAAAAACAAAAAACAAAAAAACCAAACCAAAACAAAAACCTCTTTCAGACTTGCCTGACAAATAAGAATTGCTTGTTTCTGCTTTAAAAGCTGCATTTTTTGACAACCAACGTGACCAGTGGTTACAAAAGGAGAAATGTAAAAAACCAAAATGCTAAACCGTGCCATGTCAAAAGGCTGCTGTCCCATGCCAGCAATATTTAGGACTAGGCTGTACTGCCAGATTCCATTCATAGACGCTGCTTACAGTACAAAAACAAAAGCCATTTCCCCACCATTTACATAGCGAGAGAGACAATAGCACTCATAAAACCCCATGTAAAGCCTTTTTGTGAGATTTCTTGTTTGGGGTCTGATCTGATCAGCCCCTGAAGTCAGACTTTAACCAGCTGCATCTTGCTGGCATACTATGGTTTTAATATTAATCCTTCCGATCAACTGCTCGTGCATGTTGGCTGCATCCCCCAACTCCCCTCCAGCCCAGGCAGAGGGGCATCCTCTAGGCATAAGCAGCAAAACACTTTCATTGCATAAGGTGTCGTGCTGCACAGGAATCGAGAGAAATCACCTTCACCTCATCTATCAGGCGCTTGGTCCTTCTTGCAGCTCTGTTTTGACTTGGCCTTTTCACAGCATTACTGGTGGCCAAGAAAACTGCCTGACTGTAACAGCTGGGCACTATGAGTCAGGCCACATGAATGTCCTTTAACCCCTCTCCACCTGCGTGCGGGGAGTGCAGGCTGCTCAGATCAACATGGCTGGGATCAGCACTCTGCTGGGGAAGCAAAGCCCAGGCACTGCCACTAAGGGCAAACCTGCCCAACTCCCAGCCTCCAAAAAAGGGGGAAAAAAAAATAAAAAAGACAAGCCCGGAGCAAAAAGTAGACTTCTCAAGTTTATGCACAAAGAAATGCAGCCATCGGAACATAAAACACATGTGCTAAAATAGGGTGGCACATCATGCGCTATAAATTCAGTGCACACTGGAGCCTTAGCCGGCTTTACGCTTTGCAGAGCCCACAACTTTTGAATTCAATAAAATAATAAGCACCCTGGCATCAATGCAGTCATCAATGCTAAATAAAGCCAAGCACAGTTGTGCTGCTTTGATCAGGCTTTTCATAAATGCAGTATAAATAATATTGCTGCTTTTCTGTATCTTAAGAAGCTTTCACATTTGGAAAGTGTTACAAGGACCCATCAAGAAAATAAGCAGTGTTTTGCTGCATTTTGCTTTTAGTCTTTTTCTGTTGTTTTTCAAACTGCAGAGAGAAAAGTTAAACAATTGAGTCCTAACGATCCAAACAGTGTGTTTACATAAGGGTTTATAAAATGAAAAAGCAAGTTACTACACATTCAAACATCCTGCGCTCCTGCCAGGCGTCTCAACAGATTCAAGCCCTCTGCAAAACAGACTCTATGTTTCTGTCCAGAGAGTTTCAACTCAAAATCCAAATAGCAGGCAAAAGAAAAGCCCCCCAAACCCACCAGGCTGAATAGCATAAACCCCTGCACAGGGAAGGTCAACGCTGTATGGAAGGCAAGAAGTCTCGCTGTCCGAAAGGAAGCACAAGCAGAACTGAAGTTTGCTCAGGTAAGCACTGCTACTGCCTAGCCAGCAGCCTGAAGACGGACTGAATCTTCCCGCATCCTCACGATTTCCAATGACCTGCTCCCGTTACCCATTCCATGACGCTTCATCGGGACACTGCATCCTTAAAGAATGCACCAGATGATGTCCTGCTGTTGTCTAGGCTGGAGCAGGACATCACCAACATGCTCTCCCAAGACTTCTGCAGAAAGAACAAGGCTTCTGCTCCTACCACTCCCCCATAGCGCCTTCCTGCAGCTTTTCCCAACCTCTGCAGTAATTCACTTAGCCCTACAGAACTGAGTGAGGCACAAGCTCCCAGCTTGGCGTCTCTGAGACAGCTGTGTGTGCACGCCTTGGGGTAGGGGGGGGCTATTACTAGACGTAGCACGTGCTGCACAGTAGCCCAATCCAGCTTTATCTCATTAAACCCATTTCTGCCAATTAGCAAAGAACCATTTCCTTCTGCAACGATTAATACTTGCAACCTGCAACCACCCTTCCTGTTCACACGGCTCTGCAGGCACCCTTAAATCTCCATCTCCCGAGCCACATGCTCTCCAGACAGAAGCAGTTTTCATGAAGGATAGTGATAGGTGATATTTTACAATCCTACCGTATACAGAAATCAAATCCAATCCCAAAAAGGAGATATTTCACAATTCCCATGACTAAACGCATTATCCCTTATTGGAGCGCCTGGGAGCACCTGGCAGTGCTGCCTTGGTGTTATCCCCACAGCATCCCTGTAACCAAAGATGCGCTATTTAGCCAGAGACACAGAGGAGCACAAGTGTAAAAAGAAGTTAAGATGCTTTCTTATCATCGATTTCTAAAAATTCAGCTCCACCTGATCCTGGGTGAATCAAACAAAAAGGCCATAAGAGGGCAATGAGCCTGGCTTTCCTCTTGACTTCTGAGTGCTCTGCTATTTGTCCAACACCTTGAAACCCATTCATAGAGTTAAATGTACTCAAGCACTGAAAGTGTATAGAAATGGGCATCCAAATCACCCTTCTTCAAACTGAGGTGGCATCAGGGGAATATGGAGAGAAGATGTTTCTTATAATGTTTCAGAGTTCCCCTATTCTCCTTTTCCTGATGTGTCTCAATCTCATTTTCTGATTTCTTCTACTCGAGGTGTCAGGTCTCCAGCCCTAAGCAGCTCAGCTTCTGGGCCAGGGAGCAGCAAGGGCCTATTTCACCCAAGGCACCCACCTTTCCCCTCCAGTGACAGCCACCTGGCAACCACCTTGCCAGGCCACCTGACAAGGATTTTGCACAAAGCACAAGGGCCAAAGACACAACTACTGAGGATCCTTAGGAAACCGAAGAATAAAATGTTACCAAATTCGGTCTGATCTCCAGAGTGGCTGCAATGCTGCAGCTGCACCTGAAAAGCTGCCCCCACCAAAGCACTAACTCTGTCCTCTTTCCACAGGGCAGAACCTGCTCTCCCGGGACCCAAGCTGGGGAGACACTCGGCTCTCAGAGCTGCCCATAATGCCGGCAAGAGCCGTTTCACCTCAGGCGTGGGGGGAGCAGCCACTTATAATCCACATCCCTGGGGTGGTTTTTCTCGACAATGAGTTTTCCATTGTCAGCTCTCTAACAATGCTGCCTTTTTTTTTTTTTTTGAACACAAAAGCTTTATAATCCTCTGCTTTTTCATTTGAGTGGAAACCACTATATGACAGCTTTAAACTTTTATTTCTTTAAATCCAGCAAGGCACACCCCTTCCTCAACTATAATCCTACGACTGGAAAGATCCGCTTGCAAGCTCCTCGCACTGGGCAGCAACACCGCAGCGGTGACAACGTCCCTCCAAATCCAATCAGCCTCCCCTTTTAACTCAAGGGCCAAGGCTTTAATCGGATGAGTAAAAACACAAGAAAATTAAGTGATAATTTGCCATTACAAACCACCCCATGCTGAGGCTCAGCCTGCGGTCTGCTTCATCTGCAGCTCTGGAGTCCTTTGAACTCCTGGGTAACATATCTGAAAGCACTAAAGCCACTTTGACACCTGTGCCCCATTTTTAAACTGTTCTAGGCACAGAGGCTTCTAAGACCTTTTGGACTTTTGATCATCCTCCTACTGATTCTGGCTTTTCCTCCGCCCTCCAATTTTATCTACAATAGCAGAGGGGCAGTAACCGCAGAGACGTGCTCTAATTCTTAATATTTCCCTTATAATATAATCTCAGCAGCACTTGCTTAACTATAATGTTAGAATTTTAGTTCTAAAAATTGGAACTACAATTTCATTCCAATTCTGTAAAAGAACAGTAGACTGCTGTGCAAAGAAATAAAAAGAGAGCAAGCTGACTTTGTCTGATTTTTTTTTTTTTTGAAAAGGTTTAACCTTTCTCTCAAAAAAAGCAGGGAAGTGAAGGCAGTGATGATGCAGGCAACACATTTTTGAAACAGATGAGAAACACAACGCCTCCCTCCCTTAAAAGAATCATAATGAAGTCAGAGAAACTACTAGCGAGCAGAACCAATCAGTGATATCCTGAAATCAGGCAAATCCAAGGGCAGAACTTTGGTCAGGCTACCATGGGAAAGCTGCAAAGTTCAGCTCAGAGTGCCATTAGTCCCAGACATGCTTTGGGTCTGCTTTTCTCTTGCAGAAAACATGGGTTTAAAAAAGTCCCTGTGTGTTTCCTTTCTTCTTCTCTGCAGAACAGCTGCCCAATGCCGGAGGCAACGCTGCTGGCTCACACGATGACTTTTCAATTCTGTCACCCAAATAAGCCCAGCTCTGCCCATCACTTGGCACAGCAGAACTGCGTGACCTTCAGTCCTCCCCAGCTCTCCAGGAGCCTCTTGAGGAATCTGACCTGGTAGTGACCTAAAAAGTCATACCTGACTACTAAGCAGTTCCACATCATTCAGGGCAACAGGAGTTAAATGAAGACCCCAAGCAGTTGTGCAATACAAATGGGAGCTTGTTTCACCACTGGAGCAGGGCCACTATGGAGAAGAACAACACAGCCCCCCATGATGTACCCATGGACACCCACCACACTCAACATGGCACAGACAAGGCTGCTTTCCCAGGTGCCCTCTTCCTGGGATCTTTAAACAACCAAATTGGCGCTTCCCATACTTGGAGGACCGTAACTCACTGAATTGCACCTCCCAGTTTGCAGAAGCTCCCAAAGCAGCATAGGTGCAAAGTACAACCTCTGACCATACAGCGTTTTGATCTTCTGTATAAAAAAGAAAACACATATCTGTATCTCTGCTTGCTCTGAACTCTCACTTTTTCCTTTATAAGGCAGGAAATATTACTCCATATCACTGGTGCTCACTCATTCTTAACTTAAGACTCCATCCTTAACCAAATCTCTTCAAGAAGGGTATCCCCACTCTGCACACAACCTCCCTCTCTAGCTATTTGTTGTGCTAATTAGTAACCTGTCTTCTGAACAGACAGTAATCAATGAAGCCTAATAAACATACACAAACTCCATGTTATCACAGCAGTCATCTCACTGATGTGGCAAAAGGGCTGGTGGAGTTTGAGCTGTAAACAGGGGCGCGGAAAACACTATGAGCACAGACACATCACCTCAGGGCCAAACACCCAGTCCAGCTTTGTACAGCCCAAATACATTTGTATGGATTTGCCCGTAGCATAATTTACTCTGCTCTCAGGCCAGGTTTTAGCAAGACAGCACATCTGGTGTCAGAGCACATAAAACTGGATGAAAGTAGTATCAACCACCTGATGAGAAGGGTCAAGCTACTACAAACTGACTTGGCCAGGTGAAACACACACAAACAAGGCAAGAAGGGTTAACTGCGAGCTGGGAGACAGTAAGGCTATATCGGGTATCATGCATCCTTCCACATGTAGCATAAATCACTCCTAAACAACAGTTTGAAAGTCCCTGCTCTCTTACCATTTCTGCACCACAGTTTAAGGCAAATACTCAAATGGAAAGAGACGTCACAGAATCACAGAATGGTTAAGGTTGGAAGGGACCTCTAGAGATCATCTAGTCCAACCCCCCTGCTCCAGCAGGGACACCTAGAGCATGTGGCACAGGGTGGCATCCAGGCAGGTTTGGAAGATCTCCAGAGAAGGAGACTCCACAGCCTCTTTAGGCAGCCTGTCCCAGGGCTCTGTCACCCTCACAGTAAAGAAGTTCTTCCTCATATGGAGATGGTATTTCTTGTGTTCTAATTTACACCCATTACTCCCTGTCCTGTCACTGGTCACCACTGAGAAGAGTTCGGCCTTCTTCTTTACCTTCTCCCCTCAGGTATTTAAACATATTGATCAGATTCCCTCTCAATCTGAACTTCTTTATCCCAAAAATTCTGTGAAAAATGAAAAATTATTTGTAGCTTTCTCAAGTGTTTTCTGTAGAAGAGCGGCATCAAGTTCTGTAAGCATCGCTGTGCAAAGCTCCTCAGAGGGACAAGTTCTTCAGATTTCCAGCACTTGGTGGTTCATGCACTACGCTAGACTCAGCAATGGCAAAACATCCTCCAGGTAAGAAGCAATGGCTGATTTAAAAGCTTCTACTGTCAAAACAAAGGACATTAATACAGAGAAGAGGAACCAATTAATACTGCTGAAAAAATCTTGTCACTTCATTCATGAAACCTCCAGCTCTTCATCTGATTGCCAAATTAATTTAAGCAGCTACAGTCCAAACATGCTTTGGGACTGTACTTCAAACATCAAGCACATGCAACTAAATCTAATGCCTAAAAAAAAAAATCCTATACTTTTAGCAAAAAGTATAATCACAGTGCATCTGGCATTCAAATAAAATTACCATTATCACAGGAAACACCCAGCATAAAAGCAGCAGGCCAAGAAAAGACAGATGAATACAGAGAATCAGCATGGAATTGGGTTTAATGCCATGTTTACTAGGGTTCCACCGTGTTGAAAAATGCAAAGAACTTCCTGTGGCAGGCTGAGCTCAGTTACAGGGATTAAAAATGCAAGATATGGGTGAAAAGGGAGATTTAATTATCTGGCTTAATTGGACAAGGAGGAAAAACAGCTCCCATGTAAGCTGCATGCTTCGAGAAGACAGCAGACTACTTCAGCAAAAGCTGGAACACCTACAGAGCTGTTAAGGGTTGAAGTTTTTTCATATTTCTCATTAAAGAGTTTATGTATCTATTCATTAATTAAGCAAAGGAAATAGTCACTGGAATTTGAAAGGAGAAACATGTTACTTGAGATGAACTGAATTCAGCTATCCAAGTTGACAGAAAAACAGGAATTAGCCTCTAATGTCAGCAAGTTCTGTCAAGGCTCCGGCCTGCAATCAGTGAACAACTTAATAAAATTTCAAGTCAGGTTCACAATTATTAACCAAATCACATATACTACTGGCACAGGAAGACACAAACCAATCATACAAAAATTATCCTCCCCAAAGCGGGCATCATGCCCAACCCTACCACTGACTCATGAAATGCCCTGCAGCAGGCCATTTGATGTCTTTGTACCTCTATAAAATAAGAATAATACTTTCTTGCTATCATACTAATTGCCACTTAAGATTTATAGATGAGGAATATTATAGAAGTGATTACTAACAAATAATGTCATAATATTCATGTGCCTAATCACTTTGGACATCAGCAGCGAATGAGAAGGGTTTCCTCTTTGTAAAATTAAATCCAGTTTGTTCTGTTTTCACAAGAGTCACACTTGCTTTCATGGTTATTAACAACTTCTGAAGTCCCTCTGACCATTGCATATTATTAAGAAGAAGCCCATTCCTTGGGTCCTCATACTCACTGTGCTGGTTGTTCCCGGCTTCCATGGTCCCTGCACTGGGATCCCAGAGCTCACCAGGCATGTGAGGAGGAACCAACAAGTATTTCACCAACAAGGCTTAGCTCAGCCAGCATCGCTAATTAATCCACATGCTGAACCGCGTTACGTAAAGCCTGATACAGCCCTGCAAGCCACGCAGGTTGCCAGTGTTATCCTTGTCCTACCAGAGAGAAACCTGCAATGGGATTGAAGCGACTGCCAAGACCATACAGTCTCTGAGCACCAGGGTTGAGGGCTGAAGGAGGATTAAGAGACCCAAATCAGAGCCACCACAGGGCTGTGCCTGATGGTGCTTTCACCCTCCCACCTGGGAGCCAGCCCAAGGGCAAATGCCTATGTCCCAGCAGTGGATCATGGACATGGTGCAATGCACCAGGAGCAGGGGTTGTTTTCAACAGCACGTCTCCCTTGACCTGTCTCATCATGTGCCCACACAAATGCCAGCAACAGGAAGGATCTCTGGAGCCTTCAGGAGAAGCACCTTGTGCCAGTTTGTTCCTGTGCTTCCACAGGAAAATAAGAAGTGTACAATGTTCAGAGGCCTGATCATTGCTTTAGCCAAACAAATGTTCTCCTCAACTTGTTGTGCTTGCGAAGATGAGTCAGTGCCTCCTGCAAGCTCTAATTTACTGGGAGGTACCAAGTGGCTCTTCATGGTAGGCAGGTGAAACCAATGCCTCCCCACTTAATTGTCTGTTTTTCTTTGAACTAAATCCTGGTTGACTAGGAGGATCTTACCTGGATTACCAAACCCAAAGGACCGATTTAGTAGTGCATGTTTCCTCACTAAGGCATTACCTTGTAAAAAACAGACACGAGAAGTCCTAAAACACAAAAGCTTTGCTCCTAACTGCGCCAAACAACCAGATTTCCAGCAAATAAGATCATGTTCTCAGCCAGACAACTTTACTGCCAAAGGTCTTAGAATGTGGGCTGAGGTGGCATGAGTCAGAGCAGATGTGACAAAGGACATCAGCAGCTAATTAATAGGATGAATCCAGCTTTCCTCTTCTAACAAAGCAAAATTTATGCTATGAAACAAAACAAAACATTCAACAACACACATAGATTCAGACTTCACTAACATCCTCCCAAGCAATTATCCCCAAGGAAGTGACACAATCACAGAGCTACTACAAAATGCAATGGCCATGACCTTTTCCAACTATCTTCTGGCTGGAAGAGTGGCTACAAGGGCTGCTCTGCATGCAAGTTCTGTTGTGCAGAGGTGCATGGCATAGGCACACCTGAGATACATCCTACAGGGAATCAGGTCCAAGAACACAGAGTTCACGAGTCACAAAAATAGACAAGAAGCATGAGATCAGCAGCAAAGCTCTCTGCTCAACCAAGAGGGCACCAGCACTGAGCATTTGCTGCAGGAGCAGCTTGGCTGCCTTGGAAAACAGGGTATATCTAGGCTATAAAGGGAGTTAAGCTGCAAAACATGCATGGTGCTAATGCAACTGTCGGTCAAATGAGGCACCTTCATAGATAGGCGAACAGGGGACACTGTCACTCATTTCTAAGGCTGTAGGAGAGATCAAAGCATCTCCTTATCTTAATTTCTACATTTTATTAATCCTCCATTAACAATCATACTGTAAAAAGTATAGCCACAAAGATAGATGCTTGAACTGCTTAAGGCTTTTGAAGTAAGGAGTGAACCAGCTCTTAGCCCAAAGCTTGGACGAAGTGATTACACATTTCTCAAGTCACTCAAAAGGTCTAGAACCTCCTTTTATACATCAGGTCAGATTAAACGAGTACAACCACCCCTTCAGTCCTCATTATGTCTCTTCTTGCATTCCATGTAATTTCCATCCCCTTTCCTTACAGGTTTCCTCTGTTTCTGCCACTGGCACAGACATTAGAAATAATCAAGATATTTAGGACAATTCAGCTGAAATCAGCTGATTCATTGTATCCTCTGGGTTAGAAATTACTAGGGAATAGAAAATTCAGAGATGCCATTTGTCAAAGGCACTTTGACCGCATTTATTGTATTGATATAATGAGCTTATCAGGTGTTTCCCAGGGGAGAGGCTATCAGCAGAGATCCATTTTCCCATTACAATATAATGCCATTTAACGTAACTCCATAGAGTGTCTGTGTCACATCATCACACAGCCTACCAGAGGAAATTAAGGACACAAAGGAGAGAGAAGGAAAGAATTCTCAAAACGCAGTACTGTCCAGACAGTAGGAAACACTGAAAATACTGTCTCATGGATTTGGAGCTGAGCCTTTCTGAATAAATTAGCATTCAGCCAGTGAGGACACATGGAAGGAAATTCTACAAAGTGCCAAAAACGACTTGTCTGAAAAGAATTCAGTAAATAGATTCCAGTGTCTGACAAGTGTAAGCTGCACTGAATATTATCAGAGACAGCAATATCTCTTAATCATGTGGACTGCATTTTTAAATGGTTGTTCCTACTAAAGTCCAAGAAAGATAATCTGAAAGGTCATGCTAAGGCAAGGCAGACATGGTCACTCTGACAGATGCTGCTGATTCAGGCTATTCAAAAATCATTGCACAAATCTTAACCAATGTGTTATTTATTTTTGCAGGCTTGCTACAGATTGTATTTCTGCAACAAGGATAGCATTTCTTTTAAGAGATAAAGCTAATGAGGGTAATTAATGCAACTCCTACATACACAAAATATGCAGATAACGAGTCACTCGAATTTTGTTGTTCTAGCAAGAAGCACAGAGATTGATCTGACCAGTTTCATGGTTTTTGCCTTGACAAAAGAAGAAAAAAAAAAAGAAGAAGAAAAAAAGAACATTCCTACTTTTACTTTAGCTGAGGACTCATAAGGAGGGCAGTGGTGTTCTTGGAAAAGAACCTAAAAAGAAAAGCTTCGGGATTCTAGAAGGTGACCTCTAAAGAAAGCTTTTCCCCTGTCCAAACCTCCACAAGGAATGAAGGCGGCCAGCTAATGAGGATTTGTACACACAGATGTTTCAGAGCACTCTCCCTACATGGCTTGTTGTTAACGAACACTACTTTGTTTAATGATAACTAGCTCTTGGGGTCAACTGGCGCTGCCAAGTGAGAAAGGAGAAGTGATGCCACACGTGACGCTGAGGCGAGGACCAGGTCTGGTTCAGTGAACATGAAGAGACTGAACACCTACAGGTCTGGAGGAAAGAATTCCCAACATTCATGTCAGGAGATCACACGTAGCCAGCGTCTCACACAGGACTTGTAGGGAACTGCAAAAGCCATTCACTTCCTTCCCCTTAAGTCTTCACTTCAAGTCTCCTTCCCCTAGAAGCCATCCCTCAAGTTCTGGGTATATTTTTCCTCAAGTCAGCTGCTGCTACAGATGATGACCTGTAAAGTAGATTCCAAATGAGCAAATAAAAATCACTTATTTGCTCAGAAGCAGTTCCTTCTCTGGTTTGAGGACAATTTAAGTCTTACTTTGACCAAGTCCTTGACTTCTGCTTGTTTTGCCAAGTAGTTCTTCCATTTTGCCCAATAACTGCTTCCACAGTGCTAAAAGCCTTTGCCAGGTCGTTAATGGACCTTTAAGTATCTGAGATAGAAGAGCAAATAATCCTACATTTAGCTACACCTCTCCACTGAAGGAAAAAAAAAAATAATTTTCTCATGAATTGTCTCCTGCAATTGGAGGAAAATGAGATAGTCCCTCATTATTGCTATTAGCAATGTCTACACAGTGTACTTGCATAGTTTTGCAGAGGAACACAAAGTCCCCCAGATCCAAAGCAGGAAGAAGGGAGAAATGCATTAGGATCTTGACCCAAAATTTTAGATTGGGGCCAAGTAAGCAATGCAACCTTGAGGTGTCTCTCAGAGAGCAGAACTTTTTAAAGATCAGTTGATACTAGATAATCGTACTTACCTTTCAATGAGGAAATAAATATGAAAAAAAGAGTATTTCACTTACTTGAATATGCTAAAAGATAAAGAGCTTGGAAAATAATGTATTACTTATGATCAATAATGCCTTGAATTTAATCAAATTTGGTATGGGCCAAAACTCAAATACATGCTGTGTCAACAGAAAGAAGAGAGAGCAGCCAAAAAGCCACAGCATGGATACAATTATTTTTGTTCTCTAACAATTCAATTACAAATCACTATGGGAGATAAAAAGCAGATCACACGGCCAGCCTTAGCAACTGAGTACCTGAACCTTCTGTGTCTGCACACACACACACACACATAGCTTTCTAGGAGTGATTGGTCACAAATATTTGCTGGATGGCTCATAACCTCACTATTACAGTAAACTCCACAGTCAGCGCTGCTGCAGACTTTTCCTTTTCAATGCTTCTCAAAAAAAAAAAAAATCCTTTCACATACCTATGAACACACAAGCTTATAAATTATTTATAACCAGGAATTGAGCCCCGTAATTCTAAGAAACTTTTAAGTAAACAACTGTGATGAGCTTGGTGCTTTCCAGGCACTCAAAAAAGGGAAGTCCCACTTCCAAAGATCCCATTATCCAGGGAGTGTCCGAGAGCAAGGAAAAGACAGAACAAGAGATACGTGATGGAAACCAGTCCAGTGAAAAGGCCTGCAGGATGGATGAGCTGGGCACCTCTAGCCATAATGAGCTGGACACAGAGGAGGAACTCGAGCATGAGGCAGTGTAAAGATGCTGATTTAACTGGCTCGTATCTGAAAATCAGTGTTGTTCTGCCACGGCCTCCTGTGCTCCATGGCCACGGGAAGCCATCACGCAGCCTCCAGGCGGCAGTTGGAGAGCTCACACCGCTACAGTCCTGATAAATCTTATAATTTCTTCCATCCCTGCAATTCACCCCCATCATACAGGTCTGCAGGCCCTGAGGAGCTCCAAGGGCAACACTGAAACTGCTGCTCGTCTCCAAGTCAAGGCATTCTAACCCCTGCAAATCTACAAGATTTATAGCCCCCAGAGGACCCAGAGGAATGTGACATCCTGCACTGCAAGAAACAAACCACTCTGAACCACTAAGATATCCAAAAGCCTCATCTGCTAACAAATTTTGGCATCTGATAGAAGGCAGTAAATGGCACACTCCCAAAGTCTCCTTTCTACTTCCAATACTTTTTTAGAATGCATCTACGCAGTCAAATCAATACAGATGTGTTTTTAAACTCATTTTAAAGTGCTTTCACTGCACATGGAAGAAAGAATCTATCACATGGAATCCCTGCAGTTTAAAAGGCATTTGAAACAGAACAAAACAGACTGTAATGATCTTCACTATTTAAATGGTAATTCTGCCCAGAGGTCCCAGCCAGGGAACAGATCCCCGTTAAATTCTCACCTGGTCACGCACATGTGTCTGATCTGGGCACACAAATCCCCAGCTGCATCGGCAAGGCAGGGAGCTGCTCATGGACACCTATGGCAGCGCATGCTGGTAGAAGGCAAGATGTGTCATGAAACACGCTGCTCACGCGAAGGAGCCATCGTAATAGAGGAATCTCCAGTCACTGGAGCTGAAGGGGCTGCAAGTTTTCCCTCCATTTACGCTGCTCAATCAAAAGTGTTTTGAACAGGGATTCTTAGACATGGCAGCCAGGTTTGTGGCCATCACCTAAGACGTGCACACCTCAGCCCTGCTGCTCGAGCCTGAAACCTAATCCCTAATCTCCTTTCATGGTGCAAACAGTTCCCCCTCCTGCCTTCTCCCGTACTAACAGATGAGTGTTCTTTGCACCTTCAGGTTCCAAATCCACACTGAGCTCCACTTGCACCAGTTGGTGTGTGCAGAATTGAGCAATGAAGCTCCTGAAGGTGCCATGAGCCTAGGGACTTGACATACTGCAGACCATGGACACCATCGTGATGGACGCAGGTGCAAGTTATTCTGGGCAGTGGCTTCTCTATGAAGTCTGCGCCCAGTCTGAGTCAGGCCAATTTATTTTGACTTTACTCGTTCTTCTGTCCTCAACCACCATGGGCACCGAGACTTCCATTCCATTTATGACTTCTCTCAAGTCATAAAAATGTAGTCCTAACTTTCCCTTTTACATGTTCTGTTCACTCAAAGCCCTCCTCACAGCTCTGTCCTACAAGATGCACAGAGGTTATAAATCAACAACTCCCTCTCAAAAGCTACAACTTTACAAACAATCATATCCCAGTCATTTCCTCTCTCGACTTCTTGGGTACATCCTGTTTACTCTATATCTATCTTGTTTAAATTACAAACTCTTCACAACAAGGACTTTCTGTATATCATGTCCTATACAGTTGGAAGCGCGTGGCTGGCGCTACCGGATTTGTAGCTTTTAAGGCCGGAAGGGACCATTATGATTATCTGCACTGACCTTCTGCGTAACACGCTGCAGATTTCATAAGCAACTTCTGGGCTAAATGCCTGATCATCCTACTGGAAGCATGCTGATAGGAGTTGACCGCACCTTTTTTATGCTGCATTTTTTTTCCAAATTTAGCTGTGTATTTACAGATTCTCTTCTTCATATTCATATCCTTCCAGGATTTTCAGCCATTAGCCTACACTCAAATTTCAGGATACATCCTAAAGTACACACATACCTTACTTGGATGACCCCTGTATTAGAAGAGTTGTACTTAATTACTTACCATGCTTTGCATTTATTAATGTACTTGTTCCAAGATAATATTTGTTCAAGAAAAGCAAATTGCAATATAAGTCACAGACCTACAAGCTGTAAAAGATAAAATTGAAACTGAGAACTGAGTAAAAGAAGAGAATGAACAGATGACATCTGTTGCCATGTAAAGTATTTTTGTGTTAAAATATATATATATATGAAGAAACTTTTATGTACTTTGAATACCTGTATTAGCTTTAATGTGCAACATGCTATAAAATGATCATTTTCTGAAGAAAAAAGGATTGAATTCTTTAGAGCCAAGTATTGAAAGCATGCTTGAAAGCAGACACAAAAGGAATGCTCACATAAAAATCTGTTTCTCATCTGTCCAAAAATATATTGGCTTCAGCTAAAACTCAATCAATCAATACCCAAGGAAAAGAAAAAAAGGCTCCGTGCAGTTATAAATATCATTTTAAGTACAATCACCTGGCAGGGGAATGCCAACGACATAACCTCACGAGCATCTGTCCCTTGGTGATGGCCACGATGCTGCCAGGAGAGAAAACACTTATTTTTCAGCCCGTTTACTGAGGCAGAGACACAAGAAGGAACCACAAATCCTGCAGCCCATGGCAGAGTGCAGAGAAAGCCAAACCCAAGGCACAGCGAGCCCTCGTGGCCTTCCCCATGGTGTGCAGTGCTTTCAGCTCCCACAGGGCGCAAGGTACCAAGTGATTTTAGGCAGCATAGTCCAAATCCAAGGTGCAACTGTTTCACTCCATCACCATGGAGTGATTAATCCCAAAATTCAACTTTCAGTCTTTCTTATAAAAAAGGGATATGACTCTGCCCATAACTCAAATTTCTATGAACCCAACACCAGATGAGGCATTATGTAAGCGCAACAAAAGCGCTTCCACAATTTTCTTTTAATTGCCATGACGACTCTATTTATTTGGATTAAAGCATCATCTTGGGATGTTTGTAACGCAAATACTGCAATGAGAAGGCAGAATTGGAAAGGGAGAGAGCCAGGGAGACACTCCTTTGGCAAACTTTTGTCCAAAGCGTATGTTGCAAAAAACACAATCAACAACTGTAACAGAGTGCACAGGAATTCAGGACCAAAACAAGGCATTTTGCCATTTCCACTTCTTAATGCAGGTGGTAACTGCCCCAGCAGCTTGGGGTGTGAGGGGGCTCTTGCAGGCTCAGCTGTGGTTGTGCATGTCCACCGGCTTCTGCGAGCAGGATTTTAATTTGTGCCACCAGCCACTTTTCACATGCATGTCCGAGGCTTGGTGAGGACATGCTAATTAAGTGAACGTCCACTTCGCTTACGCTACCGACGGCACTTCCAACTGTGCTCATAAATACCAGTCATTAAGTAGCTTCGTGGGACATTGGCTCTTCTCAACATCCTTAAGCCCTGATTTCCCTGTGCGGTTCAGCTGAAACAGCACAAGCAAAACCTGAGCCCTGTGGTGCAAAAACTCTGCAACAGCAGATAACTAACCGAACAGGTTGGAGCCCGGGAGGCACTTTCTGTCAGTTGAGTTAAATGCTGAACAGGCACTCCACAAAATCCTTTTTCTTACAATGCCATGGCCACAGCAAGGCGGGAGCCCAACAAGCAAGTGCAAACTGTGCTAAGCAGCAGGCAAAAGAGCATAGAGACTCGGGCTCCTTGGCATTGGCATGTGCTGCTCCAGCTGGTTAGGGCTTAATGTGACCCACAAGGCAAGCGCCACAGCATCACACCTCCATTTCAGTATTGCCCAAGTTTCCCTATTGCAGCACATCTGCAGGCAAGCGTAGGGTCCCAGCCTCATCAAACTCCCCTAGTTTAAGCTTCATCTGTAGTGGAGGGAAGAAAAGAAGTCACCTCATTTCCAGTCCTGCCATGCTTATCACAAAGAGCCACGTGATCGTTTTTGGAAACAATAGGCAATTGTTTAGAGCAAGCTGCCAAAATCCAGGGAAGATTCTGCAGCCGATCACACAGACAGCACAGCAGCGTGGAAACCCATCTGCCACTTCATGTGCCGGGAGCCTCGATGGCCCAACTGGGTTATTATTTGACCCCGCCAAGCACTGGACAGACACAAAAACTGAGACGGGCTCTTTGTGACTCCTTCATTCCTTTGCAGGCTGGCTTGGTGCTTCACTCGGCACTGCGTGGGTCGCCCGTACACAGGCATCTGCCCGTACACAAGCATCCTCATCTGCCGTATGAAGAGAGGTTGAGGGAGCTGGGCCTGTTCAGCCTGGAGAAGAGAAGGATGAGAGGGGATCTGATCAGTGTCTAAAAGTACCTCAAGGGAGGCAGTGAGGAGGATGGTGCTGGCCTCTCTTCCCTGGTGGCCACCGACAGAACTAGAGGTAATGGCCACAAACTGAAGCACCAAAAGTTCCACAAGAACTTAAGGAAAATTTTTTTTAACCGTGAGGGCGCCAGAGCACTGGAACAGGCTGCCCAGAGAGGTTGTGGAGTCTCCTTCTCTGGAGATCTTCATAACCCGCTTGGTTGCAGTCCTGTGCCACGTGCTCTAGGTGACCCTGCGTGTGCAGGGGGGTTGGACTAGATGACCTCTAGAGGTCCCTTCCAACCTTAAGCATTCCATGATTCTATGATCTCTCCTGCTGCAATTGTGTGAGCGGGTTCATGACTGCAAGGTCAGGCTGGAAGCCCCATCCCATTACTGCCCTCTCATGATATGCTCTGCAGTGCCTCTAGCTTCACCTAAAATGTTTGGTGCATATTTTTTTTCCCCTTCAAAGCATGCATTTTACAACAAATGCAGCTTCACCAATCCTAGGGCTACACAAATAGACTAGCTTCACTCCCAAAACAAGGGCCAACTCACCTTCAAAATTTCCCCAAATTGCCATTATAAAGGAACCATCACCAATTAAAAACTCAATGGGGAAAAGCAGTTTTGCTTTCTTCCATGGGGCACAGGGAAGCCGCAGAGCAAAGACTAGCAAGCCAGGCACCCTGCTCCATCGCCCAGCAAGTGTCGCTTGCTACAGGCTCCAAGCTTAGCCTCAGCCTTCCTGAGTTTGCAATAACAGTGATCTGCCCCATCTATACTGTGTTTTTTTACCACATGGGGAGAGTTAACTATTTTCTAAGCACTCCCGATCATCACACACAGCCCACCATGCATACCAGCATTGTGCAGTTCTGTGCTTTGTACAGCCTCTGTCCAAACCTGTGCAATGCAGAGTTAAGACATGCAGGCAGTTTAGAAAACTTCACATAAACTGCATAGTTATTAACTCAAAAAGGTCTATGCAAGGGATCCTCCCACCCTCTGTGCAGCAGAACAGACTCTGGACAGTCTCAAAACAAGCCAAGAGAGATGGAAAGGACTGAATTTACAGTTACCTGGGGACAGCAGCCACTGCTGATCAGGACCCACAGAAGAGCTCTCGCACAGTTCCCACATTATACCTAGAGGCACGAATTCATCCTCTAACTGCTGGGTCTTGCTTGCCTAACTATCCCCACAAAACCAGTTTTGTCAGAGCTTCATGCAGAGATGAGTCATACAGGACAAGGGCAAAATGTCTAAAAACAGCAGCAGAGTGGGAATTTCTTTTTCTTTTCAACTCAAGTGCTATAGCAGCCTTTTTGACACACAAAAAAACAAGTTTTCCCTGGAAAACATGCTTAAAAGGGTTTGCTTCGCACAACTAATAAAATGCCAATAGATGTGTAAAAAATCCTACCAGCATCTTAAGTGATTTTAGGGGATTGATCAGGCTTGGACCTACCAATAAATCCCAGCAAGTCTTTTTAAGTAGCAACCACCTGTACCTGCATCTGGGAAACAAATGCAGAGAGGTTAGGGCTGCGTGTTAAATCATTTCCCCAATGAGTCACCCCTAAAGTTTTGCACACAGTTTATTTAGTTCTGGGATCATCTCTGCAGAATCTAGTTAATCTCACATTTAAGCCCTAGTGCCAACATCTGTACAGTTGCCATTCCTGCATTGGAATCTGCGGAGACCGTGATTTGGCTCAGCATTCCTGCTGCTCCCGGGATCAATTACCATTTTATACATCAGTATTTCATTACTGGGCTGTGGACGTCCTCCAACCAATCATAATCTAAACTCTGCACATCAAGAGGCTGCTCTTTGAAAATTAGGTATTTGGCAAGGTTTTCTATAATGAAAGAAAAGCTGCCTACTCATACTGTTTCGAAAATATAGCCAGCTTCCATTCACAAAAACTGTTATTCCAGCGGCCATTAAATATTTTAAGTTATGTGATTAAAGTGATGGCACTTGTGCAATGGAAATACACTCTTATCTGTCACTTCTCTTTGAAAATAATGAGCTCCCTTCCTCTATTACACTCAGTGTAATACATTTGCAAAAAAATCTTAAGGAGATTAATGCTCCATTGATGCAAATGAGCTTAGCTTTATTTATTCCAGGAGAGGATCTGACCCCAAACTTCATATAAGCCATTGCTCCATTTTTTTTAAAGGAAAATCCTACTCCAGAGCTAAGTCGGAACTTTGGCATCACATCTCACTTGGAAATCCAGCACCGGACACTTGGCGGACTTTACATCAACAAGCCATGCTTAAGTGTGTACTTTAAATGAGGCTATGAGACTTCAAACACTGTAAATCTTTGCGCAGTGAGACAAATTCAGCATTTCCGCCACTCATCCTCTGTTTTGTGGTGTCTTCTCCACGCATTCCAGTGAGAGCGTTAACCTTTCCTGCACTCAGGCTCTGCAAACGGGAAACTTATTCAGCACAGAGCAAACACCTGAAACATCTGATCCTTGAGCAGCAGCTCGATAGCAGAGACCCTGGAGAACTGAGATGACCCCGGTCCCTGCAGTAATTGAGGTACTAGGAAAATGAGCTATGTCACAAGGAGAAAATTCTGGAGAAGCAAGTGTGTTCTTAAAAACTACTGTGATTTCCATCATCTGTTTTGAAACTGCAAGTATTGTAAAGTGACGACATGAAAGCCACAAACTTGTGTTAGAAAGTTTGCTTTAAAATGCTGGGTCAGAAGAAGAATCCATTATAATTCATTTATTGTTGCCAGGCTGGTATGCAACCCACACAGTGCTACAGCTGGGGCTGCAAATCTTAGAAGATGTGAGGAAACACTGTAACCATCCTGGGGCTCTCACAGACTTGTGCAACCATCTCCACTCTGCCTTTTGCTTCCCAGTAACATTTACACTCCAGCTGTATATCCAGGCAGCATGGAAAGGATTTTTTTGGCCAAGCTTGATGGCTTAGCAGATCTAAGGCTGTGGTTCAAAGCATCTTACATCGGCCACCCAAAGCATGAATGTTCCCTGACATAATCTCTGCTGAAAACTGATACTTCCACACCTTCATTGAAAGTACTGCTTATATAAAAATAATGCTTTTACAAACCAAAACTAAAAACGCTCTTATCATGTGCCTCATATAGATCATATTTTACAGATCTAAGATTCGCAAGAAAGAAAAGCACACGTTAAAAGAGTGACACATAAATAACTAAATAATTTAACCAATAATATGTCTCTCCCACCTTTCCCATCCCAGACATCCTGCGAACTAAATGTTGGCATCCCAGCGAAAAAAGAGCTACAGATTATCATCAGAGTGCATATGCCAGATAATTTAAAAAAAGAAGCTTACCTTCAGATTATTCTTTAATAGGAGATCAGTTGAACACAGGTTGCTCCTCTACATATCCATAAAAAGATAAAACCTCAGGTTGTCTATTCAAGTACACATAAAGAGCAAATTTTCACATGTGAACTTTTGTGGCTGGACAACAAATGCTGTTAGTCTTCAAATGATGACAGTCTGGAGCCACACTGCCTCAGTGACCATCTCAAGCATGCTGCCGAGGTTCTAAGCTCAAATAGCATTATCGGGAATGACTTGTTGGCACATTTTGTCTGCTACAACTGTCCAAAAGAGCTTAAAAGCTCCCGAACAAAGGAAACACAGCAGTTAATAAGAAAGGATTTGGAGTGCTTGATGGCCTTCCTTGGAACTGAAAGCAGATGTTGATTGTAGTGAATGCCATGCAAGCCCGGACCTCTCTTTCATACACAAAAGTGCATGTTTGAAACATATAAAGTTAATGCCCTAGATCTCTCACATTCCCATTTAATAGTTTAGATCATTGGTCATTTTAGGCATACAGAAAATATGCTTCAAAAATAGCCTTTTTTTAAACATGACTCACTCGGTATATTTGCTGTTTGTAGAAAGTTACACTATCCTGCTTGCTCAGAGAGAGGCAAAGCTCACTTGACGGCGGTTTACACCTCTCACTGGACCTGGCCTCGGACAGGGCCCACAGAGATGATCTGTTCTGGACTTTTGGCACAAGGGACACAAGAGGACACAGAGAAAGCTTTTTAAAACCATTTATGGTGGAGAACACCTGCTGATAAGCGAGACAGTGACAACACTACTTTAGTAATGCCTGCAATGCTTAGAGCTGACAGATTTGGTATTTTTCAGCTCTAGTCATTTCTACAACTAAGAGTATGAATAAAAAAGGCCATCCTCACTTTACATTCAAACTATTGGTTTCATATATCTACACATTTTCTTTTCATATATACATTTTTTTCCATGAACAAAAGCCTTCTCCAGGAACTGTTGATAACAACAGATCAGAATACAAAGCTATTTTTCATCCATTAAGAGGAAATATTTAACATCACTGCACTGACACATGCATATCTCTTGCCAGCATCCTGCACATGCAGGATTTGCCTGTATGTAGATGGCCAAACAGCCCAGCTCGATGATCTGTTTACTGTTTAGGACAGTCATTAGAGACAAACCAAGCTCCACCCCTTGAAAGCCAAAAGAAGAGCAGCTTGTGCAGATGTTGAAATTCTGGTGAGAAAGACGAACTATAAACAGATTTCCTAAAAGATCTGCCTTGGGACAGTCTTATCTAATAATGTAATTAATTCTCTTGGTAGGGAGAATAGAAGAATGCAAATTAAAACTGCAGAAAATAGACAGTAGGGGAACTTTGTCAGCTCTGCAGATGCACAGAATTTTGTATAGAGCATTTGGAGGACTAAAACAACTAACATGACGTACAGATTAATAAAGCCAAATGCAATCACGCATTTACGGATTGAAGAGATGCATTTGGCAGCTTGGAATCTCAACAGTTGGAAGTGACAAAGGAAAAGAAAGACTTACGTAGTTTAGTGGCTCATGGCAAGACCATGAAAAAGCCAGATGTTGCCTGAGGTCTCAGTGAAGCGCTGGAAAATATACAAGACACTAGTAAGATCTCGGCTGGCACAATGTACAACTTCAGGTTACTAAGTTCAGGAAAGGTTAAGTGAAACTGGAACAGCACAAGGAAAGGTCAATAGGGCGACCTCTCTTGCGAGACAAAAAGATTAAAAGAAGTTGGCTTTATTATTGGAGCAAAATAAAGGCTGTTAGTGGAGAGGAAAGGGAAAGCTAAAGGAGCATAAACCAACCATAAAGTTTAGGTTGGGATTTGGTTGGCTTATATTTGCCAAAATAACACTGTTTGCAAAGATTTTGCCAAGGAAGGAGCTCAATCATTCTCTGCAAGGAAAGCTGCAGGACAGTTGCCCAAGATGGCTGAAAACAAGACCAACCATTCAGGAGGTTCAAAGCTTATCTTGTGACACATCTGCTTGAGGAGCCCAATGACAAACGTGCACAAGCTGTGCCTCTCCCAGGAAGCTTCCCAGTCTTTCCTCATCTGCAATGGAGTCTTCTCCAGCTGACAGAGGGAGATGGTGATTGAGAGCCTAGACATATAGATAAGAGCTGCACTAGCTACGGACAGGCTTCCTGAGTCAATGCACGAAGCAAAGCAGACTTTTCACCAGATCTGCTGAGGAAGTCTTGAGCTGTGGGTATGCTGGAATCAAGGGGCCAAGGAACATGTTGAAGAGAGGCTGCTGAAGAGTGTTGAAACAGCTGGAGTAGAAAAGAAACACTACTAAAGAAAGTGAGAAGGCTGAGGTCTCAGAGGGGAGAGAGGAGACGTACCTACTGCTGAAGGCATCACTGTGTCAGCAAGCAGCTCCCCATCACAGCTCGATTCCCCCACTACTCCCTAAAATTAACAGTGCAGGCAGGTTTGAACAAGGGCAGTTTATAATCTTGCTATACCAAATTAAATCCCGTTTCAAAGAAAAAACATGAAGCTAAAAATGGGAATGGGGGAGAAGGAAAAGATAGAACCTAATTAATGTCAATCACTATAAAAAAAAAATGACTGATTCTTTTGACACAGCACTTTGAGACAGTGTTTCCGCAGACAGCCGAGTGAGCGTGAGAAGGTTGCAAGAAGTGGGATTAGCTAGAAGAGGCCTGGAAATCCACAGGATGCAAAAACATTTCTGCTCTCATATTTGTATACAAATACCATTCCAGATGTTGCACCAGAGACCTATGCATGTTTAGACCTTCAGTACAATCTCCCTAACAGAGGCTCAAAACGCTTGTTTGGAACAATGAATAGGAACTATCCTTCAATCCATTTGTATGCACAACTTCTACTAATATTGTACATGTACAGTGAAGGAGGATTAACCCAACATGCTTTTCTTCCATGAATCCACATTTCAGCTGCCACAAACATCAAATTTTTAGTTAGTACCAACTCCTTCCAGATTTTCTCCACCAGTGATTTTGTCCACAGAGGGAGTTCTCACGTACAATTTTTCTTGTTGCTGTTGCACTCCAGCTTTAAACCTTACTTTGAAATGTATAATTTTCAGGGCATTAGATAAGGCTTAAACCCTCTAGTCTGGAGAAATCATCATTAGTCAAAAGTTCACAGAAAGATAAGCTCTGAATTTCCTTTAGCGCTCAGCCATAATCTCATTCTCCCTTTGCTGCAACTTTGGAACTAGTGGCCGGACAGTTTAGGGATACTCCCCTTCGTCAGGCAGAATTCAGAAAGGTTTCATTGCAGCACAAAAAAGACAACAACTTCCCGCTCTTAACTAAGAACTGACAGGAGGCTCTGGCAAGCAATACCATCATGTACTGGAAACTGCTTTTATATTAAGGCTCTTGAGATCTGCATTAAATTAAAAGCCGTTCTGTGAAGTGTCCTCAAAACTATCAGCATGTGTCCTTCTACTCCCCGAGTGCTCTCTTTCAATTCACCTAGAATGCAAACAACTGCCTTTGGCGCACTCCGTATTTGTTTTTAAAGAGCAGCTGAGCTCATGATAGACAATATAAAACATACTTCTCCCCATGCCTTCTTGAGCACCCTGGCTTCTCAGCCAGCTGCTGTACTTTGCAGGCAGCTGGACTCTCTTAGATTTTAGTTTTAACTGAGAAGCTGACTTTTCTGCTGTGAACCAGATTCCAGTTCAGCCCTCTGCACTTCCAACAGCTGTTTCCGGAAGGCTGCTCAAGTACCATGGCTGAGTGGCGGCTTCTTTTAACGTTTCTTCCCAGGAGGATAACTTCAGAAACCATCTTGGCTCTTCTAAACTCTTGCTTTAGAAGCTGGACTGGAAGGCGCTTCACGGTGTTTAAGTAAAAGCAATACTTTAAAAGAATTGCAGCAGCTGGACTTGAGAAGACATGAGACACTGTCTGTCTTTATCCAACGGTTAAAATGGAGCCTGCAGCTAGGAGAAAACAGTCACGTTCCTAGAGACTAGGGTAAATCCTAAATAATTTCACTGAGGTCCAGCTGGAGAAAGCAGCCTGAGCAGAGGTGTCCCACCGAAGCCTCATAGCCTCTGGGCTCCCTTGAAGGGCCCGGTGGCATCTGTAGCAGCCAGCTTGGACACATCCCTGCCTTCTCATACAATGCAAACAGTGGGACTGTTTCTTTGCTGTTCCTTCTTCTGTAAAACAGCCTGTATGAGTCAGATCTCTGTACCCGACAGGAGAAGAGGTGCTTTCCCTCTCCCACCTCAATTCACATTAATGATGCAGGACACAGCTAAAGCCGCTGGCAGAGCCTGAGCAGAAAGAGCAGCAATTCTCCCTCCCAGAGCAGATGCCAAGCACAGCCCCAGAGGATGGAGCTCCGATTCAATTTGACACACCTGTTATTCCTCCCTTTGGCAGCTCACTGCCAGCCAAGAAAACCAGAAAGCTCTCTTTATGTCAAAGGTGTCATTTAAGCAGTGACAGATCACAACATAACAAAGCGTCAAGCAAACAAACTTAATCTACCCACCTTAGCTCACCTCCTGCCAGCAGGCACTTCAGAGCCATTTTCCTTTGCTGCTTCTCCCAGGCACCTCCCTCTCCCTGGACAAATAAACATTTCTCTCCACAAGCTCCTGCTCACTCTGTCCTTCTCCCTCTGGAATTCAAACGCTGGCCTAAGGAATTGAGCAGAGCAGCACACTTACATCTTCAAAATCTTCCTTGTATCACTCTTGGGTCTTGGTAGACAGGCAATTCCTCGTGATTCCTACTGAAGCAAGGAAGTTTTCCTCCTTTATTTCATGTATAACGTGGAGGAAAAAGAAAAAAAAAAAGCAAATGAAGGGACCTCACTCTCAAAGCACTTCTATACCTATCACACCTTTCTCCCCAGAAGAGCTATTAGAAATAATTTCTCTTCACTAAAAAAAGCAACTTTCTGATTACTTTGAAAGCAAATTCTTATCAGTTTGATCATCACTCAGAAAGCAATGGAAGTCATTTACACCACAGATGCCACTTCAGAAGAAGCAATCAACAAACAAATCCAACCTGTATCTAAACCAAAAAGGCATGAGCTCAGCAAATCACACTTATCTCTAGGTCACTGGTCAAGCTCTCTGGAATCAAGAAGTCATTTTCAATAAATATATTTTTCTGTTATAAAATCTGGGAAAAGCCAGAAACTTCAGCCAGTCAAATAGCCAACACAAGCCAAGCAAGCCTTTGTGATCATGCCACCTCTGGAAGCTGACCTCACAGCAAGTCATTTGTATCTCTTGCTCTTTCATATTATTTTTTTTTAAAAGCCATTTCCTACATGCCAGTGTGTTTAAGGGTCTCCACAACTTCTTGCTTTAGCTGTCGCTTCCTCCTCCTCCCCACTCCTTCAGCTTTGACCTAGAATAGTGCAAGTATTACAACTGGATCAGCCCACCTAGCAAAACATCCTGTCCTCATAAGAGGAAGGACAGTGTTCAAAGATATAGGGCAAAAGATATTTCCCTCAGTACAGTCAGTCCCATCTTGGAGAGCAAGATCATCTGTGAACAACCAGCACAGAGATTGACCCACTAAAGCATTCCTGACTGCCCTGGATTATAGGCAACAACTTGAAAATACGTTTCCTTCTTGCATAGTAGGGTGAGATTCCTACTCCTCACTACAGCTCCTGTGTCAGCAGCATCAACTCTGCCCTGCTCCTCTCCCTGCTCTCCAGCAGCTGCAAAGACTTATGGACATGTCCTGTGCACATGCATAGCTGTACTTGGAAGGAGCACCACAGCTTCGTGAGACAAAAGGTCAAATACTCTAAATTACTGCAAAACTTCAGTCCCAGCAGAACTCATCTGGAGCCAAGACCTTCCCCATATTCTAGGAAGCACTTGAGATGCTGTAAGACAAGTTAAGTGAGCTATGTTAATGCCAACTCCAGTGTCAAGAATGCAACATTAGCAATGATGCAAACAGCCTTCCCCTCACAGTGCGTTTAATCTGTTTTCCAGCCTGGCAACACCAGCCTATTCTCTGCTACCAGGAGGAGGGCAGTATATGAGCTGTTAAAATTTGCCATGGGCACAACGTAGCCATGGCCGCCTGCAGCATAGGGCTGGCTGCAGGATAGCTGCGCTCTCCTAACACTGTGTTTCTACTTTAAAGGACATCACCAAGCTGTCTCTATACTGAGAAAACCCAGCATGCTACTACATTTCCACAACCAGAAGCCAGAGCAATGCATCTCTGTGATCCCAGGTAGACTGAGGCTAGATCCAGAAGCAGTAGCATTTCCACATATCCCTGCTCTCCACAACTCTGGAAGATAGATCATTATCTCTGCCAGCTTTTGTCTCAAATGACAAGTGACTTCAGCCACTGATTGCTATCACCATTCACAAAGCTCCTGGCAGAAGTGGGAACATTTTCCCTGAATCTCGGGTTAAGCCCTGGCCTAGTTATTACATTTTGGCCTACACTAATAGAATTCCACTGTGTATTTTAACTGAATATATTATTCCTCATTAGCAGTCTTGAGCTGTTACAAATCTTTAGCCTAGCTAAACATTCAGCGTGCTGACTCCAGAACTGACAGCGTTCCAGCGACAAGCAAAGATGCTACTCTGCCAGGCGGGCAGAGCAGAGGCACCGAATCCTGCTCCACAGGTTGCTCAGCACCTCTCAGGTCACGCAGGCTTCACTGCCAAAGGAGCCTCTCAGCCAGACAGACGGCCTCTCTGGAGCGAGGTCTGCACGAGCACACAAGATAGGAAGGAAGAAAAGCGACAAGATTCTGAAGAATTGTGCCTGCCTCAACCTATAGAGTGCATCAAAGTGCAAGTATGTGAGTGAGGCTGTGAACTTACAGCGTATTTAGATGCCTCAAGCTTCACTAGAGCCCTTGCAATGTGCATTTCCATGCAGCAGGTTGTGGACACCTTCCCATCTTTTGCAGCACTTTTCAAGGGAAGCAGCCTTTATGCTGTTCTTGATGAACACAGAGCAACCACAAAAGCATCTATTTCTGCCCATACTTGTTAAATAGGCTGCAGCTTAAAGCTCTCTGTGATGATCACCACGGACTTTAGTCTTATAAAAAGGGACAAAATCCAACTTGACCACTGTATCCCAGGGCTAGAAGCAGTTGGGTGCAGGGGGAGGGAGCAGTTCGACGGTCTTAACCAGATAAGAGCTCCTAGCCAAAGGAGCAGTTTTACTAAGGTCCAGTTTCACAAGGTGCTTTGTTATTACAGAGGAAGTACACGGGAGTTGTGCAGGTGGACACCGCTGCAGCTGATGGTTCCCTTGGTGGTACAATAAGTCAGAAATAACTCAGCTCAGCCTTCTAGGGCCAGTGGTGGTTCTGTGGCTGAATCAGGCACAAAGATGAGTAAAAAGTTAGAAGCAGGCTTCACAAGATGTACAGAGAAAATCCGCTGACATGGGGCTTTTTTTCCCCTCTGCAGCAGACTGAGGACTTACACGCTCCAAGAGACAAGCTACCACCGAGCCCCAAGGGAGCGGCTCCGAATGACCAGAGACTGCTCAGGCCAACACAGCCAGCCAGAGGCTGCTCTCTTTCCCAGGGACTCCCGAACTGCAGCATTGTGTGTGTACGGATGAAATTCTCTGCACGCACAAGGGCGGAAAAACCTAGTATCTATAGGAAGGGCTATGGCCACTACAGTCACACTCCAGACCCATCGCTTGACAAGAAAAAAATGCATTTTGATTCCTTGAGACTGAAAGCAAAGCATTGCAGCACACAAGTAAGAAAAGGGGCACTACCTTCAGTAGTTCTTACCCCAAGCCCAAGCAATCATACTTGAGCATACTTAAAAGAAAAAAAATAAAAATAAAAAAGAAGCATTAAACAGCAGCAGCATAAGCAGGTCTGGATGATGTTTTCGGAAATGCACAGGATATGTGTATAGAAATAAAACAGACAAATAAAGCAGGGAGATCTCTGCCTTTTCACATACATACATGCTTCAAGAGGTTGTCCTGCTCCATGCAGTAACATCTGAAGGGCAGACAGCCGTAAGTCTTGGCTACCTTCCCACTTCACTTTGGGGTAAGGTGGCTTGGTGCAGTGGTCACCAGGAGGATGGCTGCTCTGGCTCTCTGGATTGGCTTTAACAGAAATGTCTCTCCATTAAAGACAGGGTATCCATTATACGCTCCACAAAGGAGGGATCCTGCCATCTCGCTGTGCAGATGAAAGAGCAGGATTCCCTCTGCTCATGCTCCGAGTCCACGCATGGTCGTGCATTTGCTAAATCACAGCCAGATCGGTTCACACAGCCACAAGTTTTCTATTTTAAGTGGATTAATAATTTCCACACTTTCCTGACCATGCAAAAAAATCATGTCATAAAGTATATGCCATTAACACATTTGTACTAAAGGATCACACAGAGTTATATCAGACAGGATGACTAACCCTTCCAGCGGGTCCATGTGAGAATGAAATACTAACTTATGATTTCTTAATACCATGATAATATTTAGGGCACTATGCATTAGAAAAATACATTAGAAAAAGTAACATAAGAAACTGGTGTTCTCTTGCTTTGAAATACTGAATCCCTGTTTTCCATTTCAGCTGGACATTAGAGGTATTTTGCTATAATATCCCAAGATCACAATTCAAGTGAACAGTGATTCATGTCCATCACCTTTCCCTACCCACAGCTGATCAAACTGTGGAACACCCCCCACAAAGGTTCCCATCTTTCCAGACCCCTCCAGAATGAGGGATCCCTTTTTTGAGCCAGGAGATGGAGCTAAAGAGAAAAACCCTATTATGAGGAAAGGGTGAGATGGGATGGGGGTAAGAGCAACATAGAGAAACTCCATTCCCGTTGTGATAGGCACTTGCAGCCAGGCAATTACCAGCAGTCCACATGAAATGGAAATCTGCAATTATGCTTTAGCATATAAGAGATGTGAAACAGTTCTGCAAGGTAGACACCCCCGCTCCCAGAGCCAGGCAACACCAGTTACTGCTCTTACTTGATGGGAAGGTAGTTGCAATTAAAAACTTCCTTCCAGGACACATGCACAGCCCTGGAGGCGCCGGGGAACAGAGGTGCTGTCAGCAGAGGGGTGGATCAGCCTTTCCCATGGGGATGGCTGCCGCTCGGGACATTATCGGGTGGTATCTGCTCAGCTCCTCCCGGCCAGGGCAAGGTCTGGGCACACTCGTGGTACTCAGCGCTTGTGCCACCCGCACAGCGTATGGTCGTGCAACACACGCCGAGATGCTCTCCTCTGCACTCCATTCCCGAGCGGATTTCACTCCTTAACTCCCTTCAGAAGGTCCCCCCGGTTTCGTGAGGCTGAGCAGAAGCACCGAATTTGTACCGACGCAGGGTAAATACGAGACGAGAATTAAGTCCGCTTATGCCGTGCACGCGCAAAACCCGCTAAGCACCAAGAGACTTTCGTTCGCCCGGGGATTAGGAGATATTTAAAGCACAGCACTGCTGGGGCACTTGAATGCCACCAAAAGCCCTCCCAGACGGAATCGCGACAGATTTAGCCAGTGACAATTCAGCCCGATTTTTCGCATCTCACTGCGAGACCATGAATTCCCCCTAGGAAAACCTCGGCGTGCCAAGCGGGGATCCTTACGGCAGCGCTTCCACTTCAACCCCCCATCCCCGCGTCCCGCAGGGCACCGTCCTGGCCCCCCCAACCCCGCGACCTGTGCGGCGGTCTCGGACAGACGGCCCCGCCCGGAGCCCGCGGCGAAACTTTGCGCGCACCTCGGCTCCTCGGCGCCGCCCCGGTCACCCTCCTGTCCGCGGCGCCCCGCGGCCGGGCGAGCAGCTCGATCCCCTGGGGGCGCGCGGGCCGCGGAGCCGCCGCCGCCGCCGCCGCCGCCGCCGCTCAGGCACTTTCGGCGCTGCCGCCGCCGCCGCCTCCCGGGCGCGGGGCGCGTGTGCAGGCGGCCCCGCCCCGCCCGCGCAGCCCCCGCCCGCACCTGCCGCGGCGCCGCCTCAAGGCGGGACCGTTAACGGCTGCCGGCGCCGCGTCCCGCGCGGCCGTTGGGGCCCGCTGCCCCGCGGCAGGTCCGCTCCGGTCTGGCCCAGCAGCGAGCACACACGCAGCCCGCCACGGCCCCAGGCGGCAGCCAAGCAGGGGCAAAACGTGCCCGCTGGCTCCCCGAGTTCCTTCAAGCAGTTCTGTGTTGACTGCTGTGCTTTACTCACAGGTGTCCAGGCTCACACCTCTACTGCTCCTCAGAGAAGAAAAAAACAGCCCCGCGTGGTTTTCAGACTTTTCAGACTTGGAAGGATTGAGAGCTCTTGCTTTTGCTCCAAGGAGCTAAACTCCTAGGCCTGGGTCTGGGCCACAGCACCCCAGCAGCCTAGGGAGTTGGTTAGTGCCATGGCACAGGGCACTAGTGCACACTGACCTTGTGTTTGCAGCCTCCCCGTCACAAGCCCCTTGCTGGGCTCAGTGCTGCTACCCCAGGCAAGGCCTCCCTCCCATCCATATCCAGCTTTTGGGAACACATGCACAAGCCCCTTGCTTTAAGCATCAAAGAGCAGATATTCTTACTATAGTCAGTAGAGGGGCTTATCCCTGCGCATCCCTGAACCAACCAAACCTCATGACATTCACGGGAGAGCATAAGTTGCCCCAAGTTGTAAGAACCCAACTTCAAAAACTAGCGCTGCCTCCCTTTACTACTCAATGTCATAATGTTGGAGAGCTGTGCAGCACCCTAGAACATCTCATTTTGCCTTCCAAAGTCAGCTGCAGAGTTGCATGGAGAAGAGACCACACGGATTATCCTGTCCAAACTTGGGCAAATATGAAGACCCGAAAGGTCCATTTATTCACACAATATCTGCTCGCTACTTGTTTTAACCGCACATCCCAAGCCCTCTCTCGGGGAGTGGATGCAAAGGCTGAATATGTTCAAGTGGAGGAAGGGAATAACCGGCATCTTCCCAAGTCTCCTCAGCGCTCAATGTGGAGAGCAGTGAGAGCATTTAGATGTTTTAGGTACATGCGTGTAGTTACACATATCAAAGTAATCTGTTGTGACGTAAAGCCAAAATAGTCGTATGAGTCATATGTTTTATTACAGATAAAAGCACCAATTTATACACAAATAGAGCAAGTCTATCCAAAGGGAAAAGGACTTCATGCATACACAAGCAACAAGAAAAACTACTCTGAAGAGCAGACCCTCCTCTACTGCACCACAAGATAGGGCAGCTTGTATTTTAGGACTACAAAATGAAGGATAGAGAAACTGGGGGCTAATGAAACTTTCCCAGTGCAGTCAAAAGAAGTCTGCAGAGAGATTGGTTTGGTGCTCAGCTAATGAAGCTGCAGTTGAATTCCCTGTCACTCCATAGGAAAAGTGACACATTTGAGGACTACTGTTATTTTTGGCTTTTTGTTTTTCTTCTTTGTACATTCAAGTTCCTGATTCACATTCAAAAGATGACACAAGTCATCACAAATGTACCCTCACACAGACTAAAACTGTCACTGGAATCAGTTCCAGTAGTGTGTTAATATTACAAGCTAATACTTCAAGAAAGCAGCTAAGGACACTTCTTAAATGTTAGGCCTGTTCCCAAGTGCCTCGAATTGTGCAACATGCATTTCATAGCTCGTGCGTTACCTTTGGAAGGTGAAGCACTACAAACATTTTTTTTTTGCATTTAAAATAGACCCAGATATTTATATTTTAACAGTGATGTGTCTTGGGTACCACATGTCCCACACCCTTGAAATACAATGCACGCAGATATCGTCAATTACATAGTACATCTTTTTGGGCATCCAAGACTGTGGTGGACCTGATGGGTAGCAAAATATATAGATTTAAATTAAACTCCTTTGAGAACACAGTGAGCATCTACATCCAGGGCCACATATACACAGAATAACGTAATGTTCCATTTTTTTCCCCTGAAAGAAAACAACAAGCTTCAGAACTCAGCCAGAAACCACAAAAATTACACAAAAGAGGGTTAAAATTGAATAGAAGTCCAGCAAGCAAAGGCAGAGCCAAGGACTGCAGAGGCCACGTTGTGCTCTCAGCTATGCCAGCGTAAATACAAAAATCACTTCACCGACCTCCGCGTGGATCTCCTCACAGTTTGCTAGCTTGATTCACTATGTTTAGGCCTTTTTGTTCCCCAAGTTGCCACAAACACCACCTTCAAAAAGCCCAATTTCCATACCACGTGCTATCATAGTGGCAAATGCTGCAGCGAAAACCTTGTCCTCACCATTTAATTTCTTCTGCACACAAGAACAACAAAAAGCCTATGTGTACATATATATATATATATATATAGTAAGTTTAATGTTTCCAATACACAGCTACTATAAACAGCCCTAGATACCACAGCCCACAATCAGACCCCGCTGAGCCACCCCAGGGTCATCTAAGAGTGACACCCTCCTTTCATGCCAGCTACAAACCAGCCACAAGCTCATGGGGTGCTCGCCACAACCCCAGCGCCAAGAAAATTCCAAACAGCTCCAGATCCCATTGCAAATCCCCAAGACTGTAATCTTCAGTGGGTTTTTATGTGAAAATTGAAAGCCAGCATGCACTTGCAAGAGCTGTGCTAAACTTGTTTGCGCTTACTTAGTCCTCCTCTGCACAATTAGTAGCAAATGGGTTGGTTTCGACTCATCTGAGGGGGGGATGATCTGAGTCCTGTGCCATCATGCTAGTATTTCCTTCAGTTGCGTTTTGCAGTTATACAGGAGGAAACATCTCAGCTTATATCCCATTAAAGGAATGAAAGAGTTTCTTAAGCAAAATATGAATTGCAGAGCACAAGAAACTGTATTGCTAGCTGTTGGGAAATTTAACCTCTCAGTTTTAATATTTTCTTTTATCCACATTTACTATTTTTATAGCACTCAAAATACAGTGGGTTATTTGTATGGAAAAATAAAAACATATGGTCCTTCTCCTAAAGAGCTTACATTTTAACTGGCTATGTTAAGGCTAATTGATGTCCAAAATATGACAGTTAATAGCCTTCAAAAAAGAAGTTTTAATGAGGTCTTCCTGCTGGACTGTTTCTATTTGCATGTGTGGGGGTTTCTCTGGAGGGTGAGGCAAAGCTGCCCTGGTTCATAACCCTCTCTCAGGGCCATTCTGCGATGCTGCTTCCAAATGCACTTTGTCAACAAGAGGTTGAACTTGACGGGCACAGAGCTGCCTGCAAAACGCTTAGAAAGGAACATTTGCTTGGTGAGCAGCCACATATGAGTAGATTTTTTGCATCTGCAGCTTATTTACAGACTGATTATTAAAAAAAAAATCTATAAGCAAAAAGATTCCCACCTCTAGAGAATGTTTTATCAAACGCCAAACCACACTGCAACATATCTACGCTTACTGCTCTGAGCTCATTTTTTATTAACTTTATTTATAACCTTGTAGAATTCATTTAGCGGTTACTATAAATCTGTAGGGGATAGAGCCCTCTCATCCAGACAGTTTTCAGATTCAGGTATGAGCTTTACAAGGGGATAATACTGTATCAATTAGCGCACAGAGTAGATTCACGTGGCATTAAGTATCCTGTATTTAAATTAAAAATACAAAGTGGCAACTGAAAACAGAGAACAGACAACAGATAAGGAAATCTATTGCTACTGTTGAAATAAAAAGAGATATTAATAACTTAGAAATCACACAGTCATAAAAAGGTTTGCCTGCCTACTACATTTAGCACCAGCTAGGCTTACTAAAATGAAAAATATTGTTGAGTTGTCTTTCATCTCTCCATCCTATTTACTGTCTCCTTTTCTCTCAATAGTGTCCTCTATTTTAATTTCTATTCACTTAATGCATTAACTAGGTCACAGTTTGAGACTCTAAACTGGAATATATATTTGTTCAAAACAATCTGTTATTGTTGATTTTTTTTCCCCCTTCTACACGAAAACACTTATCTAAGTTTGTTTTTAGAAATGATAACTTGGAGGCCAGATTTAGAATTAGGATTATCCTTTAAATGCACAAAAAGTGAAAGGCCACTTTTTACCACTCCTACCTCAAGATCGAAGATTTTCAGTAAGACCTCAAATCCACTCTGTAGGGCTAGGGCATTTTCTTCCCAATAATCTTTCATGCGCCAAAAAAAAATAATACCTTAAAAAATAAAATATAATACCTTAAAATAAGCACTCACTCTTATATCTCTATTTAAATTCCATTCTTCTCCCTCCTTTGAGCGAAACCAGTTTCTCAGTTCTTAACATTCTTCTGGGACTGTGCAACCCAAGGTAAACTTTTTTGTAGGGTCAAAGACTGTGTTCTGATTTTTCTTTCCCCTGTCTGGTCAAAGGTTAGTATTTCAGCAAGTATCCTAAGGTCATTTTTACTCCCAAGAAATATTTTGACAAGAAAACTATTTTTAACTGTGTTAAGCTCTGTTGGGTGTAAAATGTTACACCAGGAGCTCGGCAGCCTAAGGGAAGGCAGCTACCAAAGGGGCTTGTTCTGCTTGCACGCAAACTGCGATCAGAATCTTGCAGCGATGAGATTCTTTATGCACAGTACATGATGTACATCTCATTATAAACTCGAAGGGTCACCAGATATTTAAAAAATGCACTTAAAAAAATGCCAACCGTGAGCTAGAGAGAGCCCGGTGCTGTGGTGGGGCACGAGGGCTCTGCGCCCGGCGGCACTCGCCCGTGGACCCATGCACAGCTCGTGAGGAGGCATCACCCCGCATGCACCTGCCAGGCAAGGTCGGTGGGGCCAGCAGCTCCACCACCTCACCCCTGCTTTGCAGGGGAACACAGTGAATCCATGCGACTTTGCTCTCAGCCACATCATTTTTCTTTTGATGCTGGAACAGCGTCCACTAATGCAATAAAGGTTGCTCCAAACTATGATAGTCAAAGAACAAGCCCAAATCCTGTTCGCTTTTTAAATATCACCAGGCATGCTGCATTTTGTCTCTGTCAGCTACCCAGTGAACATCGAAGACTGCCATACTCTCATAATTTATTAATGTTTCAGGAGTTTTCCTTAAAACATACATGAGATTTAGGAGAGATTTTGTTCCAGGAATCCTCTGATCATTCTCTGCAGTCAGAAAGAGTTGTTCCATCCCACAGACTGGATTTAATATACAGAAACATACTGAATCTGTTTCCAAATATTTCCTTTCTACAACCAGTATAAAAGCCATTTCCAGAATGTGTTCATTTCTCTAAGTATGAAAGCTAATTTGGATTTCTTAATCCAAATCATCCTAACACCCAGACTTGATTTTGCTCACTAAGGCAGCCCAGTTTTGCTCACTAAGACAATACACAGCTCCAACTACTGCAAGTTTAATCCGCAAGGCTTCTTGCTTGGGTTGGACAGGTCCAGGGTGTTTTTGCTACAGCCTCTGCCTCATGAGTCCATGGCATCTGGTACCAGCTGCAGGATCTTGGGCATGATGCTTAAGGTACTCCATGGGCAGGGTCCTTCTTGTGTTTCTGATCTGATTTGCATTTACCCTAGAATATCCCTCTGTCTTGTTGGATTTGAGATTTATGCCTGGTTCATTACTTCATTGCCTTTTTTTTTTCCTTGAGCTATGGAGTTTTCCTTTTTCAGCTATTTTTCTTGCTGTGGACCAATCTACCGCAGCTCATCACATTTGAGAACATGCACTGCAGTCCCAATTCTCCTTCCGCATAGTCATAAACCAAGAGTTAGTTTTTTAGTTAATTCAGTTATAATGACTTTTATAATGAACAATCAGTAATAAAACTTCTATGTGTAAAAATCAGAAACCACTCCTGTATTCCCTAGCACTGGGGAAACATCCTTTCTGTGATTGCTTAAGATGTATGAAAAATAAGGTAAAAGTCTCAAGAGACATCTGCCTGCCCGCCCCTGCCCCGCATAAGAGTCACTGCACGAGAACAGGGGCAGCACCCACGGTCCAGCCAAGACCCCCGGGTTTGCCTGCACTGGGCCACCCCAGGGTGCCCAACATTGCTCCCCATGGAATAGAGGGCCTAGGGGGCTGCGGGAGATGTGCCCAGCCTCACCAGTCTGTCCCTGCTCTGTAAGCATGCAGTTACGGGAGTAACCATATGGTCATATTTAATCCTGTTTTTCTTTGCTTATCTTGATGCTAATACTGTTTTCTCCTTAGTTCGTTGCTTTCCAAGGAGCCTGTTTAGACGTGCACAAGAGCACTCAACAAAAACTAGTTGTATCAAACAGGACACCATTTTTACCGCCAGAAATACATTTTCCCTAGTTGCTCTTTCCTCCTCACCCCACAAAAGGCACACATTCCACATGCAGAGCCTCCCTGCTTGTCTTTTGCATTGTTTCAGCTTAAAGATAAGCAGGCGATAGTACAAAGTTTTACAAAATAGTGTGTACTTCCCTTGTCAGGGAGCCACCAAAAATTGGCAGCTCCCAGGAGCTTGGCTTTGAACCTTCTTACCTCACAGAAAAACTCAAATATCCTATCTGGAAATCAGACTTCAGCTGCATGTTGGCTGGAACATCATGACAAAAACAAAGTTTTTTTTTTTTTTTTCCTTAAAGCTCACACTAGGAACACAGAAAGACAGTGTTTTGGCCTTAAGGCCTTGGAAAAACAGAAATCAGTTTTTCCATTCTGTAACTATTTCAGCAATACCCTACAGGTAAATAAGCCTTCTCACTTGTTTACACTGACATCTCTTAGAGACACTTGGGAAGACTGGACGGGGCTAAATTCATAACCAGGAAGGTACCTCATATGGTAGGGCTTTTTTGTATTGCTAAAAATGCATGTCTGCAGAGGCAGGTATTTTAAAATAATTTTAGCTCTTACAAAACTGCTCCAGCAGACAAGGAGGTACCTGGAAAGAAACACTTCACAGCAATAGCAGCATATAATAAAGTGCTTTTCCCTCAGAAAGCTCTCAGCACCTGCCCAAAACAAGCTGCTGTCATCATCTTCCTACCACAGGTGATGTGACTTAGTCACAATGAGCAGAAAAGGCTTGACCAGGACCCAACATTTCTTAGATTCACATGTGATAGTCATTAGGCTGCAAGACCTTGACAAGAGTCAGGCTTATTTGTAATTTTATTCGAAACCATTTATGTAAAAAATAAAGTGTCCAGAGTCAAAAAGGAACTTGCAAATTCAACACATTCAGCAGTACCCCCTGGCTTGCAACAGAGGCCATGAGCCCTGGCTTGCCGCAGAGAGCAACACAGGCGAGAAGCAAATAGTAAGTGTCACCTTTAGGCATGAGGCAGAAGTTTAAATAGAATTTTAAGCTATTTATATTGGGAACAGGCTGGATTCTTCTCTGAGCTGCACCAGCATATAACTTGGTATATGACATCTTGCAAAGAAGTTCTTGACTGAGTTTTACCACGAGTCCTGTGACTCTGCAGATGTGACACACAGCCAGTGGATCCCAAGTGCCCTCTGAAGATTGCATAAGCAAGGGAGAAGATGACTCTCCATAGTCTTTAATACTATTTTTGATACCATCCTTAAGTGAGAGAATAGTCTCAAGTCTGGAAAAAACAGACAGAGTAGAATATGGGAGCTGACACCTGCACTCAGAATTAGTTTTCTTGGTTAGTAGAGCTGGCTGAGCAGTTTATCTAATTTAATTACATATTAGTCAAAACACTATTATTGAGTCACCCAGAACTAATGAATATGCCTTCCCAAACCTCAGAAGTTAGTGGGATACAACTATTCTAAGTCTGTCTTCTACCATAAAACTATTTCTACCGTTTTGTCTTTTGATCTCTTTTGTTATTTACCAGACTCTTCTGAAGTCCCCCTCTCTCAAGACAGATGTTTATTCCTGTGCTAATTTGCCTGAAGTCTTTTTTTACCAGATGATTCCCCTTAAACTCATTTCCCCAGACTATGATTCGATTCCTGCATCACTACAGAAAGCATGAGTCACAAAATAATTTTAATAATACGCTAAGATTCTGACTTTCTCATCTACTATTTAAAACATTGTCCATTTATAAGCAAAGCCCTGCAGTAAACCTTGTTGACTTTGAATTTCACACATCAGCCATTAACTTCTGAGCCATTTGGCATTCATGCACTTTTTTAACTGTTATTATTTCTTTCTCCACAGCGTAACTGGTGAATTATTGAAATCCAATTTATCTTAAGCACATAGTTCATCCCGATGAAATTGGGTAGTTTACTAAATTTTCTGCTCTGCTGTATATACCACTTTCTGAATGCAGGCAATGACCTAAAAACTCACTGAGGAGACAATATTGTGTATTATTAGGTCAGATAGTGAATAGCAGGAGGAAATTTGGAATGCAGAGTTTTTAAGTTTCTGTACAGGCAAACTGGAAGCAGTTCCACTGGAGAGCACAGTGTTCTGTTTTTCCCATGATCTCAGATAAGAGTTTCCTAGCTTGATTTCTCTGTGCAATAAAGCCGGTCCTCAGCTCAGTGGGAAGCAGTCAGGAAGGGAGAAGCAGCAGGAGGACATCACATTATGAACCCCAGGGGTTTGCTCAGTACCTGCAGCTGGGCAAGTGGACATTTCTAGGGCTACGTACACACAGATATCTCAGCTCAGAGCAAATGCAGGTCCCCACATCCCTAGCCCTGGCTCCTTCCAGGTGCAGGCAAGGAATAATCCCCCCTGATGCAGCATTAAGCTATTAAAGAGCTTACAGCTCACTACTCAACAAGATGCAAACGTGAGCCTAAAACCAAGGCATGCATGAATTTAGAGTTCAAACCCAAAGCAATTTATGAGATCCATGTGGCTGAGAAGTGAAAATAAAAAGACTTACTCTCTGCAAAATTGGGCTTCTACTCTTCTTTTCCAGCAACTGCAATGTTACAAAACCCTTACCATTATTTCTGTTAGGACAGCGTTTAAATCCGCATAAAGGGCCCATCCAGGCAGCAGCAGGAATTAAAAAGCAGTTCTCACGTGTTTAACTTGCAGAGGCTACAGAAGAGCTGTGTCCTTGTGCTGTGCTATGACTCGTATTACTCCAAAGCAGAGGGCAAATCTTGCTTGCTGTTCCTGCTGACTGCTGGCTTGGAAGCCAACATAACTACTGCTCTTTTTTCTTTCCACAGATCCTGTTTTCAAATAGAGCACTCTGGGGAATAAGTGTTTTACTTTAATTAATTGCTTTTCCTGTTTGGGCAAAAACAAACAAACAGGTTTATTCATTTAGAAAATCTTGGCAACAGCTGATCGCCAGTTACTCTTTTGGAACAGATATTTTGCAAAGAATTTTAACCCACAGATTCAGTAAATATGTGGGATTTGCAAGTTAATCCAATAAGGCCATTATGCTGATGCTCCAGAGGACTAGTTACCATCAAGAGGGGAAAGGAGCCAACTTCTAAAAGGATTTCCCTAATGCCATTTTCATGTTGAGAAGTCAATAACAGTTTTCCCTTTTAATCATAGTCAGTTTGGCTGGGATGGAACTCATATAATGATAGAGACAACAACAACAACAAAAAAGAAGACTGTGCCCATCTAAATGGGTTACAAAGTATTCATCTGCACTTTGAGAAAAACAAAACTTCTCTTATCTGCATTTCGCATTTTTGCACTGCAGAGACAGGAAATAATAGATAATATCCCTTAAGATCAATTGCTAAGGACCAGTGTAGCCATCTTTGACTTGTGCTCATTTTAGAAGCTGTTTGTATGTGCAATTAATCTGAAAATCGGGCTGTTACAAACATTCATTAAGCAAGCTGTATAAATAATGAATTTGAGAACAGCAAAATTTCTACAGGAATAAGACAGGAACACAACCCCCTACCATTTTCAAAGTCATACAGATCACTGAAGCGGTATTCATATTTATCTCCTGCACTTAATTTCTGGCTACCAACATAAGCTACAGAAACTGTTGGCTCCTCGTTCACTGTCAGAGGAGTGGATTATACTCCTGTGTGATAGTTTGAGTAGGGAGCACCAGCTGGAAGTGGCAGAAGCTGCCTGCACAGGTGTAACCAAAGCATTGGGTCTTCCTGTGCAGCTTCCTCTGCTTGCATTCCAGCATACATAGATATGTCCCAAATGCAAACACTACTTATGTGCTCCATTTATGTGTGAGTAAGTCCAGAAAAACAGTGAAAGTAGCTCTGTGGCAAACATACATATCCTATAAAGCCTGCAGAGGAAGACTTTTCACTGCCGTTTGATGAAATCCTTGATAAAGCTAGCTATATTGTCCATTGACATAACCCCAAAATAGCTTAAAATATTTATATGACATTGCCCCCTAGAGGAAATTGAGAAAAATCTAAGTTTTAGTGCAATTTCGTACAGGTGAAAATAGGAAACACAACACTTCAACAGAATAGCTCGTGTGCTAGCAGCCATTTTCAGCAAAAGTTTCTCACACCCACTTTCTTGGCTTCAGGTTTCTGAAGGAATTTCACCACCTCTTGCTCACATTCCTCATTCCTCTGGTTGGGAGATAGGCTCAACATTCAGGGCTCAAAATTTAGGGATTACAAAACATCTGGGTTTTTCCTTATCGCTGTCACAATACAAATTGTAGACTGAGAAATTCACAGGCAATTAGAAACTCTTCAGATATCATAGCACGGAGAGAGGCTGATCAACATACATGAGGATGAGAAGGACCTCACAGATTCTCCTTTTCCTCCCTCAGATAGTTACTTTGTTAGCCTGAACCCCCTCCAGTGCTCAAGCAATGGACCAGTAAAACACTGAAAACTCTTGTTCTAAATACAACTTAACTGCTATTAATTTTCTTTTCTTTTTTGAAAGTCCAGTTTTCCATAATACCTACTTGGAGAAGATGGAGATGGGGAGGAATCACATACAGACTTCAGCATCATTCAAACAATAGAATAGAGCATCTTAGTCATCAACAGAAACAATAAATGCCATTCAGATTCCAATGATTCTTTTGTGCGTGTGTGTGCACGCACATTTTGCAAAAGCTTTAATAGATTTTCCATTCACCCCTCGCTTTTTACAGATGGTCTTACTAAAAAGGCTTCAATCTGGCTGAGCTGCTAGAATTCTGAATGCTCTAGAATGAAATTCATTGCTAGTAATCTCATTTACCCACTCTTGTCCTGTCTGAGTAGCTGCAACCTAATTATCCTGATTCACCCTGATCTTTTCCTTTCTGTGGCAGGAGTTTCCCTTTAGAGGCCCCAACTGCCATGCTGGGCCTCATACATTTCCTGCAGAGAAAATAGTGAGAACAGCGAGTGATGTTAAAGCACCTGCAATTGAAACATAAATCCTTCCCATTCTAGCCTACATCTCATAGAAGGGAGACTAGAAAATAAGCTTCAAGAAGCATGTGATAACGCTCTGAGTCTGGAGGCAAGTGTCACATCTGATAAGAGCAGCAAGAAGTTTTTCATAGTGAGGGAGGGCAGGGGGGAAAGCCTGGCCCTAAGGCTGTTCACCAGCAGCCTTGTCTAGTGTTACACTGTTATATAGCTGCATCCCTGCTCACCAGATCTCCAGCTTTTGTATTTATCCTCTCACTTGTGTTCCTAGATGGCAGGTTCAAGCTGACATGTCACCTTGCAGTGACACACGTCAAGCACGGCCTCTCCACGTGGAGCCATCTCCTTTTCAGCTTTCGACTCTCTCCACTCCTCAAATCAGAACCAATTCTAGGGACAGAAACTAGCTGGCTCTTACATTGCCAGACTAAATGCTTTTAGCTCAAAAGAGTTACAGTTTGGTCTCAAATGCATCTTCCATGATAATAACATGGAACAACTTTGAAACACCTGAAGTTACATAAGGTAGCAAAAAGACATGATTGCCCCCTCCTTGCACAGAGGCCCCAAAACAGCTCTGAGAAGAGGTACACTTCCCTGCTTAGGCCAATATTAGGAGAAAAAAAAAAAAACCATTTCATTGAAGAGTTGAGAAGCCCTTGCCATGCATTTCCAGAACTCAGGCCACCTCAGTCAGTATGTAAGAAAAAGGAGAACGTACTATGCATCTCTGGAGCATAGTGTGACCGTGGGCAGCTCCTCCTCCTGCAGCAGCCCCGTGCTTCTCTCTCAGAGGTCATTCCTGAGTGTACAAGCTGCTCTTTGCAAAACTCGGGACTCAGAATATTAAGAGTATCTGCTTCACATTTATGGATTAGAAGAGAAGCTGAATGACTGAACATTGCAAATTGGTGTGTAAGAGCATAGCCACTATAGGAAAAGCAAGAATAATGGGCACAAAATGTTCCTAGCTCAGGTTTTTGAGCATCTATCTTTTTAATTATTGATGGCTAAAACACTTTCTGTGCTAGCAAATGCACTTCTGGAGAGTTTGTGGAGGTAACACTATTTCTACAACCCAAATCCTCTCCTGCTCTTTAGCTTGGTATTGGAAAAAAGTGGCCCTATTGTATGCATTACAAAAGTTTGCTGGTGAATAAGTTCTGTTGAGTCCTGACTCTGTTCTCAGATGACCCTACAACACAGGACACCTGCTGTGTACAGGACTTAAAATACCACACAAGATAGAAAAGGGCTCAACCTGGCGATACTTTGGCTCTGGGGATAACTGACAGCTAAGTGGCTCATTCACCAACCCAGGAGAGCAAGCTCCCCCCGCCAGTGGAGAATTTGTTCTTACACTTGCAGCACAAGTGGAGCACACACTTACTTGGAGATGTACACTAGACAACAAGATACAGCCTTCAAAACTCATGATGGAACAGAATGAAAACAGACAAAAAAAAAGAGAAAGTTTTGCAAGACAGTCTGCTCTTTACCTCTGAAATTTTTATACCTCCCAAGGCAACATTGCCATCCTCTGCCCAATACTGTTGAAGCCTATGCAGTCCCTCCAATCCACAGAAGGAAAGACGTATAAGTAGGTCACATCCCGCAGGGTATCTGCAGCCAATGCTCCTCAGCCCCAGCCTTGCACACCTTATACTGAGAGGCCAGCTCTAGTTTGTCCCCAAGTTCAGTGGGGACAGTGTGCAGGAGGGGAACAAGTATATTGCTCCCCAAATTTTGCAACAAATATATGAACATACATACAGGACATAAATCATTTAAATTAATGGCAATCTCTCTACTGTCTTTCATGGGTTTTAGATAAAACAGAGCTGAGCCAGAAGACAAAGAAGATGCAAAAACAAGGACGAAGAGGTTGGGAAAGCTTGTGCCTGTCAATGAGGCAGGTGTAGCAGCGGGATGCAGCAAATTCCCATCACTACTAGGGAATGGGCTGTGCCCCAGCACGTGCTGGGCTCTGCACAGGGGGATGCAGAGGGAACCAGAGGGAAACTGAGTGAACCCGTGCTCAGATTAACGAAGCAAAGATGACAAACAAGCTAAATGATCTCGTTGAGTCTGGGGATTAGTGACCTTCTGCTTAAGCCTTTAGCTCTTCAGAGAGGATTTGGGACAAAGCTCATTTCTTCAATGCAATTTATTTCTCAACACAAGTAGCTAAGTCTGTCCACACCTTTTCTGAGGATTTAAAGAAAAACATCTCAATTTCTTAGTCCTGTTATAGCCTGGGTAAGGGAGGGAGGGAGGGGGCATATACCCACTATTGCTGTGATACACATCAGCTATGCTTAGAGAAGGCTCCATGCTCCAACCTGCAAGGGTTTAGGAGCATAGTGAGACTCAGGCCATGTCTGAGGTACATTATACATTCATTGGCCTCCTCTCGCTACCTATGGGTTGATCAGCCACACATCTACTGTCCAAGATCCCTGTGCTGCGGATTTCCCTTCCTCAGTCCTGTCCTGCCCGGCAGTTTGGAGGACACAGCAGCATACACAACTCCTCCATGCTCGTGATAACAAGTCCCAGGTCTCAGGCCTCTCTATATTGATCACTTTGCAGCATGACAACTGTTAATATCATTTAAAAAAAAAAAAAAAAAGTTGAATTCTAGGATCTTGGGGGTGTTTTTTAGTCCACCTAAGACAAACTCATTCCCTATGATTGTATTTGGTGGTTCCACTCTGCAGATCACAGTGTTTGTTTTTCGCTATGTAGTCAGCTCTGTTAATATTTTAACAGGGAGCTCCCACAGAAATGTTTGCCCCATGGCCAAGGGCAAAGGGCCAGGATACATTTCCATTTGTTTTCCTATTAAAACAAAAATATTTTCTTATGAACATAACTAAGAAAGGACCTAGTAACACCAGGCAAAGCAGCTGCTTATACGGAGCAGCACTGTTTTTTGGCAGCATTTATGCTTTGCGAAGGAGGAGCAGAAACAAAGTAAAACAGAACAATCAATCTGTGCAAGCTGATGTGCTCACAAGGAAGGGCGAGAAAGAAAGAAAGCTCTGTGATGACCAGAGATAGTTTTCTCAGAGGAGATTTTTCCTAAATAGGGATGTAAAAAGAAGACTGTTCTGTCAAGCAGAAGGCAAATCCACCATAAGTTCAAGAGAAACTTAAGTCCATCAGAGCACAGAAATGTGAAACCTTCCCCTTCCCTCCCACTGCACTATCTTTGGACAGAGGCTTTCACACGGGAGAGTAAAGGACGAAGGCAGCCCAAACATCTAACCCAAATAAAGACCAGATTTATTGCTAAAGCGCTAGCTGATGAGCAGAAGTTGCACGGCCTAGGTCAGCAGACAGGGAATGGCTTGTCACACCCTGGCACAGGAATCCCAGGTCTGCACACTGATTGAGGATAAACCACTGGAGTTAAGAGGGCAGCATTTCCAAGTTCATCCTGCTCATCATGCCAAGCGGTGTCACCCCCACTCATCAATCAGGGCATGTGCAAGCATTTTGAATGCATTGCTGAGTAACACAGCATTAAAAACCCTTGCAGATGTTCCTGAGACAACCACATCCGCAAACAGCAGGAAAGGAGCGACGATGGCAAGGACATCTGACCTACTGCAATGACAACATTTCACCACGGTGTGGCAGGCAGCTGTACCCCACATAAAATGAAATATTGGAGCATTGCGCTTTGGTATCAAAGGGCAACCACCAGTTCTTCTGAAGTTATTCTTCCCAACAGGAATATCTTTATGTGGCAGGGGTGGGAAGAAAGCAGGTTATGAATAAAAAAATACATATATGTTAATTCAATGAAAGTTTTTTCAAGATCCCTCTTCCCCAGAAGAAAGCTTTGAAAAGGTTCACTCTTCAGAAATATCAGTGTTTTCAATCCACAGTAACAGGTTCCTCTCCTCAGCACTTGAACAACTCTATGCACAAGAAGCAGAAGGTCCAAGCCCTTCATTTCAGTCCATGCTGCAGATATCCCACCCTATACTCCCCCTGCACATGGAGATCTCAGCACAGGGGCAGAAAGGACAGCAACCTCTGGAAGACCTCTGAAGAGAGAGAGACCTCTGAGAGCAGAACTGGACTCCAAACACAGTGCGGGACTGCACAGCGTATCCTTAGCACAAGTAGAAACTTTTCAGTGTACACCCAGAAGGGTTTAGATAAGTAGCACAAAATGTTTTGTGTTTTCGGAGTTCAAGTGTCACCCTCTGTCATGCTCTCCCTTGGAGCTAGAGCTGTATTTAGGACATGTGTATATCATGAGAAGAATCTCACACGTAGTTCTTTCGGAGGAGTGCTGACTTGTTAGGCAGACCATGATTTCAGTAGTGCTGGAAACACTAACTTCAGGCAAGGTCAAACCCTCACTTTTAGTAGTTGCTCCTAAAGCTCACTGCCCATTGCAAGTCTGCTTTCCTGAACATCTTTCTCAGTCTCTTTGGAAATGAGCCGATTTTCCTGTCATTCTGCTTGGCACATCTGGTGCTGGGGGGCAGTCCCAGGAGCTCCCCACGGACACTGGCTGAGGAGGCGGGATGAAGAAGAGGCCCTGCAAAGGCACAGCTGGCAGAACAGCTCTCTGTTCACTTTTTGGAAGCTACTCCAGGTTGTGGGCTAAAGTTCTTTGACTATATTTCCACATATTGCGATGTTTGGACATTTTTGGAAAGAAAAACATGATATTTTGAAGCAATAGCTGAGTTTCTTCAATGACAATATTATAACAACATCTCGTGTTTATACCACACTGTCACTACTTGGAATGTATAACACTCAGCTTTCTTCAAAGCAGCTTGAATTTGAAAATCTATGCAGCACTGATATTAAAGATTAGATGTATATGGTAGCTGTATCCAAGCATTACAGCTATATTTGATACAATTGATAAGCAAGCGTTTCAAATTGGACAAAATTCTTGACAAAATAATTCTTTAGCAATCCTCCCAGGACTTTCTCATAGGAGTCCCACTCAGTCATGCTCAAGAAATGAAGGATTCATCTGTCACCTGCAAGAATCCTAACAGCCTCCCTCAAGAAAGTGAGTAATTGCCCAAAATGAAAGTAGTAGTTCCAAAATACATAGGAAGTTGTTGTCAGGGAGAAAATAATCCATGTGTTTTTGAAGAGCAGTTTTATAGACAGAACATAAATAAATATGCAGAGTTTTGACTAACCTTTATTCTGTACTCCAATACAGCTCATTTTACTGCAATTGTATTTGATAGACGTGAACAATTTGCTACCTCTGAAGAGAGCAATAATTTTCCTTCAGTCACTAACATCACTAAAAATACCACCACCTACATCATTACGTTAATGTAATAATATGCCGTTAAGCAAAGAGCTTTGATGATTATATTAATGCATAATCTTTCTCTAAGTGAAAAGAAAGGAAAAAGAAACAAGATCTGCAATAATTAACCTGCTTCTGCTGTACACATGGCAATCAGCGGGCATTTAAATAAAATTTATTTTTTAAAAAAGGAAAAATCAGTTTCCCTAAGAGGGAATGACAGCCAGTGATACCAGCAGCCTGCTCTCCCCAGAAGACTCGTGCTTCTCTTCAGCTCCATCACTGACCCCGTTACCTCTTTGAGAGCTGAGGATGGTTAGGCACCGTATCTGCCAAAATCAGATGCCAAGAGGACAACTCGCAGAGAACAATTCGTGCTGTTCCTGCACGGAGGCAGGAGAAGAGAGGCTGAGGTGCAAATCCAATCACTGATTATGAAAAGCAGGGAAATAAGAGGATAGTAGGATAATTTATTTTTAAAGTTGATTGACCTATGATTGGCTTTGAGGCTTTTTAAGCCAATACGTCCAGGTAAACCCAACCTGTTCCTGGTCCAGCCATCTGCCCTCATCCTCTATAGACTCCCAGATTCCACAGTCAGGGAAGGGAATGCATCCCATTCCTCAGCCACTCGCTTGTCCAGGGGGGCTTGAATGGTGGCATGGAGCTCCACCGGGCCGTGAGGTGACCACCTGAGACTGGACACGAGTTCACATTTCTGCCGATCCTGCTACAAGGGTGGAAACGTCCTGTAGAGAAGAGGAATCATGAGACCCTCTGCTCAGTGCCCAGTGTCCTGAAGCGCATGCCACATTCTCCACTGTTAGGGAACTAGACCAAGAGATACCCTAAAGCTCCAGCACAGGCTACAACACACTTACTGGGCAGGATGGGGTTGTCCTGATGTACCTGGTGCATGAGGAATGAGCATGAAATCTGTGCTTCTGCTTGCCCACTCCAACCTGATGCCAACAGGCACTACAGACAGCATTTTAACTTCACTAATTACAGCACAGCTCCATCATGCAGAAGTCACAGCACTAAAACCCCTTCGCATCCACCTAGAACTGTTTCATGCACAGCCAAAGAATAATTGTGCAGTCCAGCACACGGAAATATTGCTCAGTGCTGGTTGTATCTGCATTCAGTGCTGTCCTGCTCCGACACCTCAAAGAACCACAGAGAAAGGGCTCTGCTATTGTAGCAATAATACAGAAATACTTTAGAAAAGTTGATCTTTTGAAACAGTTTCGCGAAATGCAAACTGGCACCGTCTTTCAACTGATTATAAAGATATGGCAGAATTATCTCTGTTTTGACATAGCCAACAGAGAAACTAGAAGGATGCGCAAAGACTCCTGGACCCAAATAGACATGCAGGATGGGACGTGTTGGAGCTACCAGCCAGACCTCTGAGAACTGAAACCAAGTTCTCCAAACTGAGAAGTCCTTCAAGATCCCAAACTGTCATATATCAACATCACTCTTGTCAAATAGTAGTTGACAGTAAGCTAGATAAAGAAGCTTTGGAGGCTGAAAATAACATCAGGTTCTGACTAAGAGATGTCCAATTTAGGCCCAAATTTAGGACACAGAACATTCTAAATTGGCATCTTAAGAACAAGAGTATTGGCTCCATACCACCAAGTTGTGGGAATTCTGCTTTCGTGATGGCAAAAAAAAACCTGAACTAAAGAAAAAGGAGCACTTGATTCTCATTAGCAATAGTCATAGCTTGGCAGAGCTTTTGGAAAGGAAAAAAAAAAAAAAAACAAAGCCTTCAGGGATCGGATAGCAAGAACAGACACCCAAACGTTTTGTACTCCATTCATTATCTTTCTTTGTGCATTAACAACATAACATTATTGCCAGCCTCTGCAACAGATTCCCTTGGATTTTAAGGACAGAAACTTCCTACAAACAGAAGTCTAAGAAACTAATTTTTTTTTCTGAGAAAAAAAAATCTCAGCTTTCAGGGTGCCATTGATCAGAGAGTTTATACTCGTAGTATCTCTATGGGTAAGAATTAGTAGGCCTGTTAGCATATCTGCAATGCAAAAGTTGAGTTCAGACAGGATGTTTGAGGGGTGAACCCAGCAGATCCAGGCAAGCTGTGTTTTTGCTTAAACCAAGGACCTTTCCCAGCATCCACAGATTTAAGAGCCACTCCTTTTATTTACTGCTTGCCCTATTTACTGCTGCTTCATTGTCTAATCAAGACCATTTTGCAAGTTAATGTGCAAACACGAGCAAGGCTCAAAGCTCATGCAGAACCAGCAGTCAGAATGAAGCACCGAGACAAAGATCCCACAAAACAGAGAGTCTCAAGGCCAGTTTTGGGGAGAGGGATGCACCAAGTGACCTCTACAGAACCAGAAGTCAGGCAGCAGGCTCAAAAGTAGCAGCTGCCCCAAACCTCTGTCCCATGCAGGCTTCAGGGACGAGGATATTTGTTGTCTACTGGCAGCAAAGGCCACACGCTCTGCCTTGTTGCAATCACCTCACATTACTCCTTGATCAAGGCCGCTGAGCTTTGCAAGTCTGACAACTTGAGCAGCAAACAACCAATCAGTTTCATTATCAGCACTATAGTCTTACGAATTTCTTCAGTAAAGATTTAGCTCCCCTTATCCCCTCCAGTATTTAGTAGGGGAAAATACTACTTATTGCAGTTAAAATCTGTTATTTGTCCCTGTTGGGGATTTCACTTGCTGGGCTATTTCTCGGTTGGAATAAAATACTACTCCTGAGACCCACAAGGTATAGCTGGGTTATGCAGGCTGCAGATCAAGCCACTGGGAGTTTTCTTCCACAAAGGCCCATTCAACTAGTGTTTTGTTTCCAAAATTGTCCATCCCTAAATTGCACCCTTCAGCAAGAGGGTGGGAATTTTATGGCCTCAAGAGCATTGCAACCTCAAGTATGAACATTTGCATCCTCATCTTTATCAGAGAAAGGTTTTTGTTTTTGCAAAATGAATTGTGAGACAATTTCCTGGCCCACAATAGCAAAGCTGTGGCAGCAGCCAGTTTTACAGTATGTAACAAATGGCAGTGGTGGATGGAGGAGAAAGGAGAATAATTTACATCATTACAGATACATTCATTTCTGATTTGAACTCTTAAAGGCTTCAGGTTTTCTAGGGAAGGAGACAGCAAAACAAGAATAAAATGAAATAAAAATCAAAGCAAATTTGTTAACATGAAGTTGTTTCTACCTGGAAAACACAAAAATGTCTTGCTTTGAAAAAGCATCAGACACCATTTAGCTGTCAGGAAAGCTCCCCTCAGCCGAAATGATTGAATAAAAATAACATATACCTATAAGAAAATCTTGCCATGCTGCTAAGCCTGTCTTCATTTTACTAGAAGAAAAGTCTTACCCAGCACCAGAAAGAATCCTGTTTTAGTGACCACCCCCTGCTATTTCTGATGTATTTTTTGATCTCGACAATGACTCTGACAGTTTTCCAGTGAATTTACAGGCAGCATATCTAGTCCTATTAACTGATTTTCTTTCATATTTTCTACAGGCCCACAAGCAAGAATCCCCAAATCTCTTTGGGACTGGCCAAGCAGAGCTCAAAACTCCAGCTTCCACAAACTGGGATCAACCACAACGTATTCCATAGGTTACTACATACAACTGATCAGCCACTGTTGTTTCCTACTTACGTTGCCCCGCTGACGTCCACGCCAACCATCAACTGGCCATTCAGAGAAAGGACCTCATCTTTCAGTCGCACTTGCCCACACTTCCCCGCTGGGCTGTTCTTCTTCAAGTCTGTCACCCAGATACATCCAACATCAAGCACTGGACCTTTATGGCCCTTTCTCTTCTTTCCTCCCCGCCGTTTCTCTCCATAGTCTCCCAAAGCAGGGATGTTTCCAAAGCTCAAACCAAGAACCTCAGTTTTTCTCATCTCCTGGGCTAAGTAAGCTGTGCAGATCTCCATGTCTAGAGTACTGGAACCACCTTGCTGCAATTTACTCTCATCCACAGAGAAGTTCAGCTGGATGTACTCTGTCAGCTTCTGGATGGCTGGACGACACAGGCTCTGCTCAGGACCCTCCACCTCCTCCCGCAGGCTGTTCTGCAGCCACTGGCACAAGAGGGGGAGGAAGAGCCCCGCGTTCTCCTGGGTGATGGGCATGGTGGCCACCTGTATGTCCTGTCATGGGAAGAGCCACTTCCAGCATCTGCTCCACAAGCCCTCGCTAACCCACTTGCTGGGCTCTGGGCAGCCTTTTGTTTCCCCCAGGACCATGCTGGAGGCAGGATGAGAATTGAAAACAAGCCCTGGCCCCATCTAGTGTTACAGTGATGGGCTCCGCTAGCTGTGCTGCTTGGCAAAGCGGAGCTGAGGTACGAGGCTCTCTTATGCTGGAAGCAGCGCCTCAGGGAGGTCAGCGAAAGGAAGCAGAGCTTCTCCAGGGACTTTTACAGCTGTCCGGTTGCACATGCCACCGGGACCCCGCTCTCCATCTGGAGTGACATCTTCTCACTACCACCGTCTGTGGCACCAGCTTGCCCTGAAAGGAAAGGAGAGCACAGTTAGCAATGGCACCAAGGCTGCAATCAACGCTGCGAGTCAGGAGCTCAGGACCTGGACTTCCACAGCCAAAGTCCATTTCCTTCTGCTATCTACCACTTGAGGGCACCAATTGCCCTTCTCGGCAAGAGAAAAAAAGGTCACCATCAGCTCCCGACCTGCCTAGTGATGACAAGGCTTATGAACTGTGCAGTTATAGATGCCACAGTGCTGAGCCCAGCACCTGCACAGACCGCAGTTGGACATAGCCTGCTCGGGGGAGGCTGGAGGGGCACATCTTACCCTGGCACTTACACTGGCAACTGAAGCTGGGTGACACTGGTGCTGCTGAAGGTGGCTCTGCCCCCCTCCATGACTGTGTTTTGGGGCTTGGTTCTTTCTAATCTGCATCGGTCCCCTGACCTTGTTCCCATCAGGTAGGATGAGAGATGGCTCAAGGAAGCGGGTAGCAGGAAATACAAAAGGACAAAATAAGCAACGGGAGAGTCTCTTATTGGCAGTGGTGGATTACAGCAGCTTAAACCTACCCTGCAAGCAAAGCCCTGACAGCACAGCGCTGTCAGTGCCTCAGTAAAACCAGCTGCAGGGCTGCAAGCTGGCTCCCAAAGCAGCCCCTACGAGCTGTTTTCTGCACTTCTGTCTTCTCACAGCTGCTGTCCTCTCTCCTGCTACCATGCACAGGTAACTTGGTGGCCAGCCCCCTTCCCCAGCACTCTGCCTTCAGAGACAAACCTGGAAACGGCCTTTTTTCCTGTGCCAATGGAGTAAGGGGAGGGCTCAGCAGCTTCCTGCCCCAGGCACTACCTTAAACGCACTCAGCTGTACGTACACTCTGCCCTGGGCAGGCTTCCAGAGCTCCTAAGTGACCTCTAGAAGCCATCCACAAAGTGGGTCTGTCTCCACTCCTCCTGCATTGAAACGACGTGGTCCCACCCTTCCCATGGATATTAAGAGCTGATGAGTAATTTTCCCAATTTCTAACAAATCCAAGCAGGGAGCTGCACATAGGTAGGCCAAGCAGCATCAAGACCTGGTAAGCAAGCAAGAGGGCAAGAAGAAGGTTCTTCTATGCAGTGAATCAAGTCTCGTTGTTTGGTTTCTTTTGGGGAGTAGTCTTCCAGGAACAAACACTGCTCAGGGAACTATCCCCTAGGGAGGTAAAAGAAGGCTACAGCTTGTCTAGTCTGCAGACCACATCTCTCATTTATTATTGCACTGCAAGGAGGACGCGGGGCTCAAGTTGGACAGAACAGCCTGTAGCAACAGCCCCTGACCCCAAGAGATTCTCACAAGACGCTGCTGTCAAAAAACAAATCCAAAGCGTCACCGAAATGCTGCCGTGGCTTGCCCACCTTCCTGACTGCCTGGCACTAACTACATGGACAAGAATGACCTCAAGGAGGCTCAGGTAGGCAGAGAGACAAGACCTCAGGGTTAGAGATGTTGTCCCAGGAGGACTCTGCCATCTGCAGCAAGAGGATGATGTTCCACCAGTGGCTGAACCAAGAGAGAAACTCAACAGCAAAACAGAAAGGCAAAACAGAAAGGACCAGCAAAATAGAAAGGCCTGACTTCAGTATGTACAGAAAACTCTCAGGTAGAATTTCATGAAGTAAAGTCTCTTCAGCTCTGGTGAGGCTGCACCTGGAGTACTGGGTGCAGTTCTGGGTGCAGTACAAGAAGGACATTTTGCTTCTAGAGAGGGTCCAGCGGAGAGCCACAAAGATGATTAAGGGGCACTGGTCGTATAGGGAAGACTATGCAAGCTGGGCCTGCTTAGTCTGGAGAAATGAAGGCTGAGAGGAGATTTGATGAACGTGTTCAAGTGCCTGAGGGGTGATTGTAGGGAGGATGGGGCCAGGCTCTTCTCCATGGTGGCCGGTGACAGGACAAGGGCCAACGGGTACAAGTTGAAACACAGGAAGTTCCACCTCCATGTGAGGAAGAACTTCTTTATTGTGAGGGTGACAGAGCCTTGGAACAGGCTGCCCAGAGAGGCTGTGGAGTCTCCTTCTCTGGAGATCTTCCAAACCCGCCTGGATGCCACCCTGTGCCACGTGCTCTAGGTGTTCCTGTTGGAGCAGAGGAGTTGGATTACATGATCTCTAGAGCTCCCTTCCAACCTTAACCATTCTGTGATTCTAAGAAACTGACCCATTGCTAAGGGAGAGGTTTAGGATCACAGTAGTATGTAGAGAGGACAGGAGGAAAGCACAAATACAGAAACAGTCTGGGCACAGCTCTAGAAGCAGCACAGGGGGACTGGGAAATTGGATTCAATCTTCTGAATATCTTAGACATCTAATGCAAGACTGGAAAGTATATTACTTTTAACACAGGACTTAGGTCTTAATTGAGAACTCAGGGTTAATAAGTAAAATATTGTGTTTTTTTTTTAATTGGAAAATCTGGCAGCTGTTCGAGTAAGACAAAATACTGGAATATAAATATTATTCAGAAAAGATTGGCAGAGCGAAAAAAGGTTGATGTGCATGTTTGCTTTGAGGTCCAGAGCACAGAGGCAGATCTGTTAAAATCTTTGGTTAATAACAAGAGAGAACTGAAAAAAAACAAAAAGGAGAAAGAATGGAAGGGATGGGTAGGGCACAAATCAACAAGACTAAATGGATCTGGCTGCTTGATAACAACTGACTTGATGGTAATGACAGAGTATGAACACCAGATATCTGCAGGAAAGGAAAGCAATTCAAGAAAGACAGTCCCTGTGCCTTAGGAACAACCAACTCATTTAACTGATGGGTCAATCACTACTGGCAAAGTGCTTACAGACCTGACTGTACCCAAAAGAGAAAGATTCGCTAGGTGAAGAAGGTGGAAGGAAAGTCACATAGGAGTGACTGCTAATGATGGAATCTTTGCCTTGCCATAAGCAAAGGTTTGGAAGCAGCAAAATAAAAAGGCCTGACCTCAGTATGTACAGAAAACTGCCAGGGAGGATTTCATGAAGTAAAGTTGAAAGGAAAAAGAAATCAAGAAGTGAATTTTCACAAAGAAACAACATGTTGTTCTCAAAAGGGACAAGCACAAAAAACATCTCAATGCAGGAGAAGGCTCAGAAGACTTGGAACATCACGAGCTTTTCATTTATCTCAAAGATGAGAAAAAAGCACAGCAAAAGGTTACTGAGCATGAGTTAAAGAACCAGGAATACACAGACAAGAATATTAGAAGCATAAGAGCACAAAAATGAAGTGAAACTTGCAGAAGATATAAAATATTTCTCATTACCCTTTATATATATATAAATACTAATGCGACAGTCAGGAAAAGCACTGCTCAAATAGACGGAAAGTCATTGAAAACTGACAGCAAAAGAGGCAAAACCTGTTTGATTTTTGCTTAGGCTATGTTAAAATTGTCTGCTTTGCACAAGGGATCGATACAAGTAAAACTATGACCCATTATCACTACAAAGGTGCACTATCCTTTTCTCTCCTCATTTTACAGTGGGGGCTCGGTGCTCTATCCAAGCGGGATGTTTCTAGATCAGCAGGGGGGAGGTGGGAGTGTGGAAGTTAAAATAATCAAAGAAACAATTTGCAGGTACCTGACAGATAACGAAAATATAAGTAGCAGCAGACACAGAAGTGACAGGGAAAAAAATTCAAACTCAATTAATTTCTTCTTATAACAGACAAGCTGTGAGATGTCATTTATCTGGGCTTTATTATATCTTTTGACATCATCTAATACAACTTTTTCATAAACAAACTAGGGAAACATGATTAAATGACACTACTTTAAAGCCATACCCAGAGAGTAGTTATTAGTGGTATGCTGTGAAGACAGGAGGACAGTCTGAGCAGAGCTCTGCTGGAGCTATATAGTCTAGTTCTGTTCAGCATATTCATTAGTGACCTGGACCACAGAGCAGAGCACACTTACTAGGTTTGCAGATGACATGAAGCTGGGAGTTACTGCAGACACACTGCAAGACCGGATTAAAATCCAAAATGATCTTGGCAAAATGAAAAAAGTTGGCTAAAAATTAGGATAGAGTTCAGCGAGGACAAGTACAAAGTATTTCTGAAGGAAAATGTGCATACATAGGATTGGCTAGGTAGCAAGTCTTTTGGGGAAAAGATGCAGAATTTATAGTGAATCATATGTCAACTGAGTCTGGCTATTGTAGGAAAGAAAAGAAGGTTATTGTCCTGTGATGTGTAAAAAGAAATGAAGCTTGGTAGGTGTGTGAAATACTCCTGCAGTCTCGCTCATTGTGGGAATGGCTCAGCTGGAAAACTGCTCAGTCGAGCACAGCGCCAAGATGATTACCAGGCTACACAATGTAACTTACTGGGAAATACTCATGGAATCTGGCCCAACTGGTCTAAAGAGGAAAAGAAAACATTGCCAGTGAGGTGTGAGAACACGTGCGAAAGATCCTCAATTACCTAAAAATGCACAACAATAATGAAAACAGCATAGAATAAGTCTGTTCTCCTTGCCCATGCTGCAGTTTGAGTTGCATCACAGTAGCTTTAGGTTAGTCATTAAATAAAACTAAAACAGGTAAAAAACTGAAGTCCTGATGCATAGTTTCTAGGGAGACTGGAGTCTCCATTAGACCAATATATGTGAAGAACAACGGTTAGAGTCAATTCTGTGCTTTGGTTGTGGGACAGACTTGATCTACCCTCTCCCCCCTGATTCAGGCCTGTTTACATTTTGTAGCTTTCAGCATCATTTTCTACCTATCTGTACAATAATGAGATCAGATTCTTCACATAGCAGAAAACATACAGGGAGTTATTCTAAAGCCACCCATACAATTGTTTCAGGGGGAAACATCTGCACAACTTCTGAGGCCACTCAGGCTTCCAAGTTGTCCAAGCTCTAGAAGCCATCAGACTAGGTGACCTTCTTGACCTAATGATTTGAGGAGTCCTTCTTCAAGCTGGACAACTTGGACATTGGGCAGGCAGGTTACAGGCTGCTCTTGCACATTATCCATGCAGCAAAAGTTGCTGCCAACTCTAACCTGCCCAACCTGGGCCCAGAAAGCAGCTCACACTCTTGGCTCCAGCAGCTCCACAGGCAGCTTCCAAAACGTTGGGGAACATAGGGAAAATGCACGAGTCAAGACACCCTTGATTGCCCATCTATGCCTCTGAACTCACCACAGAGCTGTGACAGACACTTAAGATAATCATGTGGATAATTATATAATTATATAGCGCTTCCAAGGGACTAGATTTTCTCAAACAAAACCTTTCTGGCTTTGGAGAAAAAGGCTCTGACAGCCATAAGTAGGAAATCCTCCTTCCAGATGAAATGCAGAGCATGGGGAGCGCCAGGGAAAACTCAGCAGGAGCTCTGCTCCACTCTCCATAAAGTCAGGCTTGGCGTCCAAACTGAACACGTTTACGCTGGTGAGAACAACAGCTCAGAGTGCCCAACACAGGCAAGAGGAAAAAAGTTGAGAGGTGGCAGCTTTCTCTTTGAGGGAAGATAAAAACAGCAAACTCAACACTGAAATAAAATTGATTTTTGCTCTTGACTTTCACAGAGACACAAGAGCTGCGTGAGCGAATTTGCTGGAGTTAGGAACACCTTGCTTACCTCAGTAGGCAACACATCTGCCAAACTGCTTACAGCCTCATGAACCACAGAAGATTTACATACTTAAAAAGCATTGACATCTGCCTCAAGTAAATCCCTGTTCCTGGACCGGAACAGAGAGTCCCAGGGGACAACCATCTACTGAAGAGGTTTTATCCTAGTTGCTGTGGATCCCTCTGGATCCCACTCTTTGGCCAGTGACTTTCCTGGCTGCTTTCATAGCTGGATGTGGACCACCTTCCAGCTGCAGGATACTCATAATTAATCCATGGCCACTGACATTTGGCTTCCAGAGCTCTCTGCTCCTCCTGGCATTTATCAGCTCTCCTCACCTTCATCCCGGGAGAACTTACAGGCAGAAAAAGTCAGACCTTATCTTCCCTTGCTTCACCTGCCACTCTCACACAAGATATGCTCTCAAAGACTGAAATGCCACCCACATAAATATTCTGTTCTCCCTTTTCCAGCGAAAGTCTTTATTTACGGATCCAGAAAAAGAACTTCCTTCTTAATCTCCAGTCTTTCAGCTCAAAATACTAATATAAAAGTTAAACACAGGTGATGGGAGTAAAGAGGGGTTGCGTTTTCTTAGCTTACTTTAAGGATGAGTAATCTGTAATGGTTGTATATGTAAAAATAATATTTTCTTTAAGTGATTTGAGACTGTAATTACCAACATAGCATGTATGGATATTTGTGATATACACACAACTTCCATTGCCTTTCTGACTGCTGAGCCTTCTCCTACCAGATCACCATCCTCAGAGGAGTGATGTAAAAAGCTCCCAATAATCACTTGCTCACAGGGGGAAAAAGAAATAAATAGGGTCATTAAGATGTCTCATTACTGATTTTTAAAAGATGATTTGTGTGAATGGCTAGCACGGTCCTCCAGAATAATCCCCCAGGCATTTCTAGCCTAGCCCAAACTTCCAGAAAAACATACACATAGTTATTTAAGAAATTTCTTTTATCCTCTAAGTGATACCACTTTATAATTGTTTTCAAGGTTATGTCTGACAGAGGCCATTAATCATTTATATATACATGAAGGCATAATTCCTGTTTTCTTAAAATCATCTGCGCATTTCAGCGACAGAGAAATAAAACCCCACTAGCAAGAGATGTTCATTTACTAATTTCTATTCAAGTGGAGCTTTCATTTTCTCTACTTATCAGTTAGCAACTAATAGCAAAGACAACAGCTAAGGGGAAAAAAAAAAAACACCTAACAGCTGGATTGAGATGTTTCACTGAAAGACATATGGGAGGAAAGTCCTTTTCCAAGGACTGAATTACACCACAGGCAGTACCAAACCTTTGTCGTTCCAGATTACCCAGAGGTATGAATCAGACATGGGCACGGGGTTATATTTCTGCTGACTTGGCCAGTGTGCACATCCACAGGGTCAGCTTTATACTAGAAGACTACTGATACTTGACCTGGCATAAAAATGTAAATCATACACTGGCAGTCTTTCAGAGATTTTGAACAAATCTGAATTGACAGTGAGTTTCCCAGCAGTCAGCATTTTGCATCGTGCGGCCTCAGTGCGTTTATTCCAACTCTAGGAGGCCTGAAACTGGATTTCTAATACAGTCAAACCACAGCCTCTGGCTGTAGGAAACAGGAATACAAGGACATGGAAAACTTCTTTCACTGTATCTTTACCTGAGCTAGTCACCATCGGCTCCCTTTCTGGCCAGGGGGGAGCAGAATCTCCTAGGCAGAGCTTCCTCTGGCCTGTTATACACGTGTAATTTTGGACAAGATGCAGCACACCTTTCAAGGGCATTTTCTGCTCCATTGCCTGAAAAATGTGTGCAAGCTCAAACAGATATATGCAAGTGAGGTGCGATCAGATGAATCCCACCATAAAACATATAATTAACAAGAAAAATTAGAGATAAAAAAAATAATAATAAGAGCACAGCGGGGAAAAGAAGCAGTGGCAAACATCCTATCAGTGAATGCACAAATATTCCCAACATTGCATTCCTCACTGCTCTGATTTTCCAGTATTTATGTTGAGTAAATCAAAAAAATGAAAACCAAGAGACCTGTGCAAACACTGCAACTTCCTAAATCAACTCTTGCAATTGCCAGGATGTTTACAGTGTTGGTCCAGGCAAGCCCTGAGAACAAAGAACAGTTCAAAAAGGGCAGCGAACTAGGCAAGTGTAAAAGCAGAGTAAAAGTGGAGAACTTGTACAGGAAACATTACACTGTAAGGTGGGTAAAACAGTTGGTAAAAATCTAGACATATATTTGGATTTGTTTCAAAAACCTCACCACTAGTACAATATCTCCATCACAGGCATTTATTTGACAGATGCTTTCATATTTTGTGAGTGACAATTCATAAAATATTCAGTTAAGGAAATACTATTGTCCCCATTTTTATGAGGAGCTACAGAGCTACAAAAAGGCAAGTTGAAGCATCGTATAGAGCCTCATGTAAAGTCTTCTGCATTTCAGGCTTACTGTCCATTATTGATGACAGAAGCAAATCTTAAAGTTTTTATGAGACTGATACAGAAGACCTTTGGTATCGTCAAATTCTTTTCTTTACTTCCCCCTGCTTTTAAAAGCTGCTCCCACCAGTCAGCCTCTTCTCCAAGTCCAGGTCAGGGAGGCAGTGGAAAAGCTTTGCAATTTCTAAATGATTTCTTAAATTGCTCCAAGATTTTCTTGCACTGGACTTATCTGAGTATTGAAAAAAAAAAAAAAAAAAAAAGAAGAAGAGAGAGGGAGCGAGATAAGCTTGCCTGTCTGTACTGATCTAAAGCAGAATGAAGCAACTTACTTCAAAGTCAGGATTTAAAATTCTCCCATGTTCTAATGTCCCAGTTAATTCTCCCATGTCCTAGACTGTACCAAAGCTAACTTCTATAGCAGTTGGATATTAAAAAATAAATAACCATGGACCTCTTAAGAGTTCTCAGCTTTGTAGCATAACAACAAAAGCTTGCTTAAGAAAACAAATTATTGCAAATCTGCTGAATGTGGAAAGAACTGTATTTGAAGACTTTCTTGAAGAATGACACCCATACAGTTCTGCAGTTGTTCTGCATCCTCTACATGCCAATATGCCTAATCACTGCTTGGATCTAGTCCACTCGCAGAACGGTTTAGAGCTAGTTCTGGGAAGCACTACTGTGAATTTTCAGAATATTCAGAATTAATTTCTGACATCACTTATAGAAGAAGGAACCTAGGGTAGCATAATTAAAGTCAGTTTTGCTGTTTCGGGTTTTTTACTTTACAGTTGTGCAACCACAACAGAAAACTCATTTTAAATAAGCAGATTCCTAGAAACATCCCCATACCAAATTTTAAAATAGCATGGTTGTTGCACACACAGATGCACGCAGAGCACTAGCCAAAGCTGCAAATGGAGAAATAACAGGGGCAGGGTTCAAGTCTATATTTAGGCACCTAAATAAATGACCCGCTTTTCAAAAGCCCTCCCTAGTGTCAACTGTGCATATACGATCTTGAAATAAGCATTTATCTACACCTCAATAGCCACAAAACCAAATACCATATTTTCAAGACTTTCTAAAGAAAAGGACTGGGCCTGTATGAGAATTTTAAGCACCCTGTAGGAATTCACTGCATACAGTAGTTCTTTCCGAAAAAGAAATAAACAAAAAAAACAACAAACAAACAAGAAACCCATAAGAGACTAGAAAGGTTTTGTACATGTGTGATTGTTTTAAATGGTTCTGCATTTCTCAAGACCTTCCTGTGGGAAAGGCCTCTGCAATAATTATTCATAAAACAAGAAAATGCAAATAACATGTTAACTTTGGACTTCATTGTCTGCAGGAAGCATGAATCCAAAATTACAAACAAATCACAAACATCTGATGTTTTAATACTGTCACTCTATATTTAAAAAGCAAATGTGCCTAACAAGACTTTTAAATTAATTTTTGATAAACACCGCAAAAACATATAGCTCAAATACCTGCAAGCTGATAGACCTGGAAGACGGACTAATGAAATTTAGCTATGTTACTGGAAAGGCCACATTGAGAAAAAAAAATGCAAGAAATAAAAAAAGCTGTTTTCTATTATCTTTACCCTCAGAATTATTAAGTCTGGTAATATTTTTGATCGTCTTAACAAGGCAAATTTCCATAGTGATGTTTCCAAAAATCTATTTAATAACTCTAATCCAATCTGAACATTGGAAATAATTACTAACCTACTGTAAACCACCCCAAGCAATTGTGCCAGGCCCCTTAAAAAAGGACTTTCAGACATCCTTCTTATCTCAACTCTACCAGATCTAATATTGCTGCCCACATCAACGATCTAGTTTCCTTCCCAGGAAACCACATCTCCTTTAAACTTAAGGGTGTCCAGAGAGCTGGTGGCAGAGATGTAAATTGCTGTTAGAAATATCTAACTGGAGGCAATAAATACATTGGTCTTCAATACCAGTGAGTTGCCCTTCACCCATTCTCCCACAGAAGGTCGATTTTGTTGCACAAAACATCAACACGTTGGCGCAACTCAGCTTGCCTCCACGCAGCCCTGATCTACAAGCAAGAACTGGCCTGAGGCCAACTACCCACCACAACACCAGTGAAAGCAGAGGGTACCTTTGATTACCCACACTTGAGGTGCATGGCCTGATTTCCAAGGCTGAAGGGACAGCCTCAGCACTCTGCTGTTTCAGTTCAGCTCCCAGAGTCAGTGCAGAGCTTTTGGAAGCAAGGAGGGCTCATCCATGGCCTCTGGAGCACACAAGCCACAACGCAGCCCTGTCATTCCTGCTGCCGTCCTCTTAACCTGCAGCTGAATAGCAGCACGGATCAGCAGCCTCCCAAGGCGTGTGTGCTGGCCTGCATTGCTCTCCCAGGCCGATGGTTAACCCTGCTGACACCGAGAGCCCTTTCCTCCCACTGCTCCATCAATGACTTTGAGAGGGCACCAGGGCCACTGGGAGCAAACACCCGGCATCCAACTGCAACAAAAACCAGGAGGGTGCAGGTGGCATGCACCAGGAGAGCTCACATGAGGGTAGACCTGGCCACTCCAACTTTCGCAGTGTGACGCATGATCCGGCTTTTGGAGGCTGCCAAATTCTGTGGCTCCCTCTGAGGTATAACGCAACAAAACCCAGGATGATCCTCCAGTTCCAGAGATAGCTGGATAGGGTAAAACACTGCAGCCTTGGGTCCAATTTCTCCCAACAGATTTTTTATTTTTTTGGCAGACTCAACTCTATTAAGGAAAAAAAATGGGGGAGGAAGAGCGCAGACCAGAGAAAAAGTAAGGTTAGCTTGTTCAAAAGTTTGATTTGCCCATGCTTTTGGCAACTAGATTAAGTATTGCATGCCAGGAGTATGGGACCTACACCCAAGCAATGCAGCACGTGCTCTTGGGATAACTTTAGGAGGTCCTTGTCACCTGGAAGGCTCCAGACAAGCTTGGCACGTTGGATAGATGCCTACATGACTTCGTCCTTCAGGGACTCCTGTTATCACCATCTATTTCACTTGTTCACTCTGACTGGCTACATATGATCTCCCTAAAGCTTTGCACGGTGCAGGGCAGAGATTTCAAGAGCAGAAATCATTGCCATGGTAACTTTCATGCATCCCTTTGATACTTTGAAATACTTCAGTGCCGAATTAAAATTACAATTAAAAAATACATGAATAAATGTTATGGTCTATAAATAGTCATTCACTGCTTTACCTAATCACATGTTTTTATGCAGTCATCATCTCAACAAAGACAAGGAGCAAAGCCTGGAAAGCAAAGCCTTGCCTTTGGGCATTTTAAATATTTAAGTTTCTGAGCCAATGTTCTTACGGGGCAGAAAGAACAGAAGAGCAAGTCCATCCAGAGCAAACATACATACAATTTTTACTATGCTATGCAGTATTGTTATATTAACCATACACTGGACTTACAGAAACTTCGAGAGCACTTTCTTGTATTATGCTGTACAGATGTGTGTAAGAGCAGGTCATATTTAAAAAGAAGTCATACAGGCTTTCTGAGACAGGACAAAGATTGAAGAAACAACAAAACAACTGCTCCACTTAGGGCCTTGTGATAGATATCCTTTAAATTGTATAGCCATTAAAAGAAAGGCACACGACACAAAATGCAACTATTACTTGTGCTTCTCTAAAGCCTTCTACCAAACTGGGTGTTGACAGGGGCGAGGTTACTGCAGGCTCGACTCAACTATTACAAATTAAATACACCCAAAAAACAAAACCCAAAAACAAACAAAAATGCAAGAGCACAAAAATTCGGATATTGAAAATTACTAATTCTTCAGACACTTAAGTGGCTATATAATAGTGCTCATATCAGTAAACCTATTGAAATTCATCTGTCTTCTGTGCTTAGAAATAAGTACAGAATCAGGAGCTAATACAGATACGTGTTGTCATCAAAATATTCCCAAACCCTCTTTTCTCTGCTGAAATGCATGTTTAGTATTGAGTAAATATTGAACAATCTATTCCCCTCTTCATAGTTGGAAAAGCTTTTCTTAAATACTACTGGCTTCAAAAACATCTCCGGACACAGCAAATCAAGATGCCTTATTGTGTGAGATAACAAGATCCTGCCAGAGAGGGAGATTCAATAGCAGTATTACTGCACACATGTCTAAGCAAAGAAAGAGATAAGTTTTAGTGTTGGGATGATTAACATTTCATTACGAGCAGCCCCCACGCAGAGAAGACCCAGTGCCAACCAGAAAAATAACGGAGAGAACAGAAGAGCCCATGGCTCTGCAAACTGCGGAAAGAGCTGCTGTTTCCAAGCAGGAAAGCTCTTGAGGGCCCGGAAGCATGTGCTGACAGCCCAGAAGCAGGGAAAGCCAGAATGTGACTAAGTGTTGTTCTGGCCAATGCTTGTGCACCCTTCCCTGCTTTGCAAGCCCCATACTACACTATTCTGGCAGCTTCCATGTGAGAAATATGGACCTCGTCTACTTGCAGCTTTTTTTTCAAATGTGGTACTGCTAGGAAGGATAGGCAGGAATAGACTTAGTAGGGCATCCCACAGAAACTTAAAAAGACTCCCTAAAACCAAAACAAACATGAAAAAAAAAAGATTAAGTGAAAAGCTCAGAAGCAAACATCTGCTTGGTGATGGCAGTGGGTGGCAGGAAAGAATTTGCTTCCACCAAGTGTGATTCGCCTTTGGAAGTACAGCTGGAAGATCACCCTCCCGAAAATCTGGCAACCTTGTTCCTCACTGCAGTACTCAGTCACCTTCCAACATTTCCAAAAATTCAGTGCCTGCCTGTTGCATGGAGGGATTTCCTGAAGGAACAAAGAAGACAAAGCACTCAAGCGCTCTGGGAATCCAGTACAGCTCCTACTCTACCAGATGAAAACCTGCAGCTGACGGAAATCAGGCAGTCATGGCTCAACCCAGGTCTTAAAGCAGGAACGTAACACTTCCTCACCTCAGGTCAAATTCAAAGTCAAATTAATGACAGAGTGGCACCAGGAAACCATGTGGCAACAGAAGCTTTAGCATCAGGCTCATGCCAGAATAAATCCACTCACACTGACAGCAAGAAGGACATGGCTCTTCTCCATGCTTCTTCAGCTACTTTTCTTTTAATTCTATGAAAATATGCAAGGCTACCTTCAAACTATTGTACTCCCTATACTTGTACTACTCATACACTTCCAATACTTCATATTTTGACTGACAATTTAAATGATAATAGTTAGCTGGAGTCCCCAAGATTTCACAGTATGAGGAACGCACTGTGCATATGCACCCTTTGGCAATCCAATGGCCACACAGGTTCATTTCCACTTTCTGCTATAGAAATATTTTATTTTGATTACAGGTAAGTCCAGGTAAAACTCTAAAGGTTTTCCCATGACAGTATGTTGAGGGGCTGTATTTGGCAGAAAATTGCTAACACTCTTGGATTCAGGCTTTAGATAAAAGGCTTCATCAACTGAGGGATCATAATAGCTGCTTCCCAGGATGAGGCCGGAGCTATCCTGCAGGTCTGCTGCATGCATGGGGGCAGAGATGAGTCAGAATCCAAACTTCAGCCCCTCAATGAGGAGCTCAGTCTTAGGAAAAAGCACCGAACAAGATCACAAAACACAAGTTACAGTTAGAAGGCTGCTTGTCCTACCTAAGAAAGGGCTGAGGTTTGGATTATTTTTTTAAATTATTATTATTTATTTTTACCAGAGCCAAGATTGCTCTTGACGAAACCTCAGGTGTTGCAAAGCACAGCACAAATGTTCACAGGCTGGACAAGTAGCTAGTTTAGACCACACAGGGCAAAAACTATCTTCAGCCATAGAAGCATATTCTCTTGTCTTCATACTGGCTGGAAAACTTCAACACCAAGAGTCATCTATAAGTCTTTCATAAGACAAATTGGTGAGGTATCATAACATATATTTGGCACTTTACAGCTCAGTAGTTCACAACTTCAGTTTCATCTTCTTTGTTCTGTCCCATGATACAACCTTGGGCAAGTATGCATATATTAGCATGGCACTTTGTTCCTAAAAGGTGATTAAAAATGCATTCTTTAAAGCGAAATATATAGAAGTGACTTTGCAGGCCTAGTTTTTTAGCTTTCATTTTTTGACATCTGTTTGCGGAGCACACGTAAATTTCTCCCTTGAATTATTTAAATCTCCCAGTGCATTTCTCGGAAAACCGAAGCCAGATGCCCAGTCTAAACATGACCCCCACCCCCCGCCCCCATTCAATCAAGCAGAGTTAGTCAAAAACTGGAATTTTCATCCACTGGGAAAGCCTACTATTTCAAAAGACACATATTCACAGCAAATTAAGATGAAAATATTAAACACTTGCCCTTCTCAGATCTGAAAGTTCTGAAGAACTGCAATATAGTTCTCAAAATATTTCCTTCTCTTTTCTTTGTGGAGGAGGTGTCTTCTTTTTTCCTGCATCGCTTTCCAAAGCTGAAGAATTTGTAAATCTAACACTGACTGACAGTTACTCATTATCCTCCTACTACTCCCTACTACTACAGGGAGCCCACAGCATGTTGCAAGAGAGAAACTAGAAGAGCAAGTTTTGCCTCTAGTGAATAGCACCTCACTTAGATTACCACTGCCAGGTTTCCTAGGAGGAATACTACCTTATGAAATCTGCCTTCCTTGCTGCAAAACATATATATATACCTATACACACACACACACACACACGTATATATATATATATATAAAAGATACATGGACGGAAAATTGCTTGGCATCTCTACAGAAAACCTGCAAGTACAAGCAACAACAGAATTGCAATAAGAAAGGAAGGGGAATTAAATTAGGATTTCTTGAAGCTACACTCTACCAAGAGACATTTTAGATAAACATATTCCAAGAAACTTAATATGATGGTTAACAATATTTTAAATAAATATATATATATATTAAAAAAAAAAAACACTACCTGATGCTGATGGTGCCCAGGCTTCCAGCCCTGGCCAGGCCACCCAGGGACCAGTGGGTTGCTCAGGATTCCTTCCTCCTGCTGCATCGCAACACCACGTTTGTACAGTTGCCTTTTAAAAACTGCTCATCTCTCATGAAAGATTAATTTTACTTCACCAAAAAGAGAGAGAGAAAAAAAAAAAAGAGGACACCAGCAAGTGTTAAAGGGATAAAAATAAAGTGGATGGGCTTCCTCAGCAAAAGTTCAGCACTGTGAGAGGAAGTGGCAGGGGAAGGCCACCAAAAATAAGGCTGCTGGCATATGTTACGTGGCAGTTGGTATTTTTGAGGCCGCCCCTTCGCCTCATGCCGTGGCCCAGGTCTCCCTCAGAAGCAGAGTCCGTGTGGAGCGGAGGCAGGAGAAGCAGCTCGAGGGGTGTGCACTCTCCTTACTCAGCTGCCACTATGACCCGAGGGCACTGAGGGCCTTGCCACCTGCAGGAGCCTCAGTCCTACCTCCAGGGTGGCTCATCCTTGTACCCAACTCCTGTTCCTCCTGCCTGGCCTGGCCAGGCCTGGACATGAGGAACCAGGACACTGAGGTCTGTGTATTACACATGGAAATAGGGTCCACTACCTTTATGCACCTGACCCAATTCTCAAAGCACCCACTGGGACAGAGGCCCCCCATGCGCCCTGTGCACACCTGCTGGACACCACCTCAGAGCCCCGAAACCCAAGGTGCACCACAGATGGCTGTGAGCATTCGGTAACCATCGTGCTCTCTGGCCATGTCCACCACGGCCTCCCTCTCTGCTGCCATCCTCCTACCAGGCTTGTTTCCCAGGCAGATCCATCACTGCTGTCCAGCAGAATCCCAAAAACCCAGATCTATGCTCAAACCCCTCTTTGACACTTGCATGGACATGACAGGAGCTGCTTGTGTCCAATCCAATGGCTGCACAGCCCAAAGCGGCTTATGTGCATTTAGGCAAAAATCATCTAAATGCACCTTAATGAAGGTGAAGGGAACATGCAGCAATTTGCCACCGTTTCAAACACCTTGCAAGCCAATATCTACACTATGTAGATACGTGCACAAAGACTGACGAGAGCAGAGATTTATCTGGCAGAACAGGCAACCTCCAGCTGGGCTGCCCTTTCCAATCCACGTGCAGTGGCCCGAGATCAGGACCGTGGCCTCGGAGCAGTCACCAGCACGCAATATGCTTGCTTCCCTCAGCAGCAATTCCCAGCTCCCCACCCGCACGCACCAGAGACTGGTTTTGCAGCCATTTCTCTGCTTGTCTTCGTTCCTCCTCTCTCTTCCCACCACCCGTACTTTTGGGTGCTGAAAAGAGCCACAAGTCTGAATCACAACAGCTGCTTGAAAAGCTTAAGGCAGGATTCTCAGCACCACTGGAATGTATTTTACACCCGAAACCCCTCACTTGAAAAACAAAAGGTTCCCAAAGCCAGGGGCAGCTTCAGCACACTTCAGAACCATTCTGCAAATCACTAGACTAGAAATTAACCTTGCCTGACATTGGGAAGCCTTATTTTCCTTAGCTTGGCAATAATATAAAGCATTCTTTATCATGAGGGTGGCAAGCAAGTGAAAATGGAAAATATGATATTGTGACTATCAAAAATTCAGAGCTACAGTTAGGGTATCGTGACTTACCAAGCGCCTTGCCGCAGCTCTACAGATGTACCATGTCCTTCCATGCATCTTCATCCCAAGGAAGGAGACGGTAGAGTGACTGAGGCTAGTCCTCTTCCACTGCTCTGCGTGCAAGCAGGGCTGGTGAGCTGTACGATGCAAACTCTACTGGGTGCCCGAGCCTGAATTTCCCCTCCAAACATATTATAATGGCTTGCTCTCAAGTCACCTCTAATTTTTACTGTCTTATGCAAACCAGGTTTCATGTACTGCCATGAACGGTCTGTTGGGACTATCAGATTTCAAGAGCTTGCTAATCAGCTTTCCATTGAATAATCAGTGGGGAAAAAAAAAAGAAAAAAAAGAAAAAGAAAAAAATATTTCATTAGTTTTACTTATATATATTGCTGCCTGGACAAGAGTGAGTAACTGGCACAAAGAAATCTCTCTTTTACTGATCTGTGCAAATAGGTGCCGAAGATATAATTACCTCAGAAATGACTCTTATTTTGGAGCACAGAGATATCTTGCTGTTAAATAGAAAAAAAAACCTCTTCAAAGCTCCAAATATTAATATGTTGTTTACATTCTAGGGAACTATTAAAGTCCTACAAAGTTAAAGATCAATAAAAGCTATTTTAACAATATGGAAAAAAGCTACCTATTGAAGCTTATGACCTGTTGGGGATCATGACTTTTTAGTGGATCTGCATAAAAGTTATCATGATTACTACACTTCTTCCAAGAAATTATCCTGGACTTCTGCTGAGCAGAAAAATATAAAATGAATTGCAAGACCTGCCAGCTTTACACTTGCCATTCTCTGAAAAGCCCTTAGGCAGAGAACTTGCTGCTAAGAAACCCAAAGGTCTGGAAAAAAATCAAAGCGACTTTTTGCAGCCATGGGGATCTGGACCTTATTCTTTCCTTGCTGTACATGATTTTTTTTAATGTCAAATATTCTTTATATTAACATGCTCTTCTGTCTTGGGCAAGGACAAAGGAGGCAAGACTTCTATTTTCTGAATTTTAAACTAGTACATCTGTCATCAAAGGTTGACTCCCGCTTTTATGTCAGGAAAACCATACTAACCTATTTTAGAAGGTACCTCAACATCCATCTAGTCCATACCCCTGCTCTGAAATAGGATCAAAGAGACCTAGAATATCCCTGCAGCTTGCTCTATAACAATCCTTAAAAGTTTCCTCTGATGCAGATTCTCCAGCCTCTCTAGGTAACTTCTTCCAGTGATTCCCACCCTTGCAGTTAGAATTCTCTTCTTTAATGTCTTCTTTAATGTCTCCTCTGCTGCACACCTGTGTCAACATGCCATGTTCTATCCTGTCTTAGAAGAGCAGGGGCCATGGGAACTTGTGCCTTGCTCATCTTTAAGACTCTTAGAAACCAACAGAAACAGAGCAAAGGAGAGACAGGAGAAAAAGCACAGACTGGGCACAATTCCTGCATTAGTCTTATTCTCACATCAGATAAGTTTGTCTTTCTTCTTTTATTCTAAATGCTAATGTGTGGCAACACCAGCTGCTAATTCAGAGACTCACTTGGCATGCCAAGATTCATGTCACTAAGATTCACATCCCCTTCTTAATTCTTCTGATAGTCACCAACACTTGCCGAAAGATAGATTTACTTGGCACTCTTGAAAAAAAGATTTACATAATGAACGATGCTACCTCAAATCACACGCCCCCCAAACTCAAAGCTCTTTGTCTAATGAAAACTATTACTGCTTTTTAATAAGTTCTTCAATGAGTTCTTCGGCATTTAAAAATAGCAGTCCTAATTTCCTGCTCCACCGAGCACCACCTTGACTTCAAGTCAAATTATTCACAACCTCTTCACCACTGGCCCTGGGGGATAGAAGTCTTGCACTTTGGGGCTAAGTAGTTCTCTCAGCAGCTGTGTGAAGCTCTCTGAAGCAGGAAAGGGGAGTGTGCTCCTAACAGTATCAGACATCAAAGCTAATCCACCTTTTCTTTTCCCTGCTGTTTAACCCAAATGTTGTAGGTTAACAAGCAGTGGCACTTGAAGGATTTCTTTGAAGCAACTTATGTTCAACCACATTAGCTTGTGGGATAGTAGTGTTGTTAATTCAAGCGTCCATCAAAGAGACTAACTTTACCATAGAAGCAATGTTTAACAGTTTTAACTTGCACTAGTTCCAACAAGGAACTTCCTTCTCCTAGGAAAGGAAAAAAGAAAAAAAAAAAAAGAAGAAAAATGTTTCCCTAAAACACAAAACAGGACAGTGCAATGCTGGCTCCCAAGGCTCATCGCTGACTTTCAGAAGAGGTTTCACCCACAAAACGAGCACCCTGATCCTGCACAGAGCTGTCTGTAGAACAGGGATGGAAAGGGATCTGCCTGCACAGCGGGTAGCCTAAGATCAAGGCATAAAAATGCTATGTGAACTAGCAGAGCTTTCATGTGAGCCGAGTTCACGCTTCAGCCTTGCACCAGCGCTGGCGGTACCGTGAGGGCACGAAGAGCATAGAGCCCGGGAGCGGGTCTGAGCCCAGCATAAGACACTTCACATCCTGCTTTCTTACTTTTTTCAGTAATTGTCTATAAACACTTTCTCCACTTTTGCAAATACTTTTGCATATTTTTCTAAATCATATTTTATGTTTGTTACCTTGTTCTTTCTTGTTTGATACTTCATGCATTCAAAATATTCTGACAGATAACTGGGTCTCTTAAAAGTCTGGGGCCTTTGCGAGCTGCCTGGCTTTCTAGAAACCTGACAGTCACCAGAGGCTTTTACATAGCCCCACATTCATTATTTCATTAAACAACATCCTTCTGTGATTACATTTTTGCATGTAAGCAGCAGAAGGAAATAGTGCACCCTAGTGTGCCCTACTTTCACATAAACCTAGGAAAATGTTTCTAGCAAAAGTAGGAAGAAAATTCTGCGCAATACCTGTCTTTTTAAGTTCAAAACAATCAATCTATTTGGAGTGAAAACTTATTTTTGCAAAATACCCTAAATGAGGGGTTGGTCAAATGGTAAATAATCGACACCAGGAACACCCTATCTAAACATCCAGCACTCCAGCTTAGTTCTGATGGCCTCCTTAAATTATTTTTGATACTACAACCTATGCGATAGGAAAAAAAAAGAAACTACTCAAGCACAAACTGCCCACCTTTGGGGATTCAGTTCTCCAGCATCTCAGACAAGTCTTTGAACTTGGATGCTCTGGATCTGTAGGTGACAAAAAGAGTTGGTTCTTTCCCTGCAAAGTCTCACTCAGGTTTGGGGTGATGACTACTGATCAGTTTGGTTCACACAAATTGCTTTTCCCAGGGGAGGAAAAAAGATAAAGTCCCCAAACAAACTCCAATTTTGCTGCGCTGATAAAGCTCATGGGGACTCCAAGTGAACTACTTGCAAATCTATAACAACATCTGGAGGACATTGCAGAAAGGATGTCTGTGAACACAGTGGAAACATATATACTCAGAAAATATAATTATATTCATATAACAAAAGAATTATTTTAAAATACTTTACTCTGGCCCTCAAAACATGTCAAAAAATCCATCAGAAGCATTTATCCCAAAAGTGGAAGAAAATTACACCAGCAAGTGAAACCATAGTGTTTATCCAGAGCTTCCAGCATACTCCGCAGCAGTTTCTCCCCAAATATCTTCTTTGCTGAAGGAGCCAACCTTCGCAACACACATGCATGGGAATTTCCAGCAAGCCTTACCCTCTGCTTGGGCACAACCAATGCAAACATGAAATCAGACACAAACAAATGCTACTTAGGACTTGGCAGGTCCTGGCTTAAATTAACTTTGGTGCAGATCTTCTCTGAGGATTATTCTTCCTCTTTCCTATAAATGGCATTGCTGGGCATGTCCTATTTTTGCTGAAGAAACAGGCTATTGCTGTTTTCCTTTACAGTTTTCTTCAGAATAACTTTTTTATTATTATTATTGATATATACATTTAGAGGATGGGAATATTTTGATCTATATTTACAAGTAATGAGAGAGAGTCCCAGGCTGCTAGTTACAAAACAAAGTTTTATAGTGTGTCTATATACCTTCATATACAAAATATATCTCTATATACAAAAAGAAAACACACATAGGACAACCCACTCTCCCACAGAAAAGCTATAAAATGGTTGTAAAAGGAGGCTAAAATTGTGAATGTACAACCATTTCGTTAGTACTGCTTAGAAAGTGACTTACAATAATTATTTTATATATGTTAAATTCCTTAAGCAAACAACATATTCCCTATTTTCTTAATACTAACACTGCTATGGTCTACTGCACATATAAAACAATTTGGACTTTGGCCTCGGAGCATTTTGGTACTGTCTTTACACTATAGCTTTCTATAAATCGCAATGTTATACGCTTGTTCCTCTTGGTACAGGAAGAAGCCCAATTTAATACGCACTTAATTCAATTAAGAGCTATATGGCAACAGTCACTAGTAAATTTTAACTTTTCCTCCACACATCATTTACTAACCTTCCATTAATTAAACACAGTTATTAACCTGGTGTGTTTATAATTACTGTATTTTCCATGAATGAACAAAAGCTATTTATGAGGTTCTGCCCAGCACTGCTTGTTCATTCACGGTGTGGGACTGAACGCAGATACACGCAGCCAGCTGGCACCGCGACAGCACAAACAGCAGTCAATGGGCGCATAGAGGCAGGTCAGCATAGAAATGTTCTTCCCAGAAAAAAACATCATACTGGAATATTTAAAATTCCTGCTTTGAGCATTTACAGCTGAAAGAGCTGGACTTTCAGGTGCTCGATTACACAGAGGAGCCAGTGTTTGCATTTACAGCCCTACTTAGAGGTATAACCGTTCTCCAGATCCAACAGGTTGCAGTCTCTGTAAGTGCATTTGCTCTAAAGTTTGGCACAAACTGCTATTAGATATTAGCAAGTATGACCTGCCAGCATCACCACCAGCCTTAAACATCTGTCTTCCATCATACAAACCTCAGGAAAGGAGCTGCTCTGGATAGGTGAGTGAGGGAACAACATGACCAGAGGTAGCTGGCTGGTAACTCACGTGCAACCGACTGCAATTTCATGAAATGACCAAACCTGCACAGGCAGAGAGGGATAGAGGACATGCACCCCACAACTTCCCAGTGAGTCACATTCTGCACCTTCCATTAACAAAAGTTAAGGTTCTTGGGGTGAAGCCCCAGTTTGCTGTTCAGGATGGCAATCTGTTTGACACTTCACTCAGTATAAGACAGTAGCATCACAGCAGGTCTATAGCTGGGCATGATCAGTGTTAAACCAACTGATTTTGGACAGAAAAGCCATAGAAACAATTGACTTTTCCCTTGCAGGACTAACCCAGAAATGGGAAAGACTCATGAAAACTTCACATGCAGATCTGAACTGAAAAAAAAAAAAAAAACCTCTTTGTCATTCTTAGCCAAAATAACATGCTAAAAACTTTTTTGTGTGTGTGCGTGTTTAATTCATGCGGAAGTATATGACTCAAACAAAACATGTTGTTTCCATTTGGGAGCATGATTAATGCACACAAAACAACAGAAAGACAACTGTATCTGGATTTAATTCATAAAAATCAGAAGGAAAGCAGATTTTTTAACCCAATAAACTCACAAATAGGAAAAGATATAGTATGTGTTTGTTCCCCTAACGCTCAGGGAAGGCTAGGGGAATTGCATGCAGGTCACCTGCCTCTTGGATTAACCCTATTAGCAACTCCCATTTTGTAATACTTATATTTCAGAGAAACAATTTCAACATTTGGCATGAATGAGTGCACAAGGCACATGTAAGACAAGACCTGTACTCTAGGTCTCTGTTGTCCTGACATTTGAGGCATAGTATACAAAAGTAAAGAGACTTCAACATGCAGAAAACATCATAATTCTCCATAGGTGGCTGACAGCTATGTGGAACATGACCACCATGTCTATGGACTTATCCCTGGATCTCTGGTTTTTGCAAATGAGAAGAGTTTGGAAGAGGTAGAGAAAAAAGTTCTTGGGCTTTTTATTTCGACTGTATTCTTATTCCTTATTTTTAAAACCACTATGGAATCACCTTATTTTGTTTCATGATCAGAAAGAAGCACCATTCCACTTTCCTAGCATCATTAAGAAGTCCTCCTGGGTATTCCCAACAGTATTTCCACACAACACTTGTTCACCCAGCATATTTGCAACTTGGGAACAATTGCCCATGTAGCAGATTGTCTTGGGCCCTGCTCTTTTGTCTTCTAAATATTATTCTGCTTTTCAAATGACAAACTCCTTCCCTTGCACTAGCAGATGGGGAAATGTCATCTCCCATTCTTAGAGGAGTTTTGACCTGTGTTCTGACTCCTGTATTAAACAGAGCAGAAGTCTACAGACCTACCTACTATTTATGCGATTTTCTCATGCATGAGCTCCGCCATCAACAATGTCAGCAGAAACATGCATGATTTTCCATGTAGTTCGTGTCAGCAGCCATTTACTATGCAGCAAAGGGCTGGGAGCAGTGGCGAGGAAAATCAGAGCCCTTTTATTTAAATTTATATTCTGCAAAATCAGAGCAAGGAGTGAAAATATTAGAAATTGGCTCAAGTTTTAGACTGAGATTCAAAAAGCTGAAGGTTCGAAAGTGCTTGGGAGCACTCGCAGCTACTTATAGCCTGTTAATACATGTGGGATCGTGAAGAGAGGACGTCTTGAGGAATACAGACAACATTTAAAGCCATAAGACTTTCAGCCACTCTTCTGCAAGGCAGCACATCCTGCCCCAGGACCAGGCAAAGATGTCTTCCAGCTACTGCTTTTCAAGGAGTGCAGCGAAAGGGAATGTGTACAAGGCTTTGGCTTAGCAAGGGCAGAAGGAAAAAGAGCATGTGCTGTGGGAACTTGCTCCTAGAGGTGCCTGGGGAGCACGTGGCCCACGCGATGAGTGGTGGTGGCTGCTTTGAGAGTTGCCCTCCTTCTGAGGGCATGCAAGCAGATGTGCTTGGCACCACTAATAGCATCGCTGGAGATGACAACAAGCTCCAAACAGAGGGGAAACAACCGCATTTTATTATGGTCAACATCTGTCAATGTCCACCATTCTTAAAGACTGCAAATCAATTTGCATTATAGTCTTCTGAGTTAGAAATTCATTACATCTTATGCTTGGTCTCCAGAGAAAACTTTGATGCTTTTCTCTTTTGGAGGAGAAGGAAGAAACAGTTTGCATAAAACCTCTGAGATTTGTACTGCAAAGGAAGATGAGTGGCAAAAATATAGTTGCCAAGACAGAGAAGAAATCTCACTGTGCCTTGGCTGAACAAGACTGCAACAAATCCCCCAAAAGTTAGGCAACTTATCTTCCATGAGGATAGTGCCTGCTTGTAGAGCAAGGGAGAGGGAGCACTGGATTGCTACTGGAGGCACAACTCACAGTAACTGCAACAGTTCTTTTGACTTCTATCCACACATGACTGATTTTGTCCTTTTTCTGCCATTACTGCAGGCTCCCCTTGGCCTGAGCAGCTGTGGCAGTAGAGGAGAGTTTGCACCCACCAGAAAGACACATCTGCCTTACCACGGGCACCTCAAAGCCTGTGGTAACTGCAAAGCGGAAGCAAGCACAAGAAGAATTATTCTTAACCATGGGAGTGTATGAGCTCACCATCATGATCTATCATTTATTCCACAGCTACAGTTGTAAGCCACTCTTTATAACCAACTTTACCAAAATTGAAATAAGATTGTTTCCAACAGTAGTAGCAACGGGGTAAACCTACTATTTGCCTGTCTGAGTGTCATCTGTGCAATATCTGTTGGACATACAAAGCTAATTCGGTTACTTCATTATTAAGGTAGGCAAAAGAAAGAAGCAATTAAGAGTGAAGCAGCTGGATTTGACTACAGTATACAATATATTACCAGTTTTTCCTCTTCCTGATTATTTGTTATAGATGTGTAAATGTTACACATTGGGCCACAAACTGTAACATTCAGGCCAAACTGTTGTTGCTTATGAACTTTGTTATCCCTTTTGTAGATGGAATGGGTCTCTCTGATTTTCACATTTAATAATAATACATTATACGATTAATTCTTGCCCTCCCATTCATCCTCTCTTTTTCCAAACAGAGGGACCAGGGTTCCAAGTGGGATCATCAAGCAGCAAAAGCTTTTCACACACAATTAAACTGGAAAACTTACTGCCACAGGATGTTGTGGATGCCAAAAATATAAAGTGGGCTCAAAAACACAATTACACAAATTCACAAGAAAAAAAAAATACTAAAAAAAAAAGTTAACTAGCTATTACACATAGTCTCAGACTTGGCAAGCAACTCCACAAAGCCTAGAGCTCGAAGAGAGCTTTGCTGAATTGCTGTATACTGGATATTCCCCTCTATAGATATTCCCTTCTATGGATCCTTGGTCACTTCCCTCCTGGATTTTCCTAGGAGAAAGATGTGAGAACAGCCATGGACCCACCCTGAGGCAAAAAGCTCTGTCTGGAAAAGACACTGGGAGGGAAAGATGGGCGCAGAAATGCAAGCAAGTTCAAGGGGCAAATAATTAATATATATTGAAAAAGAAGGAGGGCAAAAGATGAGGACTATAAATACAGAATGAGGGTTTGTACAGTCGGGACTGGATAGGACTCAAGTTCAAAGTGATTTAAAAGTCAGCTACATTAGCTACCCCTTACAACCAAGAGGAAACCCACGTTATGCCAGCGGGGCAGGGGAGCACATAAAGTCCTAAGCAGTCCCATTAGGCAGTAGTGCCTAATGAGTTAATGAGTTAAATGAGTTTCAGCATCTGGTGGAGCCCAACACATTTCAGTTACCAGTGATGTGCATTGGTTCTCAAACTACGCAAAGCACAAGAGACACTGTAACATACAGACCAATCATTCAATAGAGGACAATGATTGAAGGCTGCAGATGCAGTTGCATAAGCGTCTTAACTGCCATCTTGTTGGCAAAATAGGGTCTTAGAAAGAGCACAAATGACTGAAAACACCAGCAAGCTGTGCATCCTTCTTTGCCTCCATCCTTCCTGCGTGTCTTTGTTTTCCTCTGGGTTGCCCTTGTTACATAACTGCTCTCCTTTGCACATATTAAAAGTCAATGTGAGGTTCAATTGAATCCTTTTGGAAATGATATAAGGCTGTCTGAAAAAATACCATTTTCCTACCCTCTTCTGAGCTGTGAGAATCTAAATATGCCTCTTGTTTCAAAGTCCTTCATTCAGGTACCCGCTCAGAGACTGCCTCCCAGATGGATCACTGATCTTCAGGACAGTGGTTATGCTGGCAGTGTGTGTGGCAGGTATCCGGGTTTGAATACCTAAAAATCACTTCTTTAACTAGGACCTGGATACTCCAAGATCCAGACCGCCCAAATCCAGACTGTCTTTCTGGCAGTTACATGAAGCATCACTCCCAAGGAGCAAAGGAGGGAACAGATCTACACACCTGGGAAAGAAGATAGAGCAAAAGGCTCTGTTCAGCGACTGGTTTTGCTCCCAAAGACATGAGAGCATAGACAGTATCAGACAATAGTAGTGGACTCTACAGGGAGGTTAGATGCACTTAATTGGAGAGGTTGAGCCATTTCATTCATGCAGCTGCTCTGCAGCACTTGCAACATTGACATTAGGAGGCAGTAATTGCCTTTCACAGCATTGTTTTCTGCTGAGCTCTCACTTTCCAAAAAGTCATTACCCAATCAGTATGGAAAGTCATTAGCTAATTCCCTTAGGATCACACTGTTAACAGAATCTGTTGGACTGCCTGGACACTAGCTGAAAATATAATATATGAACACACAAATAATAAACTTATCTTTAAAGTATTACTCAACTGTGTCCTCAGCGCACTGGAGCAGAGCTCTGTGCTCATACACCAGGAGAACTGGGTGCTTTTCTGTGCCAACTTCTACTCAGCCTATTTCCCAACACAGCTTAGGAGAATCCCCGAACTCTCCTAAATTGCACCAGCTTATAATTCCCCACTGCTGTTGCTCCATTTCTCAGTGCAGGTCCATGCCATGAAGGGGAAGAGCCGCAGAGGTGGTGTAAGCCGTGTTGTGTCCACACCAATGGAGAAGACAACCATCAGCAGCTGTGATGGCACGTCAGGTACCGGAGCAAAGCACGAGAGCTGCCCTCTTGCAAAAGCCAAAAAACAACTCGCATAGCATCCATGCTAATGCAGCAAATCCAACAGTATTCTTATTCTTGATACAAATTGAAGTTGTACTGCAAGATGAATCAGTCACATAGAGAACCCAGGGCAACTAATGTGAGATCACAGGCTAAATAAGAATAAAGAGTAGAAAGAGGGCAAGGAATTGGTTCAGACTCAAGGAAGAACAAGTGAAAGATTTCAAGGATATTTATGATTTAATAAAACCGGGTAGACCAGTGAGAGAGATTGCAATTTAAGATGAGGCCACAGGAGTGTCTATTTAAGAAAAAAAGAGAAATATAGACTAAGTCCCAGTGTCCAGGAGGAGGCCAGGAAGTCACTGCTAGCCAGGATAAAGCATGCCACCCTAAGTAGTAAATAAGTAAATAAACAGAAAACAAGAAGGCAACTTCTCTAGAAGTAACAATTCAGTAAAGCCACCTCTTGTCTCCAAGCTGCATAACAGCTCTCTCTTTCTGTCACCTCTTCCTCCATGAAGGTTCACCATCTTTTGAAGGAGGTCACAGAAACTGCTGGTTACCACTGAAAGAAAAAACAATTTAAATGCCCATCAGGCACTTCCCTAAATGAGTTGCTCATACTTCTGATACAGAGAGAGCACATGGCTGCACAGATAGGGACAAGATGGCTGATCATCTGGCCTGAGTGGCTTATTCCAGTAAAGGAAATAGGTAGAGTTAAAAAGGAAAGAAATAAACTAACAAGTTAACACTGCTAAAGAGCAGGGAATAAAAAGACGCATTAAACACCTTTTGCTTGATAGTTTGCTTGATAGGTTTTCTTTGCTATTATCCAGAATCCTGGCCTTTTAATTAACCAAAACCCTCACTAACATCCAAGCACCCTGGCTATTACGAAGCTTATGCTCAACCTCAGTGGGTCAGCAAAGGTACACACAAAGCACTTAACAGCATTCCTGGGAGCTAGTGCCAGTGCTACGGTCCCTCCTCCAGAAGCCCTTGGACATCAGGTTCTGTTTCTCCATTTTGTCTGTAAAGTCTCCTGTCCTTTGACGATATGCAGGTAACTCTGACTACATACCCTGGCAGCTGCTTGTGTCACACAAGCCAGCAACTCATCAGCTTTCTTCATCCATGGATTTACTGGCTCTCACAAAGCACCTGAGAATGATTTTTAAGTGATTAGAAGGAAGACCCACTATTTACAAACACTCACACCCTTAAGTTAAGTTTCCTTTCCAGAGGCTCAAGTCAGGTTGCCTGATCTCTGGTTAGGTCCAGATCCTGCTTGTATACCCATTGCAAAGGACAGATCCAGGTCTCTTCCTCTTGCTGCAGGGAACAGAGCGTTTTCGTCCTTCAGCATATACCCTGCAGCAAGGCTTGCCCAATGTAGCCAGGACCCGGGAAGCAAAATCCCTCCCTCACTCCCACAGGAGCAAAAGTCCTGTCTACAAGTGCTGAAGCTTCTCCCATCATCTTCATTAGCTTAATACAGCACCATGAGGGCCAAGCTAATGAGTCACCAAGCAAGCAGGCAACTGATCCTTATATGCAGGTTTCATCACAGGAGATAACAACTTATCTTTTCTGCTAATAATAAAGAGAGAAAAAGATCCAGGGGAGTCCTCTTCGTATGCAAAAGCCCTAGCGGGGACGAGTGCTGGCAACTTTCCTAGGTGGCCGCTTGACACCGCAGACCTAAATAGGTCTGGTGTTGCACGCTGGCAGTAGGGCCACCATGCTGAAGCTGGCACAGGTCCCCCACTACGGTCAGCTCTCTCCTTAGCTCCTTCCACACCAAGAAACAGGGTGGCAAGGGGACCTGCAAAGAAGGCACCTCGGGAGCGTGGCTGTCCAAGAGTGGTGCCTCTTGGCGGGCAGTGTATTCTGCACCAGGGAACAGCAGCATCCAACTTCACTGGTGTTTGCATGGTTTGCATACGTAGCATGGGAAACCAGCAAAAAGAACAGGCAAAGTGGCAATCAATCTGGCTGTAGCCAGGCACTATGCTTCTAATTAGCTCTAACCCTCTCTAATTTGAAGACAGGATACACCACACCACACAGCACAAACATCCTTCCATGTGGTACTCACTGAGTTTTTTATAAGCTGAGTAAGTACCAGTTAGTACCAGTTTGTGCTGCAGAGAATCTCCTGGAAAACTAAAGCAGAGTCCAAAATAACACTTGAGAAATGTTACGGTTTGATTTTGTGCATATGAGGAATCAAGACAGTTAGTCACAGTACTTTGCTGAAGTGAAATAATAATTGCAGGTCTGTGAAACTATCTCCTTTCTTTAAAAATATTAGCAAGATAGTGTGTGTCCATGATATAGAAGTGGTAATCTACTTAGAGTATTTTTTTATTCATCTTTTCATACATTTTAGGAAAGTAGACTGTACGTAAAAAACCCATCCATACAGCCTAATAGTACAGCCTAATAGTCAACTGAAATGAAATGGATTGAAGTCATTCAAATCCATAGAGCAACATCAGCTCTGGTTGCCCCAATGTTCAGAAAGTTACTCTGTAGTATTCTGGGACATGCAAGATTTCTACAGGGAGGACTGTAGGAAAGAAGGGGAAGTGAAAGCTTTTTGATTCCTTGTATCTTTGCATTTTAAATTTTGAAACAAAAAAAAGAACTTTAATTCCTATCATACAAAAAAAAATAATAACTTCAATAATGTTTTGTCCTAGAATTTTTTTTTCTTACATGTATAGTCATGTCTGCTAAGACACCTTTATAAAGAGGTTCAGAATTAATAGACTTCCTGGATGTTCCTGGATGATAACTGTGTTAATAAAGACAGACATCATGGATTATAACAAGCTTTTCTCCACGAAATAATTCCACTGTATATCATAAAAAAGCTTCCCATAAAACCTACTAGATGACCCACAGAATTAGTCTGGATTTGGGATATTTTACTGTAAGTCTGTGTGTCCCTTTGAGGAAATCTAGAAGAACAAGTTTATTTCTTCTCAGAAAGAGAGGTCTGAACATAATAACAGTCTTCAGATCTGTATAAGGTTATAAAAAGGACAGCAGTCAATTGTACTCTGTACCCATTGAGAGTAAAACAAAAATAATCAGCTTAATTTGCAGCTAGGAATATTTATGTTATATATTAGAAAAAAAATGGCAAGGACAGGAAATATCAGAATAATCTACTAAAAGATGTTGTGCAATGTCCTTCAGTTAGGTTTTTAGAAGAACTGGCTAAGTAAGCCAAGCTTACCTAAGAATATTGGTCCTGCTCCAGGATGGGCAGCTGGATTGCAATTCCCTCCAGCCCTATAATTTTATTAATTTTCTGATCCATTTTCCTCCTTGGAGAAAAAATTATAACTGGCAGAAGACATGCACAATTCACCCCAGATGGCCAAATGCCATGCTAGTGAATGCCAATCCCATACCAAGAGCATAGACCTCTTTTCTCCAAACTGATCCCATAAGCCAGTGTGGGAAAACAGACGTTCAAGCAGTTGCAGTCAATATCCATCTCAGGGCAGCTGAGCACTGGTAAAAAAAAAAAAAAAAGATCACTAGAACAGAGGTTTCTGCTTTGACCACAAGAGCAAAGCAGGTATTTTCAATCCCTCCCTTCAAAATGTCTGGGAAAAAGTCCTAATGTTCAGTCAGACACACGAGTTCTTCCAGTACCAACAAAAGCTGGAGAATTTATATCTAAAACATGACAGCCAACGCAACCAGCAACATCATCTTGATTACAGACCTTCTGCCAACCATTGGTGTTAGTAATGCACTGGGGAAGACGACACAGAGTGTGGGGTGCCCCTGAGCTCCAAATCAAGTGAGAAGATCTCCGGGCTTCCTCTGCAGCTCCCTGCAGATACTTGTGCTCATTGCCCACAGGGAAAGCCTATGCTTGGGATCCACAGACAGTTCTGCAGCTTGTAAAGCAGTGGTTTGCACCAAAACGATGAGTATTTTCAACAAAATTCCCTGAGACAGAGGAAAACATCTGGCACCCCCCCACAAAGTCGTCCCTGCCACCCACACACAGGCTGGACACCACATTGTGTGTCAAAATCCTCTATCTGTTCTTAAGAACTAAGCAAAAACATTTCCGGCAAAACAAAACTTTACATAAACGTTCCATTGCCAAATGATGCCGCCTCCTTTCTGGTTACATTTATGGGGAGAAAGAAACACATCACTTAGAAAAACAAATGAACAGCTCACAGCCCACTCCCGCCCTGCAAGAGCTCTCATACCCTAAGGAAAATGGCTCTTAACTGCTAAAACAGATTGTTAAATATTAACAGCGTACCATGACATAAGGTCCTGAATGTAAGTTTTACATTTTCTATTTTTTTAACTGATCTAAAACTTCAGAACCTCTCATGTAAAATGTCAGCCAGCCAGGGCAGGGTGCAAAGAGGGATATAAAGCGCTGTCCATCCCAGAAACATGAATGCACATGCAAGGCAACAACAGCAGCGATTTTTCATCCACATCCCAGAGAAACTAGTTGTGAAAGTGAGGGGCTCTCCCTCGAAAGATGAGCTCAGCAAAAGAGCAGATTACAGCCAGGTTTTGCTTTGCCATGCTGAGCACATTGAGACAGAGTTTAAAGCTCAGACTTATTTTTCTAGCTGCTGGTGAAAGCCAATTAATCCACAAAAACCAAAGAAGGGTTTGCAGTGCCTTGGAGAACACAATGGCTCTGCCGCACTGCCTGGACCTCTGGGGCTTTAGGGAAGGTTGAGTTATACTCAGCAGGGCTCATGGGGAAGCCTTGGCAGGCTTTTATTGCTCTCCTCTCTAGTAATGAGCATTTCTGGGCCTAGATGGTACATCCAGGATGGTATCCAACAGGACACAGTTATGTATTCCTGAGGTAGGCAGCTAGAAGTGGCTATTTGCTCTGTGTTGTAACTCCTCAGCATCCTTCTCCCTGTTGCTCTGTCTGCAGCTTGAGGACATGGAGCTGAGCCATCCCTTCCACTAAGACCCTTCTCTGACACCAGCACCTCTTGGCCTCTTTGCCCATCTGCTGAGCCTCTGCCTTCAGTTTCACAGTCAACTCCTACTATCCAGTAATAGTAAAGAAGAATAATGACTATGAACAATGCACAACATAGTCCTGATACTAAGAAATCATCTTGCCAACAGAAGGATCATAGCATACCGCCCTCAAGATCATACAGGTATCTTAATCCTCACAAAGGATTCCCAAAACATACCCCTCAACTGTCTCAGTGCATATCTGACACCAATTACGTTCCTTCTTTTCTTTCTTTTCCCATGTATCTGAATTTAATGAAGTCCCTCAAAAGGATAGTAACATAAGAAACATATACTTTAGGCAACCAAACTACAGCTCACGTATGAACATCTAAATTACTGCTTCTCTCTTTGTAATACTAGCTTTTCTTATGTGGCAGACAAAGATATATGGACAAGCACGAAAAAAGACTGTCAGTGTCCCAAGATTGCTGTTTTGGTATTGCCAGGCACATGAGACGATCCAACTGTTAATCTCTACCTCAAATAATAGGATGAAAGCATATTCATGTAAAGTCACAAGAAGTTATAAAGTCCCAACATCTCCCATATAGTCAACCTCAGATTTAAGATACTGTGTATCTCAGACAGAGATGTTTGCATCTGCTGCCACTCAGGCACAACCTACTGTTGAAGATCTTCAATAAGTTAATTCACTGGGTTTGAAATCATTGAAAGGAATTTAATAGGTGTTATTAACATTTACATCTGTTCATTTTCATAACCTTTTGCTGGCCACCACCTTTAAGAGAAAAAAGAATCAAAACCCATTACAATTAAGTCCTGGTTGTGATGGTCTTCATTCCTGAAAAATCAAAGCCATGGAAGAGACACACATCACTTACTAAAAAGCATTTATGCAAGGCAGACTCTAACTCACTATTTATACTTTGCCTACAAGTACTCAATAGCCAGGAATTTCTAATGAACGTTGGATTAAGTCAGCTTGTAAATCAATCAGCTTTTCGAAAAGAATTATCTCCAATGCTTGGATTAATTACAGCCTTCGGAGAGGGGGAAGGGTAGCCCGAGGCCACAAAGAAGAGTTTTACACTAGATGTTCTTGGAGATACTACAAGTATCTATTTTCATTTAACTTAAAACAAACCAACAAAACAACCAAAAAAAAACCTCACTATATCAGCCAAATCAAAAATAATAATAATTATAATTATTCATTTGTAGGAAAGAGGGTTATCAAAGATAGGGGAAGGGGACAGCAGTTTGTTCACAGCTCCCAGTATGACTTTTTATGTCCAACGTCAAGCCAAGACACTGCAATATGCCCAATTCCTGGTTGTTTTTCCATTTGGCTTCATCTTCATCTCCTTGGCCATCCATAGCCCTGGGAGCTGCTCAGAGCTGAATGGAGCATAGCAGGGTGAGCCCTGGATGGTAATGTCTGGGCATCTCCTGGGAACCTCAACATCAGAGATCTCATTAACTGCTTAGAAGGTAAAGCGAGAGACAAAAACACAAAGTTGAAAGTGAAGTTTCTCTGTTGACCCAAAGGAACAAACCAACTCCCCTCTGACCTTGGTAAGTATACAGGTAAATACATGCTGCAAAGAATCTGCAAAGTAGTGAGCAAAGACAATATTTCATAGGAGGTATTTTTAGGTGAGGCAACAAATAAGCTGTTTGTTTTTTTTTTTAAATAACGTTCTAGGCAAAAAATTCAGTTCACAATTCATCCATCACACTTCCCTTTTTTCCTGTTAGCAGCTTTTCAGTAGCTGCCCTCTGCGGTTAAAAACAACAGACTTACCTCCTCTGTTGTGTGCTTAGATTTTAAAGCCAACTGTTGATTGCATCAAGGCAAATAAGACAGTTTTATAACCAATGTTAAATAAATTACTTAAGAGATCATTCCGATTAAATAGGTCTTCCACAATTACAATAAATGATAGAAGTGATTTGTTAGCATATTAATTACAGATGCATGCATGATGGTCTGCTGGTCAAGACATTTGAAGATCAAATGAAAAGCTGAAAGCAGTCTAGAATATATATTATTTTGATGAACAATAAGTTCAAGAAGTCTTCAACATGGACAATAGCAGCCTTTGGCTATGGACTCCATGAGTGCAGACCCAAATTACACTGTGCCTAAAAGCTCCGAGCTTAAACATAGGACATGAAACAGATCCAGGTAGGCAAGGATGAAATGAATGCGTCAACCTTACTTTTTAATTTCAGCATATTAAAAAAGGTGTACTTAATCTCTACCACTTCATCTTGCTGCCTCTGTCATCATCACATCACCAACACCATTATGTAACACAGTGTAATTAAAAATAAACTTTTCACTCCCAGGAACAGTTATGCAATAACTTTTAATTAACTGAGATCCCTCTTGTTTAAGAGAACATTTAAAGAACTGCCTCAATTCAGTACCTTTCCTCATAATTTCATATTTGAATCCTACAACAAAACTTATCTGCATCTTCCTTTTCATCCCTCCAGTACAAAGATGGTTTGTCAGGTTTTATTTGGTTTTATCTGCTCGCAAGATGCTGTCTCTGGGTCCTAAAAATGCAGAGACATATTTTGTGCAATCTGTCAGCAACTGTCTTCAGATGCAAGGCTACGGGGAGTTGGTGAGCTCTTCTCTTATCAAAATAAGTCACAAAAATGGATTATCCACACTTAATCCTTCTCACGCTGGTGAATTTCCTGATTTTACGTTCAATAAAGAGAAAATTAAGAAGAAAATTGCCCTGATGAAACCTTATAAGAACAAGTTTACCTCAGGATGTCCTTGTAGAATAGAAATGTCTCTCTCCCCTCTTCGGAGACCACAGAGCACCCCCCTGCTTTCGGTAGATGCTTGCAGCACCACGGATGGACCCCCCTGTGCTCTTTCCAACACACTTGATGCCCCCACCTCCATCTGTTCAGTGGCTCTCTTTCGGGGACTCTTTTGCAAAGCCCTCTTCTCCCCCCATATTAAACTCAGAAACCATTTGACTTGGTCCTTCACAACACATCCTCGCTACGGAGTGCCTTATGGTTACTTGAAATGCAGATACGCTTACAAAACTGTTCTGCTGATTTTCACGAAAGCCAACACATTGCACAGTCAGAATCACCTTGCTGATGCTCTTTTTCAAACATCACAGCTCTGTCTCAAACTAACAAAGCCTGAGCTGGGCAACCTCACATCCTCATGTTTTGAAGAGGGATTGGGAAAGAGAAACGTGAGTTCCGCTGCTGTTTATTGATCCCAGCACAGAGAGTTTCAGGCAGTTTCACTGCTTGAAATCTCATCCCCCAAAATAAAGCAATTTTCCTATAAGATTAAAGATTAAAAGAAATGCATCTATTCACAGATTTAAGCTTAGAGAGCAACAAAGTCTTCATATTTCTATCCTATGGTCCATGGCCAACTCGTAGTGAAAAGCCATCACTCTGTCCCACCAGACAAGCTGACAGACCTAAGGGAAACTAGGACTTCATTGTAATGGTTATTTCCCTCCTTATTGGATTGGAGTTTCTCGCTTCTCTATGAAAAGCTGCCATGCTGCATTTAGTGCGTAGGAGCTGGCACTACTTTAAAGGCGCCGGCATCACTCAGTCAGCAGAAGGGATTAGTTTCACCATGCCTGGAGGAGGGCTGTGCATTTTGGGGAGTGATGGGGAAGCAGGAGGGCTTCCCATGGCACTGGCATAAGGTTGCCAGTTGGAGGGAGAGTTAGGAGAGGGAAGGGAGGGGAAAAAAAAAGAGTCTTTTTTAAAGTTTGACTTCCATCTGAAATAACTTGCTCTACTTCACTGTACAGAGCCATTACACACCGATAGGGCTGGAGAGTCTTAGGGAACTCTTCCACATCTGATGCGGCATGTAAACAGTCTTGCTACTGGAGCAGAAGCATGTATCTCTCCAGGCTGCATGGCTTGTGCACCCCATTGAAGTCGTGCGACATGCAATTGATCTCAGTCCAGCAGCCCCCTGGAGATACATGAGGTAGAGGTTCAGCTAGGATCCAAGCCTGCCAGTGTCATGGTTTGACCAGAGCAGCAACTGCAAAAATCCGGCTAACATCCCTTCTTCTCATGGAGAACATCCTGCCATTTGGAGTTGCATTTAATCAGTTTTCCTGATAGCAGCGTGACTGCAGTAGGACCTACTTCTATTTGGTTTATACAATATCAGAGTGAACACACTGTTCACTCTGAAAATGGTTCGGGGCCAAGTGTTTCCTGTAAATTATTCCTTTCTCTGAAAAAACAACCTAATGGAATTAAACGAAGGGATGAGCCGGCCCATGGAATATATGAAGTGCAGAATTAGATTTTATCTCATTCCATTACAGAAAGTTCAAAATCGACAAAAAAATCATTTTTCGCCTGACGAAACCTAATACAAAAAATTACAATGCAAAAATATGAAGATTTTTTCTTTAGAAATAATTTAAAAATATATGGTTTATTCAAAGCATGTACATCATTAAAGAATTATAGATGACAGCTACAGAAAAAGTGGATAAGGAGAAAAGTTTGATTATTTTTAAATTTTCTCTTTTTTTTCATTTTTCCAGACAGACAAGGAAATCATTAAAGCAGACTCACTAAAATTAATGTACAAAGGAAAAAAACCCCTCACATGCAACTTAAGACACAAAATGAAGTTAAAGAAATGTTTGATAATCTTCTATTCATTAAAATATAACCCAGGCTAATCCCTCTGATTTTAAGAATTTCCAAAAGTGATCTATAATGTAAAATTAATGGAGCGTACCTCTCACTCTATCCTGACACCTTATGAGTACTTCAGAATTTTTTCTTCCATGCACAGAAGGAAAGAAATGATATCATTTTAGACCTATTGCTTGGAAACTACTTCCTTAGCAGTCAGATTTTGCTGTGGAATTGTCTCCTCTGCCCACTGAAGGAATATACTCTGGGCTGCCAGGCTCTGCATAGTTGATCTTTTGGGAAGAGATAAAAGAAGAGAACAGCAAAACAGTTTCATAAAATAATAGTAAAAACTAGAAATACCCCCACATTATCAATAAATAAAAAGGAAAAGAATGAAAAGATATTTGATTATGTTCTGGGCATGAATCTTTAAGTTTTCTTTTAGCTATGAACCTCCTGGCTTTGTCCATGTGATCTCTGACAACTCTTTTGCCACTCTCACTGCCATCATTTAGGCACTGTGTGGTGTTATTTGTATGCACATCTGTCACATAGAGCTTATTGCCTCTTCACCTCCCCACGAGAAGCACTGTGCAGCCAGTAAATGCTTTGCTGGTGCTGTTTTTTAAGTGGAGATGATGCTCTGTGTCCTACAGATTGCAAGTTGAAGAAATGTGACTTGTGCTTAGACAGTAAAGTTGGTCTGTTGAAAGCATAATATCGCTTTAGTAGGGCTTACACACACAGTGCCATCTTGGAGCAACATAGAATTAAGTTATTCAGGTATTTTGCCACTATAGAAAATAAAGGTTCAATTAATTTACCCTCACTCCCATTGCCTGCATTATAAATATGGACATCCATTTTAACTAGCAGACAAAAAAATAGCTTTTTAAAGGAATCATTCATTAGACTTTTTCCAGACAGTTATTTCTAGATGAACTGCCCCCAAAACGGTGCCATTTTTTCTTCAATGACAGTTAACAGAATAATCTCCAATGATCTCTGATTATTGAGAGATCACCTGTATTTGATCCAATGAGTGTCATCCTAGACAACTGTATAGCAATTAAATGATAAGAACACAAAACACACACCCCACAAATAATCTAGTCTGTACTACCAAGAAAACTGTTGCTGCAAAGAAGAAAAATCCACAGCTAATTTTTGGAAAACTTGTGAAAAATTAAACCACTATATTATTGGCATGAATACAGAGCAAGCGCTCCTATTCCCTCCCTGCCCTGAAGGCATCAGGAAGCTGTTGCTTTCCCAACCATGCTCTGCTGGAGTCAGTCTAGTCTCAGCTCAAAACTGAAGTGATGCTTTCCTTACCTCTGCTCCTCAGGCTTACCAGCTCTCAATCTGGAGTCCAAGAAACAACCAAAACCAACCAGCAAACACAGTGACAAATGAGAAAGATGATGTGCTATGAAAGGGTGCCCGGGAGCTGTGCCTGACCCAAATGAGTGCAGTCAAGTTCAGCAGACACAGCTCCAAAAACAACAGTCCAATCTCTGTGTCACAGAGTTATAAGACAGCAGAAGACAAATGCTCCTGTGTTACTTATGGAGAGGAAGAACTGCCTTCTAGTAGATCTTCTACCTTTCTCCCAGTACTTCAGTATCAACAGCAAAGAATGCCAACCTTTTCTCTAAATATTCATAGAGTATTAATACCACGTGGGTGAAGAAGGGTTTTTGCACTTGCCTTTATTGCAGAACTTAAGTTCTGTAGGGATCTCAAGAGAAAAATGAAACTGGTGGTCTGCTGTGGTTCCTGGACACGGACATCGTAATCCACCAGACATTCTGGCACAGCTCAGCCCCATTAGCAATCTCTGCTCCAAAGAGCCAAGACCAAAATAACCAGGCTGGGAAAACTTGCAGAGCCATCACCCACACACTTTTGCTCGACCAAATATAATTTGTACTAATTTTCAGAAGCGACCTATTTTTCTTCAGTAAATACTAAAGCTAGATAAGGAAACCAGCACTGGGGCTTAGAAGAAAGTGTCCTAGTGCTAGGAGTAATCCCCTCTAAAAACATACAGGGAGAAAGAGAACAGATAACAACAAAGACTACAAAAATAAAAATATGTCCTCTCAGAGATTATGAGGCAATTGCTGCTTTTATGCAGCGCTGCTGTCTCATACAGGGCAAAGCTTGCAAAATCTTTCTTTATGGACAGCTTGAATAGCACAGCACATGCATAGGAAATGCCACCAAGTTCCAACAAGCCAGTCTGCCCTCCAGCCAACAGGTAGGTGATCCATAACCCATCCTCCCATGCCCTTGCCTATGGGATTGAGTGGCTGGATCTGAAAAAGTATTTAGGAAAAAAGAGGGGTGGACCCTAACTGTCCTTTTCCTGCATCAGGGCCAGAGATAATCCGCCTGACCTAGCCAAAGCTGAGGTGACATGCACTAACAAGGCCACTTCTGTAAAGAAGTCCCCCTCAGGATGTCCTCTTCACCACGGGGCAGAATTTACCAGCCACACTACAACCATAAATACAGCAATGAAACCAAAGCTACCATCTCTGAGGGGTCAGGGGCTTTTGTCCACATAGCACTTTGCTGCTGCAGCACTGAACTGACTTTGCTGATCCGCTTTGTGAGGACTCAGAAGCCTGTGACACCTCAGAGCATGTCTGCACAGGAGGAGTCCTCTAGATTAAAGTGAACTGGGAGTTTAAAACAAAACTGCTGGGTTTGGTTAAATGGAAGCAGAGGAAATAAAAACAGTTTGTAATAAAGGTTCCCTTCTTCCACCCCAAAAGCCAAACAACAGGGAATTCAGCATGAACAGGATCACATGAAAGCAAGTCCCTAGTTTCCCCTGCAACACCTGAGATCCCCTGAAGCAAACAGGACATCTCTAAATACCAGCAAAAAGAGTGAAAATAAGCGGTCTCACACTTTTTCTGAAGATCCTTGCAGTGGAGGCAGGGCTGAGCAGGGAGAGTGCAGACTCGCAGCCATGTGGTAAAGCACTCCCTGAACCAGATGCTGTCTTTCAAAGGGATGTTCCTGGAGCCAGCGAAGAGAAAGTTAAGCCCCAAATTTGCGTCATCTCGTCACTGAGTCATCCCAACCCTCTGCTGCCATCATTCCTCGACCCGACATAATTGCTATGGTAGAGTCATGATTTTGTAGCACACGCTCTAGGGCCAGCCCCACACCCTCACCCGCCCACAGGGAGTCACGCTCACCACTGCTGCGGCGGCCTCCTTTTCTGCTGAGACCCTAGGACAAAACAGGGACGTGGGGAGGGCTTCCCCCACTCTTCATAAGGAATTCAGACAGGGGAGCTTGTCTGGGATTTAGGATGCCCTAAATAGAGAGAAAAGGGGCCACGGCAGAGTGAGAGATGTGATCTGTAATTTCCTTGGCACTGGCCTAGTGCCTATGACCAACTTCTGTCAGGTACTATTAAGGCATGAAGCATGAGTTTGTGTGTTAGTAACACGGCTGCACACTGTTTGCTCTCGCAAGCCTCTAAATAAAACCTCAGCTTTTATTAAATACACCCTGGGCTGCTGTTAAGAGAGAAAAATGTCCAACGAAATACACAGGCACTAACCAAGCAGCATGACACCCTCCCCATATACCGCGTCTCCCTTCTCACGCGGGGTCGGGAGCCCCACTATCATTCTCTAATTCCCACTCTACTTAACAGCCTAGACACATCCTTCTAAGCCAAAACACCAACCACTAGGGACCTCTGCCACATGCAGTAGATTCAAAGAGCCCTAAACTGGGTCACCTAAAATGAGAGAGAAAATCTGATTTTTGAATTAAAAAAAAAGGGCAAGCTTGCTTGCTGCAGAAGGCAGGGAGAGGTGCTTGCAGGCTCTGCTGAGCAGCGGCTCAGTGCAGCCACGTAAAGGCACAAATCCCCCCTGACATTGCAGGAAGGGAATGGCATTTTTCAGTCTGCAATAGGATGGAGGTAACAGAAACATATTTGAGAGGGTAGGAGATGATAAGCATGTCCCTCCATCCTCCATACAGCAGTTTTCCTACAGCACCCATAATCCCCAGTGAATATATTCTGACTAAAACCAGGTGAGACAATTTTAATCCATCAGGACTTAAAAGCTTTTGTGAGCCTTATAAATCTTATGGCCATGTCTTTCACCCTTCTTCCTATCACCAGAGCAAGCACCAATGATCTGGAAAAGCCCCGCTAAGAACTGCTGGAGTTTGTGCTCCTAACTCTGGCAGATTCTTTGGAAGCAATTAAAAACAACAAATGTTAACAGGATGGATAGGAGACCACGAAGAGGAAGCTTTATTTTTTGCCCTTTGTAACTCTAACACTTTTGACCTTAAAATAAAGTCACACCAAAAACATTCCAGAATTTATAGGTGGAGTGCAGCAAATGAGTCTAGGGGGTTGCCAAATTTGACAGGTGAGGTAGGTCCTAAAGAAATACACAACTTACCAAACCATAATTAGAGGCATGCTTGAAAAGTAAAGGAGCTTTTCAAAACGTGAAGCTCAGAGCACTGGAAAGGATAAGTAATTATGCATCATTTGCAACAGATACCACATAGCCCAGGAGAGCCAACACACAGCAGGGAGCTCTGGTGGGAACCCAGACTTTGCCAGATGCTTGGAGCAGGCAACAGTGGCTAATAGAAATCTTGTTATCTCAGCACGCTACCAAGAAAATAAGAACCATGCAAACATTTTCTCCCCTTGGACCTCCTGAATTCTATCACGAATTAGATGTTGCTCAGACAAGACCCCTTCCAAAACCGAACCACTGGAAGCGGAGTAACTTCTGCGCAGATTCTAGGATAAGCCAATTCAGATGCCTTCATCAGACCCAGAGATCCACCAGTGTGGTCTGTGGGCCCACACAAAGCCATTTCATACTGACCTTGACCTCCAGCATCAGGGTGGGCTATATATTTCTTGCAGAATTCCAATAAAAATATCAGCTTAAGAAATCATTAGAAATCATCCAGCAAGGGATGGGTGGGGAGAACATTCCCTGCGAAAAGCTGAGCACTGTAATTACATTTTTCACATGTAGATATTTTTTGAGTTTTGCCTACATAAGGAATAAGAGATTTGATCTAATAAGCAAATAAAAATCAAAAGTGTCTCCTACTAGCTATGAAAAAGGCTATCAATAATTCATTTTAACAAAAAAGAACATCAAATAAAAATGCTGTGTTGGTTTGACATTTTGATATGTTGTTTTAGAAGTCTTCTCTAATGTAATATGTAACAAACAGCAGAGCTCATTTATAAATGCCAGACACACTTGTACATTGTCAAATACAGCAGTTGCCATTAATATTCACTTAAGCTTTCTTAATTAGTTCACTTTGACTGCCTTGACTTTCACTTCTTCTGCCTTTATTAAAGTGTTCTAGGTCAAGTGGCATTCTCAGAAATGTTTCCAAAAAAAGAATTTAAAATTTTATTTGTATTTGCATATAATTTTTTGTGATATACACTATATAGCCTAATGTCCTGTCTAATTTGCTTGACTATCAAATGTTTTCTGTGAATTGAGTATAAAAACTTATAGTCAATAAATAAAACGAGGTGTTTGTGTCCTAAATCATCTCTCTAAGCAAGTTTATTCTGGCACGCAGTGCTTTAATTTCACTTGCAATTTCCATACGGGCATTTGGTGGAGTGAATAAATTATATTCTACTCCAGAAAGCATGGGCTTGCAATCCACAGGTTTTTTTTTGAAATGATGCAAGAAGTATTTGTTGCAGAGGTTGTGCAGATCTGTTGGCAAATTTTATGTGTATTTCTCAAGTTCAATCTGTATTTCTTTTAGTGCACAGGGCACACCAGGGAGTTTGTTTTTTGCCCATTTAGGAGGAGCATGACCAATTTGGTCGGAGGTGGACTTCTCCTGGGAATGGTTAACTACCTGTGTCTAACCAGCTCCAGGGGAAAGTCAAGGAAGAAATACTGCTGTTGTTACCTCACTCTGGTTAAGAATTCTCTTTAAAGCACATTTTTATGCAATATTCAGAGTGTGATTAAAATAGCTTTTTCCTGGAGGAAAGTCACTGATGACAACAAGCTCCTTTAGAGTTGCAAATACTGTCTTTGGAGGAAAAGTAGCTGTCCCTTAGGTCTTGGAGCTGGCTGGATAATACAACTCCTTAGTGAAAGACATGTTGATCCATGGGGCTCTGATATATTGTAGTTTGTAAATTACTATATTTTATACTATTACCACTCATACTATTACTCTTTTATTACTGTCCTTAATACTACTTTGGGTCTAGAAAAGAATAATTCCAGATGTAGTCTGATGGAAGGAAACACAGTTACTGGATGTGATGACAATCTACAGTGCTAAAGCTGTTATCTAATACAGATGGCAAGGTTTTATCATCTTTGTTATATTCAGTCAATTGTGAAAAGAAAGAATCAAAAAGATTTTTTTTTTTTTTAGCAACTGTTTACTGACCTTAATGCCGACATTTGCTTCTGCTGGATTTTTCATCAATGATGAAAAGCCCTTACAAAAGTGTGTGCACTTTGGTTTGTTTCTTTTGCAATAAGCACTGCTTAAGGGAGGAGGAAAACGCTCAAGGGACCAGTCTCAAATCTCTCTTGAAGCCAAGAGGAATTTCAGTCCTTTTCACAGTTGGCAAAAAAAATCATTAAATGAGTTGGATGCTTTTGGAAACTTCAGCCAGTGATGGTAGTGATGGCACCTCAGATAGCCCGAAGTACAATCCCAGCACAGAGAAGCATGAGGGCACCGCGCTGAAGTTGTGATGCTCTGAAGCACAAGGCTTCATTTTACATAACCCCATCTATTGCCAGATCTTCAGTTATATCATTAAAATTAGCAGGGGAAAAAATAGTTTCTTGCCTCGCAGCATGAACACAAACATGTTATTCTTTGCAAAGCTGTACAAAGGTTAAGGGTTTAATCCTTTTCTTCCAGACGACAAGCAAAACCCCAGCGCCAGGATCACCGAGCTCCACTGAGCCCTGCTAGATCTCTGGGGCTCTGCAGTTCCCTGCTACAGCATTTTAAGAGCCTCCAACTAAAAAGTTACTTCAAATGACAGAGGCATGCATTTCCCGTCCCCCCCCCCAGCACTGTGACAGTCTGCCTCAAATTCTCAGGTTTGCAGTAGCAAGATTATGGTGCTTCCAGATGCGCCTTGCTGAACCCACAACCGTTGCACTCTTAACAGCAGAGCTTTCGAGACGCAAGCGCTAGCACTTACCTGTTACTGAATTGGTGCAAGTAACACAGGAGTTAAAGCCTCCCAGCAAATGTACGCAGGAGATGCTGTGCAGGTCTGAAACAATTTAACTGTCCACTCACTTGTCCCTGTCCCAGCTATTGCTCTGCCTTCCAGAAGGTACTCTGACATGCAAAGAGATAATGCATATATCTCCAAAATAAAACTAAGTGTTTAAGGCAGGGGAGTTATCAAGTAGTAGCACGAAGCACCATCAGAAGATCAGCTGCAGAGCACGGTATTAGAGGCCCAGGAGAGCTGCTCGTTTTGCTCCACATGCAGCTCACCGCAGTGCATGCCAGTATTTGCATCGTTCCTGGCATGCGGCATCATGATAAGCAGACATCTGCAACAGCCCTAAGGGTTAAATGGATTTAGGACTTGATGTAGGCTTACCAGAATAATGAATTTCTGCTATCTGTTTCAGTAGGAATTGGGTCACGCTCCAACCAAACACCTCAAATGAACTGCTGGAATAGTGTCACTAATTTCAGCAGCATTATTCATGTGATTCCAACTAAATATGTAGGTTAAGTACTGTGCTGAATCAAGCCTAAATGGAAAGTCTAAGCCATCTCTACTAGCAACACATTTAAAATACCATTATCTTTTCTGCTATAATATAACCGATCACAAATTCACAAGCTACCACTTACATCTGCATTTGCTTCCCCTCAGAAACAGCCACCACCAAAGAGGTGCATTAGGCAGTAATTAAAATCCACATTCTTCTCCAACTGTCCCTTGCCTCTTCACTGTCTCATGAACTATTTCTGTGCAGCTTCTGTCACTTTTGGGACAGGTTGCTGAGCCCTGTACAGACAGCCACTACTTCAGCAGCACATAGATCAGTTGACGGAAGCAGTAGCAGCACTGATGCAGCCCAGCCCTCAGAAGGAATCCGTTGCAGTCTTTTGGGAACCAAAAAGTCCCCTCTCCTAGTGTCTGATGCTCTCCAGGATGCTGCAACAGCACGCTAATCCTCACCCTGTTTTGCTACAAGACAAATCAGCCCTGCCCCTGCACTGTGAGCAGAGGTCAGGGCTGAGTCACAGTGGCAGGGCAGTGAAGCACTGGTAGCTTGCACTGCTGCTAGGTGTCCTCTGGTTATTACTCCAGTGTATATCAAGCACGCTGGATTCATATAAATAATTCCTAAGGTGGTACAGTGCACTCTCTGCCAACCTACTCACAGTGCCTCATCAGCCAGAACTGCACGTGTCTGCTTATGCAGAGAGGAAAATGGAAAAAGCAGTGCAAAGATGTGGACACAAAGTTTGTGTCTTACCTACCTCAGTGCACAAAGGGAGAGAAAAGAAGCATCAGGGTGAAGCCCTGATTTAGGATAGCCAAATCCAAAGAGAGGTGAGGTGGCACAGCTCCCTACTGCTGTGCACATGCCTTGAGCTGCCTCTGGTGTCAGCATATTCTGCTAGAGCCTGTATCAATTTGAGATGATGTGGGCAGCGAAGGGGAAAAAACATGCTAGAGAAAGAAAAGCCAAACACACAATACACTCACCCTGCTTTGTAGCCTCACCCTGAGTTACTGGTAGAATGGTTCTTCCGCTGACACCAGGATGGCTGGTGTCTGACACCACTTTGTAAAACAGCAAAAGTCACTGAAAAAATATAGCTCAGTTCTGGATCTATTACAAAAATTAAAATCCAAGCATCTGCTTGGATCATTTTGGGATTAGTCATCCCTCTCCAGGCTCTCTACACAGACACCCCATCTCCCCATTTTTTTCGTCCCATCTCCACAGAGCTGAGTTGTGTTTGATGTGCAACAGAGCAAGATTTGTGCTAAAATCAAAGAAAAAGGGGAAAAGAGCTGTAGCAGCCTGGAAAGGGTGCAAACAACTGGAGAGGCCAATGCATTTAGACATCCTACGTGAACAGTGCTAGTGCTGCGCGCTATCTCGCTGGCAAGCTCCCCGCTTGTCTGAGTGCTGACAGCCTTTCCAGCCTTGGCAGTTCACAAGGTGACGGTCCCTGAAGATACTTCTTTCCACTTACCAGTTTGTTTTTCCTTAGCTGCATAAATTTGGGCTCTGTTCTAGCAGTCACTAGCTCAAGAATATGACAATTAAAGATTAATGATAATAAATGCATTGAAAGTTGAAAATCCAGATTTCTGAATGTCCTGCCAGACATATTCATTTTTAAACCTTACCCTTGTGGTTTAAGACACCAGGCCAAGAGTGTCACTTTTCCCCAGCAGACTAGAAATGCTTTCTTCCCTTCAGCTGCTAGATAGTTTTGCGGGCTTATATATTTTTCTTTATTTAATTATTCAGAGTAATACATGAAACATTAAGCAGCTTCTTTCCATGAAGAAATGAGTGCTGCTTCCTGATGACAACACACTAAGTAACCTTAGTAGCAGGAATAAGGAAATGAGTTCCTAGAAATGAGAGGAAAGAGGCAGGGGAAAATGAGAGGAAAGCTCTGAGAAGCTAGAATTTGCTAACACAAGAAAGTTGAGACTTCATTTTGAATAAAGTAAACCAGCTGACCTGGGAAATGTTTTGTGAATTCTGCAAAAATTCTGTGACATAAAGGCAAAGAGAAGGAGACTTATAAATTTTAAAAGGAAAGTGTTTTCTGATAAGACTTTTGGACTGGAGTTTTTTCCTTCCTTGTCATTTGGCATAGACAAACATCCATGAGCTGGATCCACAGATGCAGTGGTGAGATGCCTACCACAAAGCTGTGTGTTCTCAGTGGTACTAATGCCATGTCAGTGATAAACTACCTTTCACCAACAGAAAGCTAAAGACTGAAGTCACTGAAAAAGGATACTCCAAGGCACAGTTCTTCCTGTGAAAGCAGCACCATGGATGCAACTTCCCACTTAGGCTCAGACCCAGGCAGAACAAACCCAGTGACCTTCCCACTGGCACCGCTTTGGATAAGAGCCTTCACCCTGCCCTTGAAAACTGAGGTAGGATTACAGGCAAGAGGATTTGCTGGTTTCTTGTTTTTATTTGTTGTAACACAGGGGTAAAATTATCTCTGTTTGATTATTTAAAGCTGCTGGCCGTGGAGATAATCTGCGCATTAGCAGCTGTAGGGTGGGTGGTTAGCATTTCTGAATTTGTAGCTGGAAGTAAATAGGGGATTTTGTGTAGCCCTTTAAAGAGGAAAACAGAGTGCCCAGCACCAAAGCCCTTCGCAGCCTGATGCTGAGGTTGTTTTATTGCTCCGCTACAATGAGAAATCCTTACAGTTACTGGTGAGGTGATGGGTGACCTGCCAGTCCCAGCTCCTGACATTCCCCCTCCTTGTCCAGGCAAAGACGACATGGAGCAAACAGATGATGAAGCATTAACTCCTGCGATTGCAACACATGTTTGCTTATGCCTTCCCAAAATGTCACCAATGACAAGAAGTATCACTCAAATCAGTAGGCCCCAGAGCTCAGTTGCAGAGCCATCAGCATGCTGTCATTAAACTAAACCACACTAACCTTTGGGGAAAAAAAAATAAAAAAAGAAACCTGCTTGGGCAACAGCATCTTTGGGAGAATTGGAACAATGGACCTAATCACTAGGTATAAATAGTTAGAGTACAAACACTGAAGGAAACAACTCTGACTACATTTACAATCTGATATTTCGCTAAACAGAAACAGTTTGGCTATTTGCATTTGTATGGCAGCCACAGCAAGCTGCTCCTTAAAGCAGCAAAACTTTGGTCTGCACATTTTGCTATCGATATTTGTAATTCTTCTCCTCCTACCTCCTCCTATCTGCTGCTGCGCAGCTGCTTTTCTGAAAAACGGGCTGGGAACCAGGGTGGGTCAGAGCAGTGCCAGGCAAGCTAGAAGGTTTAAAAAGAACAGACATCAACAACAAAGAGTAGGAAACTGATAAAAACAGAGTGAGGGATGCAAAACATCCCAGGACAGGAGTGACAAGAAGCAGAGATGCATACTTTTCTTACTAAAAATCTGCATCTGAAAGCTGAGGGGAACATCTTCACACTCACCAGACATGTACGCTACTATCTCTTCCTTTCTGCGTGACGCGAGAAGGAAGGAAGACAAACAACTTTAACATTACAGTTTAGGATATAATCTATTAAAAAAAATACAGTTTTGCCATCACCATACATGAAACTGCTTTCACATGGTATGTGACTGCACCCACCCTAGCAACCTCCACACAGCCATCAAAGCTGTGTGAAAGATCTTTAGGCACAACTGGTGATATCTGGAACATGTTAATAATATAGAATATATAGTTCCCTCAGCAGCTGTACTACTTTTCTCACAGTCTTTCCTAATTAACATACATTAAGGAGGTACCAACAACTGTAAACCCAAGGTCATGTTTAGTTTCCTTTTTAAACAAGGCACAGAATAAAACCGTCAGCATTGACAATGCTGCAGTCTCCTGTGTCGCACAACAGGCACTTCAAAGAGTTTCTTTGCCATAAGCCTTTTTTTTTTTTTTTTTAAATCACGGAAACTAATGGAATATGGCATCTTTGTGGAGTCAGCCTCTGATCTGCTTTGCTACCTCTCATTTCACCAATTCAGCCAATGCAAATCCTTCCCAGGTCTGTCAGCTACAAATGTGAGCCGCTTCCTGCCCCAGCCACCTCTCTGCCCTTCGTTTCCACCTGTCTCACTAAAATGAGCAGTCTGTTGGCTGCTCTTCTGGATGTGCATTTCTCAGTGTGATAATCCGCATTATAAAATATACAGTGATAAATTCATAAAAATTTTGCTTCCAAAGGCAAGCTTTAAAAACCATCTTAAGTAGCTCCCAACATTCCTGCTGCCATCTTTCCCTCTCTTTGAAAGCCACCTCTACTGTGAAAACAGTTTTTATGTCCTTTAGCAAATCATTTAAGACAGCCTTCACTGCTTATTACCTTAAGGAAGTTACAGGCTACATGGTCTGTACTGTCTCATGATGAGAAAAGAGACAGACAAGGCAAATGTTTTATTTATGCTTGAAAACTGGATGCAGAAAGATTTATAAATGGACTAATTTTAGTTAGTACTCTCATTTCATTAAAAAAGGCATGTCTTAAAACTAGTATACTGCTACCATGTGTATTATCAAATATGCCAAGTCTTGCTTGTTTTAAAGCTCCTTTGTTGGTTAGAGGATTTTTTAATTGTTATTATCTATCAAAAGCAATCCTTGGCTACTTATTTTCAGAGACTGTGCTGGAATAAAGCATGGGACAAAGGTTCTTCTTTCTGTTTAACTGGCCCAAAAGCATTATCCTAAGGGAGAAACATTTGGACCATGGCCTTTGTGCCTTATCTTGCAGCACCCTGGAAGCCAGCTCCTCCCTCCAAACTCATCCTGGAGAATCACTTTGCTGCTTGTTAAGTCAAAACCAGGGATCATTCACAGAACATGACCATTTAGATAATGGCTTTAACATTTATCTCTCCTTGAATGGTTTCTCCAGTAGCTGCAGAAATTAGATTCCTCACGATAAAGAGCAGATGCTGTACCTAGGAAGATTTAAAAAAAAAAAAAAAAAAAAAGAGTCTTCATATTTAGGCTAGATTTCAGTAGGGGCCAAAATTAAAGTGGAATCACTGGAAGGCTTCCTCTTAGGCAGGATCCCAGTTCACGCACTCCGAGATGACTCCACAGCACAAACTAAAGCCTGGAGATTTGCTTCAGAAGCACATTCCTGATCCACACTCATATGGTAAAACCTAGCAAGTCCAGAAATACTGACTTCATCCTTCTGGAGCTCAGTAAACCAAACACTGAGTACCTCAGTTTCTTCTGCAGATGCCAGTATCATAGACAGAATCATCAGCTGTCTCCCTTCATCCTCATTTTCTCTTCACCGACCGGTAATAAACGTAGTGAAGTGTATGCCTCAGAGCAGCTCCAGAATAAGCAGCATAAACCCGCCTCCAAGATCCAAAGCTACCTCCAAGATCCGAAGAATCAACCCTCCTCCTTATACACAAGTTTGCTTGCAGCCTCTTAATATTTTTGATTTCTTAATATTTTTGACCCAAATTCCAAAGAACCGCTTTCCTCACCTGAGCGGTTTGGTCTTGCATATGCTCTCTAGGCTTTGAGCTTCCCTTTCCTGACAGACAAGCAGCACTCTACACCCTAGTTCTCTTCATCCCACACCTCGATTTCGGCAACCTCTCTTTGTCCTCTTAATGAAAGTCTGACGTGCTTTTGCTCCAGACAGCACCACAGCGACCAAAACAGGAAAAAATAATCACATTGCTCTTCTCCCGGTTTTTCCTTCTTCAACTCTTAGTTTCAGACATCTTCCTTGACTTTGGCATATAAATATATGTACTTTGACTTTGCCCTGAATACACAGGACTCAGCCTCTCAATCACAGGAGCCCTCATTTCCTAAAAAAAGACAATTTTTCTTTCTTTCCTGTGCCCAGATAAGGCTTGAGAAGAGGCCCCTTGACACTCTCCCATTGCTCTGATATCTGTGGGACCGTGACAGATGCTTTCTGGCTATACCCACATCAGCAGGCAGAGCAGATCCAGGGAGAAGCTGACTCCCATAGTTGCACATTTTGGTGTGTGCACTTGTTTCACTGTAGCCTATCTCTAGGCCAGACCCAGGGATCAAGGGGCCATTTGTGACCAGGCTGTACTAAGTGACTCCTGGAGCAACTTCTTCCTAGGCAGGATCCCAGTTCATGCACTCTGAGACGACTCCACAGCACAAACTAAAGCCTGGCCAGGAGATTTGCTTCAGAAGCACGTTCCTGATCCACACTCATACGCTAAATTAGACATACCCATCTGTAAAGTAGGCTTGGGCTTTTGGGGTCCCTACCACATCTTTCAACTGCATCCTCCACTTTCACACCTGACCCAAGCAAAACAAATGTTCTTCCAAACAGTAGCAGGTTCCTGTTCTGTGTGCCCAGAGGGAGGATGGGATCCCTAGCTACTACCACATCATTTGTAACCTTTTCTTCTGCTCTTCCACACCTCTCCTGTGATCACTTTGCCCTCTCCATGCTGCCCGTGTAAGTTAGCATGACAGCTCTTTGGCTCCTGGACACTTCATTTCAGCTGTGCAGAGGAGTAAAGGTTTGTGCCAGCAGACACTCAGGGAGCCTAGGCAAGCACCAAACATGTCGCCTGGACATTTTTAAGGATGTGACTCCTCCAGCAGAAAATGGGTGCCCATTTTGGGATATCATGCTTGTAAATGATGGATTTGTGTGGGTTGAAGTTTGCCACATGTCTATGCTTGAGGCCAAAGGGAAAGGGGAGGGAAGAAGAGAAGTGACACTTTTCCTCTCTTCCAGATGAAAGGAAAATGGGAGGGGGGAGAGAAAAACTGGGAACTAAGCCCCTTATTAATTAATGCATGTTTTGAAAAAGAAATGCAACTGTGCACTCCTCTTGGTTTCTAGGAGCATTAGTGACCTTAATAATTCATGTTTATGCAAGCTGCTTATAATTTTAAGTAGTTGTTTTGTGCAGATTTTGTCCATTGAATTTAACAGAGATGAATATATCTAACTGTGAAATAATGTTGGCCATAATCCTCAAAAGGAAGCTTTTCAGAAAAAAAAAAACCCCACCCTACAGTGTTTTAATAAGGATAAACAAAATTTACAGCTTTGTGTGAAATAATTTTGCATCAGTTCCTGATATACACAATGTGAGAAGGAAAAATATTTTTTTTTCCCCCAGGTTCATCCTTTCCCTTTCCTTCTCATGTTTTGGCAGCTTTTCTAATGCCATAAAGTTTCATTGTTTCTCAAGCATGTAATCAGTGTCTCCTGCCTGTTTGCTTTTCTTCATCCCAACAGGAGGGTAAGAGGACAGCAGCGGGGAGGATTACTTTTACCAAAGTGATTAGGACAACTCAGAGACAGGTATAGCTTCTGACACTACCTTTAAATTTGTATTTGGGCTCCTGCAGTGCACAGTGCTCTGCACAGACACACTGGACTGTTTCTGTGTACACTGTGGCCCAAGGAGAGACTTCCTCATTCCAGGCTCACAAGCACCAGCCATGGACTTGCATGTCCTTTAGGACTGCACTTCAGAAGGTGGCCCAGACTGAGCAGGACCTTATAACTGACCCACCAAGTAGCCAGAAGAACGCAGGCCTGAAGCCAGAAAAAGCAGCTGCCTGTAGTCCTGAATGTTTTCATAAGCCTTTCCTGATATGCCAAATCAGACGATCCCTACACATTCTTCATTGAAACAAACAGGTCCAGGAAAATCTCAGATCATGTTGTGTCAATACATTTAGACCGCATTTTACACCACCGTGTCAGAATTTGGCCAGACTGTGGGAGAAGAGAGAGCCTGCTCTTTCATGTGCAGCTTCGAGGAGCAGACAGGGACACTGTTGTGAAGAGTCACTTCTCCTGAGCACTGGCACGTCCGTGCAGATCACCACCTTGCCTTGTATAGATTGGCAGCTCTTTTTTAAAGATTCTTGCTTGGATTTTAGCCTGATTCCATTTCACAAAGTTTTTATTTGAGAAAAACAAACAAACAAAAAAAAGGCACCTCATTTAAACTGGAATCCTAATTTGTCTTTCAACATGAACTGCCAAATGCAGGTTCCAGCCGCACCTCCTAGCAAACAGAAACATTTCTGTCCAGGGAAGACGAAGAGTGAACCAGCACAGCAGTGCCAACAGCTGAACACAATAAACAGGCACTGGAATAAAAAGAAGACTCTGCTAAAGAGACTCAGTCCAAAGGCTTTTTCTTCCATGTTTGGTCTGGGTGTAGCAGAAATGGACTCCAGTGGATCATTTTCTCACAAATAAGGGACACCAACACTTGCAGAAACACTGAGAGCAGCAGGGCCACCTTCATGGCAATCTTTAGAGATACCAGGGCTTGACACACCAGACACTCTCCACAGTCCATGCAGCAGAGCAAAGTACAGGCAGTTGTAAATCAAAATGAGGTTTAAGGCAAATATCACATCTTTCACAGAAAAGCTTGCATTCAATTTTGAAAGATTAACAGCTGTTCCTGTTATGTATCCAGCTCCCATCAAGTTATCCTTTCAACTAACAATTAAACAAACAAACCAAAAAAAAATGTAATTGCCTTTAGCAGCTCACAATAGTTTTTAGATGGAGTTCCACCCCTCTCCCTCCCTCACAATGAGAATATAAAACAGTGAATACAGGCAGAGTCCTATGAGTCCCTGATGATATCATTGCCAGCAGCTAAAACATGCCTAATAAGCTGATTATCAAATAGTACATGAAGATTAAAAGTTTCCTAGCCTTTTCTATATTTCTCTCTTTGCTTACAAGACCCAAACTAATAGTTTGACTCACTATAGATGAGATGCTGGCACCTAGGACAGTTAGACTCTGACCTGAGCTCCATCACATTAGACTTTATCTCCTGTTCAGCACAAGACCATCCCTATGGATAGATGCCAGTCTTTTTTCCAACCAGTAGCACTTCTTGCTTTCCATCTATTATTGCTGTGCTATTATCCTATCTCTATGGGAAATTAGAAGGCCACAGATAAAATCCTTAATCACAAAACAGTCTATTTCAAGGCAAGACTTCCTCCTCATAGACTCCACTTTGCTAAAGTCTTAGCATACAAAGAAGCGGCAGCTATTTTATTAGAGGAAGATTCCAAAGAATAAACAACTATCTGAAGGGCTTTCCATGTATTTCTCATGCCAGGCCACCATTTCTGACACTTGCAACCAAACCCACATCCACAAAAGAAACATGTAGGAGACACGGGCCTTAGGACTAATGAACAAACTTCGAGGCCTAGTTCAGCATGGAAAACTGTGACCATGATAGTCAAACCTCACCCTAGCTCAGGCCACCACATGCTCCTTGCAGGAGGGCAGGTGCAGCCTCTTGGGCAGGTTACAAGCTTCTCACAACACAAACAGTGATTTCACATCCATTAGCCTGGAGCATTCAAGCTGCAGGCACACTGAGAGCTCTGCAATTAGCCACATGGCTCTTAAGATGAATGATCTTTATATAGTTATAATTGCAGTCAATTACCTTCCCATTAGAATACATTTTAAATAAATATACCTATAAAATACTGAATGCTTTAATAAAATGTTCTCTGGACAAATACAAGTAGCTCATTGCCAAGAATCAAAACTCACTGGAGAGGAAGAATGCTTTAACTGTGATAGCTCTAGACTGCTAAATGGAATTCAAGGAATCTCTGTTACGTGGAGAATAGATATGGCAGAAAGGAGAAAAAGTAAGCCTAAAAACATCAAGAAATAAAATCTGTGGCCAACGCTTGTATGACCAATGGAAACCTAACAACACACATTTGCATTAGAATAGTTTAATAAATAACCACTTCACACCTGAGAGGAGATAGATCACTGCTGAATGAGGTGGGCCATGTCCCAGCCCAGAGTCCAAGCCCCATCACACGGGAGAAGACATTTCTTTGCTCAACTCCACAGCATCCAGGGGAGGACCTGAAAGCAGCTCAGCAGTGAGGGGGAGATGTTTTGCTTTTCTGCTGCAAAATGTAGAAGTTAAAAGGGTGGGGAGGATGATTAAAGGAAGGGTAATATAATCTGTGCTGCTGGAGTCTGGAAGGCAAATGCAGCTTGGCTTAAACTCAGCCCACCCACTTGTTTCTATCCACAGATAAACGTGGCGAGCACATTCCCAGCAGAAATACCTGCAAGTGCTCAAGCACGGAAAAACAGCACTGCAGATTTGGGATACAGAAGACTGAGAGATAGGTAAATTCATCACTCGTGAAAGTCCTGAGTCCTTTAAAGCCAGTCCTGTTGGGAAACAGGTAAGAGCACGAGATTGGGATTAATATTTTAAAGCAGAGCAGCTGGTTAATGTTTAATACCTGTCCCACTTGTCATCTGACATCCTTCACATTGGGAGTTGAGCATGACTGAGACAAGGACTTTAGTCTTTACTCTGAGATCAGTGGCTAGCAGTGATCCTGCCAACCGTGATGAACGGTGCCACGATGACCGGGCCATCCTGCTAGCAGATATGGCTACGGCCGGTGCCACCAGCCACGACTGCAAGGTGAGCTGCTCAGGCTGCGCCATTGCAGCTTTAGACTTGCATTCAATGAACTAAGGCTTTTCCTTGTATGTTTTGGCACAGCTATGAGATGAAAACTCTTAAAATCCATACTGTTTTGAAGTTTCCTTTTGATCTCTGATTGTACTGAGAAACACATAAATATCTGCATAATTACGTTCCTCGGTCATCTCGAGTCCACCAAGACTGCTAAAATTTATACCCTGCTATTAAAGCTTAACTTATCCCGTGCAACTGGGAGGTCGCTTTTGCTCCAGGAGTGGAGAGTGTAGCAGTGTGTTAACCCTTACTTGTGCTCAGATCACCAATTTACACACTACTATATACATATATATATATATATATATGTATATACACATATAAATATAGAAGGAGGTATGGAGAAACTCTGATCCAAGAGGGCACAGGCTGTATCTCACTAGTCTGTCCCAGAAAGCTGAGGCTGGGACATAGGCTGCTCCTAAATGTACAGATAACTTGCAAATCAGATGCTGATACTGGTAGAATGCTGATAGATGTTATCTAGTGAAGACGCCCATGCATTCACGGCCGTCCAGGCAGATGGGCTGCTGCTGTGAAGATCTGTAACAACTGGGAGGCTGTTTTCACTGGACAGCAGCACAAAACAGGGCAAGCTCTGCACCGGTGGTTTAATTGGGCCGACCTCTGTCAAACCTTGGGCCAAAGTTTGTTTACCCGGAATTTTGCAAAGAGCGAGGCGAGCATCAAAGCTCGCCTTCGTTTTGTAGGTCAGGAATGCTTTTGGGCTGGCACGGTGTCAGCTTGGATTTATTCTGCAAAGTGCACTTTAATTTTTCATTATAACAGCACCTACAGCCTTTGATTGAAATAAATAATGAACCAATTCATATCATGAATCCAAGAACTGTTCTCTTCTAGTCCCCATCACATTTTGGATTTTCTTTCTGGTGACAAGTGTTAATGCATTTATGCCCTAGTTTCGCACAGTGGATGTTACAATTGAAGTGTCAGGAAGGAAGGCTAGGGTGGTTTTTTTCAGGTTGCTATAGTCAGACTCAGCAGTCCATTTTGGATGAAAACATCACAGCAGAACACAGGTTGAAAGAAGATGGGATTTTAAACAGCACAGCTAAAGTCTTTGTGCTGTATATGATAAAAATGTAATACTGAATAGGCTTTTCCCCAGACTGAGACTAGGATGATGGTTCCACTCTATAAAATTATGCCTTATTTTTTTTGTGGAATGGAACAAGTTTCACAAGTCTTTCATATAGTTAGAGATTCTGCTTTTTTCACTCCCCTCATTTTTCAATCCTGCTCCTTCTGGAAATTCCCACAGCACCAACCACGAGAGGTACTGCTACATTTTCAAGAATGCATCTGTCCCTTCCCTGTAATGGGAAGCCCAAAGCAGTGCCCACCTTTGCTTTCTCCTAAACAAAAATGGCCAAAGTCAAAACCCAGTGGGATGGGTTTTGACCATCCCACTTATCAGACCTTATCTTTGATTTGAACCATTTTGACTGTGTGAATCATTATAATTTTGATGTGCACAATTACTCACTTGGGGGAAAAAAAAAAATCTATTATCAAAAGTAGCCTTACTGTCATTGCAAAGTTTTGTCAAATTAGCCTAATACAATTCGATTTCAAGAGGAATTTAGATGAAGCACACACAATAAATCCTGCATCCCACCCAGAGTAGTAATCCCCTTTGCAAACTGTACTGTACAACACTGCAGAGAAAGTTAATAAAATGCTGGCCAAATCAAACTATAATGAATTTAAAGCACAACTGGCATAGCTTACAGCAGTCCTCTTCCAGCATATTTGGGAGGCTGTCCCAAAGAGGAGCCATTCCAAGTGGGCAGGCAAAATAGAAGAAATATTGGATTGTGGAATTCCGCAACCTCAGAGCTTTGCTGTTCCCATCTCCCTTGCAAAGCTTTATAATGTTAAAAAATAAGACAGCAATGTTAGGATATTGATGCTAAAGTAGGAGCCTTTATAAACTGTAAAATGATAATTATTTTATTCCAGGGAGTAACCACAAATTACATTCACCCAAACCGCCTTTTCATTGCTGGAAGCTGCTGCTGAAAGACCACAGATTCTGTCCTAGATGACAACAGATTGCATGCAAATTTCAGGCTCGGTACAGTGGTGACTGCACAAGATATAATGTCTTGTGACACGGGGAAGGTCAGATTAGTCTATCTGACCTTCAAGCTAAATTTAATCAATTTAGTGGTGTACATTAATATCACATTTTTTTTTAATTAAGACAACATAATATAAAGAACAATATTGTTCAGCCCATTGCATATCTCTATTAAAATACTATATTCATCTAATGTCTTTTGTATATGATCTAATAAAATTAGCCAGAAAAGCTGTTACTGTAAAGCAAGGGTAATATGAGGAGAAAGCTGAGCCTCACCAAAGTGAGCCCACTGCACTTCATCCAACCCCAGCGGGCTCGGCAGGGCCAGGCACATCCGTCAGGAATAAAGAAACGGGAAAAGCTTAAGGATCATAGCACGACTCACAGACCTCCTGGAACAAAAAGCAGTTATTAAAATGATAGTGTTTCAACACCAGCGAAACCTACATTACTCATTCAGCAACGTTCCTCTTGCTCCATCAGCAATAGGTACGTCTGAGTCAGCAGTGCACACGCTGCCCGGCACGGCGCAAGGGAGTACCATGCTCCTCCACACTGTGCACAATAGCCACCTCTCACATGGACAAGTGGCTCAAACTCAGAAAAAAAATGCTCTTTTCTGCTATCTCTCTCTGGATATATTAATCTATGTACATATTCCTGTTTATGTTATGAGATGTATGCCATAAAAAAGCCTACAGGATGTGCATTGCAGCCAAGTTAATATTGCTGTTGGAACCTCAGACGCTGCATTTCCTGCCTTCATGGTGCCCAGTTAAAACTTGTATTTATTTATTCTTTTTAATTCTGCATTTGTCTAATGGAATCTTATTTTGGAGACAGTAGCAACATTTAGAAACAGAATACCACTTAGGACAGAAACATATAGAAATACAACAAAGAACTGTACTTTAGCAATAATATTCAGAAATGATTTTAGAAATGCTCCTGCACTTTAAGACCTGTCTTTACACTTCCATGGAAAAAATCCATAGCTTTTGAGTCAGGCCAATCCAGAGGAGCTTTCAAAGATTGAAGTGTGCTTTATACAAGATTACCATTAAAATAGAGCTTTTATTTGTCTCTTTATTTAGGTTTTAAAGGGAGTAAGGGAAGAAAAGTTTTGCTTAAGAAAAAGATAAGAGAGAAAAAAAAAAGAAAAAGCACTCAAGCATTCCATAAAACTTGCAGAGCTGAGCTAAGGCGGATTTTAGGTCCACTCCTTCCCTTGCAAGGAGGCAGCACCTGCTACATGCTGCCAAGCCCGGGCAAAGCCATTGCCACATGTGCCTTTAGGCAGAGAGGAGGCCTCACACTTGACTTGGCCTCAACACTCCTCACCCCTTTGGAAGGGCTCTGAAGTCTCCTCCTAACACAGACTAGACGCTCTTGCACCAGACCCGACTCCTGCCCAAAGCCACTCCTTTGAAGCTACAGAAACCCCAGCAGGACACTGGCTGCAATATCAGACAGCGGCTGCAATAAAGCCACGCAGCTCTAAAGCCCTTTTAACTTTGGCCCTCAAGACACACGGACCAGGTTTCACTGGCATTGCCAAATAGGCCCCGCGAGCAGCAGGTACCTGCGACACAAGGTTCCATCACAGGAGCAGTGAGGGCTCTCCAAATGCTGGGGGAGCCTTGCTGAAGGCATCCAGGCTCTGGCATCCTTTTTACCTTTGAGCAGCCCTGACGAGGTGCCCCAGACAAACTGTTTCCTTTGGTTGGAAGACGGCAAAGCCTGCCCTGATCTGATTCACCTTTATCTGGAGAGTCACAACCTTGGCCTCGCGCGCCCTTGTCCGCAGCCAGCCCCAGAGGCTGCACCCAGGGGAACGCAACACAGCAGCAGCCGGTGCTGGCTCCTTCGGGAGTATCCATCCCTTGGGTTTGGGGGGCAACAGAGGATTTCCGTTAACGGTTTTGAAAATCCATAGGATAAAAAGAGGAAGAAAACACCCAGTGACAACAACATACCGATACACAACTGTACTTCACCCACAAAAAGCTCACCTGATTGCCAACATGTCCATTTCTTGTCAAGCAGTTGAAAACAGCTGCCTTTGCAAGCTCATTAGTGTAGGAATCGGGGCAAAAATCGGGTGGCAAGTGTTTTCAGCATTGCATTCACCTGACATCGTTGTAAATGGAACACAAGAAAGCCCCAAATGGAAAGACTTCTTTTAATGGAAAGCTCTTCTTTTAACCCCCCAAATTTTGCATCCTACTTCTGTAAAATATTTCAGAGTTCTGCAAAAGTGAAAGAAAATAGATATCCTCTAGGCTACACACTAGATGTTTTCACAGAGAGAAAAGACTTCAAAGCCACACTTTGCACCCTGTTTGCTTTCAGGCATTTTGAGTTTTGCAGGCTTGCTACCCTAGCAGCACTGCAGTTAATTCCTCCACACAACAGGGACTTCAGCTACTCAGAAGAGAGTTTCTCCAGTGGGATAACCATGTAAGACAGGGAGAAGTCACTCCAAAAATGGCCACGATTGCAATCCAGAGAGGGATTAGCACAATATTAACAAGCAGGTGCGCCCAGGACACAGAAAGGAGGTTTTTCAGAGCACACTGGCACACTGCGGGCAGCTGATGCCAGGGCAGGACAAGTACCTGTCCCCAGTGAGGCCACCTGGGTCCCCCAGCTTTTGTGTCAGACCCCCACGAGCTCACAGTGCTTCCCTGCTCCGAGGTGCCTCTGACCACTCTGCACACAGACACGCTCTCCAGACAGACGGAGAGAGACTCTGGCAACCCATTGAGAGAAACCCATGAATGTTGCAGTTCATTAAAAGGCTACCGAGGGAAGCCAGGTTAACGAGGCAGGCTCTATTAAGCCTATTTATAGCTTTATGGCACCTGCAAAGGGGACATCAGTGCTTGCTGGCGCAAAGTATAATGGTCAGAGAGCTACACATAGAGACAGGTTTAATGAGAGCACCCGAGGCCACCTGGCAGAGAGGCCACCCGCTTAACTCCAGCATTTGAGGTCAGCTCTTGATGTTTTCCTCCTACATATCTCAGCCACAACTGCTCCAGGGCTTACAACACTGCCTTTATCACAGCCCGCTTTGTGCAGGCGAGAGTATTCAATAACATGCAGAGCTACTTTCTGATGATTCGGGGGAAAAAAAATAAAATCAGCCTGATGATTCGGGGGAAAAAAAATAAAATCAGCCAGATGTTTCATGCTGTCTGATTTTATTAGGCTGCTGCATACATGGAATGGGGGATAGGGGGAGTTAGGTGATAGCCCCCCGCTCTCACTCACTTCCCAGGTCCTGCCCCACTGCAGGACAGTAACTCACAGTCAGGACACAAGCTAATGCCCGGGGCAGGGGAGATGCCTGGAAACATCAGAGCAGGTGATGCTGTCGGTTGCACGCAGCGAGGGGAAGGCTGGGTCGGGGTACGAACCTCACTGGCCCTGGGGGCTGGGAATTGGGTCCTGCCGGGTCCAGGGGGTGCAAACCAGTCCTCCCAAGGGATGTGGTCCGACTGACCCTGGAGGGATGAGCGCGACTGAGCTGTGGGAGCACCCATTGACCCCACGGCATGAAGTCCTGCTTGCCTGGGGGAGACACCCGGTGGCCCCCGGGTCTCGCCCCCCGCCATGCCGGAGAGACGGAGCTCCCCAACCAACCCCGGGGACAGCGACCAGCCCGGAATCCCCCGCCCGGGCGCTCCGCGGAGGTCTCTGCGCCCGCGGATGGCGGGGAGAGCGAGGAGAGAGCGGGGAGAGAGGAGAGAGCGAGGAGAGAGCGGGGGAGAGAGGAGAGAGCGAGGAGAGAGCGGGGAGAGAGGAGAGAGAGAGGAGAGAGCGGCTCCGGCATCGCCGTCCCCGCGGGAGGGACGCGGCCGTCCGTCCGAGACCGGGGCCGGGCGCCGCCTCGGGGCACCGCGGGGAGGTCGCGCCCGCCGCGCCCCGCGCTCCGCACTCACCTCGGCGGGGCCGGGGCTCAGCCCGACACCTGCGGCCGCCGCCGCCGCCGCGCTGCCCGCCCGGCCCGGCCCGCGGAGCGGCGAGGGGCGGCCCTACGGGGCGGGGGGAGCGGCGGAACTTTCCGCCCGCCCGGGCCGGGGAGCCGCGGAGAGACCCCCCCGCGCCGCGACCGGGCGGCGGCTGGAGGGGCCCCCCCAGCCCGGCTGCAGCTCCCGCCCCCACGAGCCGCGCGGCGCTGGGCAGGGAGTCGGTGTTGTCGGTGTTGTCGGTGTTGTCGGTGTTGTCGGTGTTGGTGTTCTCACGCGCTCCGGGATTTGCTCAAGTCTTCAAGTATTTTCCTGGGTACCTCTTTTACCTTCTGTCCCCAGTCAGCAGGAAGTGCTGCTTGCAGAAGAGTGATTTAAATGAACAGCGAATTACCTGTAAAGGAACAAAAACAAGTTAAAATATATCTTTTTTAAAAAAAATCAATTTCTTTTCTTTTCTCTTTTCCCCCTCTTTTCTCTCTCTTTAGTAGAAACTTCAGGTTATTGAAATTAAAACTCATTTTTTCAGGGCTTGTTTGTTTGCTTTTCCAGGCTCACTCCTCCTCGCCACCACTAAAGGAAATGGTCAGCAGCTCTGTTTTCCTTCAAGCCCAGTTCTCTTCCTGACTCATGTCCTGGGACAAGGCTCCAGGAATGGGTTTCCAGGAATGTAGGGCTAAACCAAGGGCCACTCCAGCATCACTGAAGTACTGGCTTGATTCAAAGCTGTGCCAGGCGGTTGCATTTCAGTTTGGTCCAAGGTCTGGCAAGGGGTGCCACAAGGTAGGTGTGTGATTCCTGCCAATGAAGACGGCTGCAATGGACAGCCACGTGCCACCCCACAGCAGGCAGTGCAGTTGGGGGCACCATCTCCCTCCGTGTCTTTCCTCCTGCATCATCGTGCTGTGGCATGGCCCAGGGAGGAGCCCTTAATGCAGCCCAGAGCTTGCTGAAATTTCACTGGTAACAGATTTTGGAGCACTCCAGATTTTGGAGCACCCTCACGATCCCAAGTCATGCTGTCCCATGCCAGCCCTCAGGGCCGCTTGGCTGACCTTCCTGGGCACAGCTCCCCCAAAAGCAGCACAGTGTGAGGTGGATTTGATCTCCTTAGGTGATTTTCCACCTTGTTTCTAGGGACTTGACTTTGAACAATCCTCAGCTCATTATTTATCCCGGTGAGAACAGCAGTGCTTACAAATGACTCCTCTCCGCTCCCGGAGAGCTCTCCCAAAAGCAAGATGGATGGCGGGGTGAAGCAAGAGAAACTCCAGGTTATTCCCTTTGACTCCCAAGTTCAAAACTGTGATTATCTTCTGGTAGGACACAGAAAATCCTCAGAGCTCCCACAGCAGAAACAAGCAGCCACCTTGGGACAGCTGCTCAGAATGCAGACCCTTATTTCAAAGCAGGGCTGTCCCCTGTGATCGATTCTGGCAAGGTTTAAGAGCCAATAGTCATGCAAATGTGATGATTAGATGCAGCAGCAGCATGTGCAGCAGATTTATATATATATATATATAAAAAGTAGGCACCAACTTCAGATTATCTGTTATCTTCTTTTTTTTAAAGGTCCAGTCTGCCTATACAGCACATGCCTAAAAGCAGGGGGCAGATTATGCCTGAACCCCTTCTTATTCAAATCAGAGCAAGTCTGTTTCTTTCAGGGATGTTAACACTGACACAGAAGCAGAATGAAAAGCGACTTCACTTTCTCTTCCTTATCCTCTTACGGTATCATTTAAATCTCTCCAAAGTCCGTCATACGCGTTGCCCCCCTTTCATACGGCTGTTGGGAGCTCATGCTCCGAGATGCTGCAGATTTGGAGCTCCTGCTGGAAAGCCCAGGGCTTCTGGCAGGATTTTGCTGTGGAAGCAGAGCTGATACTCAGAAATAAGGTTTTTAACTAAGCAGCTTCATTGGCAGCTGCTGGCATTTGCTTCATGATATAAATCAGTCATCACTTGTATCTTTGGCTAGCAGGCCAAAAGGTAGGAAAGATGCCGTACATTATGTGCATTGGGTTTATTTTTCAGGTCCCCGTTGAAAGGTCATCTTTATCTACCACTGGAATCAGTAATTCTTGAAGCTGCCAGAAATATTTTACATTCTTCCCTTCCACATCTGAGGAGCACTATTGCCTTCTGCTCTTCCTGAAGGTTATGTGCCTATCATGCAGCGTGAACATCAAAATCCCAATTAAATGTGGGTTCATGAGTGTGGGTCAGCTTCTGTGATACGTGTATTTTGCATCCTGGTCAGTTGTCAACAGGATCAGGATCATTTTGTGTGTTTGTGTGTTTCCTGGTGAGTGGCTGGGTAGAGATCAAGTATTTTTCTTAGTGTTTTCCACATAGAGTGCCCCAAATTTCATTTTCTTTTGCTTTAGATAAGGAAGCAGAAGAGGTTCCTGGAATGCAGAAGACCCTGGAAGAAAAAGGGGAGAATCCAGGAAGCAGGAAAAAGATCAGATGAAACATAAGGGGACATAATATTCAGTTTCAGGCATTCGAACGCTGCTCAGGTTATACAGCCTTGTCCTCTTTATCAGCAGAACTAAGTTTGAGTGAAAGCTGGAGTACTTTCAAAGTTGTCACAGAGCAGGTTTTAGTCATGCTAGTGGCAACATTTTATCCCACTGCCAGCTTGAGAAATCTGCAGTTTTGTCACATTTTCCCAGAGCAAGCAGGATGCTGTGCCCCTGACCTGTGCCACCAAGGCATCACCCTGACCATGTCCCTTGCACCCTGGAGGCATCCAAGTGACATGCAGCAAGCAAGGCAGATCTGCTGAGCTCTCCCTGCCCTCAGCTCACCCTGAAACCCCAGATGCTGAAGTTGCTCATATTACTCCAAACTTCCTCTGTAGATGATTTGGTGACATTTTGGTATAGTTTAGTGACAGCTCTGATCCTGTGAACAAAGGCGTTAGGAAAAGAAGAAAGTACAAATCAAAATAAAGCATCTTCCTGCCCAAGGGGTGCACAAAGTAGGACAAGACTTCCTAAGTGTTGGGGACCACACTCTTCCTGGGATAGAACGAGCTAAGTCATGACTTTGTCCCAGAAGCTTCCAAAATCCAGCCCATGGGTTAAAGAAAAATCCAGTCCAGCTCCTGGTAAGCTGGGAGCTCTGCTGGCAAGGCAGGTATTTTCCTGTGTTTCTTGGTTTTCCTGGAAGCAAAACCAAGACCCTTCATCTTTATACTGCTTCTCTTACCTGCCCTTTCTACAGACATACATATACATGTTAGCTGCGATAAAACAGAGCATGAGGACAAGGTGGCACTGACTGTACTATTATAATTTCTGGTTGGAAGGAGACTGAAATGAACAATCCTGTTGATTTCCTTGTCTGCATGGAAAAATTAACTAGCATGATTGCAGTAACAACCTAGAATTATCTTAGTCCTCAGGTGGACACTTTGTTCCAATTTTACTTGCAAATAATTACTCTCAAAGCAGAGCAATTTTCTGCAACAACCATATCTTGCTCTGAAAGAGCATCTGTCTTTACAGCTTCCACTGAATGCAGCCACGGCCCCGCTCTTTGCCTTGCATGGGCAAAGCCCGAGAGGGAATACATGTTGCCCATGTTCCCACTGCAACATATTGCAGCAAATAAGAGACTGAAAAGGCTGAATGGGAGAATTCTCCAAAAAGTTGGATGAAGCCACACACAGAATATAAAAAACATTGCAATGTTTCTTATACGATGACTTTGCAATGGCTTTAGTTTGTGTCAGCTGTTGCAAATGGGCACAACAAAAAGAAATAGTGGTGTGGATCCAACCCTTTTTATGCCGTCTTTTGTAGTCCATCTGCATCTTCACAGCAAAGGAAAAATGAGCTAATAGCTATGGATCTATCAGCAGAGATTTGTCTCCATTTACACCCTTCTCCCTGCATTTAACTGCTGGCCTTGCTATGATGCAGAGTTCCCCAGACACCATGGATTTCTCTCAGAGCCCCGAAGCAGGTCGCCACTAGGAACTTCTTAGTTTAAACTGGCATCAAACTTAAAAGAGCAACTTATCATCTGCCCCAGACAGATCAAGCAGATGGTAGTGGGTGGGGGAAGATCCAAAAATGCTGCTATCAACAAGATCTGAACTTTAAAGTGAAAAAATATACACCTGGACATTTTTACTGAAAATGCCTTGTGGATACTATCCATTAAATTATTAATCATCTGCTGCAAAAATCTGAGTTACATACTCTGCATAAGTATTACCTTAACAGACTAAAATAAGTCAATGGTAACAACTTCAGTGTTTCTGATTTAAACATTCAGCTATCTCTCTTCACACAAACATTCGTTTTCCAAGCTCCTCAGAATAAAAACCTCTCCAAGATTATTTTACAACATCAACAAGATACGATTCTCTAAAATATCTCATAGAATCATAGAATCGTAGAATGCTCAAGGTTGGAAGGGACCTCTAGAGCTCATCTAGTCCAACCCCCCTGCACACGCAGGGTCACCTAGAGCACGTGGCACAGGACTGCATCCAAGCGAGTTTTGAAGATCTCCAGAGAAGGAGACTCCACAACCTCTCTGGGCAGCCTGTTCCAGTGCTCTGTCACCCTCACTGTTAAGAAATTTTTCTTTAAGTTCCTGTGGAACTTTTGGTGTTTCAGTTTGTGGCCATTACCTCTAGTTCTGTCGGTGGCCACCACTGAAAAGAGACCAGCACCATCCTCCTCACTGCCTCCCTTGAGGTACTTATAGACACTGATTAGATCCCCTCTCAGCCTTCTCTTCTCCAGGCTGAACAGGCCCAGCTCCCTCAGCCTCTCCTCATAGGGCAGATGTTCCAGGCCCCTGATCATCCTTGTAGCCCTGTGCTGGACTCTCTCCAGCAGCTCCACATCCCTCTTGTACTGTGGAGCCCAGAACTGGACACAGTACTCCAGATGCGGCCTCACCAGGGCTGAGTAGAGGGGCAGGATCACCTCCCTCGACCTGCTGGAAATGCTCTTCTTAATGCACCCCAGGATTCCATTGGCCTTCTTGGCCACAAGGGCACACTGCTGCCTCATGGTCAACTTGTCGTCCACCATGATGCCCAGGTCCCTCTCTGCAGAGCTGCTCTCCAGAAGGTCCGTCCCCAGCCTGTACTGGTGTCTGAGGTTATTCCTCCCCAGGTGCAGAATCTTGCACTTGGCCTTTTTCATCTTGGCCATCTCTTCAATATGCCTTCCAAAGTCATCACATGCCTGGATTTCAGCAGTCTAGGATATGTTAGATCAAATTTACCTATTAAAAACAATTGCCTGTAGGTATATTTGCAGAAACCAAACAGTTTGCAAGATATAGGTATGAAAAATCTAAGGTGGGTTTTAATGATCTTCATAGAGCTTCTCATCAAAACCTGCTTTTTCCCCCGATTTCTTTAGCAAGTCAGTCATTCTACACTTTATATTACTATACACCTATCACTATATATGTGAAATTATTCTCACACACCTGCTCCGATGCTTATTATTTTTCTTTGCTGGAATAATTTTTGGAATTCTTGGATTTCTATTTTTAGGTTGTCAGTCCGCATCATTCTCCTCTCTGCCTATAGCAGAGCTCCTCTGTAGTTTATAATTGATGAGATTTCATTGTTAAGTACTTGGGTACATGCACAGCATCATTTACTAAAGCACCTTTTAAAGCTGAACATGATTTTTGCACAAAAATCCGTATCTGCACATGCCTTTTGGAGAAAGCAGCATATTTTATTTACAGTGATTGTTGAATTCTCTGTGTGCTGTCTCAACAGGATAGTAAGAAAGGCGCTGAAGAAAGCTTTTCTTGCAGAAAGCTGGCACCAAGGACTTATAAAAATCTGTATAAAATCTGTGCAATAGATATCAAGTGCTGCTTTAAGGATACTTGTTTTCAAAGGAAGAAGGCCAATGTCACGCCAGTCTTCAAAAAAGGCAAGAAGGAGGACCCAGGCAACTACAGGCCAGTCAGCCTCACCTCCGTCCCCGGAAAAGTGATGGAACGGCTCATACTGGCTGTTGTCTCCAGGCACATGGAGGACAAGAAGGTGCTCAAGAGTAGTCAGCATGGATTCACCAAGGGAAAATCTTGCCTGACTAACCTGATAGCCTTCTATGATGAAATGACCGGCTGGATAGACGAGGGGAGAGCGGTGGATGTCGTCTATCTCGACTTCACCAAGGCTTTTGACACCGTCCCTCACAACATCCTCCTGGGCAAGCTCCGGAAGTGTGGGATAGATGAGTGGACAGTGAGATGGATTAGGAACTGGCTGGATGGCAGGGCCCAGAGAGTGGTGATCAGCGGTGCAGAGTCTAGTTGGAGGCCTGTGGCTAGTGGGGTCCCCCAGGGGTCAGTCCTTGGTCCAGTCCTGTTCAATTTATTCATCAATGACCTGGATGAAGGCACAGAGTGCTCCCTCAGCAAGTTTGCTGATGATACCAAACTGGGAGGAGTAGCCGATACCCCAGAGGGCTGTGCTGCCATCCAGAGGGACCTGGACAGACTGGACAACTGGGCGGTGAAAAACCTCATGCAGTTCAACAAGGCCAAGTGCAAGGTCCTGCACCTGGGGAGGAATAACCCCAGACACCAGTACAGGCTGGGGACCGACCTTGTGGAGAGCAGCTCTGCGGAGAAAGACCTGGGTGTCATGGTGGACGACAAGTTGACCATGAGGCAGCAGTGTGCCCTCGTGGCCAAGAAGGCCAATGGGATCCTGGGGTGCATTAAGAAGAGCGTCTCCAGCAGGTCGAGGGAGGTGATCCTGCCCCTCTACTCCGCCCTGGTGAGGCCGCATCTGGAGTACTGTGTCCAGTTCTGGGCTCCACAGTACAAGAGGGATGTGGAGCTGCTGGAGAGAGTCCAGCGCAGGGCTACAAGGATGATCAGGGGCCTGGAACATCTGCCCTATGAGGAGAGGCTGAGGGAGCTGGGCCTGTTCAGCCTGGAGAAGAGAAGGCTGAGAGGGGATCTAATCAGTGTATATAAATACCTCAAGGGAGGGAGTGCAGAGGACGGTCATGGTCTCTTTTCAGTGGTGGCCACTGATAGGACTAGAGGAAATGGCCGGAAACTGAAACATCAAAAATTCCATAGGAACTTAAGGAAAAATTTCTTAACAGTGAGGGTGACAGAGCACTGGAACAGGCTGCCCAGAGAGGTTGTGGAGTCTCCTTCTCTGGAGATCTTCAAAACCCGCTTGGATGCAGTCCTGTGCCACGTGCTTTAGGTGTCCCTGCGTATGCAGGGGGGTTGGACTAGATGATCTCTAGAGGTCCCTTCCAACCCTAAGCATTCTATGATTCTATGATTCTATGAAAGCAATCCATCTTCAGAGAGGCACTCACATCTATAATACACAAATAGCAGAGGTAGGCAAATCAGCATCTTGTCAGTATTATATTAATTATGGGCTGCACAAAAATAAGTTTTTTAAAGATTAGACAGGTTTTTGAGAAATTCTGCCACACAACTTGCCAGGTGCCAACACTGCCCGGTGTTGGGGTACCAGCAGCATTCTTGCTTTCCCCAACATAAGGCCATATTCAGAGACTGCCAGAAAAAAGGGGCATCAACCTAATTTCAGAATTACTGAATTAGATCAGGGTCACCCTAATCTTTTACAGCACTGACGTGCAGCCAGGGAAAAACCAAACCCCAACTTCCATGTTCTCTCCTCTCTGGAACAGGAACCACTTGCTGCAGACAAAGAAATCCATAAAGAGCCTACTCCTTTCTTTTGTTAAAAAACCTTGACACATTTGTTATTCATGATAATCTTTTGCAGTCAGACAGCAGTGTTCATATGAGGAGCTAAATTTGTAAAATTTACCTTGAGTCTGGCCTGGCCTCTGCTACCAAGTATACTTTGACTTGAGAATTATGTCCAAACTTTGCCTTCAATTGTTTGGGTGTGCATGTGGATCTGTGGATGGAAGAGAAAAATTCAGAAAAAAAAAAGGAAGATGTATTTTATTCCTTTTTCTCATAGTGAGTAACCGTTTCTCAGCATATTCAGGCAGCTTTTTGAAAGAAGGATAGTGTTTCCAAAATCAGATCTAGTCATTAAGTTCTAGTCATTAAGTTCCTGACTTTTTTACCACCTGATATACTGGACAATAAGATGTGTGGAATAAGACAATAAGATCTAGATAGTACCTGTGTGCAGTTGCTTGCAGTTGCTTTCTCTGTTTTTAAGGGATCTCGGATGCACTGTACCAAAAAAAGGCAATGTAATATTGTTAAGTGATGGCCAGGGATAATGAAGTGCAATGGTTAGAATATCTTTGTGGCTCATGAGGTCTCTTTCTAATGTTGCATACATAGATGAGATATTCAGGAGAGACTTTTCATTCCATGTGTCGGCTTTTGCCACAACGATGTGTGCAGCACCTTTCTTTTTCCCCTAAAGGTGCTCAAGTTTCTATCCAAGTTCTATTTGTTGTGCTTGAAAATTCTTCGTCAGAAGAATTCTCTGAGAAAAAAATATCCCTAGTTGTGCCACTGTCAGTGTTTCTTTGTGGTCACATATCTATTGCACTACCCACAGGAGCCTGTTCTAAATGCCTTTACCTTTAGGCTTTCACTCTGTGATTTTTCCTTTTCTATTACTTATTTAAAAGAGATACAAAGGTAAGAAAATACAAGCTGGCTAACATAAAAATACTGCACATCTGAATATTTGTAGTCCTACAGAGCATGTAGTCTTCAAAGGCCTGAGGAGCAACAAAATGTTCTCCTGTAGGTACCTTAGTGGCCACCTTAAAGCACTCAAAGTCCAGTTTCTTATTCTGAGTTGCTGGTGTTATTCACCTCAAAGTACCTGGGGTCTGGGATTCTGAATAAGCTAAGAAAAAAGTTTTCCATGCAGTTCTATTTTTATATCAAGTCCAAAGCACCGCGAGCCAAAACTGTTACTTCAAATGAAAAATTTTTGTGTCATTGAGACATAGATGCATTGTAGCAAAGCAGAGGAAATCCAGAGGCCCAGTGAATCAAATAAATAACTAGAAGTCCTGATAGAAAGACAGAGACAAAGAGACAGACCTAGAAAATTAAAGTGTTAAGCTGTCCTTAAAGAATTGCAATTTATAGCAGTTAAAAAAAAAGAAAGAAAAACCTTTAAAGTAACATCACTGAAAACTTCTCAGAACTGAAATGTCAAATACTAATGCAGTTCAGCTAAATATCTCATCATATAAATCCCACTTCTGTGACATTAAAGAGTCAGAACAGAGAGAATTACCGTCCAGGGAGCCTGGTACCGGGGTGGAGGAGGTGGAGATGCACCCAAGGAGACGAGGATGCAGTGACGGGCCAGACTCAGCAGCCTCTTACATTCCCAGTCTGGTGAACTCGCACACGGAAATGAGTCAGTGCCAGAGCTGTGGATACTCCTGTTTCTCTCCAAGGCTGGTAAATGATCAAGCCTTTGCTCTGCTGTGGATCCGGGGGATTTAATGGAAGAGGTGCCCCGGTTTGGGGGTAATTTCCTTGGAGGAAAGACACCAGAACACCAAAACCACCATGAGTATTAAAGGGCTCTAAGTGAAGCTCAGGTAACTCAAGGGACTGGTGTGTAGTGGGACAAGGCTCACAAATCAGACTGGTGCCAGTCCACACGGAGGAGGCTGCTGGAGCATGGCCTGCGGTGCTGCAGCTGGGCATGGACACTAGGCTGGGTACTGACTCCAGTGTTTCTGAGACTGGAATTACAGAGCTGATGGAGACCTGCTGAGCAAATGCCATTTCTGATGACATCGGCTTGTGCACTTGTGTTGGAGTCACTTCCAACCGCTCCCATCGGTCCTTTTGGTTCTTCTGCCCTTGATGTTCTGCAAAGCGCCAGTGCTCCCTCAAGGCCTCCTCGCCACGCAGCTGCCCACGCGGGCACAGAGCACTCGCCTCCCTGGCCAGGCTGTCTCAGCCTTTCCTGTGCGGTCACCACTCATGCACCCGTTTGAACATCAGTCAAGAGCACGTGTGGCCCCAAGACTATGATTCACCATCTGGGACCAACCCAGATATGCTGATGAGGCGACTGATGGCATTAATTTAAAAATTGCTAATGTGACTACAAACTTGTGGGCAAACTAGGAGTGACTGGGACAGTGAGAGGGCTTCTCAGCTCCATTTCTGCACAGCACTTAGCCCTGGGCAACACTAGTAAGAGACAAGCAGTCTGCTATGGACCACCTGCACGACAACAACACCCTGATTGTTACCAGTCCATCTCTCCCACTCAGCCGAGCTGGAACGGCCAATGTTTCCCAGCGAAACAATGCCATTGTGTCCCACACTACAGCTATTGTTGTGGGCAAATCCATCGGTTACGGCACAGACGTCGCTCCCCAGCAGCTGAAGCGGAGGAGCCCCAGCCTTGCTGTGCCTTTCTCTGCCACTCAGCTTCCTATAATGCAAAGAGCAAGAGGATAGAGGGGTGCTTCTGAAACAGAGAACTTAAGAGGAACTGCTGCTAGACAGCGTCAGTGCTGCCATCCTCCCCCGGCAGCAGGCCTGCCCCCACCTCGCTGCGAGCTCTGCCTCTGCACGGTAGAAATAGCGACTGTGAGATCCTTACAAAGGAGGGAGAACTAATGGGATATTGCTATTTCTGGAGCTGCCCATTAGAGAAGCTGTTCTGTGGTACACAGTATGCCAGGGCTCTCTAAAAAAATAAATAGGAACAGGAATATTAGCAGAGGAAGCATATGTGGCCCCAAGACCGTGACTCATCAGGTTAAATCGACCAGCTGAGGTCAGTGGTTCTATTTATCAGCTTTTAGCTGAGAATATGGTGATGGGGCAGCAATTCTACTACTTAAGTTTTACATGTTGCGTATAATATGGTAGTGATTAATGATCTATAACTTCAGGAGCTAGCTAGCTACCTTCCAAAGTCTAAAAACAGTCCGTCTATTTCAAGGTCAAAAGGTTTGGTTTTCCTCCTAAAGCGGGCTTTTGGCTGATGGAAGTGGTCTTTCTATAGATTTCAGGGTGCTTTTATAGGCATTGAAAGTATTTAGTGCTCTCATCAGCATCTACAAACAGAGCCCAACGGCAGTTTGAGGAGAAAAGCCCAACTAATTGCACTTCCACAGTTGCACATCCTTTGCGCATCCTGGGACGGCGGAAGCATCGGGAGGGCTGCCCGTAAGCCGCTGCCAACCACAAGGCCACTTCAAGAAGTGAGGACAAATGATCCAACAAGGTGTTCTTTTTTGGTTAAAGGCGAGGTGTCCCAAATTTTGATGTAGCGTCTTCCTCTTTGGCTAGCCAGTCTGCTAGGCACTCCTACCTCCGGGGCACACGGCTCGGGTGAGATGATGCCGGTGGGAGGATGGACGGTGGATTTGCTCCTGGACGGCTGCACCGGGGCATGTCTGAGCATGGGCTTAGACGAGCAGATGGCGGGAGACCACCCACTGCAGGGAGATCCACTTAGGCTGCCGGGATGGCGCATGCAAAGTATTAGAGCAGACGCCGGTCACATGAGGTTCCCACTATTTTGTATGCAAGTCGTTACCCTTTTATCAACTTTCATCCGACTGTAAAATTCTGCCATTCCATTTCCACTGTTGATCAGCAATGACCAGCAGCTCTGACAGGAGGACGGTGCCCCCCTCCAGCTGAGGTGGGCCCAGGAGCCTATACACACACCTGGGTACAACGCACTTGCGTGGAAAGACAGACCCTTGTCTACTTAGAGATCTTTTCCCAGGAAATCAATGGAGTATCAACAGGCCAAGCCTTGAGCAGGAGAACAGTTGAGTTATTTCTGTTCTTTCCCCTCCATTTCCCAACAGAGGTAAGGAAACACTGAGCAACTCTGCTCAGCATGATGAGCACGTTGGCATCCCCATGGATGCTCAGGATGCGACCCACCATCTCCTTCCCCCCTATCCCAGACAGATTCCCACATCTGGAGGCTCCAGGAGACGATTTCCAGCCCCTCCCGAGCCCACGGGCACCCAGCAGCCAGGCCAGGCAGGACTTGCTGGGCGAGAACCCCCAGGGCCAGTGTAATTAGTAATTGCCAGAAAGGCGATAACACCTCTGCACAGGCTCAATAGCATCTTCCACTGCGATTCTGCTCCACATCTGTCTGAGCAATGGATTTCATCCGGCTTTGCCCACCCTCCAGCTCTTCAAGTCTTTTCTTAAGCAGACTTCTATACAAGATATAACTGGCTAGGTTTTTCCTCCAAAGCCATTACTAAACGTTGCTCCCAAGGTTCATGCTCATGAATCCCATCATTTCTGATTGAAGTCGCATGTATTCCAGGTCCCTGGAGCATCAAGGAGAGGCGATTTACCTGCTAGTGGCAGAGTGATAATTTTGTGCTCAGGTTTGGAGGCATCCTCTGCGGCTGTTTCCTCACTAAGTGCTTGGCCTCTTGAATATTTCATGGCTAAGACAACTATGACTAAATCCAGAAAGATTTTTTTTTCTTTTTAAATACAGGTTAGCTTCTCTTTTATTTGATTTGTGTGGGTGTTATTTCACTCAACAATTCAGTGGCTTGTGACCCACTTACAGGCTGGAACAGGCTCTGGTGAACTTTCATGTCTTGGTATTCAGGTTGCTCTTAATATTAAAACAAAAAACAAAAACAAACAAAAAAAAAAAGAAGAAGAAATGGAGGCAACTATATCCCTGAGCTCTAGATCCAGGATTGCTGTCCAGCTGAAAGAGGTCTGAAAATATCTTATCAAGTCACATGAGCTATAATGGGCCAAGTGGAGTCTAAACTGGACACTGACTGGGCACTGAGTTGCCATGAACTTTCTTTTAACTCTTGTCCTGCATCCAATCAGGCTGAGGACTCTCCAAGGCTGACTCCTGACTTGTACCCAGAGCAAAGCTGCTGAGGAGGCTCTGGGGGGGGGTCCCTCAGCCACCCCAAAGATCCTTCAGAGCTGAGGTCCCTTTAGAAGAAGTTGCAGAATTAAAAAGCTTTTGTGTCCCAGCACGAAGCTGTCCTTGTGAAGAGCTCAAATGGCAGCTGCCGCTTCATTTCACAGGGATATTTGGGCCTGTATAGTGTCTGCTCCTCTCTACTGACAAGGCATCGGTTTGTTTTTGAAAAGGCTGCAGAGGGACTTGGTTACATTATCAGTGCACCTTCTCAGGGGAAACTTCACAATATATCAGCTGGGAGTTTCTGTCAAAATACCAAACCTAAGACACAGCATTAATGCCAGGTTAATCCTATTTAGTGAATATTAGCTAAATATGAAGCAAAGAAGTGAAAGGTAGGCAGTCTCTTTTTAGCTTCACATCAGTGTCTTATAAATGATAGTATCAAGGCACACAGGGGTACAGCATAAACTGTTATTCCCTCTGGGGATCTCTCTTATTGTGCCATTTGCTCCTCTCAAATTTACACCATGATTTTCAGCATCAACTCTTAGCATCTTTTATATGTTGCTCTCTATTATAAAGATGTCTTAATAGAAATCCCAATTTAGCCAAAACCTGGGATGCACCCAGTGGGAAACAGATATAGCCTTGGGCCAGGAGACTGGACCAGTGTTGCTAGCAGCCTCACAGGCTAGCATCTCACAGCAGCAGGTGGGGACCTTTAAAAACACCTTAATTAACAGCCATTTTACTAGCTTTTACAGCTTTAAAGGAGGAATTCAGTTATCTGAGAGCAAGACAAGTGAAGAAGATGTAGAAATACATAGAAATATCCTAACGGCCTTCTGTAGCCTGGACTATTTAAGTTACATGTTGTATTGTTCATTTTATTTTTTATTTTTTATTTTTTCCAAGAAAAATAAATAAAAGACACTTGAATCTGATGTGCAAGGAGCACCAAAAGACAATGTCTCTCATATAGAGTTTAAAAAGACCAGTTCAAGCATCAGGAAACTCAACAGGCATGCAACTCACCTATACTGTGGCTGAGAAGCAGGAGAACTTGCATCAACATAAGCAGAGGCTGTAAAAACACCACCTGACTTCCCAAAGCACTTAGAGAGTTGTTGGCTTCCGAGGATGCCATGGATCTGAACTCACCACCACATTCCTCCTCACCTGTCTGAAGCAGCTGAGGAGGTGACCATGTGCCCAGAAATTCTGTGTAGAGGGAAGCTCTTCCACTATCAATCAGCCGCAAATCATGATTTACACCACATCTGACACTTGCTTTGAATCTTTTCCCTTCTTTTTCCCAAGTTTTAATGGTCTTTATCAAGGTTGCTTCACATCTGTGATTCAAAGCCGACAGGGCATAAGACTGAAAGCGATTTGTGATTTCTGAAGAAATCCCAAGAAATGTCTCATACTTTTTAATTACTTACCAATGTATGTACTTAATTAAATTAAAAAACAATTATCATTCACCACAACTGATGATATGAATCAACTCTTCAGCAAACTGAATTTGCACATGGTTTTCTCCACCCCCCACAGCTTCTGTTTATATAAATGATTCTGGTTAATGTTTTGTTGTTGTTGTTGTTGTATCAGAGAACTGAAAGGCTGTGATCCTGCTGGTGCTCCAGGTGTTCAGCTAGAAGTGATACTAACTTCATTGCTATCTAGTGGGAGGTCAGGTGGAGGTGGCATCTGAAGACTGAGATGCTAAGACTCTCTCTGAAAAACATGGTGTTAAATTAGAGAGGAATAAATAGACAGTGGGATAAAGAGAGAGTCTACCTATGGAATAAAAGTTCATGCTGCACCACTGTGTGTCTTGATACTTCCATTTATAAGACATTGATGTGAGGTTAAGAAGAAAGAGGGAAGCTTTAATTTCTGCTTCATACTTAGGTAGTTTTATCTGAATAGGTTTACTTTGGTGTTGATGCTATGTGATTGTCCTATGCCCTGTTTTATATTTTGACTGAAACTTTAGTTTTTCTAAGTGGTTGCCACCCTGGTGCTTTCCCTCTGCTGCCTGTCCCACCCCAAGTTACTGGGACCACACAGAGCTCTAGGAGCAGCCTTCCCGGGAAGGATGAATCCTTCAGTCATTTGCATCTTCTCTGCCACTTGATTGTCCCGAGTTTGGTGACAGCCCCAATTGACTTGCTCTGGGTTGCCCCATTTGCAAGAGGAATAGGTGCATGTCCTGGCAGTCCCACCAAGGTGCCAGTGCTGCATGCGCCGCACGTTTGGGCCTGCAAGCATGGAGCAACCTCTGTTCAGAGAGGAGAAGAGCCTGGTGGGAAGAGCTGCGAGGACAGTCTTGGCTGTTGGCTGCACATCCAAAATCTTCCAGGGGCCAATCTGCAGGATCTGAGTTGCTTTGGGAAGCGGATGTTGGAGGGGAGGACTCATCTGCCCATGCGACCAAAGGGCTGAACACCAGCTTCAAATGCCCTTCATGGGGCAACTCACCTGTTTCTGAAGCCTTTCTGTGCAGCTGGTGGCTGTAACTGAACGACATGCTAAGGGCAGGACAGTCACTAACTGCTCATAGCTTTAGTTATCTTTCAAGCAATTGTCTTCCAAAGATGCACTTCAATTACGGCTCAAATAACGTCTGCCTCTCGCCTTCACCGCACAGAGTAAATGAAAATGTGCCAGACATTTCTGCTGTTCATGGCTCACAAATTCTTACCCCTGATGTTGACTGTCAGCCATATGTGATGTTGGCAGCATGTCCTTTCCATTCTCTACAGAAGAAAGGGAGAGAAAAAGAGGTTATTTTAGTATGATCAGAAGTATTCTTTGCTTCCCAATAAAAAAGAAGAGGCAAGAAGCTAATTTAAATACCAATCTACAAGTGCTGTGCACAAATTCCTCTGTATGTCAGTGCTGCTTGTGCAGAAGGGATTCTGTACGTCTTTGCCCAAATGTCTCTAATTTGAGAATATTAAGTTGTGTATCAATCTTGCACTGGATCTCAGGGGGAAGCTATCAAAAGCTAGTGTCTAACATCTGGCAACATATTCGCAGAAAGCAATTTATTAATTCAGTGGATTCAGCTCCACTTCCCGTTTGCAGCACATCCAACAAAACAGACCTCCATTGTTATTCCAAACGTGTGCACACTTCCGTTTTTATTTCAGGCCTGTTTTATTTGTACATATTCTTGGTTAAAGAAGGTCACAGGCACTCCCCAGGTTTAAGCACAACTGTCCCGTCACATGGTGTTTTCCCGTCTGGCTGAAACCTCTGTGAAGAGCTGACTGCCGCACAGGCATGAACACAGAGCGGATTCTTCTGCAGTGCCTTGGCTGCAGGAGGGAGAGCTCCCTGAGTTCAGCTCTGCCGTTCTTGCTCAGCGAGTCTTTGCTACCCTACAGGGTCCTTGGCATGATCGGGGCAGGTTCCCTGGGACAGAAGTTTCCAGGGAAGGACGCCCAGCTCCACCAGACTGCTCCCACGGTGCAGAGCCTGCCTGGACAGAGCCGTACCCACACGGCCTGGGGAGCAGCAAGTCTTCCCAACCTCTGGCCCACTGCCAGCTCCGCTTTCCTAAGGGGAGAAAAAAGAGTAATAAAATATATATCTTTACAACATCTTTCTGAAATGTCATAACAGTATTGCATAAGATTAACTGTATCAGGAATCTCAGACCTTTTCAGGAGAGGGAACCTTCTTGGACCACTTCTTGCTCAGACATCAGGGTGTATCTCCATAAGAGCTCTGCCACCTGACGCAGCTGAGGTGGGTTCCTGTGAGCGTGGCTTGCAGAGGTGACCTGGTTCTGCTAATTTTCTTCTGCAAGGGCTCTGAATACAAGACCTGAGATATTTAATGATGTGTAGGCGTTGCTCTATTTAGGATTGCAAAACTTTCATGACTTAGCTCAATCTTATCTTCAGAAGTGACTGAGGTCCTTGGGAGCTTGGAGAGTCATAGAAGGATTTTAAAAACTGGTTGTAACATGATTTGGTTTCACTTGCACAGGCAGAAATGTCTATAAGGGCTCTTCGCTGTTTATGGACCTTGCTAATATTCATAGCTCTGTTTTGTGCTGCCATGTGGGACACGTTCAGCATCTGACACAAAGCCCCAAGATACCTGCCCCAAGAAAGCTGCCCACAGAACGGACTAATTCTCGACAGGACCTCCAATGTATTTCATGGGACAGTTATCAGCCAGCTGGAGGACACCAATCTTGTTGCATGGTACTTTACAATAAACCAAAGCTGCCTTATAGCATTTGCTTTCAAGATCCATCCTAGGGAAAAGGGAAAGAAACCCACAGACTTGAAGGAATACTTAAGAGGAAGGGGTAGAGAATGTCTACACACCCTAAATCCTCACAGACTAGAGCATTAGCTGATGGCAAAGCCTATCCAAGCAGACACCAGATGGGAAGGAGCTGAGTGATGTACTGGGAGTCGAAAGCAAAAGGGAAAAAGCAAAACATTTTACTCTATTTTGCCAGGAAAAATGGAGTTTATATAATCACTTTGTAAGTATATCTGTGCTTCTTTCTTTTTCCCACTTCTCCCCTTTTAATCAAAATGAAGGAACTTTCCAAATCACTGACATCTCCATAACTTCAATAAAAATAGATGGCCAAGTGGAGAAGATGCTCTTCAGAGCTGCAGCACAAACATTTTTTTTCTTAGCAAAGAACTCAGAAGGAAAATTAATCCTGTAGAAATGCCCTCACTAGAGGAAAAGTTCCAGTAGGAGAGAGCAAGTTCTTTGAGCACTGACACTGGGCAAGATCTGCTTACAGGAGACCACTGGCAAAATCATTATCCTCCACTGTACACCCACCCTGCAGCGGGATAACAGCTCTGCTTTTGAAAGATACAGACAGCAGTTTCAAGGTAAATCAGCATCAGCTCCTGTTCATCCTAACAAAATGTGTGTTATAAGCCATAGCAGAGACACAGATTCTTTACGTCAGTCAAAACCGGCAGAATATCAAATTTCAGTTTCAGTTGGTATTGGTATTAAAAAAATATTTGCTGAAGAAGAGTTGGTTCCTTGAGGCAACAGCAGGGAATTAGAGAACAGAAGGGAAAGTGACTTGAGAAGACGGCAGTTGAGTTGAGTGACTGTAAAAGTGAAGGAAGAAAAAAGTTAGTAACAAAGATGCAAGAGTGGAAATAGCCAAGCAGCAATAGAGAATCAACAGAGAATCAGCAGAGATTGTTTATGAGCGTGAAAAGAGGAAATCACCAAGATATGAAATAGGGAAAAGACAAGAAATGAAGATGACCAGGGGCCAAAGTTCAGAGTGAAAACAAATAAACAAAAAAGAAAAAAAAAGAAAAAAAAAAGAAGAAGAAAAAAAGAATCGTTTGGAGGCTACTTCTCATAATTTCCTTGCCAATCCTTTCTGCTTTGGAGCAAGCTTTTCTCATCACCATTTCTAGAAAAGCTCTTTCTGCTGAATCAAAAGGCATTTATTCTCCTTGACTTTCCATGGTACTTAGTGTTGCTGCTTTGTAGGTGCAAGAAAACAAGATTCAAAAGGAGGAAACTCACACATTATTCAGAGATGAACTTGGGCAGTTCACAAGGGTTCTGGTCTGGAGCCTCTTTGCCACCCAAAGAGCCTCCCCTCCTACACGTACCTGAAGGCACACATCTATATCTGGCACTTACACAGTATTTGAAAACACCTGATTTCCCAAGTAATTAAACTGTTGTAAACATTGCCACAGAATAAATGTTTCTGCTTTTGGAAAGCATCTGTGTTCCTCTCAGTCTGGAAGCATACTTTCATACAGAAAGACAGATGGACACGACAGGGGAAACAAGGATGTAACAGACTTTGACTAGTCAAACTGCTTGAAGCCATTTCAGACAGAAATTAGGCTTGATGGAATTCTTTAGCTCTGTTCCCCAGGGAAGTGTAGACCAGAACCTTACGAAAAATACTTGGAAATCACTTGGCAGATGAATCCTTCAGCTATTCTATGCACGTGACACACACTAACCATTTGCAGCTTGTTAACATGAAAGGGTGCTTTATTTTGTTTCATTACAGATTCAGTCCAGTTCACAGAGAACAGCTTAGTTAATACATATCTTCACTTTGTAGGAGAAATGGGCATGAACACATGAGCACTCAGTCTCCAGTCCTTTACAGCCAATTTACGCCATTTTCACCTGGAAGCAGATGCAGATCTCAAAAACATCATGCATGGCACAGAGTTTTCATGAACATTTCGAATAGCAGCACTGTCATGTCATTGCTGCAAACACAGGAAAGGAGGATAAAAATCTCAAGGACTGTAAAATTTGGGGAAAAAATGGATTTATGTTTTGAATCCCATTTTTGACATAAGCGGAAATTTTGGTTAAAAAAAAAAAAAAAAACCCAACCTAAAGCGTGTTTTTCCTCGAGACACCAGTCCGAGCTCAGTGTATGGAGGCAGCCCTCGCCCTCAGCTGACATAGGGAGAGACAGCCGAAGACTCGGAGCGCCCAGAGCCGCCTCCAGCTGGAGGGAAAAGCAATCCCAGCCCAGCAGAGCTCCTACGTTAAACCTTCCTAAACTTCCTTTTTTGCAACAGCAACCAGTGAGGAAGGCGAGGGTGTCTGCAGCTCACCCTGGCAGCGCGGCCAGCACCCCTTCGCTGTGGGCACCCCGGGGCGGTAGCGCCGGCCAGGCCTCCCAGCGGGGCCTCGCGGTGCCCCCAGTGCCCGGCAGCTCCCTGCTCCCTCCGCAGCCCCAGCAGGGTGCAGGGAGCGCGGCGAGCGCAGCGTCGCCCAGCGCCAACGCTCCCATCGCACACGGGCACCCGCTACTCTTCCCTCCGCTCAAAGAGCTACGGAAAACGAAAAAACGCAACACGGGTGAGAGAGATGGACAACAAGAGCAACCGGTTAATTTAATCTACAAGGTACAGAGAATATTCTGCAACCTGTGAAATGCAAGCGCAACACAGCAAATTCCATTAGCCTCCACACATAAAGTGATTACATTTTGAAAAAGTTTTGAAGAAATGTCCAACGTTCATGCCCAAGCTCCTCAAAGTTTTCAACACAGCATCTTACAACTGAGAAAACACTGTTTTAACTTTTTATTTGTAAACCAGATTCAAAATACTTTGCAATATACCTTTTATTTTAAAGAAACAGCATTTAAGAACTGAAAGAACAGCATGGTGTTAAATGTTAAGGACTGTAGTTTTTTAAAAAACTTTGATTTAAAAAAAAAAAAAAAAAAAAAAAAGGTTATAGAGGTACGATGAATTTAAGTTGCATTTTAAAGTCAGCTACTTGGGCACCTAAGTGTTTTTACATGAGGTGGAAGTCCGGTCACAGCTGGGCTGCGCTCAGGGGGAAGGAGGTTCTGCCCTGGCAGCCACAGCCACAAACTCTCCAACCTCCACAGGAATCCTGCACGTCCGAGCGCACCCGAGGAGGTCGGCTTGATCCACCTCACACAAACCCTCCCTTTCTGGTAAGAAGGATATTAACTAAAGCTTTCTGTTAAGCAATAAATCCTTTCTAATTAGCAACCCAAAATAAAAATGACATGTTCGCTCTGTTTCAGGCACTTTCAAGATCATAGTTTATTTACTGTAGGTAAAAAGCTAGTATACAGATTAGGGGATCCCTTAAATTTCAACTCTACAGTTATACACCATCTAAGTATTCTTGCTTTGTATAGTAACCAAAAAAGTTGCTAGACACCTGTAAGCCCCGCTATAAATCTGTGCTGTTATGAGGAAAAAAATAGATAAACCAATGCTTAATTTGTTCAATGCATAATATTTACATTGTGAAACAAGAGAAAGATAATAACAAGCAGTGGTAAAGAGGCAATAAATTTTAAAAAGCCGAAGTTTTTATATATATATATATTTTTACAATAGTGTGCTAATCAACATAATTGTATATAAAAAATTAAAATATAGTAGAGCATCCCGTTACAGAAATGTTAATCACCTGAACTGCAGTCATTACTTGCTAACCATTTACATGCAACACCGGCTAGGACTGACTTTTTGTTTTTGAAGTGTAAAACAGATTATGACACTTAGGAGACAAACATTAACTCATGTACAAACAAAATTAAAAACTGCACTCAAGAATTGTACTGGTCACAAGCCTCTTCCATATGGGAGAAAAAAAAAAATTGCAAATGATGATAGAAAGTGGTCTCTTTCCATACACTAATTATCGAAGGCAATGCATAGAGTGAAAGTACCCGGATAGCAAACGCTGCAGACCCTGGAAATAAACAGCTTTCACACAGAGGCTCTTTATAAGAGGCCTTTCCTTCCACCAAATGGTGACGACAGAGCGAGTAAAGGGGCACCAGGTGTACAACTAAGTAAATCTTGCAAAATACTAAGATGGGGGAGGTTGTTAATATACATTTTGAACTATATATACAACATAATGGAATGTATCCCATCCCAAAATTGTTTTATGAAACAACTGGACCTCTCTACACTAGCCTTATGACTCAGTTATAGTTCTAATGAAAGCATAAGTACACAGGAGATTTACACGTAAAGTGAAATTCACGGGGCGTTTAACAAGAACTATTGACAAAGCTGCTTAATGGCATTTCTGCTTTCAAAGTCATTTTGTTAAGTACAATTGAAACTTTATCTGTGCACGGTGTCCTCACAGACACTTCAATATGGAACTTTGGTGATTTAAGAAGGCCCTTTTCTGAACTGCTATGAACTGTACTGCAGACCTGTTGATGCAGACACACATCTGCGTCAGCTAAGACTAGTGATCCAACTGCATGCACACTTCCTCCTCGAGGTGCTTCCCAAGTTAAACCACTGCAATAACAAAAACATGAAAAATGGATTAAGCCAAGTATTTCAGATAACTGCAATTTAATAGAAGTGAAATGCCAATATGGCAGTAAAACGATTTTCTGTTGCTTTTAAACAGGAAGGTCTCTTGTACCAGCAGAATCCTGTATACAGATACACAGAGAAGGAGGGAATATACCACTTACAATTCCCAAGAAATAAGAGCCAATTCATCATGTGAGAAGGTACAAATTACAGAAAACATGAATAGTCAATAGAAGAGAAACAACTGGTTTACATGTAAGAAGAGAGAACACTTCAGTCTGATTGCAGTTACTTTGTGAAAGCTGCTACTACAGCCCACAGAACCTCATTCGTGTTGGCTTTCATACATTCAACCTCAGGGTCTAAATCCAGAAGCTGTCGCACTCTCTTGGTGGCTAAATCATACTGCTCATCCAAAAGGGGGGCAAAAGCGTTCTCCAGCACATCCGAAGCATGGGCTAAGTACACGAGCGCCAACAAGCGCTTGTCCATGCGGTGAGGGTCGTTCACCCATTTCTCAAGAACTGCTTCTTGCACCTTCTTGATGAGGCGTTGCTTGATGTTGTTGTTGGTGAGGGGGTGCGTGGTCATGTCAAAAAGGAGGAAGTTCTGTTTCTCTGTTGTCAGTACGCCTTTTTCCACTAGATTTTTAGCTAACCGCTCACGGACATTCCGCAATTGGTAGTGCAACTTTAACGGGTTCCACGTTTCACCTAAAAAAGCAAACAGAAAGAAAGCCAGTCAGGCCAAGTTTAATCTGTACTGTTATTTTTTTTTATTATTATTATTCCCCATCCCTGTGGTGCAAAATAAGCTGTCAAAATCATATAGCTGAAAACAGGTTGCTGTGCTCGTGTCAGCATTTCTCTGGTCGTCTCAGACACACATGCACAGGGAGCCCCTAAGAGCATCTCTGAGGAGCCTCAGTGCACATGTAAATTTTGGACAAAAAGGCCAGCTATGTCATGTCCTTCTTAAGAATATGGCAAATATACTGAAGGAAACAGATAACAGTCATGAAGGAAGAGATTTTTTTGGTTGTTTTTAGATAAGAAACAAAGAATATCCTCCAAGCCTGACCATTTGCCTCTTCCCAGCCTGCATCACTTCAGGGACTGGATGAGGTGTCACTGCCATCTTCTCAGCCACAAGGACGAGCTCATGCTCACCTGCCCCACATGTCCTTCTCTCTTCTTTATGCTTTTTCAGATTTACATTCTTCTCTCTCTAAGCTACTGTGTAGATGGGGAGTGAGGGCTTCAATGTTTCTACAGAAATTATTTTTACTGTTTTTTGTTAAGGCAGAAGAACCAGGCGCATGCGTATGTGCGTGCTCACATGTGCGTGTGCAGGAGGGAAACACAAAACAATATAGTGTGTGTGCTTCTGATAAAGCAGAAGTTGTTAATCACTTGGACAAACCTACCTTTGGTTAAAGTTTACATAGCAAGCCAAGTGCTTATCATAAACATTAAAATCCACCCCTGATAAAAGGTAACTTACATTTTAAGATGCAAGAGATAACAAAATATTTCTTATGTAGGTGGCTTTTTCCATAAGAGATCTGAGAATTTCTGTAGCATTTGTTTTGTAGCTGGAAAGTCTTTAAAAGATCATATTCATAACAATCACAAAAAAAGAACTCTGAAATTAGTTAAGGTTTCTCCCATTGCGATGGAAGTTGATATGCAACATATTTAATAAAAAATTCAAGTTCAGTAAGTAAATAAAGTGACACGGATTGCAGAGTGAAAGGCAAAAACTCTGTGAAACCATCCAGGCCCATTTAGCACACTGAACTATACAAGTTTCTGTATGACCCACACTGTACTGAATATGATTCCCCACACTGACCATGAACAAAGCTTTTTAGATCGAATCTAAGAAGTGAAATGTAATAAAAGCAGATTTTGTAGGGTAGTGATTATTTCCTAGATGTGATTTTTTTTTTTTTTAAATTTGTTAGGTTGCTATTTCTATATGCTAAAAAAAAAAAAAAAGAAAGAAAAGAAAAAAATTGTAGTGTGGTGACACCTTGTGACCATTCCCCTCAATTACACATAAATTTGCTTGTGGATATATACACAGATGTTTGTTACATTTACAGAAAGACCTGACATTCTGACCCGAATTTCAATACTCCCAGCTTGGGCAGCAGACCGGGGGGGAGGAAATCAGCCTGGCAAATGTAGCCTTAAACATCTGTGCAAATATTTCCATGCATGCAGTGTAATCTTAAGCAGTATCTTAAGCAGTATCACTGACAGTTAGATGGAGTAGCTATCTACCAGGATCAGGCTCTTAGCTAAAATTCTAAGTATTTTTTCAGTGTAGTCTATCAAAGCCCAATATAAAATACCAAAATATTTTTCTTGAAAGGGCATCTGTCTAAGTCGTGGGAAATGCAGAGGTTCCTAACCCCAACTAAGAAATAAATAAGAAAAGAGGACTGATCCAGATCTCAGCTACAGCACGAGAGATAAATACCTACCCAGAGCCAAAGCTTGGCAGCATCAGGCCTCAAGACAAACCTACAGCTTTGCTGTTCATTTGCTGACCTTCTCCTGACTTGGCACTTACCTGATGTGCTCCGCACTGGGAGAAAGGTGGAATGTCAGCACAGATTGTGTCGGGGGGTAAGAATCACGCAGTGCTTTTGCAAGCTGCAAACCCGTGGCGGTTGGGCCACACGTCCTTGCTGTCATGGAGCACCTTGTTCTCCCTTCTTCCTGGCTCTCCTCGCTCTGCCCGACACACAGCGGGGAGGAAGAGGCAGAGGATGGCCAGGACATGAATGAGGAACCAAAGTGGTGGGAGGGCTGGCTCCAGTGGCACAGGGTGAATGGGAAGAACACAATCAAAACAGGAAGGCAGGAGAAATTTTGTTGGTCTTTGAAACTCTCGGGTTGTTACATTGTTAAACACAGAACATAAATTCAGGCAGACAACTTCAAACTTGTGACCCCTCACCTAGTGAAGTCACCTTGTTGACAAAACGGTGTTTTTCTTCCCTGTACAACAGCTCTGAACTAGTCTAGGGAAGCTGTATGTGGTGTGTTTTGTAAACCCGGGTAATGAGCCTATACTCAAAAAAACAATAAAAGCCCAATGATTAGTGGACAATGGATGTTGTTCATTTCAGTTTAACTTACATATCCCAAGAATACAACCATGGTAGAAGAATATGGAAAATGTTAACTACAACGATAAAGATGAAGTCTGTCTTTTCATCTTTTTGGCAACAATTTATTAGCACTTACCAGAACAACTGCATGCAAAGCACCCATCATGAAGCCTTTGGTTTGAACATCGATTCAAAAATACCACTCACATTTCATATCAGAACTGTGAGTTCCTCCTTATCAACGAAGCTGAGTACTGAGGACACGCAGCTGTACCCTGAACTTTCACTTCCACTAGCCCTTCTTTGCAATAGAGAGGGTTAGTGAGATGGAGAGCCACGTCTCCAGGGTACAGGCCTGGTTTACTTGGGGCTCAGCCAAGATGCCTCCTTCAGAGTTGAGATGTTCTCCAGCGCCTCCATTTAAATCCTCTCCATACCCAAGTTGAAGCCAAAAGTGATGGTTATTTCTATTCAATTAAAAGCTACAGTCAACAAGAGACTACTCTAGAGGAAAGACTAATGAAGTGTTTATTTCTCCGCCCAACTCATGCAGCATACTCTCTAGTGATGCCAGATAATTAGTTTTACTGCAAGGGAAAAAAAATACACACACGAAAAGCAAATGCATTGTGTCTGAGTCTTACCACTGAGCAGCTCAATCCAATTTTGTACAGTTTCAGGAGGCTGGGTCTCTTTTATGTGTTTCAGAGCTTCATCAAGTAGAACATCCCCAGTAGGAGCATCTGACTTACAAATCACCTGAGGCAGAATAAAAAGCAGTCAATAATTTGACTTAATCTACATGCTGTAATCACTCAGCATTTAAGGATTAGAAAAATCTACCTGTTATCAAAACCAAGAAGAATTTAAAAGTTCTCCTTTAAGGATGCGTAAGTTCTAAAAATATCTGATAGTTAAAAAAAAAAAAAAAAAAAAAGGCCTTGGTTACAGAGGCTACCTTTCGTCTTAAGTTACATGTAACCCCTTAATCAACTAAAACATAGCACAAATGCACCCTTAACACCTATTTTTTAAGGAAGATAATCCACTAATGTTCCTCGCTTTCCCCTTAAAGGTCAGTACAGGGCAGCATTAAATTGCTTTCTGACAGCAGTCATCTATTGTACAGCTTCAAAACAATTTTTTCAAAGACTACATTTAAACAACTAGGTCACATGAAGCTGAGAAACCAATTAAAACCAAAAATGCAGGAAGCTGGTTTTCTTCTTCCATGATTTATGGATAAAAGCAGGTTCAAGAAAACAGCTTGGAGCTTTGCAGCTCTGAAGAACACACTGACCAGCAACACTACATTCCATTTGCTAACAGATAAGACACAAGTATTAGGCAAAATATTTATGTCATTTTATTTGTTTCCATAATTTTTTTATATATGATGGATGCTTAAGTTTATTATTTAATAACTCCTAAAAATGATTTAATTGAATGCTTTCTCCCAGAGAAAACAGAAGGAATTTTTTTTCTCCGTAATAAAATAAGAAAAAGGAATAACTATTTGTTTACCAATAAAAGTAGTTATATAAAAGATATACAAATACTGCTTTCTCCTGGTTAGAACAGTACCAAAGCAAAACTTACTGGTTTAACAAGCAGAAGTCAGTACGTCAGTATGTTTTAATAATAACAAAACAACTCTTGCTTCTTTAGGAAAATTACTAGATATTCAAGGTTACTTGGGAAAATAATGATTAAACTTTGCAACTGAAGTACCCTTATGAGTTAGTGAAAGATAGGTTAAAAAAAGATAACAGACAACTTAAAAAGATTCAGAATAATTCAATTTGCAAAGGAGAAGCAGCAGGTGAAAGATCTGGAATTAAATTCATCTTCCAAGGAGATGAAAAGGCGTATGCCACCAGCCTGGAAAAGTATTACATGTCCTTTTGGAACATGTTTCAGCTTTATATTTGTTCTATAATTCTAGAAATTTTTAAATACTAACAATAGGGCAATAGAACATCTCCTAAAGGGATCTGTAGACGACACTCAACTGAGAGGAGCAGGAGGCTACAACAGTTTGATAATGGCACCATTACTCTAAACAGGAGCCAGGTCTGAAGTCCGTGAGAGAAAATCAAAAAGAAATGTAAAGTCACATTGTTAGAATGCAAAAATAGAAGACAAATATAAAATAAATGATAACAAGTACACAGTTCAAAATGACAGTAAAAAAAGATCTAGCAGTTACAGTAAATGACTATGAACTCAAAAGCCAAGTCCTTTGGTAGAGAGATATAATATTCAGAAAAATTTATCAACAGTAGTATTATATAATTCTTTCTGAACAACAGATAAATGTTGAAAGATTACGTCCAACTCAGTAGATATAAAAGCAAAGAAACTAAAATTTTAGTAAAACCATCAAGAATTAAACACAATGATGCAGTGGAAGATTAAAAAGTAGGTTTGTTTAGTTCTCAAAATAAAACCTATAAGATTTTTATACCAAGATATCAACCACTAGCTAAGGGTGCCTAGCTAGGAAAAAATATTAGCTTATTTTGGAAGTATGGAAGACATAGGATATATATTGCCAAGCACTTCACAGTGAGGCTTCTGAATTGTATTCAGTGGAGATTTTTAAGATATACATCTGCCAGGGAGAGACCAGAGAAATCTGATTTTCGGTTACTGCAATAAGATTAGACTGTTAAGATACAGTCCAGATCCACACTTCTGGGAGCTGGAGATCACTGCAACCATAGAACTCTGATATTTGGTTTTAGAAACACAATTACATTCTAATCCAGACAATCCCTACTTAAAACTCAATATACAACAATTTATATTTCTTTAGTTTTATATTTTCTTTATATTTTGATTTATATTTCCAATTGACAAAGTTGTAACATGGCTGCACTCAAAACCGCTATTAACTACCTAAAAGAATATTATCTATCTTCAAGTTCTATATGAAGATATCAAGTTTCTCCTAATTATACAGGAGCATACTTGCTTCAGGCAGGACTTTCAAGTCACTAGATTCAGCTCTATCCATACCCTTCCTTTCAGATTCTTTCTTAATATGAAAATACTCCAACAAACTTATCTTCCCTTCTTTTTAAAATGGACATTCTGGCAAACAAATATATTTTCATATCTTTGAATTGCCTCATATGATTAATTTCACAGCAAACCTTAGTCACTGTGGATATCTTCACTCTGCTGCAGCTAGTAACCTCTTATGTATCACCCAGCTTAAAGAGATAAGATGTGAAATCATTTTATAGATCTGTTTTTATATGTCTATACAAAAAAGACTCACTTTGAAGAAATCTAACCTAGGCTTCAGAGCATTTTTGAAATAATAGGTTTAAAAAAAAAAGTTTAAAATAGCTTTCCTTGCTTTTTTTAATGGGTTCTTCGAGATTTTTTTTTATTATCACTGGAAAGAAAGTTTAAACAGATGGTTTGAAAATAATCCAGAAAGACTGCATGGGTCTAAACACACACATGTTCAGAGCAAAGAGCTGTAAGAAATATAGACTTCCATTCAACTCATCCTTTGCCTCAAACTAACTTGGATCACACATTCATGACATTCCTCTTCCCCTTCCTCTCCCCATACTCCCTTCCATGGGGAAGGGCAGCAGGGGAGACCCAGCCACCTTTCAGTGCTCACAGCTCTGCCTGTTCCAGAAGGAGGATTTACTGACCCTCCCTGCTGCATACTTCTCTCCAGAGTTTTGACACCAGAAGTCACAGTTTCCTTGTCCTTCTTGTGTTAAGGGGGTTGAGGACCTCATGAACTGAATCATCACAGAGGACCAAGCATCCACAACGATGGATTTTTTTTTTTTTAAATAGATGAGCTAAGGTAGAAAAAGCAGCTAAAAAGCTGATTGTGAGATGATGGTGCTCAGCCCTACTGCAAACAAACAAGAAAAACAAAAACTTTACTTATTCTAATTTTTCAGTGATCTATAATGTGCTAGATTTGCCTTGTTTCCAACTGCTGAGGATATTTCAACTATACAGAGTATTTAATTTGCAGATTCTACCATGCAGCTTTGCAATTAAGTGATGCTAATGATTAAGCACCTCCTGTGTTGGTTTTTATTTAAATGAGCTCTCTGCTGTTTAGCTTTAATAACCCCAAAATTAACTCAAGCACGAATCACTCAAAATTGCCAGCTAGCCCAAGGGCTTTTTCTTTTCTTTTCTTTTTTTTTTTTTAAGCTTTAATTATTGAGTTGTTTTCTCTGTAGGGCAGAACACTCTTTTCCATCTTCAGCACCTCCATTCTTAATTACTTTATTTACACGGAATTCTCAACTTTTACTTGTTTCCAGAAGTGCTACCAGTAGGTAGAACTACGGGAGTGATGCTCTACGCTCAGGATAAATACACAAAGATGCTGTAACATAAACCACGCCTTGTGACATTTTTACAAGCTTCAGAAAAGTTCACCACTACCTTCTCTGCCAGTTTCTCATTGTCTCATTTGCATCCTGTGACATTCAGGCATGGATTTAATCTGTCCTGACTACTTCTGAAGCTATACCTTTGAAACTGCAACAAATAATTGGTAACATCTGTTTGATTTAAGGCTTGAAAAGGAAATTCTCGTAGCTGGCAAGTTTCTAAGTCAACTAAGGCCACAGATAGATGCCTGCTGTAACTGGCTAGAAATCCAAATTTCTCCCTAAAAATGGAACCTTCTCTTCTAGTTCTCACCCATCCCCTTGTGCAGCAGTCTCCCCTAGCTACCACCTTAGGACAACATCAAGGAAAAGACTTAACTCAAAACTAAACTCATCACAGAACAAACACGGAATGAGCAGTCAGCCAGAATACTCACCTGATCGACTACATGGCTGCACAAACACTAGTAAAAACTCAAAAGGCTCCAAAACCAGATAAACGTCTTTGCAATATCAGAAGACTGGAGAGAGACAGGACAACCCTTCTCAGCTGCACCACAGTTCAAGTGACCAACGCCTATACTGCTTCTTACAGCCTGTGCCTTGAGGATGTGGAGTTCTGAGCAACAACTGCTGCTTGAAGGAGCTCCTACCCACCAAGTCCCAGCAAGGGTTAGGAGGGGAGCAGAGGAAGCCTAGCTTGAGAGGCCAAAGCTGTAGAAAACAATACTGAAGTTCCCTCCTCACTGAGCGTGGGATACAACTGGGCACCTCATTCCACTCAATGAGCACAACATTTAACTCAAAGAGAAAGCTGAGGGCAAGGTAAACAATGCCTGCAAATTCCCTTAAAAGGGGGTAGAGGGAACTTGATAGTTGAGACACTAAAATTTAACAAGCAAAGAAAGAAAGAAAAAATAAAAGATTGAAATTTGGTGTTACACAATGCAAAACTTCAAGTAACATACATAACAGTGGGAGTCGTCCCCGAGAATGATTTCTCAAACGAAGGGTTGGGAGGAGATAGGGAAAAGACACATTGTATATATCAGTATCGGGGATTTTATTTGCAGGCAATTCTTTAAGCATAAATCGATCTTAATTTGGTTTTCATATTAAGTCTTTTTCATAGAACTCTTCTGCCTGTAAAAGGAAAATTCAAGATAGTCGTAACAGCAGAAGGGAAAGTGTCTAACATTGTGTCGCGTTTAACTCCTTAAACCAACCAAAAAACAACCCACTTGTAATAAATTTTTTAGAATGCAAGACAAGCTTGGCTTTTATTCTTCATTGGAGATAGGCACATATTATTTTTCCATTTTATTAAAAAGCATAGTTAAAATTTCAGTTAGACTGATCTGACAGGGTTTGTGTAGAATGAAAATAACGGCTGAAGAACATTCCTGAATGCTTAAGGAGCCAAAAGCTTTGGAGGAAAAATTTCTGTGCAAACTAATCAAAGCTGAATTACTCAAATGAAACTAGGAGCTGTTTGTCTGAACAGAGGTTCAATTCTTCAGAGCGGGTTGGAGAATTTTCAAACTTTCCATTAAAAAAATTAGCAAAAGGTAATATTGACAGGGAAGTCTGCCATAGAAATAAATTTGTTTGTGGTGAACAGGCAATACTCAACCATGTTTTTTCAATAAATCTATTTCAGAGTATCCACTAATGCCAATGAAGTAAAGACTTGCTAGTGTGACCTTTAAATATTTTACACTAAGGAAAAATCCATCTGCAGAAGAAACAAATTAAAGCCTCCAGTCTTCAGCCTATTTGCAAAAGGAATCTTAAAAATATGCTCATGCTAACATTAGTTATACAGAGCACATTTAAACCCCCAGTCCCATGAGCAAAGCAGACCCGGGCTGGCGGTCTCCGGGGCGCAATGCTCACGGGCTGCTGCCTTCGCAGGCTGCAGCTCAGCCACGTGCAGCAGCCAGGACCTCAGCTGGGCACGACTGGTGCTCCCGGCTACGGGCAACTGCGGCTGCACCCTGCCGCTTGGGCAAGGATCCCAACAGCAACTGGAGGCACTGCTCATGATCCTTATCCCCGTAAAAACAAAGGGGAAATAAAGATCTTTTCCTTACAAGTGCTTGTAAGTTACTGTATTGCCTGGAGCATTTTGTGTGACCGTTTTTTCTCTGCTTACCTTTCTTGTTAAGAGGCTTTTGCGCCTCATTCCACAAGCCTCCAGCTGGAGACGCCCCCGCAGTGCCAACTCGATTAACATACAGCCACGCAACCCCGAGGAGATGCAGTCATTCCAAAAGGATGTGTAACCCTGGGAAGGACAAAAGAGAGTAAGAGATTTCCCCCTACAGACGAAAATAGGTGAAAAGGACTTAGTGCCTTTTCTGCAGCCACCTTCATTAACGTGTCCTTAACACCCTAACTCAATCTGAAGCAGCACAGGTAGCCGACCATCATGTTTACTGAAAACAAAAAGGAGAAACAGACCCATTCCCAATTACTTTTAACACAGACCTTCAGAAAAGTGATACAAATTAGTACAGCAAGGTATCAGCAACTGCTAGATATTAAGTGCAGCTTATAAGTAATTAAAATAGCACAATCACATTTCTCGGACCTCAAGTGTTTGACACTTCCAGCATCACACAGGTTTATCTGTATTTCTTGAGAAATACTGAAATTATTTTACATTCATAAACAATCTGGCACCGATGAAGCAATAATAATCTGAAAACAGGATCAAGTAAAATCTATAACATACTGTAAATTATTAGAAAACTCAATCAGAAAAGTGGCAAGCAGGACAATGTACAAAACAGATTTTTCAGCTTGACTGTAATAAAACCAAAAGACAATGAAACTTTTTCAATAAAATATTTAAAAAGCCACCATATGCCTATCATTTTGTCATTTAAATATCTAATATAATTAATATATTTTGGAAACTTAATGCAGACTGCTCTTATGTAAACTGCAGAACTACAAGCCCGATCTACTCTGTGAACCACAGCACATCTAACATGCTTTATCTGTATTTCTATGTTGAGGATATCTGCTCGAAGGGCAAAGCAGAGTATTTGACTCAATAATTCTATTCAATATCTAGAAACACATTTATTGACTTCTGTACTTTATTTCTTGAAAACTGTGAGGAAGTATGGTCAGTTTTAAAACTCACTTTTCAATTTAAGGGAAGCTTAATGTTCCTAAAACACTGTGACAAAAGACAAATTTATTTACAAAATAAAGGAGAGCTGAAGCTTTCACTTGCATTGGGAAGAGAACTTCTATTATGGAGTAGAAAACATTCAACAAAAGAAAGTTACTGATACAAGAACTGTATTCAAGACAAAAAAAATTTGAGAATTGATTTGTCTTAAATGATTACGGACACACCAGGTGTGATACAGAAAGGCCTCCTAAAACCCTCCTAGCGACGGCATCTTGTCTGTAAAAACACCTACCTCGAGATGCTCTAGGGAAAGCGGCATGAAATAAGAAAAGGAGAACTTTGCCTTTCACAGGATTCTCACCCTAACCACGAATAAAGACTAGCCTGAATCATAAGCAATGCCATTCAATATACTTGCAAATAAAGGCTGCCCATGTACGGAGATACCTCAAGTATATACATCTCAAATCTCCTCAATATGTTTAGATGAATAAATCAGCCACGAAGAAATGCATGTCCTTAAATCTGCATTTCTAGGAACATGATGGTGTTGGCTTCCACATAGCAGCTAGCTGTTTGAGAACTGCATTATTAAAAATCCAGTACTCCTGATATTGTACAAAAGCTCTGTATGTCTAGAAAGTCATTAGCAAAATACATCACAAATAATCTATCTAGAAGACTGTAAATACAGGATTGGAAAGGTGGTTAAGAGGTTTCCCACTCAGCTCTCTATTCGAAGTGTTTGTTATATTGTTATTCAAACCATTTGAATGGAATTTATTATGGAGTTTATGGAATTTATTGGAATTTATTTGGACATTTATGGAATTTATTTCCTTGTGTAGTAACGAAAATTTGCAATCTTGAAGGAAATGGAAACAAATGATCTTGAAGAGATTACGGTCTTCATAAATACACTGTGCTTGCACTAGTGAGTTAGATGACAAAATCAGGAGAACGTTTACTGACTTTTTGTTTACTAGTTTTTCACCAAAGTTTGGGGATTTGCAGCTGGATCGAGAAGAGAAGGGACACCACCAATTTTAAAACACAGAGATTATACTGCTATTACCATGGTGAGGGAAAAGATATTTTGTGACAGAAAGCATCATCCTGAACATTTCTCAAACCATTAAATTGTCAGAACTATCTGGAAAGACCAAAGGAACTGATCATTTTCATCACTTTTTGCAAACACCTCAGATAACTGCAGGAGCTTCCACAGAAGGTTAGTTTGGCACACAACAGACTACCAAAATAATTCCTAAATTATCTCAAACCTCTTAGTGTAACTGAAAAAGGACATAAGACATTTATCTTCAATACTGCAAGCAGCGTCTTGTCACCTATCTCAAATGCACATAGTGTTAACTAGAAGACTACAGAAAAACAAGACCACTCAGCAATACAATATTACTGCTTATAAATGCTATTGATGGGCAGTGAAAAAAGAGAGGGGCAAACATGGGTAGATTGACATGTGTATAGAGTGAGAGAACAAGAAAAAGAAGTAGCTTTCTTTATTATTAATTTCTTGAATTCTTGAAGTAAGAATTCAACTGTTTCTACAGAGAAGCAAAAGAAAGTTACAAAATATGAGTTAAATTCATAACAGATTGACAACAAGGTTTGCTAGGCAGTAATGACAGGGTAAGCCAAGTACGGTTTGGGCAGCCCCTTCGCCCCCGCTGGGAAGACAGAGGAGTCACTCTGAGCAAGCCCTTTTGCCAGGTATTCCTTAGTTGGTAACAGGATATAGGAAACAGACCAGCAAACTGGTCAACACCATTCTTGTATTGTTCACAGGCATTGTATTTAGGCATTCAAATGCCTAAAACTCTTCAAACAATGTCCTGTGGACAACAAAGATGACTACTTAGAGATGCAAGTCATCCTACTATTAAATGCTACTGCACAGCACTAGTGTTCCCACCCACATAACACCAGATAGTTCTGCTTTAGCAATCTTCCTACGTGCTGTTATGATCTTGTAAACATCCCAACTGAATAAAATACTTATTTCATTAAAATTGAAGGGCAGCAGGAAGGAAAAGGATCTTACAAGGTAGAGAGTTATTTTCATCTGACAGCAGCCACATTAGAATAGCACTTTAAGATAGGAATAGCTCACAAAACATTAAATCTATGTTGATTCAAAGATCATAATAATGTTTACAACTGTCATGTTTATTTACACAAACACATCACAAAGCATTTCTTCTTCAAAGTAGACCTAGAAATTCTAAAATAAAAGCAAATTTTGCTAGAGAATAATAATGTGAAACAAAAATAAAAAGTTCATAATTGGTATTTGTTACACTATAACTTTGAAAACTCAGGCAAGCATGGCAAAGAATTAAGAGAATCACTTTCTGCCTACAGTTATTCAAAATCCATGTTCATTAGAGCATGTTTCCCACCATCTCTTGCAGCATTTATTCCCCTTCCCTGCTTCTCACACCCAATCCACAGCTCATCCAGGTTTTCTTTCAGATCTGCAGAGAGGGACCTGGGTGTCATGGTGGATGACAAGTAGGCCATGAGGCAGCAGTGTGCCCTCGTGGCCAAGAAGGCCAATGGGACCCTGGGGTGGATTAAGAAGAGCGTCTCCAGCAGGTCGAGGGAGGTGATCCTGCCCCTCTACTCAGCCCTGGTGAGGCCACATCTGGAGTATTGTGTCCAGTTCTGGGCTCCACAGTACAAGAGGGATGTGGAGCTGCTGGAGAGAGTCCAGCGCAGGGCTACAAGGATGATCAGGGGCCTGGAACATCTGCCCTATGAGGAGAGGCTGAGGGAGCTGGGCCTGTTCAGCCTGGAGAAGAGAAGGCTGAGAGGGGACCTGATCAGAGTCTATAAGTACCTCAAGGGAGGCAGTGAGGAGGATGGTGCTGGTCTCTTTTCAGTGGTGGCCACCAACAGAACTAGAGGTAATGGCCACAAACTGAAACACCAAAAGTTCCACAGGAACTTAAGGACATTTTCTTAACAGTGAGGGTGACAGAGCACTAGCACAGGCTGCCCAGAGAGGTTGTGGAGTCTCCTTCTCTGGAGATCTTCCAAACCCGCTTGGACGCAGTCCTGTGCCACGTGCTCTAGGTGACCCTGCGTGTGCAGGGGGGTTGGACTAGATGATCTCTAGAGGTCCCTTCCAACCTTAAGCATTCTATGATTCTTCTTCAGAAAACAGCTAGTCACTTAAAATACATGACTCCCACTTTTACATCTGGTCTGTCTCCTAACCATGGCCATGTGCCTCACCACGACCACTACCTACCTTGTCTTTCTCTCCCTGCTTTTACCTCTCCAATGTTTTTACCTCTCCAACTGCATTTCCCCACCATCCACCATAACCTCTGCCCGCACAGAGGCTCGTTTCCCCACATCATGTTACTGCGACACATTATGAAGCTTCCAGACATAAAAAGACTGGAATTTTTGTGACCCTCAGGAATTCCTTTATCTCTGCTTGCACAGGTGTGGCACAGGAGACTGCACACTAATGCTATTTAAGTATTTATACTGCATGCAGTGAGCAGGCATCTTGTTCTTGATCTGCTCTCAGAGGGGAAGAAAAAGCCACATGATCCACACATATGCAGGCAAGTCCTTTCCAGAGGCTGGGTCTAGTTTTGCCAGGCTAAGGGCACTTTTTTGCAGTTTCTTTGTCCTTGCTGTAAGGAAATACAAGTGGAGATCTGCACACAAACCACAGGGTAAGCACGTACCACGCACTGGTCTCCTACAGACACCGCACACAGAGCGTGGCAGGAAGCATGGTTTATGCAGGGAAGGGAAGAACAGGACTGGAAAGGTGCTACCAATGGCCTCAAACCTTTAGTTTAAGCTATTTCCTAGCACCTATCCCTCACTTACCCTCCAAGACCCCAGCTCGTGAGCCCCCAGAACCACTGCAGTAAAGACCACTGTAATTCAGTACGTGTGTAAAGAATCAGTAAGTCTCTGAAACAATCAGCCCATCCGTACGGGCTTGGCAGGGAGCAGTGTGCTGGATATTTCTGGATATTTATCCACACAGCGGATGCTGCTTGAATAACTTATGAAACCTGAAATAGTTTTGCTTAAGCTCAAAACAGTCAACAGATTCCTATTACTTCATTCAGCTTCCAGGCAACAGTCAAGCTACCTTATAAAAATAAAATAAAAAAGAAAGAAAAGTTCACTGTCTTCTCCACCACAAATACAAACTAAAGTCACCCAGTGGTAGCAATGCAAAAATTAAATTAAGTTGCTGGTGCCAATGGTGCTATTTCACATTCACAGACGTTACCTCAAACTATTTACTGTGGAAGTATCCTTAATGGATTACAGAGTGAGGGTTATGAACATTTTCATAAAGATGAGGATAAAAGACTTGCACACACCATATAATTAATGTCTTATTTCAGAATACTCTATTATTTGTTTTTTACCCATAACATTTAATTACTAAAATTCTCTTCCAGCCACAAAATCAGAGATTACCACATCAGCCACAGATCAGAAAAGCATGAGGAAGAGGGGAAAAATCTGAAAATATCAAATTAAAAAAAAAAAACAAAAAACAAAAAAACCCACTTTGGCACAACTCCAATCCTGAAGTCTCAAGATTCACATAGGGTAATTAAAAATACTGTGTTTAATTTACTTGTCAAAGGCTACCAATTGAGCACTCTCTACAAAACAACATAGACTGTGGCTACCAACATGTTCCCTGATCTGAGCCTGTGAGTCTCAAGCTATTACACATTACTTTGCAGTTATGGCAAATGAGTATCAGCCCTATAAGCCTTTTAATTAAAAACATCATAAAGCCATGAAAATAGAGGGTGACAATGGCCTGCTTAGACAAAAAAAATTGGGAACAGACCCCTCGGGCCATCCGCAGATGCTCACACGCTCATTTCCCTGTTAGGGGTCAGTGCCAGGTCCAAGTTTTGGCACTGGCTCAGCCTCAATTTACCACATTTGAAGCACAGAGGTAGCGCTTTGCTGCAACAAGGCAGGTAAGCCATCTTAATCTGACCTTCTCTTTCTGTAAGTCTTTTCATATTATATTCAGGCTTATAGTATCCTTTCAACTTTACTTAGTACCCTCGACACAAAAGCAAAGCAAAAGATTTCTTGAAATGAAATAAATAATCAAGGGGGAGCCAGAAGCAGAACCATCATTAGAGTTGCACAAAAACTGAAACTCCTGTTCACAGGAAATTCCAAGCTTAAATTGTATTATAACAAAACAGAAAGACAGACTCGAAAATTTACCAAAGAATGTAATTTCTGAAGTGCCATTTAGAGGGAGCCAGAAGAAAAATTTTAACTCCTTTTAAGCAAGGTAGCTCCATCAAAAGGGAAGCTGTCAAATGGGGAAGGCAGCAGAAAGCCAAGATAACCAACAACCAGAGCACCTGAGGAGTTTGCAAGTCCTGGCTCCAGGGCCCTACATCTGACAAGGGCCTTATGTCTTCGTGGCAGCTTGACTTCAGGATTCCTCAGCTAAAAGGCACAACCTCGGTTAACGAAAGCTTTCCTTTTCACGGACAGTAAATTCTGAATTTAAGGAAGCCTGTTTTCCATTACTCTGCTGGAGATCCTGTCATTACTTTCACATGGGCAGCATTCAAATACTGTGTCAATGGTGACAATATAAAAGCACCACGACTAAACTTATGCTTCAGCATAAACAAATATCTAGCCTTCCTAAACAATGGTTTCTTTCTTTCTGTTCCTTCTGATGTGTGACAGACTATTTTTATGGTATGCTCTCAGCAATTACTGAGGGCAAACATCCTGGAGAACCTCCCATGCCCGCTGGCATCAGGGAAAGTCACTGAGGTCTATGAGCTCCAAGTTGGCTTCACCATCCTCACCAAAATTTACACAGCAGCATTAGAGAGCATGAAGGGGAGAAAAAAAAAATGGCCACAGTTCTGGACACAAAACCTATAAAGGTTTAGTTCCGCTTTTAAAAGACAAAAATAGTTGTCACCTGCTACATTGTCTGATACGGCCTGACTAAAATAAATGTGGAGCCTGGGGGAATTTTGAAAGTCAGTTTTTGTTATTTGTAGGACTGGGCTAAGCAAATGCAGTAGATGGTGCTACAGATGTTGTGTAGAACTGGCCTGCATGTTGCATGGCAAAACTGGCAAAGAGCCTACTTGCTTTTAAAATTCCTATAGCAGGGTATATCATGAAGCAAGAATACCCAGATGCTCATCTTCAACAGTTACCTCAATACCAAGATAAATACTCATGTTTTGTATGATCGTTAATTCAGATACTATTTAAATAGAGGCACTTCAAGTGGCAGACAGAAACACACAAAGGGAAAAAAAAAAAAGGCAGGAAAAACACTGAGGACACCACAGCATCCCAGAGTTTAACTGGTTCTCCAGCACAGGCATCTCTTTTGAACCACTACCTTCAACAGCATGGTAGCATTAACCCTTCTCCACAATTTCAATTACTCTTCCTTCAAGAGAGCCATTTCAATTCTACTGACCTTTCAAATCAACGTCAGCTCTCCACAGTGTTTCATTTTAACCTTTCACAAAATCGGGTAACTTGAGAAGGTGAATCCTCCCATGTCTTCCTGTCCTGCCAGTTGAGGGCTAACCCTGCAAATGCAGCCCAGTAAAGTGCAAGTTTCTGTTTAAGAGGTACCAATTTTTCCTGCTCCTCACTGCTCATCGCAGCCACATCTCGTGAGCCCACAGCTGGATTAGAGCAATGTGGCCACAAGCTAATGGCCAGTCCACTCACCTGATCCACTGGGCAGCTGAAAGAGCAGTGGTGGCAACATGAGGAAGGGAAGCAACGTGTCCAGGACACGGGAAAAAGCAAGAGCAGCCTGTCAGTGACCTCAGTAACGATTACTCTGATCATAATAAATTTGAAGTTATATTATTTAAATCTGACGGGACAACGATCACATCTTTTTCTGCTTCTCTGAAGCATTAGCAAGTTCTTTCAGAGGTGGCTACAAGCCTATTATTTGCCAGCACAAAGCACAGACAGAACATAATAATCCAAACTCACCATCCGCCACCCATTCAAAACCTCCAGCAAAGACAAGCAGGAACAACTTATCTTGAAACAGGAGCTCTGGGGAGCTGTATTTCATAAGGAACTTGATCACAATTGCAACAGTTCCTGTCTTAAACAAGAATTTCTGTATCTTCAGGAGGAGAGCTGGGCAGGGGAGGGAAATAAGTGTACACTGTGCACACGCACGGTGACTGTAACAGGGACTTTGATCTGCCACAGCTTTCACAGTGATGAAAGGCTGCTACCTTACTCTTGAATCACAACCCCAATAGCAGAATTTGCTGCCAATAACTTTACAACTAGAGTGCTATGCATGCTGATGACAAACACTGTTTTTAAGTTAATTAAAGAATTTTATCGGAGAGTATTGGCAGACTCAGGAGAACTAGGCTATCATAAGGATAGGAGAAGAAATCAACACAATCAATGTAATTTATACTCAGTGTGAAATAGATTTATAAAATATTTGTCCAACAAGTGTAATAATTTGCTTTTCGAACATTCAGACTTCAAGCACATCTTCAGAGAGCAGGAAATTCTTTCACTGGAATAATCAAAGAATTCAAAAAGTTTACATAGGGTTATTCTTCCAACATCTTTTCTTAAGAAGCTTCTCAACATAAAAATAAGCAAACAGGTTTTTTTTCTTTTTTTTTTTTAAAAAAAGAACAACAAATAACTTTTCCAACTTCTTAATGACAGAGATAGAGAAGCTGATCAATATTAAAATAAAACTGCACATTTACTCTGATGATCTGAATCACTAAGACCAATGTTTCCCAAACTGAGTTCTATTTTGCCACACAAGTGACATAGGTAAACTATCTGTCAGATCTGTTCCCCAGCATAAATTGAACAACTCAGGTGTTCTGCATCACATAATACAGGACCACATGGAAGACAAACGTGACTTTTTTCCTATAAGAGGATAAGGAACTGTTAATGTGAATCACAGAATGGATGAGATTGGAAGGGGCCTCTGCAGATCCTCTAGTTCACCCCCCCCCAGCTCAAATGGGGTCTCCAAAAGCAAGCTGCTCAGTCTCCATCACAGGCAAGAAGTTCAGACGATTTCCTGCAGTTCAGCTTGTGTCCACTGCCTCTTGATCTGCCAGTGGCACCACAAACTTGCTGAGGGTGCACTCTGTCCCTCAGCCCACTGAGAAGTAACTTGACCCAGGATAGAGCCCTGGGGACGCTGCTAGCTACAGACTTCCAACTGCACTTTGTGCTGCTGATCAAATCCTTTGAGTGCTCTCGATCACCCCACTATCTATTTGCCTGTGAGGATGTTACGGGAGACAGTGTCAAAAGCCTTCCTGGAGCCAAGGCAAATAACATCCACGGCTTTCCCCTCATCTACTCAGTCTTCCTGTCACAGATGGCTACTAGGTTGGTTACATGATTCCCCCTTTGTGAATTCCTGCCAACTACTCCTGATCACCTCCTTGTCCTTCATGTCCTTGGAAATGGTATACAGGATTAGCTGCACCATAACCCTCCCAGGGATCACCGTGGAGCTGACTGGCCTGGATCCTTCTTAGCTTTTCTGAAAACCACAGTTACTTGTCTAAACACAGAAACACCAGAAATGCAGATCCAGAGGTTCTGAAAATTAAGCTGTTACAGCTACCGTTTCAAGAACATTGTAAACCTGCTGTTCACATCTCTGATCTGCCCAAATACTGAAATGGATATAACAGTAGTTGACATATTAGGTAACACATGCTGCTTTTCAGATCTCATTATTGCATAAAACCATACATTTCCCTAAGCTGCTAATTACATTTTAATCTTCTAACAAATATTCTGAATTACTCTTTTGTATATTACATAGGCTGCTAAAGCAGCATCATTTAATCCTGGACAACCAGCAAAACAGGAAATGGTTTTTATCAGCCTGCAGAGGCAAAGCATACTGAATAATGCTAAAATATAGGAAGTTTCTATAAACTATGGGCACACTGCAGGCCTGGGAGACCTAATAGTAGCATAATAGGCAATTCTGCACTAGCTCAACTCAATTCATCTCATGCAGTTGTCCCGTGTGTATCGTTCTACATCTAGTTCCTTATGTGAACTTCAGTAAAGCTCACTATTCTTGTCCAGCTATTTGAGTGACCTCAGAGAGGATGCAAACGCGCAGCACAACAAACCCCAGTGAGAACCAACTCAAAGTCTTATTATCAGCATGTAACTAGCCACATTCATAAGAAACTAGAGGGGAAAATGGAAACAAGAGAAAATGATGATGGAAGATGACGACAAAAGAAAAATCTCAACAGGATTTGAGCTGAAAACAGGTTGGACTGTTCAAAATTATTTGCACCCCTAAGGTAATATTGGGGTAAAGTAATATCCTCTCACTACAGACACCTTTTACTATATGAATTAATCCATTTTCAGCTTCCAGTGATCAAAGAAAAACCTTTTTTATCCTCTCTTTCCAGTGCAGGTTATTGTAATTGAATCTACCTGAAGATGAGCATAATCACAGCAGCGAAGCAGCAGCTGGGAGGAAAAAAGTCTCAGATAAGAAAAGCTGACATGATTAAACTCTGTATGTCCTTTAATGACCTACAGAATCTCTGCTACTTTCTAAGAAATATTCAAACTTCATACAGTCGTCCAGAAGTCTAACAACTGGTGGTATAGTTACCTTAAAGAAAATTTTATTCCCCGTGACAGTATAATACTGCATTATGCCAGGCAGGGTGTCTGTGGCAGTTCCCTCTGGTCAGCAAGACCCAAGCTGATTTTCTTTGGCAAGGAACTGTGTAGTGTGGTTGCATCCAATTTATATTGACCTGAAAATATAATGTTCAGGATTATGCTCTTTCAAATAACTCTTCAGTAATAACTTGCCTTTTCTCCTTTCCTTATTTATCATTTCCCTCTTCTAGTACCCTAAAACAAACAAACAAATATGAGAACAGAATAAAAGCCTCCACAACTCTGGGACTGTGAATTCACTCCCCACTCTTCATTTTTCTTACATATATTTCTTAAATATATTATTATATTGTATATTATTCTCACAACTACTGTCTGCCAGTTCTTATTTTAACTGTTTTTCTGGATCAATCTATTTTGAAATGACAGGACCCAGCTTCTCCCAACAAGAATGCATTCAGAGAAGTGCTACTTTCTATACAGTCTATATTTTTAATAACCAAACCCCTACGGTTCAATTCTCAGATTGCTCTTTCCAGTGAATACAAAATTTCAGATCCAGTAAAAGAAAGTGTGCTATGTAATTGGAAAAAAAAAATAAAGATATTTTCCTGAAGGCAAAATAATATGAATATATTATCATTCCTCTTACCAGACATCTCAAAAATAGAAATAAAGAAATGTGTCCAGAATTGGTGATTTTTTAAAATATTCAAAGAAGACTCTTCTACAGTAACAGGATTTTTTTTCATAAATTAATGGGAAAAAATCTAGTTTCTAGTCTAGACATCTAATTTGTAGCTAAAAAGAAACCTGAATTCCTCTTCATGCGCTTCACAGTAGGATACATGTCTATAGCAACCTATACCTTGTTAGATCTTAGTTGCAAATCTGATTTTTCAAGTCAGTCATTGCCTTTAACAGTGCAGGAACATTTAGTGATATATCCGAGCCTATATCCTTAAAAACAAATTTGTGAATTAAGAAAAGAAAATGAAAAGAAAAAGAGAGAGAGAAAAAAAAAAGCAGTCTCAATTGCAGAACCCTTTTTTATTTGAAAACTACAATTTGGGGATGTTGATGCCTGACTGCGGTCTTGCTGTCCCTCTTTTTCAAGTTCTGATGCATTTTAAATCATAACTATTTTCCTGGAACACACATTACAGTCTGGTTAGAAACAGAAAGGAAGTTAGTGAGGAAAATCTCTGAAGTGTTCTGACACTCCAGGAAAGCATGCATATTCCACATAGTGCTGTATTCTTGACAGGAAACTTGTCAGGCATTTGATTAACCTGCCACTGCATTTGAAAATAAATAACAAACAGCAACTGCTATCAGCTACTGACAGCACTGGAATCAAATACTACGGCCCAGCATTTTAAGCATGTGCACGGGCATGCATTATATAGGCACATCTCTTTGCTAAAATTCAAAATATCTTAAAAAGTGCAACTTTACTGAAGTGGAGGAAACTAATATGTGCATAGTGCTGAACACTTAAGAAAGCCCTGAACAAAACAACTTTTAGGAGCCTAATTTGTCATTTAGGTATCAAAATGCTAACTTAGAAATGTCACTTTCAGCATGATTAGGCATGATCTGCACATGCAGATCAAACTTGTGCAGTTCTTGCGAGGCCACCTTCCCTCAGGGTCCAATCTTTATTCTCCATAGTTTCATAGGATGGCTAAGATCCATGATTAATGGTCTAATCCAAACCCCTGCTCAAGAATGGTCACCTAGGGCAGACTGGCTAGGACCCTGCCCAGACATTTTTTGAGTATCTCCAAGGATGGGGACTCCATAAAATCTCCGGGCAACCTGTTTTAGTGCTTAGCCTCCCCCACTATAAAGAAGTTTTCCCCTCATGTTCAGACAGAACTGTCTCAGTGGGTGTCTGTTGCCTCTTGACCTGTCACGGGGGCACTACTGGAAAGTCTGATGTTATCCTTTTTATATCCTCCCTTCAACTATTTATACACATTGATAAGATCCCCCCTTAGCCTTCTCTCCTCTTGGCTGAACAGGCTCATCTCTCTCAGCCTTTCCTCATAGCAGAGATGCTCCATCCCTTCACCACCTTAGTAGCCTCTGCTGGACTCTCTCCAGTAGCTCCATGCCTCCCTCATACTGGGAAGCCCAGCCCTGGATGCAGCACTTCCAGATGTGGCCTCACCTGGGCTCATCATAAGGGGGAGATCAGCTCCCTCAACCAGCCGGGGACTCATCCTAACCCTGCCAACGATTCCATGGGCCTCCTGGCCCCAGGGGCACATTGCAGGCTCACTGTCACCTCGCTGCCCACCAGGACCACAGTCCTTCTCTGCTCAACTGCTCTCCAGCTCTTTTTGAGAGCCGGAGTAACAGGAGCTTTCCTCCAGCCCTCAGGAACCTCACCTGTTCTCCATGTCCTTTCAAAGATGGTTCAGAGTAGTCTAACAATAATGTCCATCAGCAACCTCAGCAGCCCAGAAAGGCCCATGGACTTGTGCCTGTGCAGTTCACCTGAGTTTACCTGTAACCAGCAAATGAACTCTTGTGTTACCAGCTCTTGAGCATGAAGTCTGACATGTATTTGTAAAAAAGAAAAAAAAAAAAAAAAAAAGTGGTGCTCAAATCCTCCACATTACATATTTCACTTCTTACTAGAAGTGAACTAGAAACACATCTTACTAAAGCAGTAAATATGGCAGGGTCAGAAAAACAGCTCCCATCCTGCTTAGGCACAAGTTTATCCACCATAAGCATACAACAGAAACTTGCAAATGATTGCACGTCTCACCTTAAAAATAGTAATGAATCTAGTGTGCCTTTCTAACGCAGACCAAGCATATCTAACATTGGCTGACTAAATAATAGGTCAGTTTAATTGATTTTTGACCGCAACAGGCAGCATTAAAACTACGGTTCCCTCCTCAGGGCCTAAGAACACGCTGTAGCTGTTCCCAGATATAAGAGTGATTAGCCTCTCCTTCTCTTCCACAGCTGTCACAACCTAAAACATTAAATAGAGCAATGTGTTATTTCTAACTGGGGAGCAGTAAAAGGTTTCATTTTGAGGAATTTGCATCACTTTACACATCACTAATGAGGATGGGTTTCCAGAATAAAGATTTTTTTTTAAAACAAGACATGCACCATACTAGATAGGGTTCCTCCTATTTCCCCTCTTTCATCAACAGTTGCTTTTTGGTATGTTATTTTCAGAATATGTCTATCAATTGTTTCACTCAGGCAGGTGCAAAAAAAAATGCAAGAATCTTAAGTTATATCATAAAAATGCCACATCAAGAGATTTTCACTATGAGATAAAAAAAAAAAAATCCATCCATGTCACACTGTTCTCACAATTAAGGAAAAGTTTCTTCTGTTTAAGATGTACTAATTATCAGTTTACAGTTTTAGACAATGGCTGCAACTGCAGTCAAAAGCAGAAGCCACATTTAAACATCCAACACAGGCAAAGCAGCTGTAAGCAGCACATAACTGATGAGTGTAGGCTGAACAAATATCTGGCTAAGCAGTATAGGCTAAACAACATCTATCTCAACCAATAACTGTTACACCTGCCTTCTCCATTATATAATGCAGAATACAGACTAAAACGTCAACCTGTTGTGTGTCAAAAGCTTCTCTCACAGCAGAGACTGCTGAGCAAGAGTAAGAGAGTGCCAGTGTAAAATCAAGTGCCTGCTGAAGTAGAGTCCTGCATTGCGCAAAAGTGATTTGCTAAAGAAAAAACCCACAGTATAATACAGGCCTGCGCACAAGAGACACCCCAACCAACAGCTGCAATGGACTGCATAACCACTTTATTACCTTAGGGTCCACTGCAAATAATAAAAAACTTTGGAAAAAAAAAAAAGGCTTAGTTTCAGTGCAATTCAGCATGATGCATAATATCTCAGTGACAGGACACCCACCCATTTGCTCCTATTCACTCAGGCTTATATGCTCTGCACTTCAGCCGAAGAGAACAGCTGTGCTTGACTTCAGGTGTAACTGTCAGAAATCTGTGACTGTTCAACTATCCACAGTAATATTTCATTAATATTTCTGCATGGAAAGAAAGTTAGTTGACATAAAAACTCTTGGCAAGCAGATTAGTCACGAAAATTCTAGTTATGTGCCACATAGGTTGATTGTTATTTCATTTTCTTTCTTTGTTAAAGAGTTATGGCAAAACAGATCGAAATCATTGTGTATGAAACTGAGCTGCACCATTATTTCAGCCTGACTCCCCTTCCCTCAGTAACATGACATAGAAGCAACAACACGCTGCAATAATTACTTCTTCTGCAAGTGCCAAAATCGTTCTACCATACACTATGTGTAACAGTCATGGTCACCTCAGCCATGCAAAGAAGCCCTATTACATATCATTTAACCAAGATCAAAGCAGGAAATACAAAAGAAGAAAACACACACACACAAATCCTGAAATGTAAGTAGTACAGCTTTTCTTTGATCTAAAATTTTAATTTTCAGTTTCCTGATTACTTCACTCCCAGTAATTAATCAGTAATACTTTCTCATATACTTCAGGCAAAAATTTTAATGAAGATAACTTGCTACTGGAAAGAGTGCACTGTTTTTAAAAGCATTTAGAAAAACAAACAGAAAAGTGTGACGAGGAATGCTCTGACAAAGAGTATTTGTTCTACTTGCCTATGCTAGAGAGCTTGATATGAAAAAAAAAAAAAAAAAGGAATTACACTACAGGCCAAGTTATCCCTGAATATCACAGAGATTACAGATTAACGCTACTGTAGGAGCACAGATAACCACATTGGCTTCATTTAGAAGTATTAAAAATAAACACCATTTGAATACATGGACCGAAACTGGATCTATGATGTTGCTTCAAAAGCAACACATGCTCATAAGAACCCAGAGGAGGGGCAGCCCTTGGTATACAGAACTTGGGGCTCTCCTTCCCTATGTCACATATCTTCTCCCAGGCTATAATTTATGTATGGACACTAAATAAAAAAGGAGCAAAAAGGTAGGCAAGTGTGAAGAAAATAATTTTTAACCTCAGACATTACACACTTTGTTGTTACTAGGCCCTGAACATTCAAGAAAAAGCAAGTCTTTGTCAAGGATTCAAGACATTCATACATCATTCCTCAAGTGAAATGTGAATACCTGTAGACACTTCTTCATGTTTCACTTATTTGTCCCAGAAATTTTCCAGCAAAACTTGGGAGCATGCAAATTGAAATTCAGATACCAGGGCGAGTTCTCAAAACTGGATTACTTGCCACACATACAAAAAGACAGACTTCTGTATCCTTATTAAAATTTCACAAAGTCAAATCTTAAGTTCTGAGAATCACCACCTATCATAGAATCCCAGAATGCTTAAGGTTGGAAGGGACCTCTAGAGCTCATCTAGTCCAACCCCCCTGCACACGCAGGGTCACCTAGAGCACGTGGCACAGGACTGCGTCCAAGCGGGTTTGGAAGATCTCCAGAGAAGGAGACTCCACAACCTCTCTGGGCAGCCTGTTCCAGTGCTCTGTCACTCTCATAGTAAAGAAGTTCTTCCTCACACAGAAATGGAGTATTTCAAATAGATTTAAAATTATATCTTCACCCCTTGAAAAACAAAATGAGAAATCTCATGAGGATTAAAATCCAAAATTCAGCCACAGGGCCTACTACTCAGCTTCAGAGCAAAAAAGAAGAAACTGCATTTTAGCACCAATTTGATCAACAAGTGTAGTGCGGCAGAACACTAGTTTTGAAGCTGGCAAACTAGATGCCTAATAGTTATTTTATCTTAATACAATGAAAAATATTACAAACTGGAGACCTTCACATATTTACACAGAAAGCTATACTGTACACTAAAATTGCCTTAAAACTTCATCAACAGATGAAGCTTTTGAATGGTGAACACAAGTAGTCGAGATCTAAGACAGCTTCTGTATTTCAGTGATTTAACATTACTTTTCTCTCACAAAAGACATTTCAGTTTTCAGCAAAGGCTAAAAACAAACAAACAAAAATTTATTAATGTAGCAGATTGTAGTACATGACTGTTATTTCATCATACATTAGCTATCTTCCAGAAAATAAGGAATTGGTTACAGAGCAAATTAGTACCTTATTAACTATAATTATTTGAACTAGAGAGGCAGGTGAGATGCCCTTGTATCTGATTCCGTTTGCTCAGTGGTACCACGTTTGCTGAATACAGCAGCAGCTGGGTGCTTTGCTCTATTCCAACAGGTCCCCAACTTCTACCAAGCGACTTCCAAGAGAAAAAGAATCCCAAGCACAGAAAAGATAAATGGAGCAACAGTTATTAGCACAGCCAGCTAGCAACCTTTCAGTTTTTTATGAGACTGAGATACAAGATGTCTGTAAAGGCTGTAGCGAACAAACTGGCCTATTCTTATCTTTTAGCTGTTGCTTTAAAAATGAGCTAATATCTATGGCTCCATCCCTTTGGGAAGTGTTAGCTTTAGATGCTTTAGTGGGTCTGTAGGGTAACCTCCCCCCTTTCTGTGGCTTTGCTCTATCCTTTTGCAGTATTATTTTTAATTTAAGAGAGCAAGGTATTTCAGTGACTTTCTTATATTCCTATAGCAACAGGCTAGTGCACTACTTGAAATGGACGAGTAGCACTCCCTTTACTAGCTTTGTTTCTGAAGAGTTTCCAAATGAGTTGCAAATGTTCTTGTGATGTTCCCTGAACTACCCTAGTCATGTATTTGACTCCAGTATTTTATCTGCTCTACCAAGGACACCACATCTATCAACTAGAGTTCATCTTTACTCTTCTCTGGGCACATCAAGATATTATTAATGGAAATACGTAACTAATCTGTCGGCCTTGTACATTAAAGACGTGAATTTGTGAGAAGGTTTTAAAAGACTTCAGAGTAAAATGATGTATGTATTCAAAAGACAGATATCTATTTAATACTTATTTTTCAAGGGAGTGTAGGTGTACCCCTAATGGAAAGCTAGTCAAAAGCAGGGTAGAGACACTGCAGTAATTAAACACTTGCCCTGGAAATTTTGCATATTAGTTCAAATATTAACACAAGAGCACACGCATGTATTCTCCTGTAGGCCTCCTCTTTTGCCTTTTGACATATGAAGTGCATTGTGAGTCTATAACGCCCCATTTCTACATCACTATAAGATATGCAAAAAATCAGGTGGTTTTAGTCTCTCATTCCACTTTCCGATATAGTTACCATAAAACACATGACCATTACAAACAAACAAAAACGCAAGTTCTCCTCAATTGTGTACTCGATTACACTTGAACAAGTTCCACTTTCAACAAGTACAACCATTATCTTATATATGAGAAAGCATCATGTTTATACAAGTACTATGTATTTCAGCGTATACTCCTCCTTGTAACCTATCTTGACCTTAGAATACAGAAATAACTATGTATACACAGAACATACAAACAGAAGAGGAATAATCAAAGGAAAAAAGAGCAACAGCTGACTCGCATAAATGACATCTGAATAAAGTCAAAGAAAAAAGAAGCATTAACCATGTGAACACGGTTAATTATGCTGGAGTAGTAAGAATGGGACTGCAGAGTGCTGTGTTTGTTTTAAGATAACTGGACATTCACAGCACTGCAAACCAAGGCTGCAGCAACAACCGGACAACAACTTCAAAGTTTTGCTAGAGTTCAGGCATCAAACTGTTCTGAAAGCATGATTCACATCAATACCTAGCAGCCATCGAGAGACGTGGGATGCATCAATCCATCTCTGTGTGCTGAATCTCCCTGAAAAACTCCTACAAGTCAAACTCTGGCTTCTAAACTTACAATTATAAATAGTATCTCCTCAAATGCAAGCCATTTTCATACACAGTTTATATGGCGTAAAGCTACACTGACTGATATTGAATATTAGAACAAATTTCTCCCTCCAAAAATTCAAAGCTAACCTATAAAAGGCAGTTATCAATGCCTTCTCTTGAGAGTGAAAGACGGAGTTTTTAGGGAAATACACTCTTAATCCAGACTCCTGGATTTTTTAATTTTTTTTTCACCCAACACTAAATTATTTTTTTCTGCTGAAATAACCAGATAAGACTGTGAACTTAAAATTTACTGGCTTTCCATTGAGTTTATATCTCATATACCTGTCTCTTCCTTACAATTTATTAAGTTTCACAATTACAATTTACACGCATTTTTTTCTCTGTTAGCAAATCTCACAGAAATATGAGCGAAAATCAAATCTATTGGAGGCAAAAACTTTATAGAAATTATTGCAATTTATTTTGCTTGCTGATCATTAGAACAGTAGAGAACATATTTTAAAAAGAATTTGTAGTTTTAGTGTCAGTTAAAAAAAAAAAAGGAAAGAAAACCTGAAGACAAAAAGATTTAATTAGTATAAAAGAGAGGGGCACAGGTAGACACAAAACCAAAATGCAAACCCTAATAAATCTTGCCTAAGAAACCTCAGAAAATATGCATGCTATCATCTGTGTGCCTAAGACACCTATCTTAGACACGACATTATCATTCTTTCTGTCTGGTCTCTCCACTGCAAGAACTGCAGAAAAGTCATGAATAGCTGAACAACTGTACTCATTTAGTAATTTTTTCCATACAAAGAAAATTAAGATTATCTTTAGTACAAGACATTGTTACTCTCCATAAAACTGGATGATAGGCAAGAGTGATATACACCTGGGCAAAGTAGGATTTGTTTATTCCTCCTTTTAATAATTAAACTTCTTACATACTAGCAACAATCCCACTCTAATACAGTCTTTTTGGGGAGACGGAACACTTGCTAGCTTGAAATCTTTACAGTCTACTGCCCACAAATTCAGCCAATTTAGCACACAATCATGGCAAGGAGGGAGGAGAAGATTCAAGATCATCCAGTCTATCCCATCTTCCTCCGAGCAAGCAATCCTGACAGATATCTGTCTTGCCATGCCTAGCTTACTGTAGTGCAACTAGAGCACAAAAGGGAACGTGCATAAGCATAAACCTTAGAATTTATCTTCACATTCAACAGGCAGAAGCATACAACACTGAGCATCTGTTCACTTTATTAGGATGTCATGCCAAGGTCCATGTGAAAAAATGGGATTACAAGAATATGGCCTCAAAACTGTCTGAAAGAGAAATAAAACGTTATTTTGGCAGCAAGATAGATATAGGTAGACCTACACATACTAATAATGGAATGCCAGGCAGAAAATCCATTCCTCAATTCATTATTAACCAGCAAACTTATTTTAGATGCAATGTACTGTCAAAGAACAGGCAACTTAGCAGTTTTATTTCCCATTATACTGCACTCCTGAACATGCAGAGTTTTAAAATATTTCTTTTCCACCCAAACCAACAAACTGTCTTCACTAGGTTGATTAAAAAATGGAGCAGGTCCCTTAAATAAAGTTAAATTAGAACTCATGGCTAAGATGGAGATCTACCATGCACCATATCAAACTGAGCAGTTTCCTCTGACAGGCCTGGCTTCCTGCCGTGCGCCTGCTTCTTCGAATGGTTACCCCTTCCAAAGGAAACAAAGATCCAGCACACAGGCAGCAATACACCTTCCTCAATGAATGCTATTCACAGGTCTGTAACAAACAATTAAGCTATAAATCAAAATTATGCAACAATGCTATTTTTATATTTGATCCACTTTGTATTGTTCAAGCCCCATTTTTGTCAGATATATCTCAAACATATTTTAAAAGAGGTTCAAACACATTTTTCACATGTGCCAGACTGGAAGACTGAGAGTCTCACTGAAGACTTCAATGCAGCTAAGCATCCAAAAGCATTTGAGAATCCTATAAATACAGGATAGTTGTGTCTGACTAAACACATGGAAGTGGTCTAGTCTCCCACATAGGAGCCACAAATCAGTTGCAGGAGTAAAAATATCACTGGTTGGTCCAAACCTCCACTCCTGTGTGGAGATCCTTGGCCTCCTATCTAGGGATCTGTTTTTCCCCAAAATCAAAGTTCCCTTCCTTGAGATGCTACAAACATTGACCCCTCTGAAACCCCACAACTGATGGGCAATTCAGCCCTCCCTCTCCCCCAAAATCTCAGTGTCTTTCCCCCTCACCCCAAATCCCAGGCCTGCTCTAACAGGCCTGCAGCAACATCGCAGTATTCCTGCCTGCAGCAGCATCGCTGTCCCCAACCCCAGCAATGCCTCTGTCCCAACACAACGCCATGACAACCTTCCCTACCTGCACCCCACGCACCCCTTCCACATTGGTAATGCCCAAGAGCTCCCCTGGGCATAAACACTCTCAACAAGACCGCGTCCTTTCAGGCGCCCTTTCCCCAGCGTCCCCACCACCACCAGTGCCCCCACTACTCCCAAGGCCTCCTCCAGCACCATGCCCCTGATGTCCCCTCCACCACCTCTTCCTGTGTCCCCACCACCTCCACCTTCTCATCCAGCACCTCTCTCCCATGAGCCCACCACCAGTGTCCCCAACACCTCTGAGACCCCCTCTCCCTAACGTCCCCACCACCACTAGCACGGCCTTGGGTGTCTCCAACACCTACTCCAACACCCTCTCAGCAGTGTCCCCAGCACCTTTTCGGGCTCCCTCTCCCAGTGTCCCCACCACGTCCAGCACCTCCTTGGCTGTCCCCACGGCAGCCGCTGCCCCCCGAGCCCTGCGATGCCCCCGCACCTCGCGGTCCTTGAGGCCCAGCAGCAGCACCTCCTCCATGAGCGTGAGCCGTGTTTCCTTGGAATCGCCCTTCTCGTCGTCGCCCGGCTCATCCCGGCGCCCCTCGTCCTCCGGGCCGCCGCCGGCGCCCCGCTCCTTGTCGGCGGCGGCGGCGCTGCGGGAGGCCTCGGTGCGGCGCTGCACCAGGCCCGAGCTGCGCTGGGTCAGGGAAGTCATGGCTGGCGGCGGGGCAGCGGCGCGGGCGGGAGGAGGAAGAGGAGGAGAAGAGGAAGGAAAAGCGACGGGTCCGCTCCCGCCTCTGCCCTATCGGCGCCCGGGCTGCGGCGGCCCGGGGGGAGGCATGGGGAGCAGGCCCGGCCGCGGCGGCGGAGCAGCAGGAGGAGGAGGAAGAGGAGGAGGAGGAAGAGGAAGAGAGGAGGAAGCCCGGGGCCGGTGTCCTCCCCCTGGGGCGGCCGAGCTGGCGGCGGCGCTTCGCCTCCAATATGGCGGCGCGGGCTGATGTCAGCGGAGGATGTGGCAGCGGCGGCAGGGGGAGGGCACCGGAAAGGGCCGCGGGCGGCTGGGCCGGGCCGGGCCGGGCCGCGCCGGGGCGGGCGGGACGGAGGGAGCGGGAGCGGCTGCCGCCGCCGGCGGGGGTCGCGGCTCCCCTCGGGAGTGCCTCGTCCCCGTGAGCGCGGAGGCGCCCGCAGCGCCTTCCCGGGCAGCGCCGCGGGGCGCTGCGTTGTGTCCGCCCGGCCTCCGGGCAAAACGTCAGAGAAAACGGCAAAACACACGCGGAAAACAGCAACAAACAAGAGAAGCAGGGGCTGCGGAGGCGACGGGCGGCAGCGAGCTGCCCTGCAGGCGCCGCGGAGGCCTCCCCGGCTCATCCCCGCACTGAGGGGCTTGTTGACACGTCCCCAAATAACCCCCCCAAATCTAGCGAGGGAGGAACTAGGGAGCCCCGTAACCCGCTGCACGTTGATGCAGAGGCGGCAGCCGCACTGCAGGAAGGCTGTAAGTGCCTTCTCTGCCTCCTCAGGGCTGCTCAGCTTCAGTTCCTGCCTCCAGGCCGCTGGGGGTGAATCTGTGCAGGCACATCATGACCAAGATCCAACTCAGTGCGGGTGGCCACAGGCCCAGCATGGCTCTGCAAGGCGCCTTTCTCAACCTTTAATGGTCACTGGAAGCTCTTTCTGAGCACTGTCTAATGCCAGCCATTTGCACAGAGTGGTGGCACCAAAGGGACGTTTGTGTTGGAGGCAACGCGGCCTCTTCTTCCACTCGCTTTTCTGCAGTCGAAGAACACACTAGTTCGCTTGAAGAGAGACCTCATAACGTATGGAATTCCATACGTGTTTCCTTGTGTGTTTTATGTCACGATGAAGGTGCTTATGATGCAGGCATGGCCTGTGCTTTGTGTCCTGGATTTGGATTTTACTCTTGGCTGTATGCAGATGTGTATATATATACTTATATATATACACTACACAATTGTACTCTGTTTAGCAAGAGCTCCAAGTCATCTTGTAAGTGACGTTAGCATCTGTTATTTACTGTCTTCCCAATTCATCCAAAATCTGCTCATGTGACTTTCTTCAGGATCAAATGGTGAAGGTGCTCAGCAGAGAGTCTAGAATTGATGCCCTGGAGCGCCTGAATCACTGACACAGGAGTCACGGGAGTCAGTTCTGCAAAAATAGCTTTTTAAAAGCAGTAGCTATATGCATTTTTATATATTTCTATATAAATATAATACACACTTTTTATGTGCTTTTTATTTCAGAAGTGATCAAGCTCAGATCACTTGTAGATTAACTAGAATTTTTAATTTTGTTGATCAATTTTATTTTTTAAATTTCATTTTATTAAGATGAGGTGTACTATTTGACACAATGCGTACATTAGAAAGTAGTCATTTTTATGACTTAGAGTCTCACATGTAATTTTAATACTGACAGTCTGAGATTTCCAGCCTCTCACTGAGATTACAGTTCTCAGTAATAACTTGGCTTTTTTCCCTCAGCATATTACAGATGGTTGTTTAATGGCAATCATCTTTTCATATAATGCAGTTTGGAAACCTAAACCTGTAAAATGCCATGAATTATCTTTTCTGTTTTATAAGTTGAAGAATGGACCAATTCAATCTCTAAATACATAATGGATTTGTAGACTTTACAGTTGGGTGTTAGATACTTACATGTGCATATATACACTAAACATATTAGTGATACTGCTGATGGTACCTGTGTTAATGATCCAAATAAAAGTAATATGGTGCATTATAGTGCACTTCCAGATGCCAGGTTTGTATTTTTTGGAAAAAAAAATCCTAATGCCACAAATATTGTGTAAAATAGGGATTATTCCTTCTATTTAATGAGAACTGAATCTATCTAATCTCTCAATGTAACTTATTGTGTCATTTTGTAAAAAATTAAAGATTAAAAATTATACAACATATGCATAAGTACAGCTAAATTATATTCAAAAATGTATTGTCGTTTTTAGAATTGCATGAGTTTGACTAATTGTGTCTGACTTCAGACTAGTACAATTTTTCATTACTAATTAGAATTCTGATTCTTTATTGTTAAGCTAAACTAATAAATTCAGTGTGAATCAAATTAAGAATGCTTATAATTGAATTTCGAGCCAATTACTGTTTTTTTTTTTTTAATATCATGCAGCCCTGACAGACAGAGCCAACAGAGCCAACAGAGCATCAAAAGGAGAGCAGACCTGCGCTGGCATCAAGTTTCACTAGTGTTCATCCTTTGCACAATACTGAGAGCTGCTGTTTTATTAAACTCCACCTAATTTACTGAATCTCTACTTAAGGAATCCCTATGCACTGTCACAACCTGTGCATTTTATTTTGCAATGCCAAGTTGTATTTTAAAAATATTTCTGAGTCATAGGTGGCTTTACGAGGAGCTTAGAAGGCTGTAGCCCCTCTGCCCTTTGATTGAGCGGAGACTGGTGCTTTGTATCCGCTGTGTCATTTGAGTTGTCACTGGACACCATGTGCTAAATTCGCTTCCTCCCCCATCACAATTACAATGCCATCCAGCCTGGGTGTGATGGGCAAATCTTTGAGATATTGTATGAAGACACAATAATGTATAAAGAAGGGCTGGAGTCCATAGAAAGTCTTTGCTGGACTTGCTGGACTTTGTAGCATCCCCTCACTTAGATTCAAGTCTCCAGTATCTGGCAGAATTTCTGTAACAGTGGCTGATGAGACTTAAATTATCTTCACTAGATGCTGTAAACTTCAAAAGTCTGTAAGTCTTTTAACTGCCGGTATTCTCAGTGAGTGGAAATAAAAGGGAAAAGATGAAGACTTCAATCTCAGTCTGTTCCCTTGGCTTGTGGTAGCTCTATGTCTTGGGGTTTACTTAGCAGTGGAAGCAGAGGTTGCTGCTGCACTTAACAGCCTACATGGAAACTCAGGTGTATTGGGATTAACCCCTAAAGCAGCTATTAACAAGTGTTGTAATTTGAATGTCACAGCTATTTCTGATGAAGGCTAGAGTGTGTAAAAGTCTCAACCTAATAGATGTTCCCTTCTCTGAAACTTGAGCAATAGTGGGCAAATCCTAGTTCTGCTGCCACAGAATCATAACAAGATGCTGCTAGGAAGGTTGCTCCCAGGAAGGATGATTCGATTAATTCCTTGTGGATGTTTTGAAGTTGATAGCAAGAAAACAATTTCTGTTTTCTGAAGGAAGCAGAAGCTAGAAAGCTGCTAACTCTAAAACAACTTCACCACTCACTGGTTTCACCACTAAGGCTTGTTTACATTCCTACCTGTGCTTCACATTCCCTTTCAGTGCAAGAATTTGGCACTCCCAATTATGCCACTACAAACAAGTGTCAGGTGGAGCAGTTGCCTATATCCCTGAGAGGATGTCAGTTAAAAATAACAGTCCAAAAGAAATGTTATTTTTAATCTGTATTATTCTGGTGATTCGTTCAACAGGGATAGTATCATTAGTGAAGGAGCATTGAGCAAAATGTAGAAACCGGTGGCCAAAAGCAAGTGACACAGGAATTCCTCAAGATCAAACAATGGTATCGTGAAACTTCCTGATTTTCCTGGTTAGAACCGTGCTGCTTAAGAGCTAGAGTAGACATTAATGATAGAAATTCTTTTGAAGGAACTAAATACCTTGAGATTTGTTCTGTCCAATATTATCAATGTGCTTGCCATGAACAGGAAATGAAAATTCTTCCATGAGGTCTCAAGACAAGGAGTATGGAATGTGACAGAAAGAAGAAAAAAAAGATTATTCGGAAGGGAAGTGACTAGACCTTAACATTATAAGCAAAGAGAAATTAAAAATAATTGTAATCTATTGAAATTGTGTCTAATTCACAAAATATTCTCTAGCCTTTTCTCTCGTTTGGTTTCAGCCATACCCGTTTTACCTGTCCTGTTGTTCCGGTTACCACATATATCGGTTACTGGCTGTTCAGTCCTTTTATTGGTAATTTTAGGACTGAAGTTTCCAAAACTATCAACAAATATTTCAAGTAAAAATGACCCAATGAAATGTCTCTTTCTGTCCATACAGCAAAGAGCTACTTTCACAGTTTTTATTGCCCAGTAGTTAAACATTAAGTAACCACTTTACAGAACAGAAATTTGGTAATACCTATCTTCTCATAAGTCTCTTCTTTGGGATGATTTAAGGATGATGTTTTAGGCCTCTCAGAAATACTAGGAGTTATTCCATATTTGAACTAGATTGGTTCAGGATAATATGAAGTTGCAAATTACTTTCAATGGCACAGTGCCAGTTGTTAACCCGTAGCTCATTAAAAAACAAACAAACAAATAAACAACAACAAAAAAAACAGTTAACAGCCACTAATTCTGTATTTTTTTTTCTTTTAACTTCAAGGGGCTTTGAGCTGAAATTTCACTGCAGCCTTTAATTTTTAAACATAATCTTTTTTTTTTTAGAGAGAGAATGGCAGACATTTTCAGAAAACAAAAAACAAGCAAAGGTGCTATTCATATTTGTTCATTTCAAAAAGCTTTCCTTTTATATCAAGTATTTCTAGATCCTATCATTTTCTTATCACCTGCTGAGTTCAGATGATTGCTAGTTCCTGTAATCTTTGTATTTTAATAGCATCCTCCTCCCTGTATAGCTATCATCTGAGTGATACTGTTCAATAGCAAGAATCTGTACTTGCAATTTTAATATTACAAGTACCATGCTAAAATCATGAGGACAAAAAAAAACAGTTACAGTGCTGTTTGTTACAAAGATGTTTCCATTTCTGCATAGCAGGTCAATTCAATCAGCATCACTAGGAAAAATGTGCAGCCTTCCTGACACAGGTTTATTTAGTAAAATGAGGTGGAAGCCTCATGATGTGAAACCACCACCAAAACGGCATGTCACTGGTGTTCGACAGCCTCTTTTCCAATGTTCTCAATGTCATGAACTTTATATAAATGCAGTTTTGAAAAATCTTTGCTTCAGTTCCTAATGTAACAAGCTCTTCCTTATCTATTCCTTTTAAAGTATATAAATACTCACCAAATCATTAAAAAGATACATATATCCAGATGGACAGAATAAAATGTTTTGGCAGAGTTGTAATTCATAGGATAAATAGTGATTAGAACAGTAGGGATTTTTTTTTTCCATCTTAATTAGAGAGAACTTTGGTTCGTTCACAAGTGTATGTATGATAAATGCCCTTTGCTTTTAGTGTGCTTTCTTCCTTTCCCTATGACTCCTGTGTTTTCAGCACAAAGAGAGCCAAATAATCAGTCGTAATTTTAGAGCACAGTAAATGTGAGGCAAACAGAGACATGGGGTTGAGCAGGGAGAAAAGCATAAGACTGTAAGAAGTAGTGGTAATATTAACTCAGCAAAGGTGGGTGAGCAGTTGGGAGAGGAGAAATGGAAGAAAAATATGGAAATACTTTGCAGCAGTCGTCTCCAGGCCTCCAGGAGGTTGTCATCACACCTCACTCCTGCGGGAGAGTTTCTGATTAGGAATCTGTGAATCCTTGTGAAGTTTGGCACAGACGGTAATGCTTTCCATAATATCTGCTATCCAGGTGGCTCAAGCCTGTGACAGCCATGCATAGATAAAGCATTTGCATGTGTCTGGCTTCTCACTGATTAACACTTTACCATTGAAGTAATCCTTTATTAATGCATTTGATGGCAGAGAACTGTTGTTCAAACTGCAGGCTCTTTGGAGAGGCTTTACAAGGCATATTTAAATGTAACCTCTTCTTAGTTTCATAAGAATTTGAATAGCTCAGGCAAAGGCAACCTAGGATGTTATCTACATGCTATATAGACTGGAGAGCATTTTGAACATCAATTGAACATCAAGCATAACCTAGTCCTTGAGGCTGGCCAGTTATTCAAAGAATGTCACTGTCCACTTGAATAAATAAATTTTATGAATAAATGAATACTGGCTGCATTGTTAGGAGTTCATTAATGACCTACAGAAATGTACAGTCCCCTCCTCTGTACTTGGACAGCACCCAGAACAAGCGACTACCTGCACGCAACCTAAGTAAAGAAGATATGTGGTATTTGATCATGAGATAGGAGGGAATGTGATTATGGAGTTTCTGAATTTTTTTTTAATTCTAGTGCTTGTAGCAATCATGGTGGATTAGATCAGAGCAAAAATCTGACTAGCAAAGAAGAATTATCTGAAAACTCACAGCAAAACAATAATGATACAATCAAACTTGTGTGTCTCCCCTGTTCAGATATTTTTAGTAGTTCTTCCTAAAAATTAGATTGAGGAAGAAAAGAGGGGACTTGGGGCTTCATTCTGAAACCTGGAAGAGCTAAGAAGACCATCAGAAACGGAAAATACAGCTGGGAAAGATGGACAAGGGTGATGTGCCTTTTTCCTCGACATCCTGTCCAGCTTTGACACATGCATGTCATCTAGGAGTAAAATACTGATGCAAAACATGCTTCCTCCATGTGCTTCCTGATCATTGCCATCTCTCAAACTCTGACCTAGAAATCAGGTGGGTCTCTGAGCAGGAGGTTTGAGAATGCTGCACAGGCATTCAGGCAGTAGCACTGCACTTCCAGATGTAAAGGAAGCCCTACAGGGCAGATATATACATGATCCAGGGGGCTTTCCTGAGATGGGGAAGGGGGAAGTCTCGCTGACTCTTGAATGAATCAGCAGCTTATTGCATCTCCCTGCATGCCCAGATGTGCACAGCAGAGAGGCAGTGCCCCTGACATGGAACAGCCTTGGAAACCCTCTCATGAGAAATGCTCCCCCAAATACTTTTTCATTGTTGGGTGCGAGAGGAGAGACAGCCTGTAAGAGTATTTACATTGCTTGTTCAGTTACATGAACTGCTGTCTTACTGCTGGCCACTTTTGCATTTTGTTTTATTTTGAAAGGTACTCAACTGTTGCAAAAGTGACCTTTGAACAGGTTGGAAGAGGCTTTCCTGTTCTCTTGAATTCATCCACTATTAGTCAAACAACCTCAGGGCAGGGTATTTACACCTGTCTGTCTCTGAGCTTGTGCTGGTACAAACTGGTGGCAAGTGACCATCAGACGCTGCTGCAGGTCGGTCAAATGCAGCAAACCTTTTGGGCCTCCTGAAAATCTGCTTCCCAGCCTTGGTCTGGAGCTCATGGTGAGGATTACATTAATGAAGGCAGAATTAGACTGTCAGGACTCCAGTGACTTCCTTGGGGATGAGGGAGAGAAAAGGACCAGCAGCTGAATTAACATCATTCACAAATCAGGGGAAGTTTTAAGGAAAAACTGAGTGGAGAAGCTCACTTAATGACTACTAACGGAGATGCAATTAGCAGCATAAGAGGAAGGTCCAGACGTGGTCCAGGAACCTCCCAGCACCACTGGTGCATCTGTGAGGGGAGCCCTTGGCCTGCAGCAAGGATTGAGAGGGAAGCTGCACAGCATAACAGCATTTTCACCCACATGGAGAGTTTATGCAGATCCCCGTCTGGTTTTGAAGGCAAATTTGTAAGCTAAAATAAATTCCCTGTTGCTCTTGCTGAGATACAAAAGTGACATATGAACTTTCCATATTTAAAACAGAGTAACTCATGCTGATGAGTCAGCCATCTGTATCACGGCGTCCTACTTTGGCATGCGTAGGCTTTTCTCACTAAATGTTTTCACTAACCTTTACTTATGCATGAAAACTAGCCTAATTCTTCTTGCCGGAAGTTAAAACAATGATTATTATATCTATCACCTGCTTAATACACAGCAAGTTATTCAGAGAAAAAAAATCTTAAAAACCTCCCAAAACTAAAAATAATCTCATCATTCATATCCTACACTATGAAGCACCTCAAGCAGTTCTCATGTTGCTGGAAAATATGCACATAGGCAGAAGACACTTTAGCTTTTACCAGCCTTACGCCTCAAAACGCACCTGAGGGGAGAGTTACGAGGATGTAGCTTAAATGCAGAGAGGGGATCTTGCATGGCCAGTGTTGCTGTAGGAGTGCAGGAGCAGGCACTGTGCCAAGGAAAAGAAAGCACTCCTTATCCTGGAAGGTTGGTCCCACTCGGAAAAACAACTCTGTAGAAGTAACTTTTGGAAATTCCCTCTTGTTTAAATCAAACGGTCTCTGTTTTCCAAACTCTGCCTGAAACTGGGGAACCAGCTTGGCACTTCCACATCAGGCATAAACATCCTGCATTAGAAACCAAGCACTACTTACATCTGCACAAGCCCAGATTACAAATTGGTCTCAGATATGAACGTCATGTTTGAATACATGTTCACTGGTTATTGTTAATATAAGATTAAGACAAGGTGTTTAACCTTCTGCTTTCTGGCACATTTCTAGTGCTTGACAAGGCCCCTTTGGTCTTATCTATATCACTGCAACTGAAATAAAGGCTTTTGCAAATGATTTATATGAAGGTGTTCCCTTGTCTGGAGTGTTGATGGTAGCAAGGACTTATTTTTACCATTGGCATCAGGAAATTCAGCAGAGAATATACAGAAGACGCAAAACTGGCAAGTAAGAAAATGCCATTTTTATCTAGCCACTTTCCATTCGCAAGATCTTATTTGGAGGATACTGCTGTCCAGTGAACATTTTCAGATATGAAAATGCCACTTAATTGTGTGCAATAGTCACAAAACACGCAATTGTTTTGTTTAATAAAGGTGCTTTGAAAATTATCTACCAATCAAAGTGGAAAACTCTGTTTCAAATATTTTGAAAGTGAAATAATCTCAGCAGTGATTACGTAGCAGGGTGGAGTATCGTGATCTCTTCTTATGTTTGATACTGTACAAATGCATAGATAAAATTACTGCAAAGTAAACTTTCTTAATACGTCTTTAGCACAGCTGATTAAAAAAAAAAAGAATTCAGAAAAAAGAAAAAAAAAAGAAAACAAGAATTCTTAAATATACTGCATTTGTCAGTTCCCCTGCTGCAGGAAAGGATCTTTCTTGACCTGGGCAGTCGGCCAGTTCAGAGTCATGTAGGTTATTCCAGTTAGGAATAAAGCATCTTTCATGCAGTGTAGTTTATTTACAGAAATGTACAGCCTTGCTTCTTGGAGCACTCTACAAATCAAACAACTGAGTACAATCTCTTTAAACACAGCTCTTTCAGTCAACACCCTGATTCAAAAGCCGTTTTTCAAGGTTTCTGCCACCAGTTCTCCAGACAACAATAAATTTTCTACATATCTAGTACTTTTAAAAATCTGGTCTAATTGTGAGACGAAAGCTGTGGTGTCTCATTACGCTCCAACGTGGGGAGGCTGCTTGGCTCCCGCAGCTCAGCACAGAGATTTGTTGGGAGCCAAGCAGAGGTTACTCACTCATTAATGCAGGTCTCTCACCTTCTTACAGGAATCCAATGTAGGCCTTTGGGAGACCTTGGAAGTCTGAAGCCGGGAGGGTATTTCAACTGACCAAGATTTCCAGTAAATGCATCTCTCTGCATGGTACCTATTGGCAAACCAATAGAAGCATAGAATCGTCATGGTTGGAAGGGACCTCTAGAGGTCATCTAGTCCAACCCCCCTGCACACGCAGGGTCACCGAGAGCACGTGGCACAGGACTGTGTCCAAGCGGGTTTTGAAGATCTCCAGAGAAGGAGACTACAACCTCTGTGGGCAGCCTGTTCCAGTGCTCTGTCACCCTCCCTGTTAAGAAATTTTTCCCTAAGTTCCTGTGGAACTTTTGGTGCTTCAGTCTCTGGCTGTTTCCTCTTCATAGAATCATAGAATCATAGAATGCTTAGGGTTGGAAGGGACCTCTAGAGATCATCTAGTCCAACCCCCCTGCACACACAGGGACACCTAGAGCACGTGGCACAGGACTGCATCCAAGCGGGTTTGGAAGATCTCCAGAGAAGGAGACTCCACAACCTCTCTGGGCAGCCTGTTCCAGTGCTCTGTCACCCTCACTGTTAACTTATCCTATTGGTGGCCACTACTGAAAAGAGGCCAGCCCCGTCCTCCTCACTCCCTCCCTTGAGGTATTTATATACCTCAAGGTATATATTAGATTTCCTCTCAGCCCTCTCTTCCCCAGGCTGAACAGGCCCAGCTCCCTCAGCCTCTCCTCATAGGACAGATGTTCCAGGCCCCTGATCATCCTTGTGGCCCTGCGCTGGACTCTCTCCAGCAGCTCCACATCCCTCTTGTACTGTGGAGCCCAGAACTGGACACAATACTCCAGATGTGGCCTCAGCAGGGCTGAGTAGAGGGGCAGGATCACCTCCCTCGACCTGCTGGAGACGCTCTTCTTAATGCAGCCCAGGATCCCATTGGCCTTCTTGGCCACGAGGGCACACTGCTGCCTCATGGTCAACTTGTCCTCCACCTTCTCTGCAGTACTGAAGTAGTTAAATGAATTTAACAAAAACTAGGATAGATGCATGAAATAATACATTCTCTACACCTTGATAATTCAGCCATATCTAAAAGGATTTTACTACAGACTAAAAATCCCACCAACTAAAAACTTTCTGCAAACTCACACAACTGAAGAAATAGTGTTAAAGGACACAACTATTTGTTTCCTTTCCCCATATGTCCTTCACAAATCGTTGTTTCTTCACTCTTTTTTTTTTTTAAAAAAAAAAAGCTCAAGTGTACTAAAGAATTTGTTTCTAGTCCTGTGATTAAATTCATCTTTTCAACTCCAAGTCAGCACATTGGAAATGATTTAGCTAACTGAAAGTAACTCTTCCAAAGGAAAAAAAAAAGCTATCTTGAAAGGGGCATAGAGCTATATGTAATACTATTCTGACAAATATGAAGACGTAAGTCAGCTTTTCCCCATGGGTGCATATTTCACTTGGAAAGACACTTGCCTTCTGAGGGTAGATTTGGTATGCAGCACACTGCATATTGAGAGCTGAAGGAAAAAACAAAAACAAGATCAAGAAGAGGAAGGATGTCTAGAAAGTTTAGAAAGAAAATTAATGTCAGCAGCCAGCACCACTAAAGCTGTTGTTACTTTAATAAGATACAGTACACTCCAACATTTTCTGCTGCTTAAGTGAGTCTGGGTCTGGATATTTTCAGCTGTTTCTAGCACACAGTATTACCTGCAGAACTCTAGAGGTTTTGCATATTCACAGGCCTCTACTTAATACCGAGACATTAAGTAATGGCTTCTCTATTAATGCATTTCATTTTGGTTACTAGTCTTTTTTATCAATATCTCTGCCAGGTATCTACTCAGCTGCAATCTGAATCACAAAAAGGACCACTGCCTTCAAAACAGCATTAGGTGGATAAATATCCCTGCTGGAATGGATATATATCCCTGGTGGATAAATACCCCTGCTTTACCTGCTGGAAAGCAACTGCGCAGAGAGTGATTTGGGAGTCCTGGTTGACAACAGGTTAACCATGAGGCAGCAATGTGCCCTTGTGGCCAAGAAGGCCAATGGGATCCTGGCCAACATCAGGAGGAGCATTGCCAGCAGGTTGTGGGAGGGGATCCTCCCCCTCTACTCAGCTCTGGTGAGGCTGCACCGGGAGTATTGTGTGTGGTTCTGGGCACCCCAGTACAAGAAGGGCATTGAGCTGCTAGAGAGCGTCCAGCAGAGAGTCACGAAAATGATTAAGAGACTGGAGCATCTATCTTATGAGGAAAGACTATGCAAGCTGGGCCTGTTTAACCTGGAGAAATGAAGGCTGAGAGGAGATTTGAACGACATTTCACGTACCTGAGGGGTGATTGTAGGGAGGATGGGGCCAGGCTCTTCTCCATGGTGGCCTGTGACAGGACGAGGGGTAATGGCTGTAAGTTGAAACACAGGAAGTTCCACCTCCATGTGAGGAAGAACTTCTTTACTGTGAGGGTGACAGAGCCCTGGAACAGGCTGCCCAGGGAGATTGTGGAGTCTCCTTCTCTGAAGATCTTCCAAACCTGCTTGGATGCCACCCTGTGCCCCATGGTCTAGGTGTCCCTGCTGGAGCCGGGGGGTCAGACTAGGTGACATCTAGAGGTCCCTTCCAACCTTAACCATTCTGGGATTCTGTGATCCTCTGAAAACGAGGGTCTCTCCATCAGAATAGAGAGCTCATCTTACACCTGAGACAGATAACGGGCTGCATGCAGACAAAACCAGTACCTCATATTAGAGCAAAGCATAAGTGAGTAGGAGAGGGATAAAATGAGTAACTGGGCAGCTTAGGTGTGCATGGCTGAAGCCTAGAAGAGAAAAGGAGGAATGTATCAGGAATACAAATGTACTTTCTGAGTAGAGATTGCTTCCAGATGACAAGTTAAAACGCTATGGTCTTTGCTTCGCAGGTGGGACACTGCTAATCAGGGCCCAGGCAGCACGATGGTATTTACAAAACTCTCACCATCCAAATTACGGCCAGAGGAACAACAGGACTGGGAAAGCATCAAAATACATTTAATGGCCATGTATTCCTGAGCTGTTTTTGCTGACCTTATCTTCTTACTATAACTAACAGGTCAGATGCAATACAACTATTCTTTAATCATCTTGTAAGGCCTTTACAGGTGACCTCAAGCCAATGCTAGTTCTGTTTTTTTTTTTCCCGTAAGTGTTATATAGCTAGTTAAAGCTGTGCATGTTATTTGACATTTCACTTAGGAGGCCAATTTGAGGTGGGTTCCAGGATTTCATTCTTTTTCAGTGCAGCAGTTCAGGAGTGAGCAGATAATCTTGTTTAACCACAAGCTGCTTATTGATAGAAACATCTTCCAACGGTACAGTCCAGTTGTTTCCCTTGCACTGCAAGGGGGTGATTTAGGTCAAGAACTTGATCTTGATAGAAAACTAAGCCACAAAAGCAAAAATTTCAATAAAATTAGCTGATGGCTCCATGACATTAACTTGGGGAAGAAGTGTGATTCTTTGCTGCAGTCCTCTGTTGCACCAGCACAGGTGCAAAAAGCAAAAGCAGGTGGAAGGGGAAATTGAGGGACCTTGTACTTTGGAAAGGCTGGATGTTAATCTTTAAGTGTGTAGTTATCTATAGAATGTCTTATCTGGCTTATAGGTATTCCTGTGTTCCCCTGACGTAGCAACAGAAAGAATGATGGGAAATGAAGAACAGACAGCAGGTATAAAAGTGGTCTTCCCCAGACCGAAACCATTAGAAAAACAGGTCAAGAAAGATTTCTTAAGATTCCTAAGAGTGAATCCACAGTGGAAGGTCTGGACAAGGAAACTGGGAAAATGCAGGAAGTGGCCTTTAGAAAATAAGCTGGATTCTTTTGGATAGAAGACTTAAGGAGCTTGGTGGGAAGCATCCTGTTTTGATTTGTGAATCGGAGTCACAGTGAAAGTTAAGCTTTTTTTTTGCATCATCCTCAAAATATGAAGCAATGAGCATTTATAATCTCTGCATAAGCTTTTCTTCTCTGTCATCACATTTGTGAATAAACATTCTTCAAAAGAATGTCTATAGAGACAGAAAGAAAAGCCATCCTGCTTGCTCCAAGGTTAGCTAGATAGCTTGGCCACAAGGCTCTCTGACATTCAAAAGTTTGGTATATTTATGAGATACTTGGAGACTTATGTTCATAATTAGCAAAACTCTACATTAATTTTAGTTGTGTTAGCTATTGTTAATTTCTTTTTTTCCTTCAGAATGTGAACAGATCAACACTGAGGATTAAAGCAACCTTTCAGAAGTCATAAAAATGCCAGTTGATTTCCAAGAAACTCAAATGTGTCCAGGCATGATGATTGGCTCCTACAGCACAGAAATAAAATGGAAAGTATATATCAGAACAAAAAATAGCCAATAATCAAAAATAAAAAAATGCATTAAGAAAAAATAGAATGGCCAATCTGACTCCAAATGACCTGATTTTCCTATCTGCCTGTTACATTGATTTGGCTTGAAAACTGTAGACTTGAATCCTGCCCGAGTTGCAAATATAGGTGTCTTCGTTTCCCTCATTTCCTTCATCGCCATGTAGTTTAGCTAATCAGTTTCTTCTTCACCCACCTGCACCAGAGCTCTGGAAACCAGTAGCTAATTTTGACTGTATTTGACAGAAAAAAGCTCCAAAGCTTATTAAATTCCAGTAAGCCACCAGGTCAAGCCACATCTATTTACTTCTCTCCTCGGGAGCCAGGATACTAAGTTTGGCTTGTCCAGGAACAGTGACAAAATTATTAAGTACTAATGCAACAACTAGCTTGAGAACAGAGCAGGGATGGAGGACAGAAAGTGTTTCAGTTTGAGCAAGTGTAGTAAAAAACAGAAGACAGATAGATATGCCAGAAATTGAGATATGGCCAGAAGAGAAAAAACTGTAGGAAATTCAGTCTTCATAGTTCTGGATATGTTCATAGAATGATTTAACAAATACATTTCCTGAATAAAGGAAATACCTATCTGCCATTAGCAGCCAGGCAACATGAAAGGGAAATATTTAATTCATTTTACTAAATTGCTGCAAGAAATAAACTGATAAACTAAATCTACCAGTTGGTAACATAGCCAGTGGATGTCAAGTAACACATTGTAATCTAGCAACAGCATTCACTGTTCTGCTGGGTTTCCCCGAGGACATGGCTCCATGGTAGTCCAAAACGTGGTAGCATCAAGCATGAGTTGCCTGTAGAAACACTTGCCAAAAGGTTAGCAGTCATCAGTTCATCCCTTTCCAGGCTCCTAACAAGAGAGAGCTGCTGCTCTGAGAAGTCAGAGCCACCTCACAAGTCCTCACGAGCTCCCATCCCTCTTTGGGACTTTTTGGGACTAGAGCTATTTGTCATCTCCACTGCAGTCTCTTAATGAAGCCTGAGCTACCCCATTTTTAGTCCCTCTGTGTTCGTTTTGTAGGAGCCCTCCACAAGTTGTTTCTCCAGCTCAAGCAGCAGCCATCATATCTTCCAAATTCACTCCTTTCCTGAAGTGATTCTGCTCACCCGGGAGGGGAGAGTTCTGCATTTCTGCGAACACTGACAAAGGAGGACTGCATGTCATCAGGCTTTGCTAAAAATACCTCAGCCCCAAAAGGAACATAAACGCAAAAACAATGCAAACATCTGAGTCAAGAACCAAGGTAAGGAACTCGAGACCATGCGAAGGGCTGTGGGTTTTGCCTCCCTCCCACCGCTAAGTTAATCCTAGAACATCATACAGTTCTGTAGCTGAAATTTTTTTTAATAGAGTTTAGTTATCCACCTTTTCATTAGCCTGGAAAATTTTCTAGATTGAGATTTATATTAAAACTTAGCTCTTCTCAAGTGAATACAAGGCAGTTAGTACTGCACATGAAGATTCCTGCTAAACATGAAAACAGGAGGAATCTCTTCTGACAAGAGAAGTAACACACAGTAAGAGAACTGAAGGTTGCTTGCTGCTGCTTAGAAGAGCTTTATTCTGAGCATGAACAGAGAAAAGCTTTAAGAGAGAGTGAGCGATTGGGAGGCCAAGGTGCCTGGGGCTGCCTTCATAGAGCAGAGCCCTGCACCTTTACCAAGCTTTACAGCAGGAGCCCAGAGTTTTTGCTGGAGCGAACACTGCCCTGAACCTAAGTGAAGGGGTCAAAGTACAGGCGCTGCTCCAGCCGTAGGGGTGCGGCCCGGGCCCGCCTGCAGCTCCAGCTATGCAGCCCTTCCTCACCACTACTGAGGCGACCGCGACGCTACCCTGCCCGGCGTCAGGAACAGCTGTGTCCTGAGCCTCAGTCTTGCACATCCTCTGCAAAAAATCATACCTTTATATAGCCCTGATTGCACTAATGGTGTTTTTATATAGAAGGCTCTAGTTTATCTACAACAAAAGTTGGTTATTTCTCCCCTCATACTCCATGACTTGTGCCCATCTCCAGAGTTCATGCTCTGTACGTTTGTTTTGAGAAATATTCAGGTGCAGCAAATAGTTTCAAGAAGTTGCATAGTTTAATATAGTAAGAATACACACCTTCTCCTCAAACGGAGGAGCCACATAATGAGACAGATACATTGCCAGGATTGAAAGAGGCCCTGTTTAATAAACCCTCCCCAAAGTGACATTTAGCAGGCACTTTTAGACCACCTTAAGAAAGAGCAGCTTCCCACAGTTACTCTCTTAGACGGTACTATGTCTGCTCCTGCATTGACAGCATCTCTTCACTAGCACAACCAAGACTCCCACGAAGTCTTTAAATATCATCTGGAAAATTTGAATCCGCCCCATCAGAGCAGCCCGTCAAGTTCACACTGATACAGAACACCTCTTTGCAAAGAGAACTTAAACATACATTCTTAGTTCACGACCAATATGTCAAAGTATATTTTATTCAAAGTCTCTAAACAGCCCACTAGAGAAATAACAGCATTTTTTTTAAGACCTGAAAAGCTTCTAACATGCATTCAGTGTAAAAACTTGGAGGTATAAGCAGAAGCCTGCAGTAAAAATATTAAGTACATTTCCAATCTCATAGTGCAGAAAACCCATAATAATGGCATTTATTCTACATTAGAAGTGTTCCCAATTCCACATATATGTCTCTTCTATATAAACTTTGATAACTTATGTACAAATAAGATGTCCAACATCTCTCCTTTAATATAAATACATTATCTTCATGACGGAAACATTACAACATTTCAATCAAAAGTACAGAAAAATCCATTAGCATTTTTTTCCCAATAGCAGTGCTTTAAAAACAAACAAACAAAAAACACACAAAATCTTGATGATAGGTATTTCTTCCCCATAACGCATTGCTCAGATCACATGCCAAGTATTACAGCATGAGTCACTTGAGTTATAGCAATAAAGTCTGAAGGACAAATGCAGGATAGCCCATTCCAGCAAGTGCTAGCTTTAAGACAACATGTATCATGGAAGTAAATGCTAAGTACTAGCCTTTTATTTATTTAATTAAATAAAATGCTCTGAACTTAAATATTGTCCTTTTACTACTAAGACTTAAGGCAAGAGTTGAGCAGCTTCAGTTTAGCATCAAGTTGCATTAGGCTCGCCCCTCCTTTATACATATACATTTAAGAGATTAATATTTTATTTTTAGAGGGCTGCAGATAATTTTTTTGCTATATATATTAACTATAATTCAGTGTGAAGTGACTGATCAGTAACCTAGTTTAATATCCCTGATCACATTGAGCTGATCTAATTTAAGTGACAGTTTCTCCATCACCTAAGTCTTCAAGCTTGGATCTTTAAATTTGTACTAGAGTACAAAGAAAACATTCAATTTCTACCCTTTCAAAGGAACTATTTTATGACTTGTATCCATTCTTGGGATACTGTAGAATTTACGTGTTCAAAATAGATTTGACAGAGTAAAACTCAACTTTCCAAAGGGCAACTATTTGCAGCAATAATATTTTTACTTAAACACATACACTAGATCAGAAAGTTGACAGGCATTTCTTTATGGCTTTTTTATTCACTGAGGTACTGTGGTAACATCCAGCAACAGGATGCAAGTGATCATGAAAGCCACATTCATGAGCTATACCCCTGTTTCATGACAAGTAGCAATAGCCTGCAAATCCAGCTTCCCTGCAGGATTACAAAACTGTTTTCCTTCTATGTGGAGGGTCTCTGTGCAAGCTACAGAAAAACTCAAAGGCAACTGACATAAACTGAGAGTCTGGAATGAAGCCTCTCGCTGCATTAAGAGGGAAATGAAGTACTGACAAATTAAGAGTCTCAGGCCACTTCCTGCAATCAACCCAGGACACTGGGTACTTAATGCACCAAAGCAGCAAGAGAGTATTAGCACAAGAGCCACACAGTAAGACTCAACATGTAGCTAAGCCCTTGCATCTGATCCTTATGCTAAGGGCATGCAGAGGCTGAGGAGAGGCAGCTATCATGAAAATACTATCTGAGAAGAAGCTCCACAAGCCTGAGGAGAACACGAGGCTGACAAACACCTGCCTTCAGTTCACACCGTAGTAGACCAAAGAACTATGGTGACAACAGGTTGATTTCTCAGCTGGACATTTGAGAGTAATTTTTACATTTAGTTATCACCTTCCCTATTTATTTCACATGGAGAAAAGGGGAAAAACAGATGTATTAACTCTTAGTGACAGCAACCTCCCATCTTAGTATTTCTTGCTCAAGGGGAAGAAGGGTGTTAAAATATTGATGTGCAACAGATTCCTCATGATTACTGCTGTATGTCTTTAATATGCCACCTTCACATCAGAAAAGTGCTGGGCCTGTTCAGCCTGGAGAAGAGAAGGCTGAGAGGGGATCTAGTCAGTTTCTATAAGTACCTCAAGGGAGGCAGTGAAGAGGATGGTGCTGGTCTCTTTTCAGTGGTGGCCACTGACAGAACTAGAGGTAATGGCCACAAACTGAAACACCAAAAGTTCCACAGGAACTTAAGGAAAAATTTCTTAACAGTGAGGGTGACAGAGCACTGGAACAGGCTGCCCAGAGAGGTTGTGGAGTCTCCTTCTCTGGAGATCTTCAAAACCCGCTTGGACGCAGTCCTGTGCCACGTGCTCTAGGTGACCCTGCGTGTGCAGGGGTTTGGAATAGATGATCTCTAGAAGTCCCTTCCAGCCTTAAGCATTCTATGATTCTATGAAAAGCATGTATTTTTACAGTGGCCATATGGCCACTCTATCATAGACTTGTTTTTATTAGACCTAGGCTAAAAATGTTTTTTTGCAACACTTAGTGAAATGGAAGTTCAAAATATGCTCAGATTATCATGGCCACTTTTTCCCCCCCTGACTAAGGTTTTGTTTTTTTTTTAAACCCCACAAACTGACTGAAACTGCAGATGGTTGAGCTCCTTATGTTAGGATATAGCAAGACATTTAAAACACAGACCTTAGGCACATAAATCATACTTTAATTTATATACAATTTATGACATATCACCACTTAGGTCAACAAATTCATCATCCCTCTTGACCAAGTCATCTTCATCTTCCAAATCTTTCCAAGTGCTAGTAGGTAAAGCTGGTTTAATAGCCTGTCTCTGAAGTAAAGCAAATGGAAACAAGGATGACAAACGAGCAGAACTTCTCAGCATTGGGACAGCCTGCACATCTTGAGAAACAGCTTGGCTATGTTCTTCATCCATTTTCACTTGCAAGCTCTGTACTTCCTCCATTAAGTCCAAAATCTTGGCAGCTGTGGCTATTGTACCACCACCAGGAAGCTGGGCTTCAGGAATCCATCGTAAATACCGTTGCGCCCAGACTTTGATTTCTGGCCCATCGATGGAAGGTAATAGAAGACCATGATAGTCAACAGGTTTACTGTGCCAGCTATCATAAAACTCCCTGAAGCTATTATGAGGTTCATCTGAAGAATTTATGATGAATTTGCCAATTCTTTTACCCAGAATGTTTTTAATTAAATGATCCGTTTCCTCCCTGAAAAATCCTCTCTTCGGAGAAGACTTCGTTTGTGTCAGTGGCAAAGAAAACTGCCGTTGATGCTTTGGGAAGGGATGGAGAAAGAGACATAAATATACCAAAATATTGATAGAACTTTAGACAACATCAAGAGGGAGGCAACTTTGCATTGGCAGTGTACCTACAGACAAAAATGTCACTCAGACACAACTATCCTGTTGCGATATGGTCCAAAACTTTCACTCTTCAATGTTTAATACAAACACTTCACACTGCATACTGTTTCAAGCTACTCTCCTTGCAATACAGCTACAGCAAAGTAGTAACACTGAATAAGACATTTTCTTTGAAAAAAAGATTTGCATACATCGGGCCTTTTTTTTTTTTTTTTTTTTAAACAAAAAACATTGCATTAAAGAATTTAAGCTAGCTACACAATAAATAAAAAGCACTTGATTTAGAAGTTCTTAATTCAAGAGTTTCTCATCGCTTCCCACTGCATACAGGATCTACATGTAATGTTGTAGACTGTGCTGGCAGTTTCAGCTGAGACTGCTTTCTACAGAACATATTTTATTCCTTATTGCAAGGACATTACAATGGAGAAAAGATTCTCCAAACAAGCTTTTGCTACTGAATTTATGCTACTTTTCTGTATTGAAATGGTCCATCCATTATCATCACTATCCTGGATACCATTACACTTAAAGATAAATTTCAGGCAATTTCAGGATAAATTAAGCCTGCTATATCTTTCCATCAGGCACTTGGTTCAATAAAATGAGTCACTTCTAGGTGAGTTGCCACAACACACTAGTTCTAACTCCTGTATGGAGATTATCGCTACGCTTGCACAGAAGTATTAAGAAAAAAAAAACTACAGTCACACATAACTAAACCAGTGATTTTAACCTGAGACTGCTGCAAGCTGCATTCTTGAAACCCAGGAGAGTGAGCTGTGTATACATTCTCTCAAATAAAATGTGGAGCCAATAATTCTACTGGAAGTAAGGCTGAAGTATGACTAACTTTGCAAGATCTTTTTATGATTAAAAAGAGTCAAGCAAATAACTTACTTTGAATCGGGTAGTTTTCCGTTGACTTTTATCAGGTTTTGGCTTCTCTGTGTAAAGAGGGTTGCTCAGCAAAGCCTGGGCCTTGGGCTCAAACTGCACAGACCAATCCCACACAGTTAGAAATCTGAAAGGATCGCTTTGTGTCTTGAGGCTCTCAGCAGTCTGCCAAAACAAACAGGGCACCACTAAGATGGCTAGAAAGGAATCCTGACCAAGTCAAGGTGAAATTAAGGAAACCATTTCTCCATAGAAGAATCCACAGAGCTGAATGCACAGAGATCAAAAGTGCTGTTGCAACAGCTGGACAACACGATTAGCCTTCATGCCTATTTTCTTCTATTTAGATCATATTCCCTGTTACTTAGATCACATTGTAAAAATGGGATGTTGTATTGAGAAAAACACTGGGAAATTTAAAAACTGGGAAAATGGACAGATGCAGATTCTTTAGTGTAGGGCAGTGAGAGGACAGGAAAGGGGACTTAAGGTAGGAACCTTGCCCAAGTTCCTAAACTGCTCAGCACTGGATAACAGCTTTAATTTCAAGATCAGCACCACACCTTAGTTAAAAGACAGCAATCTGCTTTTTTTAGGCTTTGTACAGCCTTGCAGAGAATAACTTTACTATTTCCAACTTTTTAGACTAGAGATATGCAGGAACCAACATTCAAGAAGTGTTGCTTTTGAAATAGAATGAGTATAAAACACAAGGCTGTTGAAAAATAATGCAGGACAGCAAGATGTCATTTTCATCTAAATGCAAGACATATGAGCCTACAGCCACATGCCTGAGCTAATACATTCCTAACTTTTCCTTTTTTAAGGGAGGAAACCAATAATATGATTTCCTCTATCACATACTGGCAGGGAAAACCTGAAAGTGACTTCTTACATTAAAATTACTTGCCTTCACCTTGAAGGCATCAACTTTCAGGTATGGCTAGTGAGTTTAGGCATCCCTTGCTCAAAGCTGTTCTCTAACACACTGCACCCCAAAATAACAAACCCTTACCGTATTAGTGTCTTTCTGATGCTGTGAGTTGAAGAAGAAAGTACTAAAAATAGGCACATAAAGGCTATCCGACAAGACTGTTAAGTAAGTTTCTGTGAACTCAAATGCTGGTGGATATTGTTGGACCAACTGCCAGACACAATTTAACAAGAGGAGAAAAACAGGGGCCTAAAGAAAGAAAATATTAAATCAGTTACAAGGAAAGTATCCTATCGTGCAAGCCAGGTACCAACAGTATTCAGTCCCTCCAAATACAAATCTCAAAGTTCACAGAACTATGCATACAGAACTGCTGCATATAACTTCACCTGAACCCTGAAAGAGACTGACCTATTCTTTGGTAATATATATATGTTGTTGAACACAGCTATTGACAAAGTTGAACATTTGCTATCCTGGCACACACTAACTAGCACATACTAGCACCTAGTATTACCTACATCCTAGCACATACTAACTTGCTATGAAGTAGCAAGTCTGCAGTCTTTTGAAGTTAGCAAAACAGACTAGATTAGTTCCAACCAAAAACCTTTACAATCACTTTACTGCTATGACATTAATTCTGTGCAACAATCTGTTTTACTTCTGAAAAAAATGTACATGAGACGGCAGCCATCTCCACAAAATCATATAAAACTAAACTCTAGATACAAGTGAACTGAACATTCTTGTTGCATTAGTTGTTAGTGTTTAATAAAATTTAAAAGGATATGAGAAGTCTTTCAAAAGACCCATGAAGAGTGAATGGGAATTCTTATTATTGTTTTTTAATTATCAAGACATGATGAACTCTAAACAACAAAAATAGTGAAAATGTTCAAAATATCAACCCATGAAACAAACCAGATCCTCAGGAAAATTAGATTTTTGTGGACTGAAATCCAAGCCCCTCTTCATGCCTAATAAACTTGGAAATAGCATGCAAGGAAACTAAAGAAATTATACCTCCTCTTTGTCATTTTTATGCAAGTGGTTGCAACGATCCAAAAAGCTATGTCCTCCAGTTACCCACTCCTTCTGAATAAGGCTCTGAAATCCTGACTTTGTTCTGCTATATGAATCCATCATTACTTGAACCAGACTGGAGATAACACAGCATAGATCAGTAGCACTCTCTTCTATAGAGGAGGAGAAAGAGAAGAAAAAGCCACATTGTTTCCCTGTCCCAAAGTTTTAGGAATGACATAACAAAAGCATTGCTAGCTTTGGCTAACTAAACAAAGTTGTACTTGAAACTTCTTCGAACTGTTATACCAGAGATAAATGTTTTAGATACCAGTTCTTGTAAAACCTGAAAGTTTTGTACACTTACCAGGATAATACCATTAACAAATTAAATGAAACATAGCAATAATAATACAAATAAACAAAAGAGCTAGCACTTACTGATATACCTTTGACTCCTGCTGCCTTTAGTCTCTTCCAATGCACATATTGCCCCTTGCGCCCTATGCTACCAGGCCAATGATGCACCCCTACCCTTCCCATTCTGCACATGCCTCTCCACAAGGTGCAGCTGGGACCTAAAGCATCTTAAAACATGCACAAGAGACACATGGCAGCACTGAAACTGCCTCCTTGTGCAAGAGGCACTCTCCACCCTTCAGATATCTTCTGGGAAGCATCTTATCCCACACCAGATTTCTCAAATGGCAGTACGTACTCATGTGGGAAGCCTAAATTGGTAAACTGGAAACAGGCTTAGGGTTAATGCTGACTTTATATCTCTATTTGCTTATCGTCTCCAATTGAGAACAAACTGTTCAAGATGTACACAAGCGCATCCTCTTGCATGTAACTTTTAATACAGGTACTATGTACTAGTCGTTTCTCTAGAACGAAAATTAAAACCTCATTTTTTTTTTAAATTTTAAGTACAGCAAAAGGTCTAGGAAACCTTTAATGAAATATTTGAGGAGACAGAAGTGTGTAACAGGTAACATGACTTGCATGAAATTTCATCAGCAGCTTTCACATTCACAACACATTTAGTCTAGGACTATACTTAGTTATCTGGAAAGAACAATTCCACAACTGTATGAAACTAAGTACTTGAAGGATTGATGCTTATAAATTTTCCCAGCCTCCATGATAATTAAACTGACAGCTTAAGCTACATTTAGCAAGTAAAAAAGAATTAAAACTAAAATAGAGGATATACTCACGAAATTCTTACCTATAAGGAGAACATTTGAATGCTGTCTTTCCAGACATTCAGCAACTTCAATTGCTTTTTTCAAGAATCGCCTATGGTAGTATAGCAAAAAATAAGCAGACATTTTAATAGTGTTTTTACAATTAAGTTTTTCTCACTGGTTTTCCCTAAAAGAAAGTGGGAACTTCATACTATTGAAAGCAGCCTAGTCTATCAAAATGACTATAAAAAACATGCTCAGCTTGCGTAGACAGGATGATGTTTGGTTTTGAGAACTAACTTTAAAAAGATGTCTTTATTTGGCAGTCAACCTTATCTCTCCAGTTCTCATCTCTTTACAATCATAACACATATTTTATTCTGGACCAGCATCAGCCACTACACAAACTGTTACCATTGCTCATGTCCAGATCTCAATCCCGGGAAAAGTCAACACGACTGCACATTATGTCCTATATTGCATCTCTCCTACAATGCTTTTTTGAGGGGCAGAGTGAAGAATCAACATTCGGATGTTGTAAACATAGACAAATTTATTCTAAAGATGGTCACACAAAGATGACTGAGCAGGACTAAAGATCACAAAACCACACGCAAGTGGCAGTTACATGTAACAAGGCAGTTGGTTTCTGCTCCAAACTCTTCATAAAGCTGGTATTTTCAGCAAAAGCTTGCACACAAACTAGGATTTTTGCTGCTGTTTAGGTCACTAAAAATAAGTTGACAGCTTGTTTCATAAGTGTGGAGTTGTCAGATTCTTTGTTGTAGCGTCCCGACTAGCCAAAGAGGCATTTCTGACTGCAAGAGCCAAGAACAGGCCAATTCAGGAAGAAACTGGATTCAAGTATGGAAATGACCAGTTTCAAAACAAAGCAAAGACAAGAACTCAGGCCGATATTTACTTTTAGTTTTTTATAATTGTGGTTATGTCACTGCTTTCCTCAACATACAAACTTGACTAGAGCTTCTCTTTCAGCACATTTGTAAACTCTAGAATAAGGACTGAATAACAATTTGGCAGCATTTGTTGACAGTTATTCAGAAGAGAAAGGTCTAAAGCTGAGTGCAGAAGACTGAAGGAGCTCTTCCCAACAGCAAGCTGATCACAAAATAAACTGGCAGATAATTCAGCTAATACAAAGTAACACTGAAGACAAGAACAACTTCAATATTTCACTAAAACAAGCCTTAAGTTAGCCAATACCATGCCAAGACTTACTCACTGTGGACTGCTGAGAGAAGAAAAAAGAACTTGAGGAACAATCAGTAGAGGAAGGGAACAAAACTGAGAACAACTGTCATTTTATAAATCTGTGGTGGGCTAACATCTTGAGTACTGCCGTTCATCCCGTCCTAAAGGATATTACAGGAGTACAGAGAAGAATGGCAAGGCTAGTCAGAGACATGAAATAGGCTTCATGCAAGAAACAAATAGGATCTTCAGCTTGGAAAGAAGGTGACTAAGAACAGGAGTGAAATTACAGGATCTAAAAGTTTTGCTGGAAGAGCTTTAAACAGAGTGATCTACTGCTTCTCGCATCTTTTACTGTGGGAAGCTTAACACTATTCTGCCTGTAAAAACACAGGCTCAAGGTATGGAAATATGAGATATAAGTTGGATAAGTCTATCTCATTTTTTCTTACTGATAGTGAAGAATGCCTTTGTATTTCAAGAAAATAGCTACAAAATCCACTATAAATTCACTTAGCAATTTTGAGGACAGAATTATATGTAGCAAACCTGATGATCTCCAGCCAGTTTGTGCTCTCCAACAATGAAAACCATTTCACATCAGTCGCCCAAAAGTCTGTACTGTTATCTGAAAAACACACACGCAAACAAATTTGACTTGTTTGCATATACACAGTGCTGAATTGTTATTTCTGCCATCTATTGTATTAGTCTTCAAGTATGAAGAGCTTTGAAACAACTAATATCAAGAACTCAATCCTAAACACTGTTTAAGTGGACACTCTGCTTATGTCTAAAATAGGAAGCAAAGTAGTTTTACCAATCCCAAAAAAAAAGAAAAAAATAAAGACTTTTTAACAGCACCAGCTTTTTAGAGAAAGTATGCTGGAGGTCCACAGTAGCCAAACCAAGAAGTTTTTCAGCATGGGAAAGGAAAAGAAAACTTTAATCATGGGAGATGAATTCTTACTCTGAGATCTAGTTATCTCAACTTTAAGGCATAGCTCCGTACAGAGCCCAACCCAAGGAGACTGATTTTGAAGGATGGGTTTTAAAAGAGAGCTAGTTACATTTATATGGTGTAAGGCTATCTGGAAAAGTTTTAGACAACCTTTCATAAGCTGTGAAGAGAGGAGAAAAAAGACATCAAAAAGGGAATCAAGAGAAACAAGGAGGTCAATGAGACACCTCTAAGTTGAGGCACCTCTAAGTTGTTACACTTACAAAAATCTAATAAAACCATAAAACCCATACCTAGTGAAATTCTTAACTATGAATTCTTAACCAAATTCAGTCTCTCATTTCTATTAAAGCCAGTATTCAGAAACTAGAAGGCTTTTATAAGATGACAAGGTCCACAAATGCCAGACTAGTTCACCTGCATAGGCTACCTTGGCTGGCAGATCAAGGTACCTGGCAATTGTTTTGCAACAGAACAGTTTGAGTAATTGCCCCTCTCCCCATACACACTTCATATTTACTCCCAGCACATACTAACTTCTGTCTTGTTTCTACAGCTTTCACTTATGATCCTTAAGTTCAGATGTGTATCTGGATTGTGCCTGTAACTTTTCTGCTTCCTTCTTATTCCCTCCTCATTCAGTTCATCCTTAAAATGCTTTTCCCCCCTCCAATTCACCTTGGCCATAGAAACCAGTTGTCTTCTGAGCTTAAGCATTAGGGTGCATCTTCAAAGCTCTAACCATTCTGTTCAGATTAGATAGTCTTCTTCAATATTTCCCAATTAGTCCTCAAATTCCCTGTCAGACCTTTAAAAGGGCTTTTACATAGTAGGCTCCCCAGTTCATGCTCTTCTCATTCAATTTTTAGAAATGCTCCCTACACCCAAATCTCATGTTCTGTGGCTTATCACCACATTCAGAGGGCAACTATCAGGCAAAGTTATCCATACTAACAACTTCCAGAAAAAAAAAAAAGTAATTCTTCACCAACAACCTGTTCTATCACATCCAGCATGAGCAGCCTTGAGCAAATTGTGGCCAGTAGGCCAGAAACCAAGGCAATGCAACATTTGCCTCCATTTTATATTGCAAAAGACCCTCTTCCCAAGATAAGTCACTGTGCATATGCAATTGGACCTTTTTCTTCCCAGAGGTAAGGCTAAAGCACTGTTTCATGACAACAAAATAGGTAAGGTGTTAAAAACAGAACTTGAAAACCTAGGTTGCAATTGCACATGGCTCATTTTTATTCCTTTCAAGTGGGCTCATTATTTACAGCAGTTGTTAGCTCTGCAATGAGCTAACAGAAGGAAATTCACACCTCAGATGTTTTGAGGTGTGACTGGTTCATAATACGAGTTAAGGCAAAAAAAAAAAAAATCAATTAGCAGTTAGTCTCAACTCTTGATATGGCCCAAAGGCTTACACTTTTAGCACTTACTATTCAATTTAAATGAACGAGGCAAGACTGAAAAATCTCATGTGATGGTTCAAAACCAGCTTATGTATACCTCGCATTGCAGCTCCAGTAATTGCTCGAACTCTTCAAAAGTCATTTTTGGATACAGTGACAGTTTAGCAAGTCATATTAAGACTGAAAACTACAAAACTTCATTAACACGCCAGTAATGAGCACAGCCTTCAGTTACATGTTTAGAAGACTGCTTTTAACTGCAAATTAAAACAGAACATCAAGAACATCAATAAAGACGAGAGCTGTATTCATGAGAAAGCTCAGCATTGTTTTGCATCTCAGTTAGGAACTAAAGTAATACGTTAAAGGCAGACTTACCTATCAAAAAGAGCTGTTTAAATCTTGTGTATGCAGTCTGGATATCTTGCAGAGATGGAAGGCTGCTGGACAGGTCTTCCGTTTTCAGGAGCTCATAGGGAGGATTACTAATTGTCCTATAGATTCTAAATCAAATTATCACGAGATTAAGCTTTCTGTTTCACACGTAAAAGTACCAGCTACTATCACTGGCAACAACGTTAACATGCATCATTTGGAAAATAGCTAAAAGACTAAGAAATATACATACTGGAAACCTCATCTTCCCCATGCATTTTAAAATATTATCAAGAAGCTTGCCTACAAGCTTAGGAGAAGTTTTGTTAATCTTGACCAAAGGTTGTGCTAAGCATTTAATACATCTCTTATATCAGTGTGGTTAAGCAGACAAGAAACAAAGATTTCTGGAAACCTTCATTTCAGCACATGAATTAATTGTTACAGTGATATAGAAGAGGCAGTGTTTGTGCATATTTGTGGAGCTTTACAAATATTACAAAGACCACTGTTTTATATTACTGTTTTTTTGAATAGGCATCGTCTCTAGAGAGGTGAATCCAGAGAAAGGGGATTGACAGGAACAGCTAAATCTTCCAACATACTTCCAATTTTTGTTCATTTTTACCACCTGGAATGCTTTCTGACACTTAACTGCCAGACCTGCTCATGAAACACATGAATAAAGGAAGGAAATAGTATGGACTGAAAAGAGAGTCTACAACCTTTTGTACTTACCTACACTGCATATCTGCTAGTCTCCCTCCTTAGCAAAGGAAGCAGGAAGAGGCAGAGATGAACCTAGACTAGATAAACCTTTGGTCTGAGTCAAGTATCACACAAACATCATCCCAGATGAGTATCAGCTTAGCAAAACCATTCACAATCATGCTGATGTTTTATTGTTAAGATCTGGGAAAAACTGCTCTTGATTCTACTTAAGAGTGAAGCCTCATGGGCATTTGGCCAGTACAGAAAAAGGAATTTGCTGTATGTTGCAACATAGAAGTCTGCTTTAGGCAGGAATTAGAGGAGTCAAGCTCAGAAATACTGATTGTTAGAGCTACTTTGGAATATATTAGTTATTTGAGAATGGAATGAAAACAATTGTTTGTGAACTATGACACTCTTTCCAAACTAAGACACTTATGCCAGAAGATCAAGCTCCACACAAACCTTTTCAACAAGAAAAGCTGTCAATAATACTCATATGCTGTGTGGTTAAGAGATCATATTACCATTACAATAGCATGTTAACACATCCTTATGCACAATATGCATGTATATTTTTAAACTTAGCTGTTAACCACTAATACTCCACAACAAGAATGTGGCCAGCAAGTTCAGATAACCAAAGAAGAGGGCCCAGAACACCACTTAATATCCTGTTAAAGCTTACTGATAGTTTTTCATACTTTCACAATTTGAAATAACATTATAATAAGACATAAATTATGTGAACATCCTCACTTCAAAAGGAGATGTTAGAGAATCTGCAGGAAGGGTTAAAAGCCTTTACCATGCCTTTACCATATTTAACTTCAAAAGCAAACAAACAAACAAAGGCTTTAGGTGCCTAAATAAGATACCATCTATCTGCTCTGGGCAGTTACCAGATTCTGAAGCACAAAGTGCCAATAGTGAAGTAATGTGTACATGTGGATCCTTACTAACCTATCTTGCAGGTTAAAAAGTCTCTCCAGGACTTTAAGTAGGTAAACTAGAGAAAGCAGCAGCAACTCATCGCTGTAACTGCTAGCCAGGCAACTGTGCTCTTCCTCTTTTGTCAGCTTTGACATTTTTCAGCCTTCTGCTGTGCTCACTAATTCAGCGGAAACAACGTACTGCTGTCTGGCATTGCACCAGAAAGCAGCAGTAGAGAGCTACCAGATGTCTCAGTCATTTTCAGTTAAAAAATTAAACATATGAGGACAAAGATCTAGTTCTGAGACAACAGTTATCATCACAGAAAGACTTCTGTGAACTTCTCTTGCTTGCACAGTTGAATCCTTCAGTTAGTGATACTTTCACAGCATTTGGAGCTGCTTTATCAGCTTATTTCTAATTGCCCTCATCTATTCACAGGAGGTACAAATTTACCTATCAGACATTTCCCCAAATAAGCATTCAGTGATGTTACAGTCCTGCAAGATGGACCAGGGATGCTGGTTAGGCTAAGGGCTTTAAGCAATACCACCGTAAAAACTACTTTTAGATCTAGAACTTGTTTCTTGATGTGTGCAAGTGTAAAGACAAAGCATATATGGAAAAAGAGAAGCAAGGTCCATACCAAGCAAAGTGTTGTGGACAGAATAGCTATTACTGACCCATCCAAGAAGGCTTTTTGCATTTGTGAAGTGTTGTCATCCTGTTCTTTGGGAAATGCAGACATTTTGAGAAGCGCAGCCCCATTATGGTAAGACCAACACCAAATCTGCAGAAAGACATTTATCAAGTACTAATTAGTCAGCTGCCTTTAGAAAGCATTCACCAAGATCTGGTAGATTTCTCCATACTATGCTCTGTTGATTTTTTCATGCATCCCATGAAACCCTCAGTAGCAAATCTGTTACAAAGAACACCTGCAACTACTGAGCTTCTCAGTTCCCTTATATTCATTACAGATTCTATGAATCATGTTATCTGCTTGCAGGTTCCACAGAATCTTAACTCACTTTGAAACTTAAGGACAGTATTCCTTTCATCAGGAAAATTACAGGGGCCAAATTAGGACTCAGCCACCCATAGACATCCTTGTTTCTCCCCAGTACCTGCCAAAAGAATCAGGAGGTTTAATCTGAGGCTACTTATGGAGAACAAAAAGGAAACCAAGCTGGCTTCTACTTTCTATGATGAATCTATGGTTCGGAGACAGCATTAAAAACCTAGTAAAGAGGTTCAATTCCACCAACTCATAGTCAAGATGTGAACCTTGGAAGGATGCAGAAACCCTACAAACACCATCAAGGGTAGTAGTAGTGGTTATAGACACCTCACTTCCACTTCAAACATAATGAAGACAACCAAGCTTGTTTTAACACTTGCTTCAAAAAGGATTTGAATGTAATTAGAAAGTTTCTACAGGGTCTCTGAACAACAGGAGACAATTAAGGTGGGGGAGAGAGGGGGAGAAGGGAGGAAAGGAGGTATAAAGCAACTCACACTTTACTCTTACATGGCAGCTACTGTAGGCTGTCATGTCGACTAACTGAGAACAAAGTAGTTTGGCTGACTTTGCCCTCGTGGCCAAGAAGGCCAATGGGATCCTGGGGTGCATTAAGAAGAGCGTCTCCAGCAGGTCGAGGGAGGTGATCCTGCCCCTCTACTCAGCCCTGGTGAGGCCACATCTGGAGTATTGTGTCCAGTTCTGGGCTCCACAGTACAAGAGGGATGTGGAGCTGCTGGAGAGAGTCCAGCGCAGGGCTACAAGGATGATCAGGGGCCTGGAACATCTGCCCTATGAGGAGAGACTGAGGGAGCTGGGCCTGTTCAGCCTGGAGAAGAGAAGGCTGAGAGGGGACCTGATCAGTGTCTATAAGTACCTCAAGGGAGGGAGTGGTGGCCATTGATAAAACCAGAGGAAATGGCCAGAAACAGAAGCATAAAAAGTTCCACAGGAACTTAAGGAAACATTTCTTGACAGTGAGGGTGACAGAGCACTGGAACAGGCTGCCCAGAGAGGTTGTGGAGTCTCCTTCTCTGGAGATCTTCAAAACCCGCTTGGACGCAGTCCTGTGCCACGTGCTCTAGGTGACCCTGCGTGTGCAGGAGGGTTGGACTAGATGATCTCTAGAGGTCCCTTCCAACCTTAAGCATTCTGTAATATTCTATGACTTGAAGTTCACTGTCAGAAAGGCCACATTAGGCAGTACAATACATGAGCATCCTCACAATAGACCAATTAATTTAAAAGCATGAAATGGATATTGTTTTCACTAGCAAATTTGATAGACACTTAGCAACTAAGGTAAGGTCTCAGAAGCGATTTTTTTCATCCTTCTTTCTGTATTGTCTTACTAGTTCTTAAACTGCAGTGCTACAGAGGAAGTTAAAAGTCACCTTGCTACAAGGAACAGAATAGCATCTTTAATGTCATTTACTGTCAGGACTGGTGGAACTGGTTTTTCAGTTAGGCTACTGGGCTTTGCAAGGCTGCAATCACCACAACCATACTATTAGCGACACCCAAGCTGGGTAATTGGAGGTATTCATCTAGACCTGCAGATACACACTCTTCACCTCAATATCTAAATAGCACTTCAAGCCATACAAGCCATGCACCATCTCAGTGGTGGTCAGATACTTGTTCTCATTAAAAATACAGATGGAAAGAAATACTAGTAGCATGTTCAATTAAGGGCATTAGGCATTAGGTAAGTGAATGGGGGATGTGAACCAATAAGTCTTGTACTTTGCTTTACGCTGCTTAGGAGAATGCAGGAAAACTGTCTCTTCTTCCAATATCTATGTCTTCTACAGGTGTAGTGTGCTATGTGTCAACTGTTAAACAAATTCTGAAGTTAAAATGCAGTAACACGCAAAGCATCAGGTAAAGCTTTGCCTTCTTAGACATACTTATTCCCCTTCAACAATAAATATATACTTACAGGAATGCCTCTGCCTTGGAACTTTAAGATACTCTCTTCAGAGACACATATGGGAACAACAAAATACAAAGGCAACCTAGAATGACAAAAGCTTCTTTTACTTAAGAGCTGAACAAAGAACAGTCTCTGTGCTCCCATTAATTATGGCAAGCGCTCTAGCACACATGCTAATTATATACTCACTCTTATAGCTACAAAAAGGCTTTCCCACTAGATATTTGTGTCATCCTTAAAACCCCTATTTCTCTATTTTCAGAGAGATGTTTCCCTCCTTCCCCCAATCTTGAGCTGTTCACTGTTCTCCTTACAACATTCTCCTGCCTTTCTGATGTTACAATTAAATGTGTGACTTTTGCAGACATACCTGAAACCAACTACTTAAAGTGTTTAGCTGCATGTAACTTGGAATTGTGCCAGAGCACAGTACTAGCAAAAATTCATGCTAATAAACTATACCATAGTGTGCCTACTAGACCCATATATTTCCTGTACCATTTAAGGCAGTATTCTCCATCCCTGAAGCTATTCAAAACTAGGTTGCTCAGGGCCTTGGGCACTCAAATCTAGTGTTGACTGAGCCCAGTTTGAGCACAGGAGTGAAGAAGATTGCTTTGAGGTCCCAAGTCAAGTTTTTCTATAAAGTAAAATGAAATCAGACCCAGAGGTGTCTAGAGCTATCTTAAATGCTGAATATTAATGTTTACAAGTAGTAATACGATATCAAAAGTTCATTATTAGCTAAGGCAAGCTTACTTTTCAGAGACTCTGTAGCCTTCATTAGTGACCACTGCTTTATATTTCACATTCCCTTTAGTCCGTTCCAGCTCATCACGCCAGTCCTCAAGAGTATCAAACATCACAGTTTGGTTTCTTCCATCTGTCACATACCAGTCACGTTAGTTTTGTAGAGTACTAGTTAATTACTAACATGAAAGTATTCCTAGTGAAAAGTAACCATTTCTCTCAAAGGCAATTAAACAAACCTTTCCATAGTCCTGAGCCCAAAATAAAACGCATATGAACAGCATGTTGCTTTCATTTGATCTCTTCTAACATTTTTTGTTGCTTGCACTAATAGTGTCTGTAGGAGAAAATTTTCTTAAAGCAAACTCGGCCTTATAGAGCTCCTACATTTCTTCACATTTAGTCTAAGACCTCACATACTGTCAGCCAATAGCTTTGTACTCTGGTGTAGCTGACTAATCCATTTACACACTTAAGGACAGAACAGACACTCTTATCAGCAGTCTGTACAATTCAAATATCCCTTTTTATTTAAGGCTCATTCTTTCATCATTGCTAAGATTTCTGCACTGAACATTTCAACTATTTGATAAGAACGGAAAATTGATTATAGCAGTAAGGCCTGTCTTCTCAACTGACATTTTCCCTGTATTTTCATGTAACAAGCTCAAAATCAGTTATGAAATCAGGTTAACTTAGCCACATATATCAAAACCATATAACTCATGAAATAAAGCCAGTAACTTTAGACACATCATAAATAAATATCCTACAGTATCAGCTGATTCTGAAAAAACAAAGAGCTAGAATTTCCATGGAAGATACAATGGTAAATTTAAACTTCCCACGCTGAGAAGATATGGTAGATGAAGAGCACACAGCTGGATATACAGAATGTTGTTGCTGAGTTGTAAGGGAGTTGTTAAGATTAGAAGAATAGACTAGAGAAGGGACAAGAGTAGAAGGACAGACTATAAAAGACAAGATCAATTTTTGAAGTCTGCTTGGTCTGTTCTTCCTGTAGAAAGCTCAAAGAATATGAATTAGGCATGTATTATGGAAGATTTAATATATGAAGGAATTTGACAAAACATTTCAATGTTGCGGTAGAGAGTAGGCACCTGCATTTTCTTAATCCTGCATGAAAAAAAGCTTACTATCTTTCTGATGTTTGTGTTTCAAAACATACATGATTTACAGCAGCTAGAGCTATAAATTGTGAGCACCAAGCAAAAGCCCTTGCAGCACAGGCAACCAACACAGTCTTAATTCATTCAGGAAAGGCACTGCCAGCAGGTTGAGGAAGGCAATTATTTGTCTCTACTTGGCACTGGAGATACCACATTCGGGGTCCTACAACAGAGCTGGGCTTGCCAGTACGAGACAGACATGGACTCACCAAAGGGAGTCCATCAAAAGCCCGTTAAAATGAAGAGCTTGGAGCATCTGACATATGGGGAGAGGCCAAGTGACCTGGATTGTTGAGCCTAAAGAGCATTTTATCAATGTGCATAAGTAACCGATAAGAGGGAGTAAAGACAACTGACTCATCTCAGTTGCATGCAGTGAATAAACAAGAAACAGTGGGCAATAACCACAGAAAATGTCATTTAAACAAACAAACAAAACACCACTCACTTTTCCACTGTGACAGCACTCTAACACTGAAACAGGTTGTGGAGTCTCTAGCCTTGTTCATATTCAAAACCCAACTGGACATAACTCTGGTAAACCTGTCCTAGCTAACTCTGCTCTGAGCAGGGTGCTAGACTAGACAATCTCCAGAATTTTCTTCTCAAGAACTTGGTGATCTTATGAAATATGATTAATACCTTGGGTACATAAAGCTTCCTCCAGAAGTGCCTTGTTGCACCAAGAATCAGGATTGCAATTTCAAACATCACTCTCGCTGCATCTGAATTCAGCACTATGAAGTACTAGGCAGAGCACTAACAAAACTTTGAGTTTTACAACATAATTAGATACTCAGCTGGGTTTGATCAAGTAGGAAGACTATATTTTAATTTAACTATCAGCTGTGATGAAGTCAGACATCTGCTGAACCTTGCTATGCAAATTTTTTTTTTTTGAAGCTGCCAGGAAGAAGCAGATTGCCTGCAGTTAAGGGCATCCCTTCTGAAATGCCACAACAGCTATCATTTAAGAGCAGGAAATTCACTGCAGCAATATAGGAAAAAAATAACGATTTTTAAAAACAATACTAGAACATATTGATTAGGAGGACAGGCTAAGCAACTTTCTTTTCACAGTAAGTTTTTAATTGAATGATGCTACTCTTCATCTTTTTTCCACCATCTGCATTAAAGAACATGAAGAGCAGATATTTTTAACAGCAAATCTAACAGTGCAGAACAAGTGCAAAAGAGATAAACAAACTTATTAAGAGTCAAGAGACAAGCAAACTCAGATACTAAAGATCCCAGATTGTTTACAGAAGCACATGCAACAAATGCAACTTAAAGAGTGTATATATAAAAACATTTACCTGTGATGTTTGGGGCAGCTGATGCATAAGAGAACAGAAACAAGCGTTTAAGCAGCTTAGGTGTCTGGCTATGATGAACTATGCCACTGACGATCTGAGAAGGGACCAAAAATTAACATCCTAGTGTGCACGAATAAAACTGTCAATGTCAACAATGTAACTTCTTAATCACTTCTCCCAGGGTTTGTATAATACTGTTTCACGAGTCTTAACAAAATAAGTCTGTAAAAATGTGATGTATAGGAGAGGTATTCCTACAGTAGTATGCTGCACAGGACTATTGCTAAGCAGAAAATGTGAACTACAAAAGAACACACTCAAACAGAGGAAGCATCCTGATACTTGATGAAAATTTTCAAGTTTCTCTAGGATATCTGAATTCAAAGAAATTGAAGTTTCTGAGGTCTCAAAGATATGCAAAGATAAGATTAAATATTATCTTATTTTATTATATCTCAAACATTAACATGCTTCTCACTGCCAGCAAAGTTTTTGTGCGTTCGTTAGGAGGACATTTATACTACTAAGATAATTTCATGTTTGCACTGTGCCATCTCGGACACCTATTATGTACTGGTGAAGGCCCTTAGTTAAGGTTTAGTTTGGCCCAAAGTCAAAACTGAAGTTCTAACACAATGAAGCACATCCCTTCTAGAGAATACCTATAGTCTTGCAAATGAGTAGAGTCTCCATCAAGACATTCGGATTCTATCCCCACCAGCTGAAAACTAATTCTTAGATACCCTTCTCCCTTGTTTGCCAAGTGGGCCTACTTTAATCAGTGAGAAGCATTGCACATCTTCAACTTCAGGAACAACTCTTATTTTGCATGTTGTTATTTGAATAAAGCTATTCCACTCCCAGTTTGGAGCTCAGCTTAATCTTTGAAAAGCACTCATTCACAAAAACATAAAACTTGCTCACATGTCAGCAGTTAAAGCCAAAATGTAATAAAATCGTACCACAAACAAAATAGATTTAGATATTTGATTGAGTGGAAGCTAATTTCATGCAGTGCTCCCAAGCATCAGCTCTCTTTAGTCAGTGGAACAATCTTTTAATTGCTATACAAAGAGATGCTTAATGAACACTTACAGCTAAAAAAAATCAGGAGCTAGTCTCCTTTTACTTTCCCTCTTCATTTGTGAATGATCAAGAAACACTTCCAGTCTGAAGGATCTCTCCGAGCACACTTCTTACCCTCCCTTCATCCGTATAGCTAAACACCCACCAGCAAGCTTATGAAAACATGAACTTAGTTCTTACCCTTTTTACTTCCTCTTCTTTCGTGTATCTGAGGCAGAAGTGAAATACTCTAAGGTCTTTACAGTAGATAATCAGTTTCTCTGGGTATTTTCTCAGTTGTCCAGTTAGAAGTTTCTTTTTCTCATCATAAACTGCAGAAGTAAAAAGTCTAAATAAACAAAGAGAACTTTTCTGTCACTTGTCAAGCAGGGACAGCTTTATCTTTTCCAAAAACTTCAGGAGAGAATTTAATTCAAGTTTAAGTCAAAACCACCATCCTACCATGCAGACTAGCTGGAAAGTTCTTGGATTTATGCACTACATATCCAATCCATTCCAAAAAGGTCCCAACTCAAACTACCTCTTCCAAAGTAGGAACTGAACTTGTAGCAAATCAGCTATTCAGTGATAACTTATGTTCAAATTCAGACTGCACCGTAAGTCTGAAGTTCTGGCTGTGCAGCAGAACACAGTTTGGTAGTTTTGGCCAAGGCAAAGTCTTCACACAACTGACTTCCCACCTCCTCACCATCCCACAAGAACACACCACACAGCACACCAGAATGCTTTCAAGAGAGCCCTACATGCACTTCCTTTAAACACTTCTGTTTAAAAAAGAATAATTTCACATCTTAAAGTGCTTGCAGCTAGGCTGCTGTACAGTAAACCATATAGTCTCATAACTAGTCTCCACCAGTGAATCACAGAGAATCACTAAGGTTGGAAGGAACCTTTGGAGATCACCTAGTTCAACTCCCCGGCACAACCAGGGTCACCTGAAGCACATTGCACAGAATCACATCCAGGCAGGCTGTGAACATCTCCAGTAAAGGAGACTCTACAACATCTCTGGGTAACCTGCTCCAGTGCTCTGTCACCCTCACAGTCAACATGTTTTCCCCTCAAACTAAGGCAGACCTTCTTGTGCCTCAGTTTGTGCTTGTTGCCTCTCATGTTATCACTGACTATGGCTGAAGAGTCAGGCCCCAATTTCTTGACACCCTCCCTTAAAGTATTTGTATACACTGATAAGATCCCTTGTCACTCCACACCATGCCACTACTTATAGTGCTAACATCTCTGTAAACATTGTCTTTTCACTAAAGCTTTCTCTCCTGCTTACAGACCACTATCCCAATTCTCATTTGCTGTTTTTGTCATACCTGCAGTCCTTCAAGTCAAGCAAAACACCGAGTTCACTATTTACTTGCAAAGTAAAAGTTCGCTTTTAAATTCCTGTGATGTTTTGAAAACATTAATAATCCCAGAAAGCAAAACTGTCTTAGACAAAAAAGTCTTCTTTGGGAGTTTGCTAACTGAACCGCTGCGCAGTCCAGTTGCTCAAATTAAACTATTCTTCATATGTCAATGTTTCCAACTATTCCTATAACATTTGTGCACCATTCTTAACCAAGCACATGGCAGAACATATTTTCCTTTGCTGTTATTCATGGCATTTTTCCCCCCAATTTTTGAAGCTAACGTGACAAGCTTGAGGGACAAAACCAAGCTCTTCAACAGATTTATCACCTGTCATTTCATTATATAACTGAAGCTGCTTTTTCCAGACTATCGAATCCAAGCTTCAAAAGTGAAAAGTACCACTTTTCTAAAAAGAATGTAGGTATACAGACCACAAACACCCTACATCTAGAAGTATTTTCTAACGCTGCCATGTTAAACAAAAAGGACCTACCTCCATATATTTGGTCTACACATTGCAGGGTGATGTCATTTTCTCCTATGATTTTATTTTTGAATTGTGGCTCCTAGAACATGAAAAAAAATATCTTGTAAGTCTCATGCCACTAAGCAGCAGCACCTTCTCACCAGTAAACAAAGTATTTAGTATATATTTAAATATCAGCTTTATTTCTTAGAAGTTCTGCAAAATAGAACACTGAAAACCAGTTATAAAAATACAGATGAATTATGCCTGCCTTTTAAGGTCTCAACTGTTCTTGCAAGGTGTGCAGTTAAAGAGTTTTTGCTTTTCAAATAACTTTGAAGCATGTAATTCTATTCAGGGTCACTTTTCAAACTAGAATTCTTGCAATAAACAGGAAATACAGCAATTCGATGGAATCCAAGCCCTTTCATGATAAGTTTCCTTGCTGTGGGAATCAGGCAGGAAACAAAGTCTCTTAAGACAACAAGCATCCCCAGAATATTCCAATGTAGCAGTCAGATTTATCATTGGGTGAAATGACAGCACGCACAAAATTCTAATCTCTATTGTTTTGGGAAACTTGAAGTGATTAAGACTCCTTTCAGTTTATTACTCTTAATTCAGTGAACAAAAAGGACACTTGAGTAATGTCAATTATAAACCAGTAAAATTTTACTAGCAGAAAACCGAGACACACTACATCAAATTTAAGTTTTACATGAAGACAACCGTGAACAAAGTTAACCTTGAGTTACTGAGGTCTGCATTACTCACCCTGAATATTTGTTAACATGTCAAACCAACTATATCTCTCTTACCAAGCCCGGATTTACAAGTTAGTGATTGAACAGGACAAGTCGCTGGTTTAGAATATGAGCTCTCACATGAGCTGTGGGAAGGGATTTAGAGCTTTGTCCCAAGGAACTTCAAATGTCCACGCAACTTATCCAGTTGCTAAAGCATCCGTTTTCAATATTCAGCTCCCTGAAACTTTACCCTTGCAAGTTTCTAACCACTATTTCTGTGCTTCAAAGCATATTATTCTCATCCTCTCTGTCAAGATCACTTTGCATTCTTGGGATCCATATACTAGCCTGCCCTTCAATGGTATAACCCAAATGAACCAGATTAAGGCATGCTTGAGCACACCCAAAAAGGAGTGGAACTATCATTCCCTTTAAGACAATTCAGTTGGAGCATGTAGAACAAAGAACTAGATTTAAATAACCTCTAAAAGTATGTGGGGAAATGGTTTAAAAATATTTGGTGGCTTGCTAGTGCCAGGATCTTTAGCCTTTACAGTTAGCAACAGCCTATTTTAAACATAATAAATCAGAGACTTACACAGCCACACAGCAAACATAATTATCTAGGGTATTTCCTCTGAACAGTTACCTGCTTAATCTTGTGGAACCCCCAAAAGCTTCTGCACCTGGGGCCCAAAGTCAAGTAAAGATGTTTTACAACCTTAGAAGCACACATGCATTCACACTTCTATAATTGCTGATAAAGATCAGAAGTGCATAGGTTTAAGTAAACTTCACATTTAAGTTTTAAACCAATTCACTCTAACTTATGCCTTATATAGTTACTAGTCCACAAGAGTCACAACTGCATTTAACTATAAAAGTCCAGAACAGACCTGCATTTTTTAACCGAAACAGTCTTAGAGCTTGGGGAAGGATTATATAGATCAAGCAGATGTGAACTGATTAACATGACTGTGGCCTTTAAAAATTACTATAGACTTATTTTCAGTATTTCTTATGTGAGAGAAAGATTATAGAACAAGAGGGTGTCTTCACAGCCTGTTTGGTCATGACTAGGAGACTTTTCTTCCTACATTGTCATCTGAAGCAGAATCTTCATCAAGGAAAGAAATCTTGAAGTTTGTGCATATGAGTTTCCCATAGGTGCCACGATTTGATCCGTCTTCTTGTATGTACTTGTACACTGTGTTTGCTTCACAAAGCAGCAGTTCACCTGTACAGTAACAAACATTTAGCTTGCAGCATAACAGACAGCATTAAAACATATTTGACTCATTCCTCTTAAACTCAACATTAACTTGTCGACAGCTTCTCATGCACTGCTTATCACCACTGTTGAAGAACAGGGCTAAAGGGGCTCCTGGGCTCAGTACCTATTACAAATTTATCACAGTTACTTTTTCATAGTTTTGACCAGAGATGCTACTTTCTACAGGGGTCTAGGATCACTTTTAAAGTCCTCATACATGCTTGCAAAAATAGTGCTCAGTGAAGCTCATATCTTACAAAAGAAGAAGTAAATTCAAGTTTAAAAAGTAATTACTTCAAAGACAAGTTTTAGTAGGTTCACAGGTACTTGAAGCCTCTTATATGAATTATAGAAGAGAACTCTAAACTTTGCTTGTTTTTTATGTCAGTAACAGTAAGCTCATCCTTCCTGAAATTGGAGAGCATTAACAGTATTTGGAGGAAAAAAAAAAAAATCTAAAGAGCTCTAAGCTTTTGAGAACTTCACAGCAAAGGAAGCATAGAAAGGCCCAAAGTAGAAGTGATGTAACTTAACTTCATGTTCCTACTGCTCTGTCTGTGGTTCCAATAAAAACAAACAAATAAATAAAGCACACAAGAAGCACTTTAAGCCGCAAGGCAAAGTATACACACAATTCTCCAAATGCAGATTCCCTGAAGATATTGTACTGTAAAGGAGTTGAAAAAACTAGTCTTCATAACAATCCATGAAGACAAAGATATTTAATGCATTTAACCTGTGTTGTTACTTACTCCCAAGTCTCTCTTACTATTCAGGACACCGATTACACTTGCCAAAGCAAACAGAAAATATATTTAAGCATATTTAGAATTTAAATTTTTAAAAAATGTAAATGTTGAACAGTTACCTGGTAACAAGCGTGGATTTACTTCCTTTTCTATAGGTTCCTTTATATGTATTTCCTAGAGAAAAAGAGTCATTACTTCTTTGCAAAGACTTTGTTCTTACACATGCTGCAAATAACATTCCTATATTAACAGTTTCTCAAATTCCTCATATTCTAGCAAGTAATTCAAATTAGTTATTTCAGTTTGCAGGACATTCCTTTCCTACCGCAAAAGCATAATCACTTGAAATCAGGAGTCTAGAGCTAAATAATTTTGTTAATGTTTTAACACTCATAGCATCAGTCATACAGCTCTGAACACAAAACAGGAAATGCCCTGTTTGCATACAGAACAGACAGGAATAAAAGCATTTACAGATGCTACTTATTTTCTTTTGTACAAGGAAATGGGTCAGCTTACAGTCAGTTACATTGCCATGTCCCAAAGCTCATTTTCAAGCTTTTCCACACAGCTCAAAGATGACTTGACATGTTTCTAGTACACCCTTCACATTAAGTTTTGCACTTAATCACTTCCAATTTTCTTATATTATGTGTTATTCTAACCAAACCATGCAAGTTATTTAAATAGCAATGCTAAGACTATCAGGAAAAGGATTTCAGAACCTCAAGGTCAGGAGGTAAAGAGTCATGAATATACTTGGTTCTGAACTCAAGTTGCACAAAATAAACCTATTAAAATCTCAGTATCAGTTATTCTAGGCTCGTGGCCCTCAATTAGAGCAAAATCTCCAGCTGAAAGACTATAAACTAGAGAACATGCTACACCCTTCCTGCTCAGCCAGTTCTGCACTTCCTCCTCGGAGTCAGAATCCCTTCACATGCACTGCAGTTTTTGTGGAAAATTTGTTTTTTATTAGGAAACACGCACCGCCCCAAGGCCACAGCAGTAAGCCAACTGAAATGACTTTGCGACCAGCATCCGAAGTCAGATATTGCAAATCAAGGCAAGCTATCAAAAGCAGACTCGAGCAATAGCAGTTTCAATGGATTAAATGCAGAGAAACAAAAGTCCCTGGCAGCTGGAAAATAAATTCTCCACACCATTCATACGATTAGCTGCTTTCAAAACTGAGGATCCAAGTTTTAAGGCTGCGGAGCAACACTAAAAGAAGTAACAGTTCTAAAAGGAAAGCAGTGATGTCCCAAAGAAATATGTAACTACAGCAGGCAGTTATTACAGAAAATTAGAGGGGGGGGGGAAAAAAAAAAAAAAAAAAAAAAAAAAAAGCAAGCATAGAGCTGAACACTGCTGCATTCAGGAGGACTACATGCAAGTTTTCCCAAAGCTGGATCTCTGCCAGCGACTGCTCCAAGCTAAGCTCTGGGTTCACTAACGCTTTTGTACGTGTGCCGGCTACTGTCACTACTTGTGCGCAACCAAATACAACACTTGACACTCCCAAGGCACATTCCAGCAGTGCTACAAAGGAGCTAAGTAGTATCCTATTTCCCATTACTTTGGGAGATACCACAAGAGATTCTTATTATGTGTACATATATTACTTATATCAATGTAAGAAAAAAAATTAAGTATCATTTTACCCTGCAGGTCTGCCAACTGGTGCTGGCAGACAACTTCAGAGCAGAAAAATAGCTGCAGCCAAAGCAGTTCTTTGAATGTATTTACTACTTGCTAAAATGAAGTTTCTATAATGAACTCATAGAAGCGAGCATTTTAATTTGTGTTTTGATTAAAAATTAAACTGGAATTTCCTGGAAGGAGTTAGGCTTTAAACAGAAATAGTGCCATAGGAGAATAAAGATCTTAGTCATATGTTAACAGAACAGTGTTTTAAAAATAAATAAATAAAAAGCTAATTTCACCATTTGAAAACAAAAACAAAAACAAATAAATTTAAAGTAGTAAAATGAAGAGTTCCCATTTAGATTCAAATAGTTAAGCCTTCAGTAACATGAATTCTACTTGAAAGTTAATGTTTGTATCCCCATAACAGACGGCAGGTATTTTAAAGAATATGCTTTCCTACATATTCACGAGGGATAGCGAATTCACAAGGGACAGCAAGCAATGAGCAGCTGACCATTGCTGAAGAATCCACTTCACTGATCTCAATTTCCAAGTAAAGGGAAGAGTGCGTTAAGTGTCTGTAGTTCTACAAATATTTTTGTATCTGTTCTTTCAAGAGAGAAAGTCAAGATCACTAGGAAGAACAGCACTGGCACGTGGGGTGTTAGCAACAAGTTATGTGGGAAACCAGAAGATACCAACTGTTTCAGCTTTACTTTTTCTACAGTATTTCAACTTTGAACAAAACACAGACCTTCAGACCAACTTGAGAGCCTACTGCCTCTAAAGCTGGATTTTTCTCAACACATCTTTAATTGCAATCATAGAGCTGATACCCACTCCTAGCACCTGTTTGCACACAGGTTTCTCTGGCTACACACTGAGGTAATTAAGTTCATAAAGTCTCAAGGAAACTTCTTGCTTCTGCTGGCTCAGGGTTGGGTTTTGTTATAGCCTATTGTTAGCAGAACTGGCTCAACAGCTCACGCAACCATGGAAGCAGCAGGACCAAGTCAGTCCCTTTCAGCAGCATCGAAATAGATTATCTCAGACTTCAGGAAGCTTCACCCTCTTCATCCTTTGACCACTTGAATTTTAAGCTTGCAGACCCTTGTTATCTAAGATAGTCATCAAAAGCCTCTCTAGATTCCTCATCTGTAGCTTCTCCTTTTTGGATGCCCTAAGCTGCTGCTTTGCACTTTTTTACTCAAGATACAGCAACACAGGAAACCCTATCAGCAGCAACATCTCCAAGCAGATGGCCAGAGGATGGCACTCAAAAGAGAGTTAAGACCAACAGCAACAAAAATCTCCATTTCGCTACCAACTTACTTGGAGAGAGCTTCCCACCAAGGTAGGAACCTCGTGCCACGTGCTTTCCTCCAGGAGGCCTTAGCAAACAGTGGCAGACAATGATTATCAATTGTACTGTACAGAGCACAAAGTCACACCAAAGCTGCATTTAAACATGTCATCTCGTGCTGATTTATCATGCAACACTATCTTGGACCAAGCCAACCACAGTGATGATAGCCCTACAGTGCCTTGTCATCTCTCTTGTTCCAAGCAGAGAGAAAAAACCCACACTGTGGAGAGACTGTTTAAATATGAGCAGATATCATGGTCAGGAAATGGTTTTTAGAGGGAGAATTGCCTCCTCTGCGGTGGGCGTGCTGACCCCAGGGATTCAGTCCCCAAGGTTAGGTAACGTGCAGTACCAAGGACTGCATTAGGCTCTTCCCTGAAGAAAAAAAAAAAAATTACTAAATTTTCTCTCCTGACAGCCTTGGAGAATCTCTTCTTCCACAAGCTGAAACACAGAAGAGGACACATGCAACACTGAGGATAAAGCAGTAAGGTTAAGTAGCACTTACAGTATATTAACAGGGTCTTAACAGGGAGAGAAATCCCAAGTGATTCCTGCTTTGTCCTCATCACAATAGACAAAATCGCTCACATCCCACTCCAGGGAGATAAACAACCATGGAATTGGTTGTTTAAGGACAAAGAAAGGAAAGGAAAGAGAAAAGAAAACATCCCCTGCACTTCTCTGCAGACTACTCTGATCTTGTCAGAGGTATCAGAATTCCTCAAATCAGTGCTGCTAAATATTTATACAGGCCTACTGATGCAGGATATTGCTTACCATCCTCAGCAGAGAGGGTCTGCATTTAGGCTATTACTGCGAAGTAGAGCAAGATGCTGTAAGCTCAAAAGCTACCATAGCCCAGAGTAACTCTGCAATTTCCCATAGCCAGAAACCTTTTAGAGGTAGTTCCAACAGTGAAAAACAAGATTTTTAGTAAACATACTGAGGAGAGAAAATTTATTAAATTGAAGTAATGAAAGAAACAGCTCTCCCTTTCAAGGTTTCAAGAGCACTATCTGAAATACGTATTCTTCAAGGCTGACGGCAGATAGCAGTGCTGTGAAAATACAAGACGTTTTAACAATAGTTCTCATAACTAATTGCTCAAGAAAGCTCTATATCATGCTAAGGCTTACCCTGAATCTCAATTTTTTCATATTTAGCTTTACTTCACTATAGGACTAACAGCTGAAATAAATAATTAAGAAAAAAATATAGTTAAGAAAACTATGAATTGCAAACATCAAACTGTACAACAAAATATATGCAAAGTACTAGTGTCCAAATGTGTAAAATATTCCTAAGCAAGATAAAAATCAGTTACAAAGTACATATTCAGGTGTGCTTCTGAATGGCAAATATATGCATAGGTATGACCTTTTGCTGAATGAGATGCCAGTGTATTTTCTGAAATACTTTGTCAACTAAACTTACACTGGTGTTTCATACAATCCATAAGAGACACTTGCTGCCTTTTTAATTAAAAACAGTGCCGAAAATAATCTCCAAATGCTTCTTTTCCTTCCTTTCTTGGCTCCATTACCCAGTGGCCCATTAGATCATAGCACATGTTTTCCATGTCTGTCACATCTTTTAATCTCCCCCTTTTCCTTGCATTGTTCTGTCCATCTCCTCTGACTCCAGTTCCCTGCTTCCCCACACCACTTCAGAGCCCAGCTCTCTACTTGAATCACTATCCTGTACTTCATTTGCAACTGTCTAATGTACAAAACAATTACACCATTTTAAAGGCAACTGCAATAATTTGTCCATTTGCATCAAAAAAACAAGGAACAAATAACTCCAGCAATCTTTAGCTAAAAGGAAATAACTGGCCAAATAACTGGCGGTGAGGGCTGCTCTCCCAACCTGTTTTCTCTCTCCCTCATCCCTTCCCCAACGCAAAGAAAGCTCTGACTCCACAAAGCAACAACCTGCCATCGTCCCTGCTGTTATTTAAGGCAGACCTCCAGTGGGAAGCTACCGATTGCAGTCTTCCCGTTAAGTTAATGATTTTTCAAAAAGCTTAAGGACTAGCACAAAAACACCTTAGAAGAATAAACATGGATGATTTTGCTCCTAGGAATGCATGCACAGAAAGCAATATTAAGAATATTAAGCTTCAAAGCACATGCTACAAGCCAGTTTTCATTCAAATTGAGACAGACTTAAGGAAAATATGATCCAGCTTGTTAGCTCTTAGCAATTCAAAATGGCAAACATTTAGCATTTAAAAACAAGATCCAATAACTATTTCAAGTCTTCTAAGCTTCCACAGGCAAATATCCTTGGTCTATGATCAGAATGTCAAAATATTGACTTTTATACCCTACTGCTCACCCTTATTTCCTGCAGGGTAGCCAAGTCTGTCCTGAAGGGAAGTGTGTCATTAATATCAACATCCTATGGTCTTGCTCTTAACAGACCATTGATTGATCTGCTATATAGCAGAGCATAACTAGGTTATATTTAGTCAGATGGCAAAAACTCAGCTTTTCCAGACACTCTGGGAAACGCAGCAGAAGTCACTTCCGTTCCTTTAATAAAGAGCACTTCTGTTCACACCTTACTTTCATCTTCCTGCCTACGAACAGGAAGACGATTCCTATCTTTCATCACATTAAGAACAGAATAACAGCAGTTTAAAGTTAAAAAACCCACCAACACTAGAGTTCCCCTCGTTTATCTTCCAGTGGTCCATCATTAAACACCCAAGCTGGCGCTTTAGCCGAGGCTCGGATGCTGCTGGGGCTTTCGCACCAGCGTGCTGAGCCAAAAGCAGCAGCACCCAGTGTCTCAAACACTTTCCCTTGTTTGCCTGGAAAGTTACGTGCCCAGCAAATCTCTGAAGGCTGCAAGCAAGGGCTACAGTGCCATATTACTCAGTACTATGGCTCTGTTGCCTAACTACTCACATATGACTTCAATTTTATTAATCTTTTGAAACTGAGAACAAGACTGCAATTTTATGGAAGAAGTCGGCTCTGTATCTAAAGCCTTCTACGACAACAGCCTATGAAATTCCTAGATAGGGTGCATCAAGAAATCAGAGCAATATTAGTAGCAACAATATTAGTAAATTAAGAGTAAGTGTCTGCAGTTCCTGGATAGCCTTTAATCAGGCTGTTAAAGGCTTCATCTCCCCGTTTAAAGTCTTTCCGTTGTTCCTCCTGCAGTGACCAAGATCACAGTTGAAGATTAACTTAGTCATAACAACTGTGGGTTAAAATACTCTAATACTTGATGCCCTACTGCATTGCACATATTTGACTTGTACCTTTTTCCACTGACCCTTCCGTCAGTCAGGGTTAGTCATTCCCCTATTTAAGCAAATATACGAGACATATTTCTGAGAGGCTGTTTAAAAAACACAGCTGCATGTCCAGCCAAAGAAGTGAGGTTCTTACCTTCACAAAACCCAGTCCCCAGCCCTTTTCACACATTTGTATAAGGCAAACATTTCCCAAGACAAGAGATGTACCTTAGCAGTCAGTCCAACCTAAGCATAGCCTACACAAGCCAAAAAGTTTTTGCAGCTACTGTTTATAAACATCTTCACTGATAAGGACATGGCAGAGGTTACAGGAAGCTCTTAGGAGGTAAATTGCAACCCACGAAGACAGAGGTGCCACCACAGAACGGGGACGGGAGCGCGGCGCAGCCGACCCAGCTCCACAGCGGTGCCCACGGAGCCGGGGGGAAGGAAGAAGGAGCAGATCCCTCCCCAGGCTGCTCGCAGCGAGGAGCTCCGCGCCCGCTGACAGAGGAAGGTAAATATTTCCCTTAAGAAGCTACCGAGGAGGGAGAGCAACCGAGAGGCACCAGCCTGCATCAGACTGCTACGAATTCGGGAGGAAAACGGAGCACGAACACTTCGCTTCGACAGGGACGAGCCCTCCCCACGCACCCAGGGACCCAGAGCGGAGCCGGGGGGCAGCGGCGGGAGCCGCGCGGGCCGCGCCGGACCCGCCGCAGCAGGAGCCGCGCTCGCGCCCTCCGCGCCGCGCCCGGGCCGCGCGGCACAGACCGCGGCAGCTCCGCGGGGCCGCGCGCCGCCGCCCGCCCCCCGCGCGCCGCCCGCGCACCTCGGGGCTGATGTAGGACACGAAGGAGGGCTTGGCCGCCTTGCCGCCGCTGCCCAACATGGCTCCGGCCGCCTCCCGCCGGCCCGCGGCGGCGCTTCCCAGGGCTCCTCCTCGGCGAGCCCGCGCCCGGGGCGGCCCCGCGGCGGGCGGGCGGGCGGGGCGGAGCTGGCGCGCGGGCGGCGGCATCCGGGGCACGTACCCGCCACCGCCCAAGGCCGTCCCCGGCAGCGCCGCCCCCCGCGCCCCGGCCGCCATTTCCAGGGCGCCGCCTCCCCGCGGCGAGCGCCGCCATTGGGCAGAGCTGCCGTCACTCAGCGAGATGCCCCGCCCCCTCCAGGCCGCGCGGGGGGCGGGGCTCCGCCGGGCTCCCGGCGAGGAGCGGCCAATAGCGGCGCAGCGCGCGGCCCCGCCCGCAGGGGGGCGCTCTGCGCGCGCGGCGGCGGCGGGAGCGCGCGGCGGCGGCGGGAGCGCGCGGCGGCGGCGGGAGCGCGCGGCGGCTTCCCGCCAAACTGCGCGTTTGGCGCCTTATGTCTCCGCGCGTCGCTGCAGCGTCGCCGTGGGGCAGCTTGTGGCCAGAGCCGCTGATGTGCCCTCGGATTGCGGGTATCGCGGGCACATTAAAGGCTTGGCCTTTCTCCAGATACAGAACAAACACCATGAGCTGCCTGTTGCAGCCAGCAGAGCTACAGCGATTGGAGTGACGGGTGGCAACCATGCTGTCCAGCTGTGTGGAAAGTTGGCTTTATGGAAATATTTTAACCAAAATTAGGACATGCTGTACCAATTTTGGTAGGCCATGGGACGTGAAAATTGATGCCTCCTTCACATACGAATGGCAAGCAGCCACTCTGTCCCTTCTTTTTGTTACGCTTTGCTCTAAACCGTGCTCACAGGAAAACTAAAAGGAAGGAAAATGAGGAAAGGGGAGTCATGAGGCAGCATTTGTAAAAATAAATGGAAGTAAATATTATAATGCATAAATTAATGAATTTCCTTTGTTTCAACCTCAGGCTTGAAGAATGAGCCATCTCCTGTTTTAATCATCTACTGCCCAAAAATTGGGAAGGAGAAAGATGAATTCCATGCAGCTCGCAGCGGTGGCCGTTCTGGAGCCCTCCCTGCAGCTGTGCTCGCAGTGTCTTCCACATTGCTCCTGTCCCGCAGGCTGCTCTCGGCACTCAGGGCACAAGTGTGGGTGGTGAAACGGCTTCGGTGCAAAGGCACACAAGGACAGCGCTCCCAGTGTGTCAAAATACACACGGAGAGAGAATACCCCACATCTTTTTAAACATGTGAAGTCACCTCCAGGTGTTCATTCCCCAGCGCCCGCAGCGGGGCTGAGCCCGGGAGTTGCTGTTTTCTGGCATAGCGCGTGCTGGGGAGGAAGGGATGCCCTGAGGGCTGGCCGAGCCCCTGTGACTCCAATGGGAAGTGCATAAGGACCTCTGATTCCCACGTAGCACACGAGAATTCATTTTTCAGCATTACCTGTAAAAGACCCTGCATCCAGGAACTCCGGCTCACTGCACAGAGCTGCTGCTCTGCGTCTACCAAGCAGCCTCGGAGCCCCGTGCCAGCTCCTGGCTGCCTGGGCAAGAGCGGGACATGCTCCTTCCCCCGCTTTGCCCCCCCAGCCACCAAGTTGCCTGGGTTGCACTAGGACAGAGCTTGGAAGCACTTCTCTGGGAATTTGATGGCCACGTGAGGAGGGAGATCCCAGCCTCATCGGGGAACGTTTGGAAGCTTGCAGAGTGGAAGCAAAGCTATGATGTGGGCATGGTGGCTTCCCCCAGACCAGCACATCTGCAGCTGGAAAGTGCTGTTGCAGCCCTAGGCTACCGTGTGCCCCAGCAAGTTGTAGGGCACCAGGGACTTCGGTGAGCTCAGCCTCACCAGGGGGAGCTCCGCACTCTGCCTTCTCCCTTTCTGCAGTCCCGAAGCCCCGGGTGTCTCCGAGGGGCAGTCACAAGAGCCACCAAACCTTTTCTCTGCTCACAGCCCCGCTCCAGAGAGCAGAGAGAAAATGGGCCCCTTTCGGATGTAACCAAGGTAACCAAGAAGCTTCTTGTCCAGAAACAGCCTCAAGAGACCACGTGGTACTCAGGAAACCTTGAGAAATGAGCTTCACTAGGCAAAAGTTAGCCCGGGTGAGTGCCCTCCTTCCCCTCGCCGTCTCCTGCAGCTATCTACAGCCTCTCATTTACGAGTCTTGTCTGATTTTGACATTCTCATCATTCTCATCATTTTACTTTTATTTAATTGTGAATTCACGGCAATGACAGCCACACAACTGTACAACAAGAAAACTTAAAAAAAAAAAAAGTCAGACTTTACTTCATCTGTGACCAGTGAAAAGCACATGGCATTTCACTGCCCCCAGTGAAACGGTTTATCAGTGGCTTGCCTTTTTTTTTTAAAAAAAAAAAGCAATCCTGATATTTTGCATTCTTTCAAAAAATATAATCACAGTGTTTACCTCTAAAGCATTCTGTAGGAGGGAATTTCACAGACTAACTCAGCTCCTACCACAGAGAGACATTGCTTTGTTTAAAAAACTCACATACCATCAATTTGAGTAATTCTTTGGGTAGATGCTCAGCTGTGCCCAGGCTTTGGTGGGAACAGATGTTGGAGGGCAGCCACAAAGGAGCTATTTTCAGCTCTCTTATCAGTTATCTATCCAGGATCCTCTTAACTACAAGTCGTGTCTCCCATTCTCCCTGTTGGCCTTCCTCCGCCTCAGGATTGTTTTGGCTCTGGGAAATGAGCATTTTTTTATTCTACATTTCCTGATCCTGGGGCTGCTCGTGAACCAAGCAGAGCTGCGACCTGGCTTAGGGGCCTCCAGGGTTTAAAATGGTGCTGGAGAGAAGGAAATGCTCTTTGGAGGCATCTGAATGGTCTAGAGTCAAGTCCTTAGTTCAGTTGTTTGCGATGGAAGAATTACTTTCCTGTAACTCCTCAGGAGTCCTAGGGAGGAGATCTAGAAAAGAGCATGACCTTGGCCAGCGCTGAGTCCAGCCGGGACCAGCTGCTCAGAGACACCCATCGATGATCCAGGTGTCCATCGGCGCCTGCTCCCGTGTGCTGCCCTTACACTTTGCAACCCTGGCGCCTTTGAGAGGCCCAGGCGTGCCTGGAGGGGCCGGGATGCAGCTCACTGCATGTCATGGGTGTTTTGGCATAGGGTGGCATAAACCAAATGTTAAAAACCGTTCCTGGGTGTTGAGTGAACACAAATGACTATGTTTCTACTCTATCTCCTCATTTAAAAGAAAATATGGGGAGGTTTTGCCCCACTGCAGAGCTCAATGTGCAGAGTCATGCGCTGCTTCTGCTTCAGGGGGGTCGATCGATCACTGGCCCCTTGGGTCCCTTCCCATGGCTGGGGCTCAGTTAAATAAATCCACTTAGGCCTGAGTGTAGGAGGCAGGAGGACATCACCTTAAAGTAGCTGAAATCAGTGTGCTGGGAATGTAGATTTAAGACTAAATTGGAATAAAATTACTGAAAACTATCCAGAGAAAGAATTGGAAATGAGAAATGAACTGTGACTTTCTTTGGGAAAAGGTCATGGATCTGTGTAAAAACAACCAGTGGGTGTCTCTGCTTTACACAGGTTAAGATAATTTCCTGCTAGAAGTCATGAATATATATATATATATATATATGCACACACACACATATATATGTGTATGTATACATAAAATTTTATAAAAGCAGGAAGCAGATAAAAAGGATCTCCAAGGCACTGTTTTTAGTACTGGGTTCATGTTCAGACTTTCATCTGCAGATACTTTTAGACATCCTTTGGGAACTATTTTCCAAACTTGGTTCAGATTTCTTCCTTCAAAGTCTAGTATCTTCATAGTAAACTTCAAAGTAACAGAGTTTATTTCCGTTCTAATTTACTGTGTATATAGTCAGGAGTTGTGTAATGCCAACAAAGATGAACCCTTTCTTTATCAACTAGGTGTATTGTGTATGTTATTTTTAAGTAAAGTTTTCTGTTTGTTGTTGAGAGATCCTGACTTCTTGAGGGCAGTCCTGTGCTCATGTCTGAGGGGCAGCCCTACTAAGAGCTTGGGAAAATATCTCCCCTGATAATGGGAAAGAAGCTGCATGCCCAGTTTTCCTTGGCTGAAACCTCCCACTGTGACTCCTGCACCATCCGGTGACTCAATCTTATCCTGTGACAGGATGTACCCAATTCCTGCCTGAAGATGCCTGAAGAGCTGCTTTTCACTCCGTACGTGAAACGGTCTGGGAGCTCTCCCGCAAATGGTGTTTGCTTTGGTCATAGAAAAAAATACTGAGGAATTGCAAGTTTAGAACTTGTGAATGTACAGAGTAACTGCTATGAGAGATGTGAAAACTGAGAGAAGAAGACAACTTGCAGCTAATATCTAAAAGACCCCCTGCTCTTGGCTGTAAGTGGAAGAAGAGGAAGCGAGTGTAATAACTGTAATCACCAAGGAAGCACAGGCCTCAGACAAAAACCACAGGACCTACGGAAGTTCCCCACCTTTTCTTAGCTTTCTTGGAAGCAAACGCAAATGTATGTGCATGTGCGCACACAAATGTCTTCGCTATGATGTGGGGTGGACCTCTTCATACTCTAAAAGGGGGTGAACGCAAACTATGTGGACCTGGGGTGACTTCTTAGTGGTACCCAAAGGGTGAGTCCAAGCCCATCTCTATGAGGAGACAGCCTGCACCATGGCTGGGTGTGAGATGTTAAAGCAGGGCTCACCTCTCACCCACAGTTCTTCTCAACCTGCAGTCCAGAGGGACATGTGAAGAAGCATGAGCTCGAAGGGAAGGAGACAAAAGAGTATGTGGTCTTTCTGATACCAAAGGCCTTTAACTGACTCTTCTGTTTAGAAATGAATGCCAGGAAAGCAAACAGCAGCATTAAGCTCCCAGTTCAGATGCCAGGTGCTACACTGGCACACGGAGCTGCCAACAGCTCTTTGCCGCACAGCCCAGATTCATTCTGCCCAGGTCTCCCTAAATGTAGTACAGGTGGAAGGAAGTCTGTGGGGAAGGTTTGCAACCATCCATCATCAGGCTGAGAATCTGTCCCCCTCCCTGAGTTGCTGCTCCTTACAGGCTGCTGTCTGTGAGGAGTCTATGAGGACCCCACTCCGTGGAGAGGGAGCTCAGGGAGCCATGGACAGCATCCAGGTGACACAGTGAGGGACAGGCAGGGTTGAGTGCGGCTCTCTACAACTTGCATCAGCACAAGGAAATAGTTAGACCTGGGCAGTAGCCTCTGCTCTTTGTAAAATACACAGAGACTTGATACTTCTGCTAGCAGTGTTCTGGCCCCTTTGCTTTTTGCTTCAGCAGAGAAAATTGCTTTTAGCACTATTAGAATAATACACACTTAATTTACCTACCAGGCTCTTAATATACACTTGGTTTAGGTGTCCTACTGAAAAAAAAAATGCAGTGTGAATAACTAACCAGAACCTATCCAGCTAAATGAATTTTCTGACATTCTCAATTATCATACAGCTCCAGTACAGTGTAACTTAAGAAATAGGTATAAAAGCTGCCCTTGAAGAAAAGCTAGGTGTTATTAGCGAAACACAAGATGAATCTAGTGACTGGTTGTAACTCTTACCATTTTCGTTCCTGACTGCTTTTGTCTAAGCAAAGTAAAAGTTTGCTAGGATAAATCAATCTTTGGAGCAGGAAGCAGTGCATCACTTTTGTCCTTATGTAAACAACTCCCTTGAACATTCGGTCCTTCCCTCATGCAGAGGGTCATGGGTGCTTTACGTTAGCTAATAGTAAAGAAAATCTGATAAAACGTGTATTCTCTCTCACGGTAACTGTCTTCAATTTGCTAGAATATTTTTCTCCAGAATTTTGATGGCTTTCAACTGTTTTTTGGAAAGTTTCTTGACCAAATTTTCTGGAATTTAGAAAACATTCATGCTCCTGTTCACACTGGATTCTGAATATCAGCTGGATATCTGGAAACATTTGTCTCGGGGATTCTAGAATTCATCTGCACTTCCAGAACTCAAGAGCATTTTTTTTTTCCCATGGAAATAAAGTATCTTAAATCTGCTCTTTTCTGATATGTGAGTGACATTTGCAGAGACAGTTTACATTCCTTTTCCTTGGAGGGAAAACGTAAAACAGCAGAGGTGCTGGGGAATTGTTCCTCATGTGGACTTCAGTCCAAACCCTTGGTATTTGATCTGTTTTTTCTCACTTTGCTTCATTGTTCCCTGGGAAACTCTTCTGCTCTTGGAAGCTCCAGTAATATTTGCTCTGAATTATCCATGCAACTCATAAGTGGTCCGCTCTTCCAGATATACTGGAGAACGTGCCAGGGAAGAGGGGTGTTAAAGCATCCCCAATGCTGGTTTATAATTTACCACAGCCACACGAAGAAGCTTATTCTGCATTTGTTAACCTGAAATTGCCCTTGACATCAGAAGCACCCAGCCCAGCTGCAAAAGGTTTCTAAAGAAATATGTGCAAGAATGAAAAAACCACCCCTCTACTTGCACAATAATTATATCTATATAAAGGTCTTCCTCCTCCTCTTCCCAAGTGATTTGCCCATGAGCCCATAGCTCTCGCCCATGAAATGGGTCTTTATCATTTTCCTGCACTACTTTGCTTTTCACAGTTCATAGTTGTTTGTTGCAACCCTGTTGCAACCTTGCCATGTTTTTACAGCTTGACAAACCTTTTCTTCCATTTTTCATTTAGCTTGGACTTATAAATCTCCAATGACGAGCGTTCGTGTTTTATTTCTTCAGGGTTTTCTCTAGTTTTTCTTTTCTCTTCCCTCTCAAAGTTGCAAATCCCTCAAAGTTAGTTATTTTCTCTAGGAAAATGCAAATGTTGAGACTGACCCTTCCCCTCCAACCCCCCCCAAAAGTGTGAAGAACAGGCATTTTCCTACTAAAATGTGTCTGCCTTTGATTCTGTTAAGAGAGCACTGAAATTATGCTACACTTTTAAGAGAATATTTAAAACAAAACACTGGGGAATTAAAAAAGTAGTGAACACTTCTTATCTTGTTTGAACAGTAAGGCCATAATCTAGCCATGATAAAGATAAAAAAAAAAAAAAAACAAGAACAACAAAAAAACCAAAACCTCAATTAGATTTATGGAAGAATCTTTCAAAAGAGATGTTATTTGATAGCTTTTTTTCTTTTTTCCCTTCTGAAAAGCTCCTTGGCTCACAGCTTTCAGACATAAGGAGAAAAAAAAAAAAAGAGAAATAAATCTTTTTGTTTACTCTATTACTGCATTTTATAAACCTACAACATGATGGAAAAACATCACAAATTGTGCCTCAATTTCTTCTATTAGTGCTTTGCCAACAAAATCCATTTGGGTTGTCCAAACGAGTCATAATTGTTTAATAAAGAAATGAACTGAGCATTGTGTAAATTGCTTGACAGCAACTGATAGTCAATAAGCGACAACGATGTTAAATATGCATACATACATAGCGTAGTAGGAATATTTAAAGCTGACTCCAGGTCTCACAAAGTTACTAGGTACAGTGATTATAAGCACCAGTAAACTAGTTCATACATGTGAAACTGGCCTTAAAACCAGAACAAAACTCAAATGCAGCCACCACGTTCGAGAGTTTCTATAGGATTAGCAATTCATATGTAATACATACAGGTCTATAACTGGATAATGAGATGTTTGCTTCTGGCAGTGCCTCTATTCAGGGACCTACGTGAACCGCACTGCACATTAATATCACAGGGTGGGTGTGTTTAGATATAGAGGGATGACACACTTAACTAGGCAGACAAGCCAGAGTTGGAATAAGAAGCTTCCAAACAGAACAGCTCCCACTCGCAAGGACTGTTCCTCCAAGGGGGGCTCTAAGGGGAAAATTCTCTCTCTCTCACACATTTCTCTGCTGTAGATTATGACTATGGGGTCTACTATTCTGTAATTCAGCCATTACGATGTTAAATAAAAAAGGTAAATAAGTGCCAATATGTGAAATGCTGGCATTAACAAGGCAGGATATTAAAATGATGGTTTGTTTGCAGCCTAGTCTTAGTTTTGCCCTCCTAAACACACATTGCAGTATCTAAAGTCAAAGCTAGTTTTGCACATTTTTTTCTTGCATTTTCTTTTTCTGTTCTTAGTTTTACAGAAGTAAGAAGTTACCAAGTTTAAATAATCCATAAAAATGGGCAAAAAAAAAAGAAACTGCAAATTCACTCTTCACCACACAGCGCAAAAATCATGGTCACAGCTTCATTTAATGTGGAATCACTTTAAGTACACAATATTTCAAAAGATCCAGAAACTGGTTAAGATAGTAGAAGCCAGTAGAACAAAAATACAGGAAATCCAAAATACATCTTTGATCTTTTTAATCCTGAAGTTTAGGGTCACATGCCTCAAGAGACAGGCATGCTTTATGAGGACAGAAACTTTGGTATGGAGTTGAACAGCCACATGAATAGCACCTGTAGCTTTCAAAATAAATAGTAATGGCTAACTGCACACCATGACAGTGAGACATTTTCCTCTGAAAAAAGTTTGAGCGAATGCATGCAGGAAAGCTAAACATCAAGGCTGGACAACAAAAACTAGTGTATTTTTTAAAAAAGTAATTTTAAAGTACATGCTAATTATGGTACTTCTGATGCTGAAATTTAAGAACATTTCCTGCCATGGGAAAGCTTTCCATTGCTTTACTAACCACTAATACGCTCTCTTTTTAAAAATTGCATTTTGATGCTTGAAGAACACTGCATTTTTTTTCAAGATTTCCTCTATTTTCTAATATGTTGTATTTCAATTCCACAGCCCCACGCTGTTAGCGATGAGTGTTGCAAAACAGAAGTATCACCCAATAGTTATTTGTTAAACAGATCAAAGAAAATTTCGACCTCAAACTGGAACAAAAGTTATTTTTTAATAAATCGTATCGGAAAGACAATTCTTGTAAAGTCTGATAATCTCCTACGGCCACTGATAAACAGTTATAGGAATGTTAGTCTATGTTAATCTGTGTTTTTATGGGTTTGCAACAATGCATAGTACACGCTGAACAGAACAAGTAAAACTTCAGTTTCCAGTGTATAATGAATTTTAGTCATTTAATAAATTTTAGTTTTTATTTGCGTATTCCACTGTAGTGCTGTGACAACAAATCACATCTGTGTACCAGAGCATACATCAACAGTATGATGTAACTTTACTTACACCACTGCTATATTTAGCTTTTTGAAAGAGACATAAGCATACACTATGGCCACATTAAATAATTTTCTGTTTTTTTTCTTTGATAACCTTCACTTTTCCAGTAATACTTCACTTTTAAAATTTGAATTATTGAAAAAAAAAATCACAAAAAAATTTATACAGGAATAGCTATAAGGAATAACCTCACAGGCACTGATATGACAAACATTTATTTTAAGGGCTGAGAGGCATTAACATCATATTGACAAAGTTGACCGAAAAGAATGACTAACTTTGTCTAAATGGGAAATGCCCATATCTGCTCGTATCTTGAGAAAAGAAATTCAGAAAGTTATTTTTTGGCCTTGCTATGTCACAAAGTCAATCATACAAAGACCTACGCGTTTAACCTAAAATAATAGTTTTAAAAGCCCTTCTATTAAAAACAAAACATCATGCAAACTTTGATCAATTATGCAGCTGCTTTAAAACTGTTGCAAGACCATACTGTATATATTAGCTTTTATACTGCTAATGCACAACTAACAGCAAACTTGATTAGATTAACACAAATTTGTCTTAATTACACCGTTATATCACACTAAGAAGACAAATGCCACAAGATTGGCAAAACATTTAATTTCGAGCACTCAAATGGCAGGATAATTATATGTTGTAACCCCTTCACATTTAGAAAAAACATAATCCTGCAGTCTCACTTTACAAAAAAAAGTTCTGTAAAATATTAATTGGGAGGGGAACAGTTGATACCATCTAACACAAAGTAACTTATACAGCTAGTGTCAAAGGCAAACAAAAATCCTTCTAAATAAAATGTCAAAATACACATAGCAACAGAAGCACAAATACTGCATTAAATACAGTCAGGATAAGACGACAACACACTTGTTAATAAAAAAAAATGACAAAAGAAAGTTAAAGTTAGCAACACATTTAAAGAAAATGCAATAAGGGGAAAAAAAAATTCAAACTTTCTTTTTTTTCCCCAATGACAAGGGAGAGTTTCCATTTGTAGCCTTTCCATCCATAATTTGTCTGATACAGCACATCCTTTAAAACATTTGGAACCTCACAGAAGAGAGAGGTTGTTCTCTTCCAAACCTAATTTCCAGGTGGTTTGGGACATTATTATGAATGAAATAAGAGCAAGGCAACAAATGGACTTTTATCACTTTCAATTTTAGCACTGATGACTAACATTTTTAGAAATTATCATAATCTTTTTTGTCTTTTTTTCCCTCTGCTTCAAATCCATCAACCCCATCACTGTCCCTTCTCCTTTTACGATTGTTATGGATGTTGAAGCGTTGATTCATCTGTGGTAAGGGATCCATTCCTAAAACTTTGTGTATTTGACGGAATGCAAGGAGTCTCAGTGCAAACTGTAAAAAACGTAGAAAGAAGATACTTCTATTAAAAAGAAATGCTCATTCTGAAAGCTTTGTATATGTCGGGTAAGACAATACTATCCTTACGTGTCTTGTCATTCACATTCTATCTTTCCCCAAACTCAACACATCACTCAACACTAAAATGTGCACATCGTACAGGCCCTGCTTCTGCACTCACAAAACTCCTCGCATCTTAGCTTAAATACCACGTATGTGGGTTTTAGCTGCTGGACTTCCACTGAGGCAGACAGGGCTTGTAACGGTTTCAGTGACTACTGTGTGTTAGCAACCACTGGCAAAGGGTTAGGCAAACAGTTAAGGTTGTAATGTCCTAAGTCTCATGTAATTAATGTAACTTTAATAATGCACTACTGTAGAGTGAGCACCTTTGTGGCTCAGTACAGATGGGAGTGCACTGATCACTGCTCCATCCTTAGCAGAAGAATATGTTAATTTTATAGTAAAACAGAATACTGTATATCCTCTTCTATGGCATCGCCTAACTAAAGGTTGATCATATGAAAGATTGAGCTATACCTCCTGAAATGTGGAAAAATCAGGGTCACCCTAACAGTTCCATTTTTTATTAAAAATAACTGCTGTCAATTCTAGTTACTTAACAACATTTTCCTTACCTGTGCACTTGAAGTTATGTCCTCTCGTTGTTGATCTGTCATTACAGCAAGTGTATCGTAAGGATCTTTCTCACATGGGTCCAGAAGGCCAGGACCACCTACAACAGTTAAGCTAATTAGTAATATCTCTACCTTATTTTAACCAAGACTACCAATTTTACATTAGTTAAGCCTTAATATGCAGGTACTGAACAAATGCAACTTGCCTTTAAGGATGATTCCTGAAGATATACACTCAAAAACTCTTCTCAGTGCATCCCCAGGACTCTGGGGTCCAGTGGCGCTGCTGATTGCTTTTTCCACAAGCAGCTCCATAGCCTACATCAACAACAAGAAAATGCACCTATTTTAAAAGCCTGATTACAGCAAGCGGCAGCTGCCACCATTGTTTAACACAAAACTTTTCATACAAGAATTTGACAATATGAACACCACATAACAATTTCAGTTAAAAAGGAGCATTTCCTAGAGAGGTGAATACAGACAAATTTAGAGCTGAGAACTATTACTGATACAACTCTTTTCATCACAAATTGTCAAAAATGTTTTGTAGCAATCCATACAGTAGTAGCCTATATATGCAGGTTGACAACACTGAGACAACATGAAACATGGCGGGTCATCTGAATGTCAGCTACACGAACAAATAGCAGCAGGCAGCACACCCATTATGGCATGGAAAATTCAATGATCGCTTATTGCTCCATCTAAATAACTAACAGTGCTTCAGCTCAGCAGAACAAGTTTACTGCATTTTTTTTCCCACGTACATCCTAACGCTGCCAACACTTGTATGTTAAAACACACATAGAAAACTTCGCAGATAAACAGGTTCTCTAAAACTTACCTATCATTTTGTATTAAAATGTTTCTCTGATGAAATGTCCTTTAAATAATCAATTTCAGTATTTCTCTAGTTTATTATTAAATATTTATATTATATATTATATATATAATATTATATATATAATAATGTATATTATAATTAAATATTTACTATTTTTTCAAATATCATTAAGTGATATTTGCAATAACAAAAAAAAATTTTCCTCCAAATTAAATGGATATTTCAATATTATCTTCTTGATAAGTTTCATTTTCAAACAATCTGCCTGTTTTGTTTCCTTTCTTCTCTAAAGTTTAGGTTTCTTCAATGTTGCTTTTTACTTTTATTTTCTAAAAGTACGTGCCCATTCTGACACATTCAAGTAATTGTTGGCACTGTAATTACAATCCTTCTTCAAGGTTGCCCATTTTTTTTCCATTTAAGATCCATTCAACTGACAAATTTCAGTTTTTAAGCATGACATTTCCACACTCCCATTTTATCACTCAGGATCGAATGTTTGCAAAAGCAATTTAATTCACGCACGAAGCCAAATAACGCAGGAAAATAGGCCTCATGTTTTTGTGTTTGCTCAATTTTTTTTTTTTTGGATCTTATCTGATCCCATTACAGTCTGTAACTTACTACAAGGAAGATGCCAATTACAGTGCTGAGGTGTTTACGTGCATATAACACTTGATTTCAACTATAATAAAAAAATAAATAAAAATAATCAGCCTTGCAACCTTGAATAACGGTTCCTAATACCTTATAGATACTTGACAAAATGCCTCTAAATTACTTAAGTGTGCAAGGAGACTGGTATTGAGCACCTCCGGAGAGAATTTAGACAGAGCGAGGCCTGACACAGTGCTTCACATGTGCCTTTCCTTTGGAGCCTGCCTTAGAGCAGGTAAGGAGAGGAATGGGAAAGGACATTCCTTTTTCTTCATCCACATGGTTGTCAGGTAAAATATATCACCCCGTGAATACCACCCCACCTTGCACAGCATGCATTTGAGCGTGTATCATCTTATTTTCCAGAGGGCTTTCACTGACTAGTGTAGAGAATTAGAAAATACTCAGTCCAAGATATTAAGCAACTTTGAGTTCTGCTCTATTTGTTTCAGGTTCTGGCACTGTGCAGAGAAGCTATCAGTACGCTACAGAAAAACACACACTGCTGACTTTTAACAGCATCTCTCAATACAACATCAACAAATCACAGTCATCCAGCAAGTAGCAGTTAAGATTTTTGGGCATTTTCCAATCTATGTAATCCTATATACTTGCAGCTTATTGATCAAAAATACTGACAAGTTGTACTCACAAGTACAGCAGAAGTTAATGACAGTATAAGTTTTATATGTAAGGAAACACACTGTGACTGGCAACACAACTCAGCTGCAAGTCAGTATCCCCAAATTTAATCCTGCTCTACTCACTGTCTTCAGTCAGTCTCAGATTTGTAACTTGAAAATCATCTGCTTGCCTCAGAACACAGCAGATCTGCCATGTCAATAAAGTACATCCAGACTAGGTTAAGGAGTGGAACGGAGAAGATTTGTGTCCACACACACTATACATCAATAAAGAGCCATTCTGTGTTCCCTAGAGGTTCTGGGTGATACACAGTCTCTTACAGACTATTGGTAACTACAGAGAAGTTCCAAAGCATAACAGTCTCCTTCTTGACCTTCCACACACACCCTTCATTTTAAATAGTTAAAGCTTTATTCTTGGTCTTCACATGTAACACCTATTGAAAGCTGTTAAGTAACATCACCTTATGCAGAGGGTAAAGCCAACTTGATGCTCTGCAATAAAGGGACACCAAGGAGTCTATCTCCACTGACTGATCTGACAACTTCTGAGAAAGTACAAGAGTAAATTTAATGGCCTGTGTCCTTCTTCCTGCTGCAGTTGGGCACATCACCGGGACATTTATTTCTTAGACCTTGTAGACACTCTCTGCCGCCCGAAAGGCCATCCTATTTTGCAGCAGTTTTAAGGATGCTTTTCTACAAATATGCTGGGGGTCTTTGCTTTGGAAATTCTCAATCATGAAGGCAATGAAGAGGACCCTTCTGCATTTCTCCCTCTTTTTAGGGCATTGTATCTTTCAGGAAATGTACCATATAAACTGGCATTGCATGTTACACATGTTAAATATTTGGAAACTCAAAGCATACCTGTTCTGCTTTTTTTTTTTTTTTTTCCAGAAGAAATAAATGGTATGATCAGAAACAATAAAATTCTCTGCAAGTCTAATGCACTTGTAAGACTTATTTCTCACTCAAACAGTAACCACTGGAACTCTGCTCTTCCTTCCAAACTTAGGAAGTCTGCCTTGACAAGCAGCACGGGGCAGGAGGATTGGGTCTATTGAACAGAACAGTCAGTGCTGGGGCCTTAGCCCCACAGTACACACGTTTCAGAGAGATTTCTGACTATCTTTTCCCTGGACTGAACATCCATTTAACATCAGGAGCAAAAGTTTTACTTGCAGAGTATTTTTTTTTAGCATAGTTGATGGAAAAGAAATGCTCTGAGAAGGCTCAGTCACAAGAATTAAGAGTAGGAGATGGGAACAATTTGGAAATCAGCTTCCAAGTGATACAAAGTAAAATGCTGATTTTGAGACATTTTTGTAGAAGGAAAACCTTAATGATTGCAAGAACTCCTGAGGCTTGATCTTTAAGGTAGCACCCCTGCTATCACAGAGCTAGGTATATTTCACACATCTTTTTTTTATTTTTCATTTTCAGTTTCAGCAGAGCCCAAGCAATTCAAAGGAGGTGATTAGAAATAATTATAGTCCCTTACAGAAAGCAAAAGGTGTTAAACAGTAGAATAAAGATGCACAAAGAATTCAAAAGAAATGAAAATTCCTTTGGAAAAAAGAAATCTGACTTCAAATAACAAAACCTCGGAAAAATAAATTGTTAGAGGGACTCTACATCATTCGCCGTATAAAAGCCCTCATTACTTCTTGAATGAGTCTTCACTTGAAAACTGCAGCAACACTTTCCAGTCCTCTACTTGTACTATTATGTGTTTTAAAAAGGTGCATTCAAAAGAACATTACTCACCCAGCTTGGAAAATCAGACCAAGTTGGAACTCGCTGACAGAGGTCACGAAGAATACGTATGATAATCACACAGGACTGCAGGCCATTAGCTCTAGCCTTGAGAGCGATACAAAATCAAATTAATTAATCCCAGCCCCATCAGCAAATTGGACTTGTTGAAAGACTAAAACACCACTGTTCAATGGAAGCTCAGATGCAAGATGGAAACAAATCATTCTATAACTTTATTCCTTGAGCTGCCATTTACAGCAGTATTTTATACAGGGTTAGTAATTTAAGGTGGTAGAAGTCAAACTGCACAGGTTATACAAGAATAACATTTCTTGATCCCCTGTACACTTTGACCTGTGTTCGCTTGTAACAATAAATACAATATCTTTCTATATTAGAAATGAAAAGGATAAAGTAAAGGTCTAAAAAGTAGGTATAGAGACTGAAAGGTCAAGGAAAGCTGTTTGGTTTCTTTATTGTGCCTTTGCCAGGATGCAAAGTCACTAAACCAAACAGTTGCTTCTCACCTTTCATTCCCTACACTTAAAGCACTTAAAGAAATAGGAAAAAAAGTCTTAAATCTAAACACAAAGCTTTAAACACATATTCCATTATTTAAAGCAAAGTTACTCTGCAGCCTTATGGAATATATAACAAATACACAACATAGGATCACCCCAAGCGAGTCAAGCTTTCAACATCGCCTTCTCAATGACCAGAAAAAAAAAATGATGTCAAATCCACAATAACTGCATAAAGCAGTTCCTCCATACTCGACTTTCTACATTTAAATTTAGGTACCAGAAAAATATGAAGTATTATTAGCATGAACAACACCGTGTGTTTTCTCACAGATAAACATTTATATTGCAACTGAGCTAATCTCTCATAAGGCTACAAGAAGAAAGTAAAATGATGTTCCGAACCTGGAACCACTTAGCGTGGCGTAGAGCAGCCAGAGCGTCAAGGCATTTTTGCCTGTCCAAGACGTCCGGTGGGTCTTTCACCATACCCGAGGTTACATCTAAAATGGATTGAATTGGCAAAATGCAGTGAGGAATGGGTGTTTGACCAGGTGAGCAAGACACTTCCTTAAAGTAGCTTCAGTGTCACACATGCCATTTAAAGCTTAGACCCTTGACCAACAAATGCAAGTATTCAATAACATCCATTTAAGTAAGAGTAGGGCATCAACCCAGATTCAAGATAAGAGCATAATATACTTGAGCTCTCAGAATATTATCAAATGCATTGCAGGTTACACAATAGGTGGTGCTTCTTTATTTAAGCTAACGCTGGAAAAATACATTTCCCCTAAAATTAAATACTGAAGGAAGGATGGTTGGACACAGTGCACCAGCACAGAGAACACAAGACAGAAGGAACACAAAAATCCACTTTAACTAAGCAGAAACATTTACTTAGTTTGCTGTAAATTTGAATGGTTGTGTGTTATTTAGGACCTTGTCCTAAAAAGATAAGCTAAGTATAACAAACCTTAAAAGTGCTCAATGTTTAGTAGTGGTGTTATTTTTGTAGTAATTTAATTTAAAATGAAAATGGTTTTGCTTTAAAGACTGACTAAAGGAGCGTTAAATGCTCTTTGGTAGGAGAATTCTACCACCTTAGAGAGCCATATCCTTTAATTTGTGTTTATCAATACCTCAACCCATGATCTGTGTGGTCCACATTACTTAGGATGCAAAGAAAGCTGCAAAAGGGGATTGTTTTCCTTAAGATTCAGCATGAAAAAGAAAAGCAAGGAATAGTTTAAAAACAAAGCAGAATGTCTGAGAGAAAGAAAATATACCAGATTTTGTATATTCAAATCTTAAAAAAAAAAAAAAAAAAAAAAGGCTGAAGATACCAAGCTTATTTTTACATTCCACTGAATGAAAGAGATCAAAAGCCCCTTTGGAAGCGGTTTACGAAACAGGACCCACTGAACAACCAGAAGCTGTATCTTCAGGTACTTAAAAATGCATTATATGCACTAACGCAGTGATAAGCTATTTAATTTTTTTTTCTCTGATATTTATGGAAATGACAGTTGTGACTAGGAACAAAGTGTTCTAGCATCATCATCGGAGATGCGCCAGGCACAGAAACAAACTGAAAGCCTCCCACAATGGCGCTCCCTTCACAGGAGTGGCTTGATGAAGCAATAGTTTACTGCAGTTAAAATGCAAATTTAGATAAGCCTGACAATCAAGGTTTTTAAAAGCATATTGAGTCTCATGAAAGCTACCAACAAGGAGCAGCTTTTAAGGATGCCCTTGAGACAAAGCTCTGAAACCATCTATTTATGCACAAGTATCAAATAAATAAAAGTAGGTTACCTGAGTATACTAAGAGCTAAAAAGCTACAAAGATGGTGCTGTAACTTTGCAATGTAATAATTAAATTTTATCTTAAGTGCTACTGTTCAGATTTTTTGCCCCTTTTTAAAAATAAGGTTATTTTTATTACGTGGCATAGGGCTAAAAAACAGTATATCTTCTCACACAGATACTCCAACTATTGTTAAAGTGGAATGAAGAAAAACTGCACTAACAAGGCACTTACAGACCAAATGAAGACATTTAAAGTGGTATTTCATTCAAAAAATAACAAACCTATCCAAGAGCAGTGCCGGGGAGGATAACTGATGAAACAAGTACGACTTGAATATAAGAGACAAGGAATACATTTAGAGAAAACCCACAGCGGGAATACAGTGGCAAAGTAAGATTGAGAATTTTAAAACAAAAACATGGGTTTGTTTGGCCTAGTAGCTTAAGTAATTATTTACATTCATCTAAAAACTAATATGCAAATGGGTGATACTGTGCAATCTTCTAGCACAACAATTTGCTATGTAATTTGAGACTCCAATTACTTGACCTCTACTTCTGTAAAGCTTTCTTTTGGAAAATATTTTTACTAAAAAACAATTACATTGCCAGTGCACAGAAGACAAGCTTCCTTAGTGCTGGGAATGGAGATCTGAAATGTGCTATTAGCAATTGAAATCATATGAAACACCTTGAAATAAAAATATCGTGAAAGTTGGAAGTTATCAAGACACCTTTTGCACCTGGAACAAATTTACTAAAAATTAATGAGACTCCTGTAATGTTAATCTGTGGATTTTTGCTTCAGTTTCACATTTCAGGATTAACCCCTTAAGGACTATTTAACTAAATTCAGAGTCCTAACCTACAACCCTCTTAAGATAAGTCAAAAGCTAAATTAATTTACAAAACTCAAGTGGCAAATTCTTACCCTATATGACTTAATTTATTGTTAACCTAAAGATAAGGGGTTAATCTTCAGTTAGACATGCCGTGTCCACACTACTTCTTCATTAAAAGTTAACAGGTATATCAAATTTGTTAAGTTTTATTATGTGAAATACATGGTACCCAGTCAACTATTTCAAAACTAGTGTGAACACTGCTCAATTCTAGGAGAGAGACAAAGACGGAAAGGGAGAAAAAAACAAAAAAACAAAAATAACACAAAGTAACAGCAGATGCTAGGACTATGCATCCAAACCCCCTCCTTTGGAAAACATGGCAGGTGTGACACTGAGCTTTAGAAAACCTTGGTCAAAAATCCTTCCGATGTCTTGGCAGCAACCCCTGACAGGAATCAAGTCCCTCTGCTAGAAGGCTTTGGACCGGGGCTGTTAGCTAAGGATAAAAAAAAAATAAACACACGCGCACACATATATGTGTTTAGAAATATATACGTTGTGTTTGCTGAAGGAAGGATTCCACAGCCGGGGTTAGAGCACTTTGAATATATCCGATCAGGAAACTGTCAAACGCACAATACTGCAAGGAACAGTAGCTATGCGGTTAACAATTTTATTTTACACTGTATTTTTTTAGTCTTTTATCATGTAATGGTAATAATTACACATTAAACATGATTCTACCCCACGTGCAAGTCTCAGTCTCATCTTACTCAAACTGATTCTTCCGGTAAAGCCTTCCTTATCTCCTGAACTAGCTTCCCAAGCGAGCTAAAAGTCCCCCAAACTTTAAACCATCGTAAGACACAGAGCATTAGAATCTGCAGTAAGAAAGGAGCACAAACCCATACTGTTACTGTGCTGCAAACAAGCAGTAACCTTCACAATAAAGCCTTCTTTGCTGCAATAATTTGCAGCTCAGTCATCTGGTTTCCTCTAGTTTCAAAAGCAACTTTTCTGCACATCCATTTCATACTGCTCAGTGTCTTAAAGAGAAATTTCATTTGGTTTTGCTTGCTCAAAGGCAGTACTGCATTCAGCAGTGAATAGACTCAGAATGTATCATTTTAACTCAAAGGTGGGTCAGACAAAAATACAATTTGTTTCCTTTGGGAGGCTTAAATCAAGGGATTGATTGTAAGCATTTAAAACTTGTTTTAACTCTATATTACAGAATTTTATGACAGAAACAAGTTCATTGAAATTGAGTACTGTACCAGGGATCAATATTGCACTTTTGCACAGTACATAAAGAAACACAATATTTAAAGTTGACTTCATTAAAGGGTTAATCTAATTTAATAATCAAATCTATTATGTTAAAAGTATTACTTTAAGTGATATGCTAAGCCTGATTCAGCAGAGACAAGCCATTTTACTCGTATTTTTGTCAAAAGACAAGCAGAACTGGTTGGGTGTGACAGTTCACGCACAAAGTGTTTATAGCTAGGAATGACACATGCAGCTAAAAGATCACATATGGAGCACCAAGACTTTTCAGAAGTCATCCAAACAAAAGAACGTATCCTGAAATTTTGTTTTCCAGTTACGTAGGACGACTTGGGTAACACAGCGTGCTTACGATGCACAGTTACAGAACGTTTACTTATGCACTATAAAGCCTCAGGTATTTTAGAGGACACGTAATGATGCGATGAAATTAAAAAAAAAGTCTGTAGCTTATAGAAATATGTATATAAACAAGCACATGTATACATGCACACATACAATTTTTCAACCTGCATATGAAAAGTGTTAAGTGATAGCCTCAGATTTCCTATTTGCAGGTTCATAGTCAAACACCAGAACCTTGTCTGCCACGATCTCTTTCAACTATGAAGATACAGAATTAAAAAGGAAACAAAACTTAATTTTATCTGACCCATAAACAGAAAGAACCAATGTACTGCAAACATTAATCATGCTTGTTGGCTTAAAAGCTTTTGGAGCTTTGAAAGTGTTACAGAACAGACCCTAAAGCAACACTGCTGGCACCAGAGAAATTGTGTACTTCAGGAATGAAAATGGATTTAAAAGCTCTACCTTCTGCTTCAGCTGAATGACAAAGTCATTTCTCATGGTACTATTCTGTTACTGATTGTAATTCCAGGAGCCTAAATATACCCAAAAAGTACTCCAAACCAAAGAGCAACCTCAGAGAGCTGGAAAAAAACATCTTTTTAAAAGTCAGAAGCACTGGTACCATAATAGTATTATACAAGCACATTTTAAGTGGCACTGCCATTTGGAATGTGCTAGTGATAGTAACAGCGATCCAGTGTGAACCCCCAAACCTGTGATTCTGTTTAAGAGTATTCAGTCTTTCTCTTAAGGCAAGACTGCTCTAGAAAGCCAGTTGCTATAAAATATTTACTTTTCCACATACTTTTATAAGAGGGAAAGGATAATCAAGTTTGTACCTTTTCCAGAAAGCTGAGGTTGGACATAAAGGTAGAATTAAAAAAAAATAATAAATGCATCACATAAGTATTTATTTTTATCAACTGTTCTCTACTGAAACTGGTTCCTGAAAAACAAGGCTTCCATCAAATAAGTAAATTGTGCCAGCATGTTGCCTTCCAGGACTTAATGCCATCATAAGCAGAATAGATAAACGTATGAAAATGGGAGAAGCAACATCTTTAACAACTTCCCAACCTCCATCCCTCATGTTCTCTTCTCGAATGACCGGAGATGTCAGTGTGATAGTAACTTGCATTTTGGGTTCCACACATGAATTTAGAATTATTGCTGCTTCTGGTACTGCACACTTGATATCATATTTCTCAGGACTTATTACCTAAATATTAAGAAAGAAATTTTTGTTAGCATTTGACCAAGTACAGTATGGGAACAGCATGGGAAAGAAAACTCTTTTTAACCTAGTCTAATAGACAGAAATGCAATATGAGTACAGGAAATGTAAGTACCTAACAGTACACAACACTTCTGTATCAAAAGAAATAACAGTATAAGTAATTAAAATACATTGCTTCTAAACCACTAATGAAAATTCATAGCAGTCACCAAGCATGCAAAAAGAAAAAAAAATACCCAGAAAGGAAATTTATACACAAACGAAAAAGTTTTGACAGTATTTAAGCTTACAGTTAAAATAGAAAAAAAGAAAAGACCCAGAGGCCCTTGAAACGTCAGCTGGGTATGTTTCTCCAAAAAACACAGGAGCCTTTAAAAAGCACAGAGCTGCAGTGATTCTTCTCTTTCCAATTCCAGGGTATTGCTAGATGTAATCCAGCCCTGACTGCCACAACAAGCTCCAATGAGAGCAGAGGGCAAGGTAAGTAACACAGGGGGCAGTGCAAGCATAACAGGGTAGTTACACTGGGCTGCCTCTTACAACCAGATTTGATAGTTCCAAAAAGCCTTAAGAGAAAGTTTTACACACCTCTGTCACTCTCTTCCATGAGCTAGGCAGACAAGTGCTTTCTCCAAAAAGCATTTTTAAAATTGTGTTTTGCTTTTATATTTTGAACAAGACTCAAATTAACTCTACTGTCTAGTTAATCAGTATCTGCTAATGTTTTTACCATCCTACTGATTTATGCCAGGCATTTTGCTGGGCTGTTTACAAGACAGTGAAGGTTTGGCAAAACTTTTAACCATGGTGGCCAGGCTTTATACAGTAGTGAGTAATGCAGAAAACATATTTCTTCTGCACTCTCATTTCTTGTGGAAATATAACAAATGGTTTATCAGAATTCAACAGAATCTAATAAGTCTAAGATTGCACAAGCTTTTTTTTTTTTTTTTAAGATGCCAAATTAAAAGATATTACAAGTCTTGCTTTGTTAACTTAATTATGAAGATCAATGTGCAGACATGCATAAATTGGAAAAAAAAAACAGACAGAAACTAGCATTAACAGAGGAGCATCCTTCAGGCAGCAGGTCTCCTGATACTGCTGCACTAATACACAAGCTACTTCAGTTTGTCTTCACTGTTTGAACAAAAAAGTACTGTTTGTGCTAATTTCTATTTCCTGATTAAATAAATTCTATTCAATGGCAACTGATACTAAACCACTGACATAAACACCTACAGTTGGCAACTGGATCCCTTTTACACACAATGTACAGAGAGCAAAACACATAGCATGGTCACCGAACACTGATGGAAGCACCCAGGAAAGAAATGAAAACAAATTACTGAACCTGAACTAAATCCCAAACCTAAACTCTACTTACTGCAAGTTGTTTGGGAAGACTTTCCGCAATACGACTGAGTAATGTCTTTGAAGGCTTCTCAGCACACAGCAAAACAAGGTTGACGTTTCGGTCTCCACGGAGCAGCAAACCTTTAGCCAAAACGCCTACCCGTAAAACTCCTTTCAAAGCTCTGCAAAATAAATTTACAGTTAAAAGTTACATTTAAAATAATACATATTTTTTAAAAATAATTCTGTAAATAGAAAAGTGAAACAAAACGGAGTATTCCACCTACTCTTGAGGCCAAGGTGGCACATGCCTTATCAAAATGTTAACAGAACAGAATCCCTGAAAGCACTGAGGATGGTGCAAGGAAAAACAAAGAGTTCAGAAACAAAAGATGGAAATTCTTGAAGTATATACAGACCGATCTTTACTGCCATCTTTCTTATCATCTCCCTCTTTGTTCTTGCTTTTTTCATGGTCAGTCATGTTGTCAGAGACAAGTTTCAAAGCACGCTCAGTAATAGAAACAATTTTTTGGACTGCTTGAAGTTCCTCCTCTGTTGGATATATTGCTGCGTGTTTGGTCATCACATAGCGGTCATCAGAGGAGTCTGGCCGGCGTAGAGGCTAAATAAAGAAAAAGTGTAATTCTGAAATCTGTGTGCCCTTGGAAGTTCACAGTTCAGATGCCCCTGCCCTCAGTATAAATATCTATTATCCTTCTGTTCATTCGGACATAGCTGGATAATTATTAAACTGATGCAAACTGAAGTGTCTGTAACTGCCTTTAGGTAGGAGGAACCTCAGGAGGTCTCTTTTCCAACCTTCTGTGTAAAGCAGGGTCACCTATGAGACCAGATCCAGTTGCTCAAGGCTTTATTACCCCGTCAAGTCTTGAAAATCTCGCTGCTGCAACCAATGTGTAGCACTTCCATCATCACAGTGAAAACCCTCTCTCGTTTCATTTTAGGCCACCTGTATCTCACCCTCTCATCTTCTAGCACTATAAAGTCTGATTCCATCTTTGTATCCCAATAGTATTCGGAAGGCTAATAGGTTCCCTCGAAGACATGTCCTCCGCAGGCTGCAGAAGTCCAGATCCCTCAGCCTCTCCTTACAGGGCATTTGCTCCTGACATTCTGGTGGCCTATGCTGAAGCCACTTCAGCTTAATCAATGTCTTTCTTGCACTGGGGAGCCCCAAAGTGGATGCAGTATTTTAGAGGAGGTCTAAATACTACCATGTACCTAACTACTGTTAATACAGTCCAAGATGCTGTTGGCCTTCGTTGCTGCCATGGCACACTGCTGGCCCAGCATTCAGCTTATTGTCCAGCAAGGTCCTCATGTCCTAGTCAGCTGAGCTGCTCCCTGGTCTGTCAGGCCTCAGACTGTACTGGTGCAGGAGGTTATTCCATTCCATGTACAGCCATCGCCATCTGTCCTTGCTGAATTCCATAGCGCTCCTATTGACCCTTTCCTGGCCTCACCAAAGGTCCCTCTAGATAAACAACATTCTTCCTGTGCTCAAGTATATTGGCTGGTCCTCCCAGTCCGGTGTTGACTGAAAACTCCGCTGCCTCTCTCAGCTCACTGAGAATATGTTCAACAAGGACTTGCTGCCCTAGGAATGGGGCAGTCTACTTGTTACTGCTCCCTAAGCAGAGCATGAGCCACTACCCACCATCCTCTCAAGGTAATCTTGCAACCTTTCTTTTTTTTTTTTTTTTTTGTCCCCCCTCCATTCAGTTATCTGCACTTGAAAAAAATAACAAATATGAAAAAAATAACTAAAAAGACCTAGCAGACTAGGTAATTACACAGAATGACTTGTATTTCAGGAGACTCAATATTTGTCATTTAACCGTCCTTTACTTCCCATCATAGGGTGGACTTAAAAGGGAAAACCAGTCCATCTATACAGTTTCACTAGTACATAACATTTTCATCTTTCCAAATCCTTTATTAAAAAACACTGAAGATAAGCAGCATGGAGTAAGTTAAGTCACACTCCTTTACTGTGACTCCTGATAAGTAAGCTTTTTCTTTGCTCCCCATCTCCCTTTTCAAGTTCTTAAGATAAGAAACTCACAGCTGGTCCTTGGGGCTGAGGAGGCATTCCTGGTCTAACACCCAGCAGGCCTAGAGGTCCTGGAGGACCATGAGGATATCCTCCATCTGGCATTCTGCGACGGTCATCCCAGTGATGCTGCTCTTCTTCCATTCTCCTCCAGTACATGTCCTCTTCATAACGTCTGCAGAGCGTGAACCAAAGAGTTCCCTTTACAAAGCAGTTAAATATTTCCAACTACTCTAGATGATTTTTTTTCATATTCTTCACTAACCCATTTTTATTAGTCACAACCAAATACCAGTAAACTCCATAAAGTAATATGAATGATTCTTTTGAAAGCAAGCCTGTGTTCACAGCAAAATAATTCTAGTAAGTCTATGTTCCTCAGAGGGATTGAATACTTGCAAACAGCCCAAATCAGAGGCATTATAACAATTCAATTTAAAACAACACAATACGAAGTTCTTGCAATAGACATCCCAAAGAACCATGCACAGAAGTGGAGCCAACTTAGGTAATCCGGCTGCAGCTTTGTCTCAGTGACAAAATACCAAGCATTACCTCATTTCCATCCGCCAGCGTTCTTCCTCTTCTCGCCTTCGCCAGTATTCTTCCTTCTGCATCTGTTTCCTCATTTTCTCTTCTTGAATTTTTCTTGCTCGAATACTGGGCTTTACTTCTACTTGTAAGTCTGGGTTTACTTTTTTCTAGTTAGAAATATAATAAATGAAATGTTGGTTTTCCTCATGTCATCTAAAGGTTACAGATGTTTTCTGACATGCTTAATGAACACAACTACCTTAAAATAAAATTGAGGAGTAAAATGCAGTTTTAAAACTGCATTGAATGAATAGGTGAAGAAAAAGTCAGCATCAAATATCTTAAAGAAATAACAAATACAAATATTTATAAATAGCATAGAAGTACTCTTCACCTATATCAGAACGAAGTAACTTAAAATGAAATGTTGCATAAAACGTTTAGTAGTTTGCTGTTAATTCTGTTGCAGAAAACCTACTCCATAGCCTGAACAAACTTGTTATTTTAACTGCAAGGTACTTCCTGATGCTCTGTTCCTCAAGCATCCCTTGTATGTGGGCAGAAATAAGAGTTACCAAATACATTTCTCTGTCAATTTTCTCTCTTCTTTTATTCTTTTTGACACTGGGCAGGACTCCTACACCTTCTGTGAACACAGAAGATTCTTCCTACGCAATCTAACAACTACCAAAATGTGCATTGTATGGTGGTACAGCTGTCTCTCCAATCATGACTGATAAAATCTTCAACACGTGGTCAGAAAACGTCCCCACAGAGTGCCTGCGTGGTCTCTCCCCTAAAACAACTGGCACCAGTATTTCACACTACTTGCCATTCATGGTAAAGACATGGAAAAACATACTGTTACTTGCATATGCTCTACCATGTTTTAATGTTGCCAAGAGCAATGTTCTAAATGTTTAATTAAAAAATAAGTAATACTGACTGCGAAACCAGTTTATTTAAAAACTATCCTCCTAAAAAATAAAATAATCTAGTAGGTAGATACTTCTCTATTTTTTTTTTTAAACAGACTGTTTAGCTAACAGTCAACTGTTTTTGACTAATCTTTAAATGCAATGCAAAAGTACATTCAGCTGACATCTGGCAGTTTTTCAGATACAAGCATTAACATTTCTACTAACTTTATACTGCAGTCTGTGCCGCCTCCCTTTTAAATGCATCTCCTTGGCATTAGGATCATTAAAACTGCATTCACAAAGTTTGCAGTGAAAGCGGATCACCTTTCCTTCATCATTTCGTACCTGCAAAAATAAAGTTGTAACACGTTTAGCTTTTCTTTTCTTTCAAACCAAAGCAAACAAATAAATCACTTTGAATAAAGTCTACTCATCTTAAAAATATGCTAAAGACTTAATTATTGTATTAAGGGACAACACTTTCAAATTAGAACTTCCGGTGCTGCCAGAGACCCCGCAGTAACAGGTAACTTCCATCCTGATGAGTACACAGCTTTAAATCATAATATGAACATACTGAATTACTGCTAATGCTTAGGAAACTGGATATGCTTAAAAATTTACAGCAGATTCTGATATTCCAGACTTCAGCCACATATTTCAAACTACCCAAATCAATGTGCCTCACTGGGCTAAGAAGATACACATAGAATATACAAGAGAACATATACACATGTGTCTTTGAAGGGTCATCACCTTACTTCATAATCCTGATGAACAATTTTTCACTAAATTAGTTACAAATACACATTTTCATATCAATACCTCCTCCACATAGTCATGGCCTACTGGCTGGACATCACTTTGCAAGGCAGCAAGAGCTGTGGGAGTCACTGGTTCAGACGCTGTCTCTGGCTTTGCTTCCTGCGTTTGCACAGCAGCAACAGGAGCTGCTTTAACAGTTTCAGCGGATTTCATTTCTTCCAGTTTACTTCCTGTTGTCTGAAGCTTATTACCACCTACAAATCAAAGATTTTAAATTGTTAATTTTTATTAAATGACAGTATGATTGCACATAACATGCACTCTGGAAACTTTATGTACAGATAAGAATGTGCTGACTAAAACATTAAATTGTACCTAGTTTTAGAAAAGTAAACACATTCAACATTTAAACAGTTTAAATTTTACTACATTCAAATTAAACACTTGATACTAGTTCTTGATTTTAGCAAGAAAGAAAATCACTGCTTTATGCAACTGTGATTTTTATCAATTTGTGCTTTTTCAGAAGAGACAGAAATGAAAGGAAACAACTCAGAAAATATATTTTAATAATTTCATTTTTGAATATCAGACTTTCTTTTTGGAAGTGGATCCAAAAAAAGTACTTCAGAGACATATAATCTTTGCACTGACAAAGGTCCTGCATCTCCAGTGTTGCAAATTCATAGGTTTTCCTTCAAGAGCATAACAGCTTATTTTGAAACAGCTGCTTCTCATCCCTAGATGTCTGTTATGTTCACTTCAAAAGTTCACTGTTGTACGGATGTTTCAGCTGCCCAGTCACCAACTGCCAGCAGACTGCTTTAACAGGCCAGAGTGTAAAAAAAATTTGCAACCAACTGGACTGTAATCTGCTGTACTGCAGAAGCTACTACGTATGAAATAGATTATTTTATGAAGCATGGAGAAGCCTGCCAGAGAGGCCAGACAGGCGGGAAAAAAGTGCAGAAAACACCAGTTGTGAAGCAAAGCTTCTATGCACATTCTTATTTCCAAAAGCTATCAGTACTCCTCTTAAACATATGAATTATTCATGCATAAAGTTAGCTAAACACATTTGTATTTGCTGCACTAAGATCTTAAAAAGTTATAGAATAGTTAGGTTTCAAAATAAAGACTGACTTCTGTACTTGCCAACAAAGTTTATTTTCGGTGTAGATATTTTCTTTACAGGTATATTAGCAGCAGCTGAAGTTGTTTTGTTGTTGGACGCTGTGTTAAGTGGTGTGTTTGTCGTAGGAGTAAGAATTTTCACTGCAGAGGATGCAACAGAGGAGTTCACAGTACTGCTGCTAGTTGCTATATTTGAAGCAGAGGCAGTTGGTTTGGAAGCAGATGTAGATGTTGAGGAAGTAGACTGAGTAACTACATTTGGTTCTGTTGATGGAATGGGTTTGCCAAGTTTCGTGTGCAATTTTACTACCTGTAAGAATAAAGAGAAATTCATAAGATCTCCCTAAGACAACTACAAAAATTACTTGTTAAACACTATGGACATGGAACACACAAATCGGTCAGTTACTGTTTCTTTATAAAGAGTGATCAGGCAGAAAACAAGTGGACATGTAATACTTTGTCATTTGTTACATGTGAAGAGTTATATAATCTTTGATATTTATTTCAGACAGCTTATTCCCTTTAGAAACTCAGATATGTATGCCAAGAGCTGTGTAGACAAGAACAGAAAACCAGCAAACTTATAAGACAGCACAATCCAAAGAAGGATTCTGCTCAAATCATTACAGTATGAGGGTTTTGTTGCCAGGTTGCTTTTTTCTCTCACTCCGAAAAGCAGTGTATGTTAAACTACTCGGGTTCCAGTACTCTTTACAAAAAAAAAAAGCCATGCAACACAAGATTCAACAACCTTGTCTCATTTGAGAACTCGGTTGTAACAATATTCATACTGAAAGCGAGTATTTAGGTTAACTAGCAAAACTGAAGAGATTCCTCAAAGTTTTTTTCTTTCTTTTTTTTTTTTTCCCTTCCCCACTCTAGGCATGTGAAGGCATAAAGAAAGTGTTTTCGGAGCGCTTTAATACCCCACCCATAGAAAGCAAAAAAGCAGAAAGATATATACATGCTTATTCTTAAAAACAATAAGCAGAAGCCTTTTCAGAATATGCTTATGTTAGAAAAGATTTCATCTTGCTGACAGATAATCATAATCTGAGATACTTATAATTCATAAGAATGAAGCATGCAAAATGAAAATTATAGATTGTGATAGGTATGAAAGTAGTGATAAATAAAAATACAAATCTGCTAAAACATGCCTTCAATACAACACACACATACATAGTCATAAGTACACAAATGTATACATAGCCTTAAAGACTTTTTTGTGTGTTGCCTATCTAAAATACAGGCTTATAATTCAAACAACACCCTTAATCTAAGTTTAAGCAAATCTTCAAAAAAACTTCTTAATTAAAATCCACAAGATTTTTCCAAGTGTACAACAATAATAATGGAGTCTTTCATGATTTCATTTCTATGAGAAGACAACCTAAATTACCAGGTGTTAGCAACTATCTTAAGGGAAGAGAAAACTACATTCATGTATACTGGGATAATAAAGTACTATTAAAATTTACAAACAGGAGTTTAATAATACATATATGGAATCACTAGGTACTACCCCAAAAATTAATGGCTGAACTTATTTGTGAAAGAAAGAGCACCAGGCATGGTGCACAATTTAGTCTTGCCCAACGCAAAAGCAAGATGTGCCCAGAGCTTGTTGGTAACACAACTGCAGAGCACATCAGGCAATTCTTGTACTTGGAACTAACTCAGCCTAGAATGGTCTGGAGTGCTCCAAGAGCTTCACTGTACTGGACAAGCAAGAATTATTAAGAAAGGACTTAAAAAGAGGAGAGAACAAGCATGCTGCTTCCATGCTACTTACCAATACTTGTTTTCATCTTATTCTATGCTTACCTGCTACAATTTTCATACTTGCCTCAATACATCTGCTGCAATCTTGGGCTAAACAGTACAGTATAGCCCAAGAAATTTTTCCTCTTTCCCCAGCAAAGTCCTCCTAATAGTGAACTTAGATGTGAGCTTGAAACAAAAAGCAGAATATTCCCAAACAAAATAATATCAAATATGTTGTTTCTGTGAATTTTCTCTGTTCTGCGGGAAAAGGAAAAAAAAAAAGGATGCATATAAAGTACTTACTTTCTGATGCTTGGCTCCACGGATATGGGCAGCATAAGCATCTGCTCCTGTACAAGACACATCACAAAGTTCACAGCGCAACTGATTCTGAGTTCCACGAGCAGAAGTGCTGCTGTTATTGGTGTTCTGGGAAGCTTTTAATGCCGCTTCTTTCTTTTTGTGTTTCTGGCCTTCCAAGTGTTCTTTATAAGTCTGTTTCAAACATGACAAAACACGTACACCATAAGCTGCCTTTGCACTGTCTATCTCTTGTCATACGAATACATATAATATAGAACATAGGTTAAAACACATGCTTTGTGTAAGTACTTCCTACAGTGAATATTTATTCTATATATCATGCTCTAAGGCATATGCAGACCACTTGCATGACCAAGAAATATTCTTCTCCTATATCAAAATTCCACTTATAGGTAATACAGTGTGAGTGTTTCTTCTTCTTTGCCATTTCCTCAATCCTGGATCTCAGCTAATTTCCTGCATTGTGCTGAACTACTCCTGATTTTGAATTTTCTCTAGACTGCAAGGCCGTAGTGATTAAGTATCTCAAACAGATTTTTTTTTTTAAACGAAATTCAAAACAAGGTAGCGCATAAATAAAGCTACGTTGAAATGGAAATGTAGAAGTTGAGATTTGTCCCTATACCAAAAATAGCTACATGGAAAGCAGAAAGAGTGGGAAGTAATGACAGCTTTACCTAAAAAGTAAGAACAGTTTTGACCAAAGAATCTTAAGAACACTTTGCATGAACGGACACCCACTTTTTACACATTTGTACTCACTGCAAAATTAAACTGAGATGCTGGAATACAAGCAATAATAAAGCAAATAAATTTGCAGGGTTATTAATCAAAGTTTAAATGATTCTGTATCTCTCAACAAAGCATTCTCTTGATAGTAAGGAAGGTTATTATGATAAAGAGCAAATCACATGCCAGCTTTAAAATATTTCTGGAGTCCAAAGTACTGAGACCAGTGCTGAAGCTTCCTTGTTTGAGTTAAGAAACCTTTTTGTTTTGTAGTATTAAGTCTTTCTATAACACCATACCTTTTCCTTTAACTATTTCCTTAGTAAAAGAACAAAATCAGATCTTTAAAAACTAACAAATAGTCTTAAGGTATCTTTTTTTTTTTAATCACAGGAAATAGAGATTAACATTTATAGCAGAATATTACATAACACTGGTACCTGTGGGCCAGCACAGCTGATCTTACAAACATCACAGTAGTGAATCTGGGGCGGTTTGGGAGGTTGTTTTGGTTTCAGTTGCTTATTTTGGAATGGTGCCTTTTTAGTAAAGGTGGTCCCTGTCCAAGCAGCTGTTGCAGCAGCAGCAGCAGCTGCTGCAGCCGCCTGTTTCTGTTGCTGCTGCTGCTGCTGGTAATAGGACGATGCAGCTGAATAGACTGCAGCTTCATAGCCGGAATAAGAGGTACCTCAAAGATCAAAATAAAATAAATGTTACATCACTGTACATTATGTATCAATTACATAATACACTAATGTCAAGCACGCTGCACAACAGGGTTGGGGGAAGGGCAAGATATAAACAATATATCATGATTTTTTTTATGTAGCCTAGATTTTTCTATATGTTTCACAATACAAATAATATAGCATACTGGTGATGCTATCAGGAATATACTTGATCTTAGACATGCCTTTGTGGACATAACATTTTATGCATTTAGATATATCAAAGCTTCCCTATAGAATATATGAAATTTCCTAAGACATCTGGTAACGCTGAGTATGATGTTAGCTGATTTTTTTTTTATAAAATATTTATCAAATGCCACTTGAAGTCAACAATCTTTTAGGACCAAATTTGGTATGCAAGTTCCAAATTGAAGACTCATGAAAAACTTGTCTAGGAAAAGAGAAGACAACCTTTTATTAAAGACAAAACTTGATCGTCCTATTATATCCTACTCCTCCGATTTAAGTTGTTTTAGTGCAAAGCAGCTGCTTGCTCACTACCACCTCAGCAGCACACCTTGACTATGCACTCCTTGATTTCTATCATCAAAGTTGAATAAATCAAGGAAACTGCGCTGTCATACCTTTGAGCCACTTTTCCCATAAACTTTCTACATCTACTGGTCCAACTATTTTAATCCTCTGATCAGGCTCTGTTTTTTGCAAGTCTTAAAATCCCTTTTTAAACAGAAAACAAAAGGAAACAAAAAGTTCAAGGTAGCTATAATATGCCAGTTGATAACCATCTGGCCATAAAGCTTTTTTTTTTTTTCTTTCAATTTCTAATCAGGTTTTCAGTTTCTAATGTTTGAAGGAAAGTTCTTTCTTAGAACCCATTCTCCTTCCATTTTGGGTCAAAGCAACCAAACTTCTAAGATTTATTGGAGCCGGATTGCTCCTCCTCATCCTTGCAACTGCTGTTTGATGATAGCATGATCCCTTCCAAGCTCACTAGGCTAGATTCGTGTGTCTTCTTTTCTATCCACCATCTCTTCTCCAGTCCCTTATTAGAAGTCATGAAACGCTGTGCATGTCACAACGCCAATACTTTGTATATTCACATGTGTGACAAAATAGGCACTTAAAAACACACAAAAACGTCTTTCACACAGGTACCAAAATAGTCTGCTGAGGTAATGATTTGAATGTCTGAGTGCTTCTCAGTAGACTATGATGTAATTGAGCACAAATCACTACAATATTGACCGTTTAGATTCTCTCCTCAACAACTGCAAAGATGCCAGCAACATAACATGTAAAATTCTTACCAGAGTAAGTAACTGCTGTCGTACTGTATGTTGCACTTTGAGTATAGGATGGAACAACAGTAGCTGCAGCTGCTACTGGCTGCACGGTAGAGGATACTGGATATATAGAAAATGTAGTTGTAGCTGGACTTGGAGTCGCAGGTTTTATAGCTGTCACTTGCCGTGTTTGCTGGGCTTGAGTATACTGAGTCGCCCCTTGGCTATATCCTGCTTTTGGAGCTAATTGAGATATAAAATAAACACGTATAAGAACAACTATGTTTTAGCTGAGGAAGTGTGAATCATATTAAGTGGTATTTAATGGCATGCTGGGAAATAAACACATAACAAACAAGGACTTTTCTTTTTATAGTCATGGTTATGCTTCCCACAGCTATATATCATACTAACTTTTTAATCACATCACAGTTGGCACTAATAAGCTTCAGATTGCTCCCTGGTCCTTTTTTAGGCTATCCAGTCATTTTATCAGACAACCTGATCAATCATTTTACTAAAATATACTGCATATTTAAACTTTGCTAACAACTCTAACCAAAGTATTACCCGAACTTTCCACAGACCTATTTTCAACCTAGTTCAGCATTTTTTTTCAGACAAATCAACAGCATCAAGTTTGCCTGGAAATATGTTCCGAGTGCACTCTATAAGATTCCAAAACTCAACAGAATGCAAAGGTCATGCAAACGTCTCTCTAATATGCAAGTTCTAAGGGTTTTTTTTACATGCTATTAGGGAATACATGATAAAACTGAGGATAAAAGACAGGATAATGTGAAATATAAAAAATCAAAGTTTTAAAGTGACAAAAGCAATATACTGACTGTAGCATGACAGGAGTTTGAGCCACCCACCTGTTTGGTAGTACGATTCAGCTACCGAAGGCTGTGGCTGGGCGGCAGCGGCCACGGCTGCAGCAGTTGCTGTTGGCTGTTGATAGTACTGTTTGCTGTCATAAGCTACAGCTGGGGCAGTAGATCGAACATAAGAATACGAATCCTAGAAATAAATCATAATTAAAAAAAATCAAGGGAAAAAAAAAACATATTTCATAGTACACTTAAGCCAGTGAATTTAGCAAGACGCCCAATGTGCCACTGCCCCTCGTCTCACAGCCTTGCATGATTCTACCTCCACCTCTTCCATGGGCTTCACAACCGGGCAGAAGAAAGAAACTTGACTTAGCCTGTCAGGCCAGTGATAGCTACTTTCTTTGGTGGTTAATTTTCCATTCTATCATTACGTAGAACTGACCCATCCAAAGGCCGACAGCGAACACTGAATGCTAGATCCACAACAAAAGCAAAGCCTCAGCAGAGCTCCGGGTGAGAATAAAACAGACAAACAGTTCCCTTTTGTAGTGACCATAGTCAGACAAGGTTTTAGGTAGTGAGCTCACAAGTGTGTTCAGTCGCAGAGGAGGGCATAGTTCTTCTCCTAGTGCAAGGCTTCTACTCTCTTTCATTTGATACTAGAATTCCTGTGGCAGCCAGTGCTCTGATGAAGGAACTAGTTCCACCTCTCATAAACATTATCAGAATAGGGTTTTCAGTTGAATCAGTTTCATGTCTCAGCTCTCTGCACGCGACTTGAACATCTGGGCTAGCATACAGTAGACAGTTATATCCTTTTCAGCAGCAATTCACAGCATCACTCAGAGGCAAATCTTAGTTCACCACACAGTGTAATAATGTGTAAATCTTAGATGCTGTAGTACTCTTGCTGATAATCCTCTATATGGGCCATATGATGTTGCCATCACCTCACACTTTCTATTAGTTTCAGGTACCAAGCAGCCTGAATTTGTCTCAAACTGCGATTCATGAAAAAAAAAGATAATTTAAATATCACACCATTCTACTCAACAAGCCTCTCCCTTTTAACAAGATATACTTTAAAAATCCCATGACACAAATATGTTTTTTTAAAACATTTACCTGGTAATTCTGCGTAGTGACAGGTGGTGGTGGTGGGGGTGCTTCTTGCTGCCTCTGCGTATAACCATAATCTGTAGCTGTGTGTGCTGTAGGGTAACCTCCATAGGCAGCAGCTGTTGCAGCAGCTGCAACAGCTACTGGTGCAGGCCGGGCTACGGCAACTGTAGCTGCCGCGGGCGCGTAGGCCGCGGTAACGGTGTGCGCAGCGACTGGGGCCTGGTGGACAGTGTAGCTGGCAACTGTAGTTGGATGGGAATAGGCTACCCCTGAAGCTGGCTGCTGGCTATATTGGGAAAGAACAGCAAGCAAATAATTAGATTGATCCAACATACTAAGATAATGCCTAAACATATCAAACACCCAACCTGATTAACACTCTCCGTTCTACAATGTACCTAGAACAGCCATCTATTTACACATACACTTTAAGGGTTTTTATTTACAGCCCATTTAAAAAGGCTGTGTCGTTTTGAAGTTTTTGTGTATAAAGATATACCAAAAGAGGGGGGAGGGATTTCTTTTAAGTAAGATCTTCATTTTAAAGCAATGGAAGAAAAGCATTTTATTTAAAATAACATAACAGTCTTAATCTGTTGGGCTTTTCATGATGAGCAAGTCTAAGTGCTTCAGTAGTTCTTTGATAAAACTGACTTAACCTGACAAATAAAAAAAAAAGCGCTACTTTTCTGTGAAAGCTCATGACTGACCTGCTGCACTTGCATGATGTTTTTTAATAAACTATTAAGGTGACGAGATTTTTAAAGGCTCCCATGAAAATTAGCTCACAACTTCTGGCAGAGAAACCTTTTTTTTAAATCCCTGATAAGAGGCTTTTCCCACAAAAGTTTGCACTTGCATAAATTGGTCTCATTCATAGAGGAGCTCACTGCCACACAATACAAAGCATCAGAAAATCAGAAAAACAGCCACTCAGCTCAAGGAAGATGACTGCTATTACGACCCTGGCAATCTTCCCTGAAGAGTACAATATGCTTTCTGACATAACCACCAAAAACAGTAACATTTTACTGCAGATATGACACTCATGAAAGATGTTTCCGTGACTCTTCTACTTGTATGTCTCATTTTTATCTGAATTTGTCATTGTGAATACAGAAAAGTCCATTAACTTTAATATATCAAAAAAGACATTCTAACATCAGAAATACACAGACAAAAATTTATTACCGTTAGACTTACATGCCTGTACTTCATATTTTCTCCCATCTTAAGCCCCTGGCTTATGGTTTCTCAAAAGATCACTTGCATTCCATTCAAATTCAATCTGGACTCTTTGCACAGGCCTTAACAGGACTCCTACTTAAACCAGTCTCCTACTTGACACAGAGATAGTTACCATTTTATCAATTTAAGGTAAGAAATGCAACTCCACCAAAAAAGCCTCAGTAAGAATATGATGGTAAGATGAATGATAATCTATTAGGCTGCAATAGTACAGTATGTGAAATACTCTCATAGTGTCAGAGACATCTACTAAAAATATACTAAAGCGAGAGAGAGAAGACGGCCTTAAATAATAACTCAGACTGCAGTTGAACTTATCTAATCATCCAATTCTCTCAAAAAGGAAAATCTTGCTCTGTGTCCACTCACACTCTTGCCTCCTCCCATATACTAGCCTTCCAATGGCACCTGGATCTGTCTCATGCTGGCTCTGGGGCCTGTCAGGCTATGCTGCGCTGTGGATGTGGCAGAAAGCTGTGCAGAATTTGGGGGAGGCTCATTTACTAACATGGTAAAAGCATTAAACACATTGGAGTTCAGCAGGCTCAAACTGGTCTGATATGTGCCAGAATCAGCACAAGGTGCACATCTGTGAGTGGGGAGAAAGAATAGGACATCAGCAGGAGGCATTCACGAGGCTCAAGTTTCATAAAGCCACAATAAAGTGAGTATTACAAAACATTTCACAGTGCAGTTGGTACATCAATCAAATGCTTTTGTTTTCAGAATGTATAATTAAAACTACCTAATAGTTTTCAGTATCTTGCACTGTAATAAGAGTATGATCATTATCACTAAGACTCTTAACAAGATTCTCTTATACTTTCACTTCTTCTGAACTATTTTGCATGAAGTTCTTTATCATCGTATAGAATTAATAGCCCCACTCATTTGATTTCTAAGGCTAATATAATTCTATTACCATGTTTACTTTAGCAAACTTGTTCCCCTTGCTTCTGTAACATCATGCAGAGCTAGTGATCGAGTTTGCAAGATTACAGGAAAAATATCAATTGCTTCTTAACTTTTAGAAGAAGTATTGTTATATAAGTATGTTATAGAAATGCATTTTTTTAAAAATCTACATTTATGAGGTTCTTTCCCCTCCCCCCCAGTCTCACTGAAAAACTTCCATCATTAGGACAACTTGACATGTTCATGTAATTATTTTAGACTAATAAAGCTTGTGCAAAAACGTATTATTTAACTTACAAGTTTTTATCCTTGCTTGGTCCTTAGTGTCTCATCACCTTTGCCCATATCAACTTACCTTCACCCAGACTACTTTGTCAGGCTCCCTACCCTCTATCTTTCTTGCCCAGTAAGTACTATCTGCTCTTTCATCATCTTTCTACCCACTCTACTACTGTCTACTCTTCTTTCTTGAACATGTACAACAATAACTATATGCAAGATGATTAGAAGTGGCATCTGCCCCTCCTACACACACTGTTTTCTCTCCAGTCTAGCTTCCTCAGAGCTGTCTTACCGTAAAGCTACCTCTGTACTGACAATACTTCCTTTGCAATAAATATCATGACATGATGTACTAAGGAAAATATTAAGGGCAGACTCAAGACCAACCCCTAGGGAACTCCACTGGCAATTTTTCACATCTGATAAATACTCTATTAACTCTATTAACCACCTCTAGCCAGTTGTTACAATTCTTCTATTAATTTCTACCTTAAAGCTTTCTACTTTTTTCCACACTGTACCACATTAAGTACGTCAACTTAGTCCAGATAAAGAAAGGATTTTGGCACATGATCAAGTAACAATGATTTACAATCATATACGAGCTGACCTATGCTAACAGTATACGTGCATGTTATCACAGCAAAGAAAATAATTCAGTTTAATCTTTCAACACAGCAGGCAAAAGAGCTGAAATTACTCTGAACATTCTAGTGACTAACAACACACAAGGAGCAATTACCGCAGCACAGCGGGCACGCAAGAACTCACTGACCTGACAACTTGATCAGTTTTCTTTGCAGGTCATTTTTTTTCCCCAAAAACAATTTTAATGTGCCTATTAGCACCTCAGAGTTAAGTTCCAGTTCTCATATGAAAGGTTGCTAATTCCAAATAGCCTCACAAACTAGGCACAATTTAAAACCACAGAGTAAGTTAGGTTGAAATAGGCTTTGGAGGTCAACTGGCCTAATCTCACATGCAAAGAACAGTCAACTTCGAAGTCAGATTAGGCTTCTCAGGGCTTTGGCTAGTCAGGTTCTCAGCATCTCTAAAAATGGAGATTCCATCACTTCTCTATACACTGTTTCACTGTTTGAGCACTCTTTTTGTGTAAACTTTTTCCTTACCTCATTAAAGCTATAATTTCAAATTAATTCTAGATCAGCATTTGTTTCCTTAAAGCCAATTCAGTTTTTGATCACTCCACTCATGTGACAACTTCATATGAAAATTCTTGTTAGTTTTGACAAACCTTGATTGTCAGAACAAAATTAAAGCATCCCTCTTTTTGAGGCATTAGTGCTGAAGGACTTTGCAGCTTCAAATTGTACTCCTGCTGTATTGCTCTAGTGGTAACTCCTCTACCAGTTATTTTGATTGAAATGCATTTTATTTATTACACTTTTTAAAAAAAGCTTACCAGTAAGAATGCTTCCTCATCACACTTACTTCTATTCTCTAGGAACAGCACAATCTCCAATACTCATCTTCCAGTTTGCACTCTTATTTCAATGTGCTTTCGTGCCAGCCACGGCCAGTTCTACATGTTGCCCTCAAGTGTTTGGCTCCAGGTTACACAGATGTGTTTAGCGGTGGATACCTTAGCCTGGCCTCTTAGCTGATTTCTTCAGTCTCTCCCTACCCCTCCAAAACTGCTAACATGCACAACCTCGTTTCTCCAAATTCTTTGCTTCTTCCTCTCAAGTAACATTGCCCCTATTTAATCATTTTATATCCTGATGTATACCTAGCTTGCTCTTGTCTTCCATATCCTACCTAAAGAAGCTCAGTAGCAGGAGAATAAATTACTCATAATTGCCGTACCGCAGTACCACATATTATTAAATACCACTATATTATTAAACCTCCTAGATAAGACTGACTGCAGTCAACTCCTTGGAGCACATAAAAGAAAGCTTTCCCAGGACATGTGGGTGTTTTGCTCTGATATTTTATAACCTGAACATAGGACTGAGATCACAGCTACTTTCACCGTGTCAACATTTAATATTGTTGTGTACATTCGCAATTAACGATTTTCATGAAGAAGCTGTGAAGATCTACCCAATCCTACACTGCAAGAACAGTGGCAGTGTTTAGAATGATGTAAACAACAACCAAATTAAAAAAAAATAAAAAAGTATAATTCTAGGCAGATATTCAGCCTGATGAATTCCAGCCTGAACACTTACATTTGTCTAAGATTTATTTAAAAAGGAAGAGCAACAAAAAACATATCCTAAGAATAAGCTCTCAAAATAGGTAGCATCAGGTAACCTTACCTGGAAGTGAGCACTATTCCCCCATGTCTACCACTTACTTATTAGAAGAACTAAATTAATTTCATATTTCTGCCGGAAATTTTTGCTTCCCTTTTCAGACAGACAGACAGACAGAAAGACAAAAAAAAATCAAGAAGCAATTAAAAAGCAAACCTCTCCTGTATGAAGAGATCTTTGCCAAGGAAACTGTAACCATGTTTTTTGATACACTTTGGCATATATGACTATACGAAAGAGCGTTGGCAGAACGTTTGAAATTATTTTAACTCAGAAGTTAGCTAGGATGCAGAAGCTGCTGATTACCAGCATTATTGAAGCATTGGTGTCCACTTAGCAAGTCTTTGTTCCCTATTTCTTAAAATATACAGGTTTGTCCAATTCAAATAGCTATGTAAAATGTTTGTGGATGAGCAAAATTTTTTCACAAAATCGGGCTTAGAAGCAAATTTGTATTATAATTATTACATCTAGTACATTAGTTACTTTTAAAAACTAACACCGATAAAAGCATTGAATTTCCAACGACTTTTATCAGCTCAATAATTACAGAGAATAATTTCTGAAAAACAAATAATGAATTCTCTTCTAGAGGTTTCCTGTTCTCCTGCTTCATTTCCAGCTGTTGACATTTTCTATTAACAAAGTATTGAGACTGACTTTGTAAAAAACAAAAGAGTTAACCTTCTAAGTGTTTTTTTGTTTGTTTAATTCTCAAAGTTAACAATAGCAAGAGAATGCAAAACTGACATAATGCTATGTGCCTAGGTAATCACTTCAGACGACCTGAGACTATAAGACATATTATTTCTTACAGTTAGCATATATGTGAAGTAGGAAGTGCATTAAAAAAATTCTAATAAGGCACATGTAACAATCACTACCACAGAAATCCATTACCAGAAAAAATGCAGTCTATTTCCATGAGGATACATAGCATGTGAGACGTATTTATGCAGCATTCAACACAACAGCTAAATGTTCCTTATAAGCCTTGCTTTTTACCACATAAACTAATGTAACTGTGTAATAAGTGCAATTCATACTCACATGCACGCAAGGCATACAAAACAAAAGATCTCTCGCATGTGTCTATGTAAAACCAACACAAAGACTTTTAACACTGTTCGTATTCCAGCTGCATTTAGAGTGCCAAAAAATGCTCTTAAAAAAAGTACTATTTTGATCTGTAGCTAAGATCAGGATTAAAAATCTATTTTGTCTCTATTCAAACTGTGAGCTTCCTCAAAAAAATCACAACTCCAAAAATATGTTGCTTCTAGGTTCTATGATGCAAAAAAAGTGAATTTTAGGATAGCTTAGCAAGGCATTTAGGCTATACACACCAGACACACACACAGACACACACACAAACACTAATTTGTAACGTGCACGAGTAGCTTTAACTAGGGGTGAAGACTAATCAAGTCTTACTGATTGGAATCAAACTTCTAAGAATATTTTATAATATAATTTATGATATCAGAGTACAAAAAATAAATTTGATGACTGCATTTCTCAAATTTCATAGGCTATTCTATCAGTAACAAAATAGCAAAGCTCTATTTAGAAATATGATTTTGGAGTATTTTTTACTAGAATGTGAAGATTTAAACAAGTATGACCAAACTATCCAAAATCTGTAAGCACTGACAACATATCTTTTTAGAATTATATTGAAAATTATCAATTTCTAATTTTATAATTTTGTGAATAGAACACTTCCTAATGCAATTCACTGGGATACCCAAGGGAGATCTGAAGGTACATAAATGCTCAATCCGCTCTTGCAACCTGACAAATTTTAGTAGCTCATATTTACAACATAATTCACATATTTAACATATGATATTGCCTAATTACATTTGGCTTGAAAAAGGAAGCCCCTTGTAGCATTTTTAAGCTTCCCTTTCCCTTCTCTTAAAGTTTCCTTGTGTCATTCCATTACGAACAAAAAAATACTTATTGCAATTGGATATATTGGCAATATATACCAGCAATTACTAATCTCAAAGATGAATAATCTTATGCTTTCATTACATTCTTCCTGCTTTTTAATCTGTACATTTATTCTCACTACCCGATTTAAATCCAATCAAACTACAACACTTCCCTCCCGTGATGCTTGCTGTGAATCACAAAAGTGGCTTAAAGCACGTGGTACTACACGTGCCTTGATTCAACTTCTCTCTACTCAGTTACACACAATGGTTATCTCACTGTCTATATTGCTGTCCCTTATCTGTACCAAAACACGGATTTTATTTATTTAGTAACGTAGTTAAAAGCCATGTTCACAACAATAGCTCAAGACAAATGAGATGCTAACAATTAGAAGTTTTTCAGGTAGATGTAAAATTTTCCCCGTTTAAAAAAATTGCAAAAAAACTTCCCTAGCAAGGGAAATTGTATTCAGCTCCTAAAGCAGTCTGTATTTGCTGCCGTAAGTCCCAACTTAGCTTTTCCAGGTATCAATAACACAGCTACTCTTTTCCCTGCCATTGCTCCATTTAAATAACAGACAAAGATTTGCACATCACTCTGTATCAGAGTTAAACTGTAAGTAACCATTCAAACATAAAACTATAGAGGACCTCAATACTTTTAGTAGGAAAGCTTCCCCCAATGCTTGGTCCTTAAAAATGTAAGCCTGTTGGAAACTTGCAGACTTTCCTCTTAAAAGCAACAGATTACAGAGGTACCTTTCCTGCTCAGTCACCACCTCTCTGTGGCTCCGTGTCATTAGCTCACGCTGGCAGAGAGCCCGTGTTAACAAACCCAAGGCTCTTCACCTCCTTTTGAGACTGGTACCTCACTGATTTGAAAATAAGTCTATCAAAATCTCTGTGTAAATAACACTAGTTTATTGGTGCCTTCTTCTGTGTATCAAGTAAGCTAGATCAGCTCGTTTAAGATGGCAATTAAAGGCAATATAGATTGAACAAAGGAGAAGCAGTATGATGCATCTCTCCCATATTAACTGAAGTCTCTTCTGATAAAAATACATAACCTTTAAACAGGACGCAACTCAAGACAGCAGTGGCATAAAAAAATCATGGAAAAGGCATTTGGAATTTTTACATTAAAATGGGGGTAGGTTTCTCCTAATGGTAATATCCTGAATAAATTAATTTCCCGGGCATTTCAGAGTGGGTTTTTACACCACCATAAGAAGAATAAATATCTTTTTCCTAACACAAGTTTAAATCTAGTAGTAAAACTTCATTTCAGAAAAAGACTTGACTCCTTCTCAGTACTGTCCTTATACTTACACTTGTCCACCAGCGTAAGTTTGCACTATGTTTAGCAACACTTTAAACCTGAGCAACTGGGCCCGTGTGGATTACACCCCTAACACCTCAAAGGTTGAAGGCTTTTGGAATCATGATTCAGGTAAAGAACAGATAATTGGGGCAGACTCTGATAAGACTATAGTAAAGGTAGTTAAAAACAGTAGCATGCAGGAAAACACAACAAACAAAAGAAAAGCCCAACCTTTTCACACTGGCAAACCTATCCACCACACATCTCCCCTTGCCCATTTGTACCATAGCGTTGAATGTCTGGTAACACCCTGCACTGCGCTTGGATGCCAAACTAGCTATAATAGCAGGAGTTCACTTTCATTTGGCTGAGAAAGACTGCATCTTTAAACTCACAGCATCATCCTATGGACCTGAACAGCTACAATTGTTTCCTCTGGAAAGGCTCCAAAGGCTCATGATGCTGAGTTAACAGTAATGCTACTTGAGGGTACATATACTGCAATTCAAAGTTACCAAAGCCCTTCTAACTACTCAATAATCTCCAGTCTATGATCTGTCTCATTAGGAGTGACTAAGAAGAAACTCAAAATTATTTTTATCTTCTTAAAAGATACCAAGGATGCACAAGGATGATTAAATGGGACCACCACATTTGCTGGCAAACAAAAACTCACTTCCCTGTCAGAACTTTTCTCTATACTCTCATCTCTCCACCAGCACCCCCTTAATCCAAACAGCCAACAATAAAATAAAAGGATAACTATGACCCTCCCTAGCATGAAATTAAGAATACTACTGTTTTGACACATGACAGATATTCCAAAATCAGACCGTTCATTTCAAATCAAATACGGACTCATAGCTGCTCAGGTGATTTGTGTGCACCCGCCTATCCAGCCAAAGTGGGCTGGCACCACCAAATTTCATATTTATTTGGAAATCCTAAACAAATGGATTAATACAGTTATTTCAATAAGTAACAGAAGAGTTTAACATTGCATTCAAGACATTACATCCTAGTACAACCACTAGCAAAAAAGCACAAATTGTAATAGTAACAAAATACTCGTGAAGTTTCCTTTATAAGTATTTGCATAATCTACTGCTGCTCTCATTAAGTCATGCTATTACTCCATAGTTCCCATAAAGAATTTTGTATGTAAGGGTAGCAGGAAATTTTACGCTGTGGCAATACCAAAGGAACAAGAATGCTTCTAATCCATTATTTATAGATTTAAAGGCCACTTAGCTCTTTTGCTGCCTTTGATTAAATATGAAGTGAGGCAAGACTTCAAACATACTATACGAAAAATAGGATTTATGAACAAATATGAACACTCTTTCTTCTACTCCCTTTCTTCTTATTTAGTGTTAAGACTATACTCCTTGGAGAAATTTTAATTTACTCTTCACATGAAGAAAATATGACTATTTCAAGGATCTACAATGGACATAGCTAAACTCGATTTACAGCAAGATGTAAAGTGACTTCTATTCCAGTAACAGCTTCACTGTCTTTTAACTGTTATTTTTAAGATGTAACTTCCATGGATCCAGTATTTCTAATATGTGACGTCTTCACTGCTTTTAACATGGACTAGAATATTGTCAGTTTGATAAAGGGATATTCTCACAGGGTTTATATTGGTTTCCTATGGGTCCAGAACTAAATAGTGAAAAACACAACTACAAACTCCTCATTTAATTGGTACGGCAGACTGTCCTCTTTGAAATAATTTCTTATAAACTATTTAGACTCTCTTCCTCTGACAAGAAGTTATTTTCTTCTGCAATTGTCAGCTGAATATTTAACAGTTTCATACTTTAAGATAGTCGAAGAAAGGCCCATATCCTAAAAAGAATTTCACACAGATTTTTGCACTTTGTCACAGATGTGCTGAAACCAACAGGATCCTATATATATATATATACATATATGCATATATATATATACACATGGAGAGAGAGAGAGAGAGAGCACTGAGTAAAATTCCTTTAAAGATCTACCAATTTTACTACTTGGTATAAAATTTAGATCATGGGGACTTCTGGCTGGTATACATCAAAACAGTAAAATTTTGTAGATTTGAGGCCCACCTATTATTCACTGATGGATGGATGTGGACAGATCATCCTGCGTAATCTGTGATACTTCGAATGCTGTAAGCAATCTTACAGGGCTTATTATAATATTAAATCTTTTATTACCTTCCTCTGCCTCCATCATCTCTTTCTAAAATATACTGGGGTGGAATATACACTTTGCAGCACACAGTAAATAAGCTAATATGAACCACCCAAATCTGCCTTAAGAAGTTAAGTTCTCTGTTCTGATATTCATTTTCACCAAAATCCTTAAAATTTTTATCACGAGCATAGAATCATAGAATGCTTAGGATTGGAAGGGACCTCTAGAGATCATCTAGTCCAACTCCCCTGCACACGTAGGGTCACCTAAAGCACGTGGCACAGGACTGCGTCCAAGCGGGTTTTGAAGATCTCCAAATCTTGGAGCATGAGATGCTCCAAGTAATTCTTGTATTTTTGGCTCAAAATATTGAGGTCTGCTATATATTATGGAGTGTTTTAACAATTGCTATGCCTCTTCACTTGAGATTCTATGAATATACAAATCATTTAGATGACACAGTATCTTTCACTAATCTATACACAGAAGAATATCTTGCAGTTTTGACAGGAAAGGAAAAAACTTCTTTTGATCAGTTTTTCCATAGTTTCCATAGATCAAGAACACATTTCAGATTAACTATGAAAAGAGGTTTCCGCTTAAGCATTATTGCTATTAAAGTTTTTATATAACAACTCAAAAGGGAATTTTGCATGAGTTGTTGCTTTAGACGAATTACTCAGGTTCTTAAGTCTATAGACTTCCCACCCACAAGTGAAAAGGAATAATCCTTTTTAAAAATTAGTCTCCATGTCTCAGCTATACACATATGAATCTCTATAACTAAAGATAATTTTTCTTACAAAACTTGCCCCCACAGAGATAAATAAAACTATCTTTGCTAGCTGGAATCTCCTTTTTCCCCTGGGATGACCAAATCTCAAGTTTCACAGCATTTCTCAAGTAGAACATATTGTCAGCACCTCATCAAAAAAAGAACTAGAAGATTTTCCATTTTAATTATTACATATTGCTAACAACTGAAAATGATGTACTTCAAGTCCATTTCCAGGAAAAAAAAAAATGCAAGTGCAATCTCAGGAGTCAAGACCTCTGAAAAATTCTTTCTCTTAAATTATCTAAATTGGGTAAGTTTGATCATGCAGTTAACAGCAGCATATATTGGCATTAGTTTGTTAATTAGCTTGCATATGTTTGCTTTCTTCTTCTTTATTATTATTGTTTTTTTAAAAATGTAAACCAAGAGTTAGGAGTCAGGGATGGTCTTTATTACAGATTCAATACTATAAATTCAAACGGGTGCTTCAATATGCTACTCTAATATAAGTCAAATCTGTAAAATTTTTCCTGGTGATATCTAGTCTTTGCTAAATCAACAATTCACAGAAAGTATGACACTTATTGTTATTTATAGCACTTATTATTACTTGTTAAACACTGATGTACAATCTTTGACACACAAGGACTAAGGCAGTACATCATTATATGATGCACAGTTACAGGTTCCCGAACTCCACCATAAGACCTCCTCCTGCTCTGAGATATCTGAGTAAGGAACATTTCTGAGTGGCACTGGGCCTCTGCAGTATGTGATGTAGCTTCCTAGATAGGATTATGTTAGTTCTAACATCACTTTAGTGGAATGACAAAGCCCCCTGATTTGCTTCCCCCTTATCCACCCTATCTCCCAGAGTTTGCGTGGGTGTTATTTTAGGTTACGTTAACAAGGGCTCCTTCCTCCGGCACTGACTGGAGCGGGGAGCGAAGGCTCTGGGGCGCGATCCCCATCCTCCCTGGAGGAGAGACAGGAGACGGCAGCTCGCCGGTGATGCTGCCTGCAAGTGGCCATTTTATTTTAAGGGCCTCGGGACCTGCTGCTGATCCCCATGCTTCCCCTCCCCAGGGAGGGCAGTACGGAGAGCACAGGGCCCCCCCCCAGGGGCGGCTGGACAAGCGCGGGGGTCCCCGGCGGGGGTGCCTGGGGCAGTGGGCAACAGAAGGGCCCCCATGGCTCGGGCAGCGGCTCCCGTCGCCCCAGGGGGCGGGCGGATCCCGGCCGGGGCCACGGGAGCGGCGGGGCGGGGCAGGGTAGGGCGGGGAGGGTCGCGGCCGTTACCTGTATTGGGCAGCAGCCCCGCTATGGGTGAATCCGAAGTAGTTGCCGGTGGCCATTTTGGCATCTTCTCCCAGCCGGCTGGGCACTGTGGCGGCGGGAACCGAGAGGCGGCGGCGGTGGTCGGGGCCATGACAGGAGGCCCGGCAGGAGGAGAGGGCGGGGGGTGAGGGGGGGGGGAATAGGAGGCGGAGGAGAGGGAAGGAGGGGGAGGAAGAGACGAGGACAGACAGAGCGCGCGAGCGCCCGGTCAGACGCGGCGCGCGGGACCCCCCGCCCCTACCCCCCGTCACCGCTCCCCCCCCCCCGCCCCGCACGCGGGCGCACCCCCTCCCCCCGCGCCGCTCAGCCGCCCTCCCTCTCCGCGCACACACAGACACGCGAGGCGCCGTTACTCACCATAGGTGAACGAAACTACCGGGCATATGGGAATCATGGGTCCGAGCGGGCAGCGACAGCGGCGGCTGAACTCTCAACTCTCACCCTCACCCCCCCCCTCCCTCCCTCCTCCTCCTCACCGCCGCGCTCGCTCCCTTCCCCCCACCCACCCACCTACGGCGACAACGGCGGAGAGCTGCCAGGCCGCCGCCGCGCGCATGCGCGAGATGTGCGCGGGGGCCGCTGGGAGTTGTAGTGCAGCCCACGGCGGCCGCTCCGCCTTCCGCCCGCACGGCAGGGCGCGCGGAGCCGCCGCCCCCGGGAGGCCGCGCGGCCTGCACGCGCGCATGCGCGGGATGTGCAAAGGTTCTCGGGAGGGGTAGTTCGTCCGGCCAGGGCCCGCGCCTGGCGCAGGCCGCCATGCGCCCTGCCCCGGCGCGTTGCTCCCTCTCACCCACCAACATGTGCACGGGGCTGCTTAGGCAACGTCTTTAAATACGTTTGCCTCACCTATGTACGCCACCGGCACTACGGTGCACGCTTAAACTAAGCAAGACTCATAAAATGCTCGCTTCCAGATTACTTCCAAATGGATATGGATTAATCCAAAAGTGATTTTGGAAGTCTCTGTTTTTTCCACAAGGGCTTTTTGCAAATAAGCCGCAACTACTCAAAAACGTGCCTACTTGCGATTGTTTACAAGTCTCATGAAAGATCCCAAAGCACTAGCAGTCTTGTTGGGCTGTAAGACACCAACAGAAACTTGTGTTCATAGCGCAAACGAAAAATGGAAGCCATTTCTCACCTGAACATAACGTGCTTGCCAATACAGATAACATACAGTTCTGCACATGCAAACGCCCCTGCCAACTCACTGAAAGTGACATAAGAGCTTTGCATTTCTGGTCAATGTACTTTTTCTATTATAAAAATCGGTAAAGACATTTCAGTGCTACTACTTTGAAAGATAAAAGAGAGCCCTAATCCTCAAGCAAAACCCAAGAGCACTTCCAAGGAGGGCTGTGGACACATCCTTCGCAGAAGATCGTATCGGTGTGTGACCTGTGTCACTACATCCTCAGTGGGTCTTGGAACACCTAGGTGAGACATTTATCCCTCGTTGTTTTGATTAAAAATGTTCATAATTACATCTCTGGATCACGTATGTGGACAAAAAAAAAGAAGGAAAAAAGAAATTGAGGTTTTCTTTGATCCAAAGACTTTCATGTTTTTGCAGTTACATATATTCTTATATACTGATAAATATACAGCATTCAATGCACATTTTGTTAAAAATATAAGACTATATGTATACATACACACATGGCTATTTACACACCTTTTAAACCTGTAATACTAAAGTTTTAATTTTTAAGTGAGTAGACTTGTAGTTGCATATTTTTTTCAGAACTGATTATGTGAATTTGGAACATTTACTCATTTCTTGCAATCTTTCGCTCCAAAAGTTAAGAGGGGGGGAGGGAAAAAAGTTTTCTTATTCTCAATACTGATTTGTGTCTTAGGTTTTGTAATTTCTCAGTACAAGTCATTTCTAGGAGCCCTAGTTCAAATATTCCATTCTATATTTTGTGATCTCAACTCTGCATATATCTGTGCATAACCTCCCATTTTGCAGCCTGATACAGCTGAATTTAAGGAAAAAAAATGATTACTGTTCCCAATTAATTTTGGATATTGAATCTTCAGTGCATATATCACTTTAAAGAGATTATAACATAACACTTTAGGAGTCATATTTATCAAGAGGGATAGGACAAAACATTAAATATTTCCCTTTTTTCTTGAAAGAAAGAAAAAAAAAAAAGCAGAGCATTACTGCAGATGAAGTGTTTTCCATCAGCAATTCCCTAGTAAGAACGTGATGCTTCTTGGTGAACCGTTATGTAACATCTCTTACTGTTACTACTAGCTTGCAGGATCAGGTTTGTAGTCTATACTTAAAAAAACCTCATCGGATTATAAAACAAGATTGCATCTCTGCATGACACGTGTATCAGATTGGCCACAAATAAAACAGTAATAAGTTCACATTGGATCCTTTAGGGCATTTTGACCTTTTCCTTTTTTCTATCTTTACCTGGAATGAAAATGAATGGAATGATAAACTGCAAAGCGTGTGAAGGGAGGAGTTAGGCAACAAAAGACTTACTAAAATATTCAAAAGATTTTTTATCATATATGAAAAATAAACCTCTCCATTTCTGTCCCTGTTAAAATTACAGAAGAATAGCTAAGGATTTCCAAAATGAAAATATGAATCAGAAGATAAAACTTCACTTTGTTATGAAATAGTGAAGCTATGCCATTTCTCTGAAGTTCAACAAGTCTAAAAATATCATGGGGAAAAAAAAAAAGGCAAGCTAACATTCAGAAAAACAAATCTTTGAACTTCATTTTATGCATATGAAAGGACATCTCCAACATACGGTTAAAATAAATCAACATTTGACACGCAGTACCATCAATCTTACTATTTTACTTTAACATCCAGGTTGTAAGTGTCTCCTGCAGTTACCACAAGACTGCAAAAGGGTAGTTGAAATGCAGTGGATAAAAGACTAAACCTCTTCCACCCTCCCTATCAGCCACTAAAACTGAGCAAACATAGACTTTTTTTTTTTTTTTGTATCCCAAGCAGGTAAGATTCTTTAGTGGCAACCTTGCAGATATTTAAGCACTAGATTCTCAGCTGCACTTTGTTTGACCACCAGAGGGCAGGGCAGCAGAATATTAAATAGATTAGATCTTTCCTGTGCAGTAAGGAAAGAGCATCCTAACCAAAACTGCACATCTTTTCCTCAGAGAGTCATTCAGTATTTAGTACTCTGTTTGTAATTCCTTATGCTATATATCAGCATCAGGACTCCAGTGCCATCTTCCTACTTGGAGCTTATTTCAGATAGCTATACAGACCTAAGGAATTCACTACTTTATCAAGAACACTGTAAATTACTCTTCAACTGGTAAGGAAAAAGACTAAATAGATATAAATGATTAAAACAAAACAAAACTTATCTTTTAACAACAGGTTTTGAAAGTTGAATGGTGATTGTATCAACACATATTTTAATAAATGATTAAATCATATATGAAATTAACAGTGTTTACAATACTAAAGTGCAACATAAAAATAAACAACATCCCAAAATTGAAGTATAACACAAAATTATATAACTGTTAATGCAAACTCCAAATACATGTCACACACAGGAAACAAATTGGCTATGGTACAGAAACAACAGTATATCCTAGTAATATCCTTTACTGTTTCTTTCCTGACACTGTAGTAAAATTAGTATCTTTATTACAGGCCAACTTCTCCTTCATCGTCCACTTTTTTTTCCCCTGACCTTTTATATTATTTTCATTCTGAATGCTGAAAGTTTTTAAAGAGCTGCCCCTTCTGCCCTTCCCCAAATGTTTCACACCAGCTTCACGACTTGTAATTAGAGGAATAAAAAAATACAGAGTTAACTATTGCTATATGATCAGAAACACAAGCTGCCATTTTTCGGCATTCCTGTTCAAATCCACATGCTAAAATTTCTCTCTGAAGAAAAAGGATCAACATCTCCCTCAGCAAAAGACATTTGTGATATGAAATGAGGTAATCAGGCAGTAACTAAAAGAATTTAAGTCCTTTTAAGGCAACTACTGAAGGAAAGTGAGCAGGGAATAAACCCATTACAAAAATCTATTTTAAGAGCTTAGAAAGTGAACTATACCCCTTGGATAGCTAGATGAATCAGTCAGAAGGTAACAGGAGAAATTTACCTTGGAAAAAAAATAAAGGGCCCATTTTTTCTAAAGCCAGCATTTTTCATCATATTTTCAGTATATTTTTCATGGTTTTTAAAATAAAATAACCTATAGTAAAGCCAATTTATTGGAAAGCTAAAATAGTCATTAAATTTAGCTACCAAAATAATTCTCAAAGAAACTTACCTTTAAATTTATTTTTTTTAAAAAAGATAATACTATTAAGTCCTTTGTCACAGCAAATCCTCCTTTCCTCCAGCTGACCTAATCTTTGGGAATTTGACTGTTAAAATAAACTTGGTGCTTGCTTTGGAGGAAATGCTGCAGGTGGGAGAAATTAACCCATTTATGTCTAGCAGAAAATTTTGCTTTCAGTCGTTTTGACTTATTTCTAGGCTGAAGAAATTGATTAAAAATACAAGAATAACTGTTGAATTGTATGTAATGCCTTTAAGAAATTAGCATTCTTTGTTTACCATTTTTTTACCTTTAAGAAAGAAAAGCAGAAGGGGATTATGAAGAGCCAACAGAGTTTTCTAGTATAAAAGTTAGTAAAGGCATTAAAATAGCTATGTCAGAGCTCGAGAGTTTTTTCCTTAATAACTCATATGTGGAGATCATCTTTTGCTGATTTTTTTCTTTTTTGTTGGTGTTAGTATGTGATATTATAGGATTACCCACTCATTTTCCACAGCTACATGTTTTTACATTAGATAGTTGCTTAGTAGTGATATGTGATTCATCATGCTCTAATTCTGTTTAAACAAACATAATCTTATTTTACAAAGAATGAGAGTATGGTAGCAGCTGTGTATTTTGGTATTTTTGGTAATCCTGCTTTCAAATAAAAAAAAAGGGGGGGGGGGAAGGGAGAAGATGGACAGATTGCTTGAACTCATAGTGAATACAACATGGTGCTTCTTTCAGGTGCTTCTTTCCAGAGATCTCTCCTCCTTCCCTTCATGGTTGTAGAAAATACCTTTTCAAAAATGCTGCTTAGGACTTACAGGCATTAATGCTCATTGTCAGAGATATCTCCACTTAAAACATTGGTATATCCTGCTGGCCCAGGCTGATGAGCAACAATCTTTGAAATCTAGGAAGGCCAAAACTTTTCATTTTAATTACACCGTCAATAATTTTGATTTTAATTAAGAGGTGTCTGTTCCTGGAACTGCAGAAGTTGATCACCCACTCTATCAGCAACAGGTGCACCTGGAGGCCAAGACTAGGCCTGGTCCTCTTATTATTTCTAATGACTTTGTTTATGAAAAGCTCCCATTGTTGGTAGCAAAAGTGCAGTTGTGGTGGCCGTAACAATGACAAGAGCACTCAAGTAAACCAAGAAGGGCTCCTGGAGCACCCTCAGTCCATCCCGCCTCGCTTACAGCACAACTAGCTACTCACTGGCATGAACACTGGCCCTGCTATTCTATGTTAAGATCCAGCAGCTACAATGATATTTTAACGTGCTTAAACCTCATCACCTGCGGAAATACACTCCAGCTAGGCAACACAGGAAGGCACTGCATGAAACCATGGGTGCTCCAACCCCATAGCTGGCCTCCTGGGTCTGTAAAAGCAGCTGAAAGTCCCCTTTGAAGCAGGGGCTACTTTATTTATTTATTTCCTCCTAGCAAGTGCCATTTCGGTTTATGCTGAAAGCTATCACATCCTTGCCCAACCAAGGCTACTGATGTCCTCCTACCTGCAACGGGGCAGACGCCCTGGGCAGGGTGCTTTAAACATAGTGTATTTTGGTGCCTATACACTACAGAGAAGGGCAGGGCTCTCAGACAGGAGAGTTAACAGTACACAGGCTATATTTTATACAAATGCACACATATATTTCACGCAAATATGGTGGGTTTGGGCCGCAGAGCTGCCGCGGGCCCAGGGGAAGCGAGCGCTTTTCAAAAGGGGAAGCGGCGCCTTCCTCAAGAGCGGCTGCGGCCGCCCATGCAGAGCGGCGAGGCAGGGTGTCCGGCCGCGCTCCCCCCGCCGCGTTGCTGCCGCGATTACATCGAGGAACCGCTGCGGCCTGGGGGCGGGGAACAAAAACTGACTGTGGGGGAAAACAAAAGAAAAAAAAAAAAGTGCCTGCTGTTATTTTTAAACGATTCCTGTGAAGCACCAGGGCTGCCCTGCGCGCTCTCCTCCGCCCCTCGCGAGCCCCCGTGCTCCGCGGGACTGAGATGGCGGCAGCCCCACGCACGCGAGTAACAAAGAGCCGCGTGCCCTTTAAGCGCCTCCCCCGTCCCCCGCCACCGCCCCTCCCACGTGGTGCAGGACAAGGGCGGCGATGCCGCCGCACGTCACTTCCGCTCCGCTCGAGCTACAGGGGAGTCGCACGCCGAGCAGGACGTGAGTGCCGGGGTCCTCCGCGCGCCCCCCGCCCGGGCTCCGCCATCTTACCCCTCCTGCCCCTGCCCTTAGGCCGCCCCCGCGCCGGCGTGGAGCTCCCGCTGCGAGCCCCGCTCTTCCTGCCAGTGCCCGCCGCGGGTGGGAGTGCTGCCCCGCCGTGCGAGGGGCCCGGGGCGGGAGGAGGAGCCGCGGCCGAGGCGAAGCTGCCATGTTGGGAGGGGGGCGCGAAGAGGGTTCGAGGGAGGGAGAAAATGGCGGCAGGGACTCACCCGCCACTGTTCTCCCCCTGCGCCGGGGTCTCCCCGTGGCTGGAGGCGACCCCCGGCCCAGTTCTGTGGCCTTCTGTCTTCCATGCCGGCGACCCGCAGCCCTCCCACTGCTGTCTTGTGCTGGGGGGACCGGGGCGTCCTTGTCTGCGTCCCCACTCCCCCTTCAGGTCCTCTCCCCTTTCCCCCGGGGGGCAAAGCGAGGCAAGGAGAAAAGAGGAAAGGGCAGGAAAATGGCGGCGGGGATCCGCCTGCCTGTTGTTCCCAGCCTGTCCGAGCCTGCCTTTCACCTCTCCTTTTTTTTCGTCCTCTGTCTGTCCTCATTCTGCCCTTGCTCTCCCCGCTTCTTCCTCGGCTGCCCTCGAGGTGCTCCTGCCTCATCCCGTTTCTCCTTCCCGCCCCCACTCTCCTCCATGTTGCCTCTATTCCACCCCGACGCAGGCCCTGGGGCTGCCCCCTGCTCATGCTCCACATACCGCTCTCTCTCCTGCCCCGCACCCCTATGTCTTGGCATCACTAGGCTGATCTTTGTGTTGTCTTGTTGTCTTGTTCCGGTTCTTTGCCTCCATCCTGCAGTGTGGCCAGTGTGTGCTGCCCCTACCTCGTTTAATTTTCCATGCTGTGGCTGCTCTCATTGTGCTTGGAGCTTTTATCCCAGGCCCTGTCCCTTCTTAGTACTGCACCGTTATGCCAACTTAGTCCTTTTCTGCATAGTATTCCTTTTTCTTTTAATTTTCATTTCCTAACATGCTCCTCTTTATTACTTTGCTAACCTTTCCTAATTGGCGTGTGTTTTACAACAAACTGTTTCTCTTTGGGGTGCTTATTTTTAGAACAAATGAGCTATTTGTTTATCACAATGAGTTTCTAGTAGTAGACAAGATGTTCAACTGCTGTCTAACCACATGTTTGCATAGTAGAGCGATGTAGGAGCACACCTGGCAGCATGCATTCAAGGAAAGTTAAATGTCTACTTGTTTATCAAATGAATAGGCTCTAGTGTCTAATGTTCAAAGCTGCTTTAGAAAAAATAATTGCAATGCTATAGTTCATTGTAATCTGTGACTTTCTTTTTCATAACTCTGTTATTGGTAGTAACTTTTAGCTTCATGTAGGATGGTTACACAGCTGCTAATTGTAAACCTAAATAAGCAAAATATCCAAGATGGTGTAGGTAATGAAGTGGCCCTCAGTAATTTGAATTCAGTAATTCAGTGAGTAAGCTTATAAATTTATTGAGAAATAAAGTTGAGTAGTACTGAGCTGTACTTTTTCCCAATAGTTTCTACCATCCTAGGGCCCTTAAAGACTTTCTAAACAGTCCAGAGACTAAAGATCTGTGTTTAAGGTAGTTGTAAGAACAACAGCAAAGATATTAAAAAAGGACATTTGCTGACACATCTGTAAAATGTATTAATGCTTGTATGAAAATGCAGAGCTGAGTCTTTTGAAGGGACTTGAGTGAGAATGTTTTCCAACCATTATAGAATGCATTCCTTCTACAATATTCTAATGCTAACTTTTTTCTTCCCTAGAATGCCCAAGTCAAAGGAACTTGTGTCTTCAAGTTCATCTGCTAGTGACTCAGATAGTGAAGTTGACAAAAAGGTGAGCATCATACAGTTTATTGCTACTCTGCTAGCTGTCTGTTTTTTGTTCCCCCCCCCCCCCCCCCCCCTCTTTTCCAGGCTTGGGGAAAGGAAGTAGCTGTTATGTCACAAAATGCATGTCACTGAATATGATTTATCAGACCTAAGATTAGGGAGGTGGTAGATAAGATACTGCTGTACAGTGAACTTTTTTTTTCTTCCCCTTAAGTTTATGTTTTGAGTTCAGGATTTTCCATGTGATAATATCTACCCCCAAACTTTTTGGAATTCTTCACTTCTCTGTGGCAAGAGATAGAAGGATTCTGTTTAAGCCACCCCTGGTGGCGAGAATTCAGATTAATTTTGAGGTTGCCTCCTTTTGATTTCTGGATTACTTGACAATGCCAAACAATTAAAAAAAAAAAAAAAAAAAAAAAAGGGCACAACAACCTTGACCTGCCCTGTCATAGACCTCTTGCTTATCTTATTTACATATTCTTTTTCTGTTTCAATTTCTTTTGTGTAGTGTAATACCATCTGCTAGTTTCTCACTTACAAACCAAGCCAAACAGAATATCTTTAAGTTGATTAACTTTAGCATTTGCTGATAACTATTCTTAAACAAATAAATTATGTGTTTCTAATTATTTTTAATAGTTTTTTACACTGTGTTTTTATAGATGTGCCAATCATGAACACAAAAAAACCCATTTTGCACTATATGCAAAAAAGAAACCACCTACTTTTTTTTCAGAAATATTCAATGGTAACACAGTTATCAGGTCTTTTATATGGCAGGTGAAGAAGCTCAGTCTGTACCTTTACTGAACTGGTTGACATGTGACTTAGTTGCACTTAGTTGCACCTATCAAATTATGTGTTATGTCAAATCATAATATTTAAGAAAGTAGTCAAGTGAAGTTTTTTGGCAAATATATTCCCAAAGTTATAGTGAAACAGTCTTCTTCAATAGGCAGTTCTTTTTTAATGATAATATGTATGCTCCTTTATTTTTTGCAGCTGTTCCACCAAATATATCTCTGGCAATGGCATCTGATTTTTAGTATCGTTAGTTTCTGAGGAAACTGAGGAAAACTAGCATGATTGCTAGAAAACCAGCAGTAGAAGCAGTAACTTTGTGACATCTGTAAATAGTGTAATCTGATTCCCAGGTGATACCATCTATGCCATTAAGAACATTTTTGTTTATCATGCTATGGTCAGAGATTGGACTGTAATACAAAGAAGCTCCTCTGATAGATCCTTTCTTCATTATCTATTATTTTTCTTTTCTAGAAGAGTTGTTAGCTCTTCTGTAATGTTTATTATACTTGAAAGGTGGCTGAAATTTTCATCAGACTGATTTTTTAGTAAAAACTGTAAACTGAGAGTATGATCTTGCAAATGGGTAATGCTTTCAAAATAATACTTTGAGGCTAAGGAGAGCTAAATTGGGTCAAAAATATATGGCAGGCAAGCTTCACTGGGAACAGAATTAGGCCAATTTGGATTTTTTTTTCAAATTCTAGTATAAGTGTACAGTGTTAGAGTCCTACCTTTGTGGAGGGAGGTGAGAGAGTGTATTGCATGACAGTAAGCATCTAACTTAAACTTATTTGTGGCTAACAGACTTTTTTTTTTTTTTTTTTTTTTTCTTTCTTGCTCCAAGGCAAAGCGGAAAAAGCAAGCAGCTCCAGAAAAGCCTGTAAAGAAACAAAAGACTGGTGAAAGTTCAAAAGGTGCAGCTTCTTCTAAGCAAAGCAGTAACAGAGACGAGAATATGTTTCAGGTAAAACTGACTGTTCTTTTAGAGCTTGATGAGGTAGCAAGTTACATCCTATTCTTTATAAATCTTTTAGAGGCAATAGTCTGTATATCTTGATAGTGTGGTGTTCAGTCTCTTGAAGCCTTGGCCTCAGTGCTCTCATGTAGATGAGATGCTCAGAAAAAGCAATGTCAGGTTTCAGTAAAGTAAAATAATCTGAGTTGCGGCAATTGATCTAGCCTCATCTTCAGTCATGGTAACTTTTTGGTAAATCATTTTGTCTCTACAGCAGTGATGTATTGTACTAAGTATTTTACCACTGATATATTATGTATTAAATCAGGACGATCTCTGCATGCAATTTTTTTTTTTTTAATTAAGCCTCTTGGAAGAAATGCTTGCAGAAATAGAAATTTGGATTTTTCAAATCCTGTTTTAACTAGGTTAAGGGCATCTCTCCTCTTGTTAGACAGTATCTTGAATTAAGATTTGCTTGTTCCCTTTTTTGTGAAGCAGACTTTTCTCTCACTGAATGTCTGAAAAGCTTGTAATTTTTAAGCCAACCTTATTTTTAAGACAAGGAATGGATATGTGTATTTCAGTAGCACGATAAAATTTGTGAATTCAGATTACAGTAGTTTTTGGGACTAGCTGAGGTGGCAGCAGTGTGTGCTGAGAACTGGGCGAACATGCCACTCAATTATCAATTACTTCAGAGGTAGTGTTTGGGAGTTTGGGTCAAGAATTATTAAATTTTTTTCATCTTGATGCCTCAAAAGGGGACAGGGGATCGGAAAGGACTCTAAATTCTTAGTATCTTTAGTTTGTGACAGGGTAGATGAAAGATGCCTAATAAGATGTGTGTCACATTGGTAGTGCAAAATAAATGTTCAGGGCTGTAGTGTGGAGATGAATGTAGCAGAGGTTCTTTGAAAATGGCCTGCTTGACCGGTTTTGTAGTACAGTAAGTTGGTTCTGGTCTATCAGTGTTCACTTCCGTCTTGGTGTCTGCTTGGGAGGGAGGGCTTGCATTGAAGACACTGGGCATTAGTGTCTGGAATTCCTTTTCAAAGGAAGGATGCAATAATTTTGGTTTAGCTGAGGCATGCTTTGAACTATGTAGGAAAAAGAGCTACTTAAGTGAACTGCAGTTGCAGTTCTGAAAAACTGTAGGTTTGTGCTATGTTACTAATATGTTCCAAAATTCTGTCATTGATTAAAAAGTTAAGATTCTCCCCCGCATTTGTAATATTTTCTTTCAAACTTTGACATAAGATAGTAAGTTGCTAAGAACAGTCAGACGACTCCTGTGTAGTTTGATAGGCAAGTTCATCTGCTGTTGAATATAATACAGAAAGTTTCGAGTATCGTCTTTAACCATTCATGCTCCCTAGTCTGCCCTACTCAACAGCAGATGTTTTTTAATTTCATTATTTTCTCACATGAAGCCCTAAGCAATTTTTTATACTATATCAGATGATATGTAACTGATTATTAGCATTCAGACATGAAGATGCTCTTGTTCCCTTCAGCAGAGCATACTGAAAGCTCTATTTGTGTGATAATTTTTCCAGTTACAGTTTGTTCTTCTGGGACAATTTATAGCAGCTTTTTATTACGGTTAAGTAATACTAGAACATTCTTCCTTTCTTCTTCTCCAGGTAGTAAAATGGTTTCTGATATGCAAGTGACTCTGCTGCACGAATGTGATGTGAATTGGTAGAAATTAGGCTTTATATAAAGCATTCGTAGCTGGTCAGCCATTCTGACTGTATGTGCAACAGAGGTAGCGAATTATGAGAAACTATATTCTGTATTTTCAGGTTTTGTTCTCAAAATATGTAGATTCCTTTAATGCAGAACCTCTCTTGATCTAGTGTTTGGGATCTAGCGTTTATTATTTTTGTCTGAACCTGATGGTTTAATGTTATTTCTGGTACTAAATATAAAGAATAAAGTCTAAATAAGTCAGTGTAGGATGCCACACATTTATACATCTTGGCTTTGTTTTAAGTTATAGGTAGCCTAGTACAGTTTGGAATTTGATAGTAGGATTCAGATGTAACTGGGGAAGATGATAGAAAATACACCTTGCTCCCATTTTTTAGGAATTACTTGAGGTCCTGGACAAGTATAAATCATGCCAGTGTGGAAGGATTTAGCATTAGTGTGTTAGATTCTGATGCATGACTTCAAGCCAACATAAGCTCTGCATCATGTGCTTTGGTTAGTTTGACAAATCCTGTCATCTACCTATGCCTGATTTGAACAAGGTTTATTAATGATGCCTGGGCACAGCACTAATGACTGTTCAGAGAGGAGCTACATGATATGATTGAACCTTTGAAAGAATTTCCTGCTTTTTAATAGAACTTTCTTTTTGGAAACATAGGTTTCATTTGCTGCTTGACTTGTGAGAAACTAATTCAGTCTTGCAGTGTAATGTCCCTAAATATTTGTAATAGTTGCTGAAAGTAGACAAGTGCATGGGTCTATGACACTCAAAAAGTGACTGTGAAATGATGAATGGTGTTGAACTGGTGACCATGTAAGTTTCAGAATTAATGTGCTAAACCAAATTGATGTAATGCTTATTTCAACTGTTCACAGGAGTTTCTATTTTAGGAGCTTATACTAGCTTAAATGTTCCCTCAAACTATACATATTATCAACTAAGAATAAGATGCTTTTTTGTTTCTACTTCCACAGAGTGTATAGAATTTAACCAAGGCAAACTAGAAATAGGAGGGAAAATTGTGAAGAGGATGCTTGCTTAAAGTCACACAGGAAGTGAATTGCATAGCTGTGAAAGGAACCTAGACACAGTTCAGTGAGTTTTATTCTAAGACATAGAAACCTGGAAATAATGTTTGTAATGTTCTCTACTAATCGAATAGAATAGTGTGCCTTCAAACTGAAGGGCTGTGATATTTAATAAAGAATGTGTTAACTTTGCTATGAAGACTGTACAGCAGTAGCTACACCGTTTTAAATAAAGCAATATAACCCTTGGAACACAATTGTCGTCATGGTGTTGCAAAGGTGTCTTATGTCAGTGAAGTTATTCTAGGAATGTCAGCTACTGTGTGAGAAAAAGAATGGTTCAGAAAAGTTCAGTGCCAGATTTAGAGGCAATTGAACTCTAAAACATCAACATAATTGATCTAGATTTTTGATTGTGTCTTCTAGCCATAGATGTTAATTAAAACTAACTTAAAGCCTTAAAATGAGAACTGTTCGGCTTAGAGTGCAACAGACCATGCTAAATTTAATGTGAGCATTGAGCTGTGACATATAAACAGAGGTATAAAGCTTATCTTTATTTCAGATTTTTCATACAGAAATAGTTCTACTTAAGTAAATATACTGATTAAGTAATGCACATTTTATATTCTTAACCCTCATCTTGCTGTAGCTAAGGTAGGTAGTCTCATCCTTAACATTGAAGTCCTAAACTGTTTGTGACAGTGTTTGCATAGTGTACATTGGCTAATGTACATTGTATTTCTTAGAACAATTTTGGAATTCTTTTCTAGAACCATGGAGCAAATGTTTGGGAGGAATATATCACTGGAAGCAGGTTTTTTTAGGGAAACAAAAATCACTGAAGTATTATGCTACAAAACTACAACCATTGTTTATGCAGTTCAATTAGAATATTCTTTGCCAGCGATGCTGACAGATTTGGACATGGTAGTTAAATCTGAAATAACTCAGCTTCTGTGACATCATATCTTTTTTTGGGATGTTATGTTTGAAGAACTGTGAAAATAATAAATCAAAATATTGTCTTAGAGGTGGTAACCTTTTCTTCAATTTAAAAGATGCCTGGAAGCAGGGAAAAAATGTGTGAATCTATTTGATATCAAATTTAAGACAGCTTTAGTAAGCCTAAATATGGATTACTCCCCAACTTCTGCAAAAAAAAAAAAAAAAAAGTGGGGGGAGAGCTTGCAAAAGCCTGTAGTCCAGACAAACTTTTATGTTGCAGAAGTTATGAAGTTCAAAAGTGTGTTGTAACCAAGAAAATATCAATGTATGCTACATGCTGGTAAACTTAAAGTACCAGATATTTCTGGACTTCTGGTGCAGCAAGATACTCTTGTGTCGACTGTGTCAACAAATATTGTGAGGACTCAAGGGCAAGCGTGGAACAGTTGGTGTCGTCTTTTCACTTCTACAAGTATTTACAGGGGTACAGGATGCGTGTGTGGAAATTTCACGAATACATTACTCACTTTCACAAGTGTTTACAGGGGAACTCCAGGGACTGTACTTCTCATATAAGTACCTAATACGGAATGATCTAAAGCTTTGACTTGGAAGTAGAGCTGATTCTGCTTTCCCTCTGTTTGTCCCTTCCAATGGCAAAAAAATTAGAGGTTAAATTTTATTCCAGAAAACAGTAAAACAGTGCTTATTTATAAGAAACTAGCTTGTTAGGCACATAATTACTTTTGTTCTATGCCACCTATTTTTCCAGAAAAGAATGCTGAATTCTGAACAGGTTTTAAATCCTTCATCTATTTATGTTGTCATTTCTTATTAGCCTACAAACTACTCTGGATTAGGCTCTTGAACTAGTTGTTTCTCTGGTGTCTAAAATAAGCTGTAGCCTGCAATGTCACATGTCCAAGTATAGTGCTGTTTGGAAAAGTGAATACTGTACTATGTAAAATACCTAATAGATGTTTACATATGTTTTGACAGATCGGCAAAATGAGGTATGTCAGTGTTCGTGACTTTAAAGGGAAAGTCTTAATTGATATTAGAGAATATTGGATGGATCAAGAAGGTGAAATGAAGCCTGGCAGAAAAGGTATTTTTTGCTTGTATTATTTTGCAATAAAGAGTTGGGTGCAGTTTATTGGAGAATCCAGTGTATCAGATTCTTGCACTTTATAACTGAATGTATGTTTTTAGAGTGTTATCTTTAGTTTTTTGATCAATCTTGCCTACAGCTTATCAAAAACAAAACAGTTTCATTAGCCTGAGGTTGTTTTCTACTTGCCTGCTGTACTGATTGTTTCCTAAATGAATGTTGGTTTAGGGAAATTCGTTTGTGCAAAATAAAGCATCAGATACAAGCAAATTGATTATAGATAATATAAACATAGCCATTCCTCTCCCACAATGAACTTAGCACTTACCTACTTCGAGTTTAAAGTTTAATTTCTTAAGGTTAAGGTGTAAATAAAAAAAACAACTACATTCATCAATTTCTGTCCAACTTCAGATTAAAATTAAAACATCTAATCATGTGATTAACTTTGGAAAAAATGTTTTAAGACTTTAGGTGGAAATAGCGTGCAAATTTGAGGTTTAGTATTGTAAAACCAGTCTGTAAAACAGCCTAAGCAGTTGTACTGTTAGCAATTTTATGGCATGCCTTCATGAATTGTCACTTTCAAGATGAAGATAAGTTGTTGAGGTAGTGCAAATATCAACATCACATTGCTTTTGTTAGAAGAGCTTAGTTTTTAGTTTTTTTTTTATATATACCACCAAAGAAAAAAGGTAAGTGTGGAATGTTTGTTCTGGAGTTTGGAGTCATTTAATATTGAATTAACATAAGGTTCATTGTTACATCTCCTGGTGTATTCAGCAGCAACACAGTTTATAAGAACATCATAGGTTGCTTAGAAAACCTGAGGTATTTTCAAAATTAAATAATCACATATATTTTCAAAATTAAATATCACATATATATGTAGATACTGTATGGGAAAACTTCGTCCTGCATGTGTTGCTGCTATTTGCTGCTGTCTTGCAATCTCAACCATTCTGTGGTTCTGTTTCCCAAAAAAAATTACTCTTTGAAGGAATTCAGATTGCTGTGTTTTGAGCTGGTGATCAAAAGTACATGCTGTTTATTGACTGGGAAACCACCTTAAGATTTGGTGGGTAGGTGAAGTGATAGTAATGTGTAGATGTGACTAAAGATCAATTGAAGTTTTTTGCTAATTGACAAGAGTGTCTTGTCCCTAACTAATCTGTAGATCAGTAGTAGGCTCTGATCAAAGCTGCATGATGTACATGAAGGTATTTATCTGACAGAAGGGTTTGAATTTTATCACGATAAAGTGGAAATCTGATACAGCACAAATGTTCTGTTGGCGCACATGTGAGCTGCTTATCTTGGAAAGAAAATATGGTTTTGGACTGTAGCTTGAGGAATTAGGAATTAAGAAGAGTGATGAGGATGTTTGTCAGATTTGTGATGAAACTGGTTTGGGAAGTAATGCTGGACCTTAAGATTCGTCAGCACAGGCCTAACCTTGCTGCTAGATGAGGATGACTCTGGGATTAGTGTAGTGACTGAGGGACAGCTGGGAAAAGATCCTGGGGGATTTTGTTGGAAGACTTCCCTGGAATAAGATTAGGAAGCAGAAAATTTTTGTGCAAGTGTGGGTCATGTTGAGTGATAATAGAAGCCTGATGATGTGTATGTTTGGCAAGGGATTAAGCCATGTGAGGACACAAGGGAAATATCTTCCATTCCTGTGGTCTTGTAGTCCTAAAACTGAGAATTGCTGTTGTAGTCTAGGACAGAATTTATGTACCAAAATTCATCTGTACCTTTGTGTCTTCTGTTAATTTCCAAGCTGAGCTCAAGCTTTTACAGAGCCAGTGGGAAGCGGCAACTGTTGTATTACAAGAAACCTAAGTCCAACCAAAGTTGGAGTGAATGCATTAGCCGATGGCTATTGTCTTTGACAAAATTAGAAATAGCATTTACTGTTGTTGAGATTTAGAGGAAAACAGATGTGCCTTGGGAAGAAAGGAAAACTGGGTATTTCAAACACTTGGCCTATTTTTTTATGTCAGTTCAAAAGACCCACTAAGTTTGAAGCATACAAATAAAGTAAATGGTACTGTGCTGTGAAAACACACCTGCCATAACTTCTGTGGAAGTGGTACATATGGGAAAACAAGCAAGGTGTTTGCTGCTGAAATTAGCTGAAATGAATCTGTGATGTGACTAAAATAACTGGATGATCAAGGAGAATTTTTTGGAAATGGTAACAGAATTAGAGGAAAAAAAGCTCTCAGTTTCTAAGTAACATTTATGCAATTTATATTGCATTTGGTGTCTTGAATAAGAGATAAGTGTAAAGAGGAAGGAAAAACATTGCTTGTCTATCTGAATTTTGCTCAGGGAGGACTAATAAGTAAGCATTGAAAATTTTGTTCTCATTTTTAAATGCATTTTAAAAATATGAAGAAAATATGAATGCAGGGTCAAGGAATACATTAAAACTATTATTAATTATTTCTGTAGTTCTGGGCTAAGATTTAAAAGAGCTAAAGGAAATTAACCACCTAAATGTAAAAAATACAAAACTTATTCTAAAACACATGTGACTTAAGCAAGGAAACTTACTGCAAAGGCTTAGTGCTCTTTGTTATAGCTGGTATGTTCTCATGGCATGTTTTAATAAATTAAGGATTCCGTTCTTTAAATGGAAGGCAGTATACAACAGGATACTGTAACATCAAGACTATAAAAGAAAAATGCGGGAGAAAACTTTTAACTACATGATTAGCACAACAGCAATTATTTGGGGAGATTAGCATAATATATTAAAACACCACTGTGGCTGTAATCCTTTCTCAGCATTCTAGATGGCTTTTTGACTAAACTTCCAGGTTTATACATTGCGTGTCACTAAACTTAGAGTGGACCTGTAGTAAAACGGGACAAAACAACAAACCAAACGAAGTGAACTTCTTGTTGATTTGTGAGTTATAGGGAGTGGAATAGATTATCTCCAAGATGCTACTGATAGCATGTATAATTTGTAATAATACAATAATTTGCAGTAAACAGTAATTGAAAAAAGATACCCCCAAAATTATATGCAAATACATAAAAGCTCAGTCACAAAATAATCATTAAAACTAAACTGAAGTGTTCAAAGTTGGTAGGTATGTTACTATGTAATTAAATGAGATAGCTATTGCACTTGAAGCAGCTGAAACATTAATAGGTTTGACATTTTTGTGATGGTCTTTAAACATTAAATCAGTCTTACTAGTAAGTGTGCAAGATCCTGAACTTCAGTTTTCTTTTTGTACTAAGTATTTTTTTAATGTGTTTCAGGTATTTCTTTAAATCCAGAACAGTGGAACCAGCTGAAGGAACAAATTTCTGATATTGATGATGCAGTAAGAAAACTGTAAAGACAGAGCCATAAAGAAATGTTTATCATTGTAGTTGTTTTAAGCAGTCTTTTTACATTAGCTTTTGTTTTCTAAAATACTGTTTTCAAAGCTATTGTATATTTGGATTGCAAAACAATTTGTAAGATGAATACTTTTTTTATGTGCATTAAAAGTGTATCCTGAGTGAGCCTATTTGTGTATACTTTACTAAAAGGAAAATGTGTTGCTTCCACCTCATAGTGTAAAATAAACAAAACAATAGTATGTAAAGCATAGTTGTTTATGGCCTTTTGTTTGAAGATGCTTGAGAAGGCCACCTGATAATTATAATATTTGTTTTAGTTTTGGTTCGGTTTAGTTAACTGCTGATATGAATTATTTTTCTGGGGAGATTCTTAAAATGTCTCTGTTTCCTTTTTTCTTTTATTTCATACTCTTTGGTATTTCTCTGGATGCTGTTTTCTTTAAGACTTAATGCAAACAGTGAATACCCAGTAAAACATTTTTGTAGATAATTTTAAATACTCTATTTACTAATTTACCCTATTTATTCAGATGTAAACACTTACGAGTATATAGACTTTTTTTGAATTATTGCATGAGGTGTTATGATAAACAATAACACTTGAACACAAGCCACCCACCATTCCTTTTGATTTTTTTATAGCTTGGTTGACTTAGAAAATGCAATTACCCTTTTTTCTTGGACACTAGATTTTAGAAGGTGATGGATAAACTTTTAGAGTAGTAGATATATCCCTCAGATTAAAGAAATTTTAAAGCTCCCAGTTTGGTTATTATTTGGGTAACCTTTCCAAGCTTTGCATTCAGTTCATTCTTGAGCATGTATTGGTTAGCTATTCTGGAGGCAAGAACACTTAACCTGCCTTTTTAAGGTTTGCATAAACAAAGATGTTCAAACCAAGCTATAACACAGGTTAAACAATTGCTGTAGCCAGAACAGTTGACTACCATGCTTCTGCCCTATCATTATTCTCTGCTCAAACCATTTATCTTTGCTTGCTCTGTGTGGCTTACATGTGCATAACTTATTTTCTCTTTTGTACAGAACATTTAGTGCTCACAGTGGAGCACTGGTGTGTAGCGGATCATGGTTCTAGTAAATGTCACTTGTCTGTCAGTTTGCTGCTCTGGTAAGAGAAGTGGTGGAAGCTGCATTAGATGAAATGATCTCCCAAGTCAAGGGGATTTTGGTAGGTGTTGAGACAAATCAAGAAGGAAAAAACACAATGTTTGAGTCTTCCTTGGAGAGGAACGGGGACTCCAGTACAGAAATTAAAGGTGAAAGATAAATGTTAGCTGACAATAACTACAGTGAAGTAACTTGTTAGCTGATGTGGTGAAGAGTTCATTTTCTGACTTAATTTAGTTAATCAAAGGAAGAAGAAGAATCTGCTTCATGAAAAATGACATTTCAAGACCATATAGTGAATGTACAATCTATTAGTTCTACTGTAATTTTTCCATTTGATGTTAAATTTACTGTATTTTTAAAATTTTGTATAGATAACTGGATTTGCTATTTGTTTAATTTTGGAATACCTTAATATAATTTATACTGCAGTCATGCGTGGAAGTCCTGTTCAGTGCCATACACAGGCTGCTTCTGTGATGCAGCGTTTGTCATTCAATACAAATGTTATGTTGTGAGGAAAGGAGACTTGATTTAATTTTAATTTTATTTGAAATTTCTCAATGGGCAAGTTAAAGCAGGTGGAGATATCCAACAAATATAATTGTTTAATTTAACTGTTGCTTTGATCAACAGTCATTTTGTGTGTCTTGGCAGTCTGAGGTTCCTAGGAATTGTTTGAGAGTGATTAAAATGGTGAGAAGATGTTTTATGGTAGCAGCTGCATTTTGGGCACCTATTTTGGAATGATTTACTTGTAGGGATATCTGGACCAAATAGAATATGTAGTCTAAAACTTATTAGATGAGTGAATACAAGTGTTCCTTCAGGTCACTGTCGACTAGTTTTCAGTCCTTGTGATTGCCATATGTACATATGAAAAATTGTTCCTTTAAATCTGTAATTTTGCCACCAATTTTCACTTATTTTACCTCAACTTTCATGTGACTGTAAAAGTGCATGATTATCATAGAGGGAACCTTGTGCTCACTTATGTGACTGTGGTAGTAGGTCATTGGAGGGCAGTTGTGAATTGGAGTACAATATAATTGTGCTCAGCAAGGTGGAGAGTTAAATTTATGCTTTTGGGGAGAGTAGGTGAAAGTTTTAGTATAGTGATCTGTTGTGGAAACTGGTGGTAAGGATGAGCAAAGAAGTAAGTATTTCTTAACCAAGAACTACTCGTTCCTCTTATAGACAAATTCCTTGCTGAGTTTTAGTGGTGGTGATTGCTGGAACTGTTCATCCGATCTGTTTTTCTTGATACTTGATAACATTTGGGGCAATTTGGTTTTACTTAGCTTGTGTGTTTAGAGATGGTTTTTCATCTGCCAGCTACATTCCTGCCTGTAATGTTGATAAAATGTCATATATTTTACTTGAGCCAGTTTTAACATCTGTATGAATGTCCAACAAAAAAGGTCACCAAATAGCTTCCCAGTTGAACTTAAAATGGGCCTTAAAAAATGGAGCGTGAAGTGCTGAATTTTGAGGGAATTCACTGAACATCAAGTGACTGCCAATTTGCTATAAATTTAACACATTTAGTGTTTTGATGTGAACAATTGTGATGTGTCATACAAGTACCGTCTATGGCTGAAGTTTTCTAATTTGAGAAGAAAGTTCAGATTTTCTGAATGAAGATTTTCTTGCAGACAAAATAGTGGTTAGCATGTGTAAAGAAAGGTTTTCTTCCATAGAAGAAAACTGCATATATAAAAAAATCTCTAAGATGAGCAAAATAAACACTTTTCCCTTTTTCTATTGAAGTGGCTGAAGATGAATGAATTTGATTATTGATATTTATGCAGGGCATATTAGCAATATGTTTTATAAGTTAAAATTACTGTGGATTTAAAAAAGGCATTTGCAAAAATCCCATATGTGTGCTAAATCAAAATGTCACCTGCAATGTTGCTCTTCTGTATAGATATCCATATTAAAATTAAAAAAATGCAGTACTGATACGCTGATATTTCTGTTAAAGGAAATGCCCCATTTATGTACTCTTTGTGATCTGTTAGCAAAAAAAAAAAAAAAGGTAATTGTAGTTTTGGTAACTCAAATGTCATGTGGAATGTTGAATGTTTTGTTCTGGTGGCCTCTTCTGCAGAGAGGCCGCTGGAAATATGAACCCTCCAACTGTAATTATCTTAATGTTCAAATAAAAATAATGATGTATGTGTAATAACAGTTTGAACACTTGGAAATAAATTTAAACTTCTGATGGCATAGCGTTATTTTTGATAGAAATGTCTGTGCATTGAAACTTAATTGTTCTCAAGTTGTTTATATCTTAAACTGCTGTTTATTTTTTGTAACTTGTAATTTAGATCAAATAAGACTGTGTTCAAATTTCCAAGTTTGGGGGGCGGCTGATTATCTAGCCCGAAGGGCTAGAAGCTTTTCTTTATAATAGAAGTGCCAGTATTGTGTAAATGTAGAAATGGCAGATATGACACTACTTCAAATGCTAAAAATATAAAAAGTCACTGCTGTTCAGAAAATGGAAGACCAATTTTTCAGTGTGGTGGTTTGTTGGTGTTTTTTAATCTAACAATATAAATTAACAGTAGATTGCATGGAGAAGAAAGGCTTCTTGTTTGTTTTTCATTAGTCATAATTAGTGAGGCTTGTCTAGGAAACATGTTTTTCACATGTTTACTGTGAAGCAATCTCATGGGGGGAATTATAGCCTTAAGCCATACAGATTTTTTCTTTAAATAGATCTGAGTGCTTTATTACTTAACATGGACATAAAAATGGAAGTAAGTGTGTTTTAAAGAGAAGAAATGCAGTCTAGGGTTGGTGAAGGATGCTTATGCTCACTCCTACTGTTGTATTTAGTTCACATTTACTGCCTTCACGTTGCTGGTTCGCTTCAGCTAAAGCTCCAGTGACTGTGTGGAAAAGGAATGTTGGCAATGGTTTTTCTACTGCAAATTGACCATTTTGGCCCTTGCTCTCAGCTTAATATTCTTATGCCAAGTGTGAAGACACCTGCTGAAGATCTGAAATGGTCCTTGGTCTGATTGATTGCTTGAGAGGCTTAAATGGTGCCGCAGTGTTAGCAGAGGAATGTATGAGAGTTGTGTGACTTGGGCAGAACTAGCAGGTGAGAACTTGGTGGGCTTTATAAGCCCAGGTGTTCCCTTGTATGACAGCTCATCAAACAGAACTGTTAAACCAAAGTGATTTTTATAAGATCTGCCCACTTAGGAGTAAACTATATGTTTTTACTTCCTTTTAGCTTTGAATTGAATGTATATCCATTTGATCATCAGTGGGACGGAGAATGAGATGAGAACTGAGGATGTAGAGTGAAAAATTAAAACCATTTTTGTCCTTTGAGTAGGTAGGCTCACTATAATACCAGAAGTGAATAGATTGCTGTAAAAATGGCAAAGTTGACAGAATTAACTGATTATGTTCTTGGCAATCTTAACATATACTTGACATCTTAAAAATAAATAACCATTTTATGCTTCTTTGGCAAGCACACCTGGTAGACTACTGTTGGCTGTCAGTTCCCTTGAGCAGAAATAATGAGGATAAAGCTGATGTAAATAAATTTTGAGGTTGTACATAACATTGTTGCTAATTGTGTTGCATTAAGAATAGCTATCTAAATAGCACTCTCATGGATTACAAATTTTAAATGTTTAGATTATCATGAAAAATTTCATGCTATTGAAAAATAAAGCTAATTTTAAGAAAAGGCCTACGTGTTCTCACTAAAATATCTCATAAATTGCTTGAGGGATATACTAATCCTCCTAGCTACAAAGAGGAAGCTTGAGAATGAAGTGACCCTAACAAGTAACTTCATCAAACTAAAGCTTCTCTGCAGCAGTTGAACTTTGAAATGGTTTCATGGTGCTGGCTGTACATAATTCTTGAAGACTTGTACTGGTATCTCAGTGTGAAATGCCTTTCCAGACTGTCCTCTTGCTTGTTAGTTGCCATTAGTTAGCTAAGACTTCGCTGAACATTCCCCTTTACAGTTCCTGTAGTATTTGTCCTGATGGAAAGATGCTCTCTGTCCCTTAATCAGGTAAGCATTTTTGCTTACTGTTGTGTTACCGCAAAATAAGGTATATCTTAATGGCCTGTACATACCTGAAGAAGTGGAATCGGTGTAGTAGCAATGTATAATTACTGTTCTTAGCACAGGCTACTTAATAGTCATATGTTAATTTTTAAGTATTGTGACAAAAGTATATGCAAGCTGGTTGGATTACTCTTGCAATTACAATGCAAATAAAGACATCTTCACCCTCTTCTGTTTCAAATAAACCCTTAAGCAATTCATTTACTGTGTGCTTGTTCTTGCATATATCCTATGTTGCATGATTTGACTCTTTCAATTTGTCACCCTGTGTTCTGCAGCTCTGAATACTGGGAGAGCTAGTCCATAGTCCATGTGAGTCACTCCAGATAGCTGTGGAGGAAGTTAGCATCTTTTCTGGCGCAGCATCTAGCATACCTATTTTTCTATCCTAACAAGTTGGAATAACCTGTGGAAAATGTGGGTTGTTAAAATGCTTGGGGATGCTTAATTTTTGCAGATAAATGATACAACTTTTTCAGCAATCTTGCTATAAATGTTTATGCCTTGATACTTTATATATTTTTAAATAAAGGTTTGTTAAGACTCTGAAATTGTAAACTTGATACCTCTTGTTAAAAGGTGAAGAGGAGAGGAAAATGTGCAGCTAATAAGGTATTTTCTGAGCTTTTTCAGGATGCATTCCAGAAAAATATTTTTCTAATTTGGAAGGGAAAAACTAAAACTGCTACAAACTTAGTTGAATCTTGAATGGCTCTAGCCCTTTTGTTGTGCAGTGTTTCTGGAAAAGTTGAGGAAATTAAAACGTTTTGCAGGTATATGTTGCTTATAACCACAGGCTAGGTTAGTTGATTCTATAACAGTTGGTGATTTGTAAAGAGCTTTTTCTCGTATGCTTGGCACTTTGAAACTTTTTGCTTGACTGAGTTCTATAAAGCTGTGTGGTAACTTTAGAGTCCTGGGGAGATGAAGATTATGTCCCTAGTTTAAGGAAGAGGCACAGCTGACTTCATTTACTTTTTCCTGGTGCATCTTTTCCATTGAGACCAAATTTGGAAGGGTATTTAGCTTCTGTTTTAAATAAAATACTTTATTTTGTATATTAGTCTTGAAGATTGTGGTGCATGCTCAATAGATTTATATTTTTAATAATTTAGATAACTTATCAGTTCTGTGTTTCACTGGCTTGTTTTTCCTGTGTGTGCTTCTGTAAACACCACTTGTTCCTGACCACTGAACACTTGTTCAGTGTCTGTAAGTACCTCAAGGGAGAGAGTGAAGAGGATGGTGCTGGTCCCTTTTCAGTAGTGGCCACTGACAGTATTAGAGGTAACAGCCACAAACCGAAGCACCAAAAGTTCCACAGGAACTTAAGGAAAAATTTCTTGACAGTGAGGGTGACAGAGCACTGGAACAGGCTGCCCAGAGAGGTTGTGGAGTCTCCTTCTCTGGAGATCTTCAAAACCCGCTTGGACGCAGTCCTGTGCCACGTGCTCTAGGTGACCCTGCGTGTGCAGGGGGGTTGGACTAGATGACCTCTAGAGGTCCCTTCCAACCTTAAGCATTCTATGATTCTATGATTCTGCATGTATGATGGGGATTATGGTACAAGGTTAGGTAATGCTGTTTGCCAAACAGATCTCTGTGTTGTGCAACTTCTGAGTGCAAAGTGTTTGGAAGGGTGTTGTAATGAAACACATCAAAAGAATTCAAGTGGACTTCTGCGTGGAAGGTGTGCAAGATTAGAATGGAAAATCTTCCTCTCAAAACTCTTTGGCAACCTGTTGGTAAATCTTCTACTGTATATCTGATGAAATCTGATCTTTGAAATCAGAGGTGAGTCTTTTTCTGGGTAACCCTTAATAGTTATTTTTGATTATTGTTCTATTTTATGTAATAAATACCCATATAAATCTCTCTATGAAATAAGTGACTCTTGACTACAAGGCTTTTTGTTGACAATAATAGCTAAGTTTTAAAAAAAAAAATCAGTCCATTTGTGCAGTGTGTGTTGCAACTGTAAATTTGTGAATGCCAAGTCTCAATCTTTGTGCTTGGATTTCTCAGATGTTCTAAAGTAGAAAGATTACTGCAAGTCGTTAGAAGAACTGAATCTCTATGTGTTGCCTGTGATAACTGTCATGGAGTTGGAATGCTGGATGTTTGCTACAGTTCCCCTTTTCTGAAGGTATTTCTGAACTTTAGATACTTTCTGTACTTTTTTGGGGAGGAGAGGGTCAACCTCCTTTATGTTTTTTAAAGGACTGTTATGAAAAGGATAAGTTTTGAAGTTACTTCAGAGAGTATTAGGTTATCATGGCAAATAGCTTTGAATGCTTGTTTGAAAACATGGTATGTTCTGTACTGCTGGGTGCCAAGAGTGCAGAGCCTTTGAGGCAGTTGCAGTTTTCAGAAATGAAACATCTGTTACATAGTTTTCCTTTATTTTTGACACATAGAGCTTTGATCAATCCTTTGACTTTGAGACAGGGATTTTAGCCATTATTTTTAAAATAAAATGAGTTGAAACAGCTGCTAAATGGAAAGCACAGTCTTAGAAAACACCCTCTTACTGTGTTACTGATGGGATGGGGTTCTTGGAAAGCAATTGCCTTCAGCAAAAATGTTCCCGCATCAATTCCATCTGATAAATGAATTGGTCAGTGCTGATACATTTTGACTATTTTGAGCAACATAATCCATGTTAATTATTCAAGATATTTAAAATAGATCAATGTTTGCAGTTGCTTAATTTTTGTTGTTGTTGCAGCCTATTAGAAAACTGCCAGAGCTGTGAGATAAAGCAGGACAGATTGTGCAGGCCATATATTGTCTCTGTTGCATAGGGACTTGACTATTTCAGATACCTTTGAGCATTTACTGCTGTAAAGTCCCTGAAAAAAAAGAGAAATGCTTTGCAAAAATTATGAAAATAGGTTGCTATATGTGGACATTTGTGGCTTGTTCTCTTACAAAGTAGGTGCCTTTCATCATAATCGTTCTTCTGGTGCTAATATGCAGTGGTGTGTGTTGCATGAAGTGTGAATCCATCTCTATAGTAAGTACCTTTTCATAAATGATGAGTATTCTTACTGTGATTCTACTTTTTGCAGGTAGGATCCCTGCAAATGATTTGATGTTAAATATATATTTCACCTACTTAGCTTCTTTGATTGCCCGTAATTATTCCTTCAGCATACTTGGGATATTGGTACCAGCATTGATGGTGGCTATGAAATCTTGCCTGCTGATGCACAACTTAGCATCAAGAAGAACCTTCCTCTACAGAAGTCAAATCTGAAAGGTAGCAGTAAGGTGCTGTAATAGTCTCTTTGGACCCATGTCTTGATGGGAAAAAGCACATACGAACATCTGTACCAGATGTGTGTCTCTAGCCCAAAAACTTGCTTTGAGGAACAGTGTGTCCTTTGTCACTAGGAAATGACACAACCCTATTTTGAGGATGAGGAAGTCTGACATCTGTCCTTCTCCTGCACCAGGTAGGGCCCAGGATGAGTCTTTAGAGTATATAGCTGTGTTTACTTTGAAGCTTATAGGGCTCTCAACAGAAGACTTTTTGCCCAGGTGGGGATATCTCTTGCCTTGGCTGGGTTTCAGACTCTTCATCTTTGGAGTCTCCCAAAGTCCCCTTTACTTCTGGATGTGTTCTCTTAGAGTATGGGTCACTTATACACCACAGGAAGCCTCCTGCCCTCTCAAACCAGAGATGCTCTAGCAGAGAGGCAGCCCTGAGGTGGGGCCTGTTGGCTGAGACTCTGGCAATTGGATTTGGTTTAGTGACTGATGGGCCTTCAATCTAGTTCATCAGATCTGATAATTCTGTACTCGCTGGTGCTTCTGGAAAGCGCTGGACTCATTTGCTCTTTCAAGCTCTTGTTGGCTGCCGTCTTGGCCCCAGCAGCTGTTAATCATCTCGCTTCCTAATTTTCTACCATCTAATGGGGACTTGCTCCTAGTTGGAGCCTGTAGCTGTTAAAGGTTAATCAATGTTGTTAGATATGTGCTGCAATGACTTAAAACAGCAAGAACTGTGATCATGTCTGTGATTGTGCTCAGCCACTAGATGTCAGCATTATTTTAAATATTGTAAGTTGAAAGTGGCCTTGGCCATTACCGCTTAAAATGTGCTTGTGTGAAATTGAGTTCTGATTGTGAGTAGTGGGAGGTTCGTTGTATGGTTAGGCTAAAAGTAAGAAATGGATAGCTGGTTTTGTGGGGTTCTGTTATGCTAAAACAGTGGTTTACAATACTGAATTTAATATAAGCGTTAGGAACTCCTACCACAATATACAGACTCTTATATTTGTGAAATTCTTGATGAGACCCAGTCATGGTTTCATCATGAGCAAGTCATGGTGATTTGTGCTAATAACTCCTCATATCTTAGCATTCCTAAAGTAGGCATTGTTGCCTGCTAAAATAATTCAAAATGGAGTAAGATTTAACAATGAGACCTTTGAAATTACTCTATATGCATTCAAGTGTGGATTCATCAGAGTTGAAGGGCACTATAGCCACCTCATTAGGGGCTCCTTGCTGGCTAAATGCTTTTGCATCACATTAGCCTAGGAGCAAAGTTGAATAATTTTTATGTTTAAATTAGGGCTGCCTCTAAGGGGAGACATGGCTAAAGCCATTTAAGGGCTCACTGATGCAGAGAAGGTGCACCCTTGTTCCTCCCTTCACTGCTCTTCTACTGATCATCAGAAACAAGTGAATAGCTTTCTTCTACAGAGAAGAAAACTTTAGTTTCTGATCAGACAAATGCCAGAGTTGGCAGCTTTTGCTTTTCATGGCTATTCTTTCCTGTTTCTGCCTTGCCAAAGATGTCAGAGCTCTGTGAGGCTTTTGCAACTCTCCACTGGGCACCAGGTTCTTGTCCCCTGTCTCATCCTGGGCCACAGAACACCCCTCATCCTGGTCACTACTGATCTCTTCCTGATCAAATTGCTCTTAAAGACCTTTTCTCTACTTCCCACAGCATCTTAATTCCTGTGGTGAGTGACCTTTGTAAGAGTGCAGTTAACTCTTTGTGCATTTCTTACTGCCTCATGCAATTTCTTTGTTGCCTCTTCAGTGTAGTCATTGGGATTGTGTTGGCAGATCTCTGTATCCATCTTAGTGTTGAAACTTAAAACGGACTTAAGAATTGGCTGGAACAAATGGCAGGGCCTGCAACCATAAGTCCCTCAGGACAGAGGTTCTCTGAACTAACATCAGTGCTTAACAACTAATAAAGATCTACGATTTTACTTCATGTTAATGTTGAAGTCACCTCCGCTGACTTGCAAAGGATGTTCAAATCCTCCTCTCTTCCTTTTTGGTAGGTTGTTATGGTTCCCATGATACACACTTCAAATATTTTATTTTGTTTTACGTTTATTTTCAAACACTTCTGCTAGGGAGATGTTTTGCTGAACTGCTATTTTATCTATTACCATTATTCACTCAGAATGGATCCTCTATCCTTTCCTAGAGGAAGGAAAAGGAGTTAGTCCCTGTGGCTTGTGAATCTATCTCATATGTATCTGAAATGAAGAGATTTTGAACTGTGTTTGAATTCTATATTCCCTGAAGCCATTCTATGTTTTGCAAAAGTTATGTTTGGTAGAATCCAGTAAATACCAGACATATACTTTATTCTGAGCTGGGAATTTCATATCATTCTAGAATCAAATAACTTATTTCCCATATGTTTTGACTACATTTTATTGGCGCCATTCATGTCACTCCACTTAAGATTGTGTCAGCATACTCATTATAAGCTGCTTTTCAGAGGCTATAACTTGGACATAGAAATTGCACTTGGAAACTCAGTCTCAGTCCAGAATTACAAAAAATACAGAATTTTCCGTAAAGTTTGTGTTTTGGGAGGTGAAGGCAGAAAAAAAATCCCATTGGTCCGAACAAAGGAAAAGCATGCATTAATACTACGTTATACTTTGACAAAATAAATGATGGAAAATTTGGAACCTTTCAATCTTTTTAAATTGCAGTTCTATATGGAAACCTATTCAGCACATAGGTGTGTTAGGTAGAAGGATGGAAAGATGGAAAGAAATTGACTTGATTATTTAAGGCAGATGATGCGTCTAGCTCCTGGGGGTCTGCAAGTGTAATCATTTAGCATTACAAGTAATTACAAGTGTAATTAAACTATTTTTCAAGAATTGAGGAGACTGAACATCCAAATCCCACTTTTAACCTCTCCTTTGAACTTTGAATCGCATCAATTTGAAAGTGCCTCAGCATGTAGTCAGCATGGATTCACCAAGGGGAAGTCATGTTTGACCAACCTGATAGCCTTCTATGATGGGTAGAAGGGGCTGGATAGATGAGGGGAGAGCGGTTACTACTGTCCACCTTGATGTGGGCATCAGCACAGCAAGGCTTTTGGCACAGTCTCCCGTAATATCCTCATAGGGGAGATCAGGAAGTGTGGGTTAGGTAAGTAGACAGGTGGATTGAGGCCTGGCTGGATGGCAGAGCCCAGAGGGTGGTAATAAATGGTGCCAAGTCCAGCTGGAGGCCTGTGGCCAGTGGTGTCCCTCAGGGGTCCATACTGGGCCCAGTTCTCTTCATCTTCAGTGATGACGGGACAGAGCGCACCCTTGGCAAGCTTGCGGATGATACTCCCGAGGGCTGTGCTGCCATTCAGAGAGACCTAGGCAGGTTGGAGATTTGGGCAGAGAAGAACCTCATGGGGCTCAACAAGGACAAGTGCAGGGTCCTACACCTGTGGAGGAATAACCCCAGACACCGGAACAGATTAGGAGTTGACCTGTTGGCAAGCAGCTCTGTGGAGAGGGATTTGGGAGTCCTGGTTGACAAGTTGGCCACAAGGACACACTGCTGGCTCATGGTTAAGAAGGCCAATGGGATCCTGGCCTGCATCAGGAGGAGCGTTGCCATCAGGTCAAAGGAGGGGATCCTGCCCCTCTACTCAGCTCTAATGAGGCTGCACCTGGAGTATTGGGTGCAGTTCTGGGCTCCCCAGTACAAGAAGGACATTTTGCTTCTAGAGACTGTCCAGCGTAGAGTCATGAAGATGGTTAAGGGACTGTAGCATCTATTGTATGAGGAAAGACTATGCGAGCTGGGCCTGTTTAGCTTGGAGAAGAGAAGATTGAGAGGGGATCTGATCAATATGTTCAAGTACCTGAGGGGTGATTGTAGGGAGGATGGGTCCAGCCTCTTCTTGGTGGTAGCCAGCAACAAAATAAGGGATAATGGGTACAAATTAAAACAGGAAGTTTCATCTCTGTGTGAGGAAGAACTTCTTTACTGTGAGCATGATGGAGCCCTGGAACAGGCTGCCAGAGAGATTTTGAGGATACTCCTTCTTTGGAAATATTCAAAACCTTGCCTGGATGCTACTCTGTGCCATGTGCTCTAGTTGTCCTTGCTGGAGCAGGAGGTTTGGACTAGATGATCTCCAGAGGTCCCTTCCAACCTTGACCATTCTGTGATTCAATCTACTGAATCTATTGCACCTCTTAATACATATCTCAGCTTATGCATATACCTTTTCTGTATCAGAATGTGGGAAGATGTTATTTTGTAGGTGGGGAATTAAAGTTAAGCATAACTAAATCACCATGCTCTATTTTTTTTTTTTTTTTTTTTTTGGTGGCAGGTTTATGTAGATTGACAAAAGGGAGGGCAGTGCCCTGGTGGACTGTCCTTTTGTATGGCTGCTCTTTCTGCTTTGTGGACTTAGTTCCAGCATCTTTCTGGAGACCTGTAGTTAGGAGATCCTGTTTCCAGGGCTTGAAAGAAAATCTGTTCTGGTAGTACCAACTGGTTTACTGAAATTTTAATTTTTCTTGGGCTTTGTACGATGGATGACAGCTACAAAAGAACAAAAGCAGTGTTTTCTTGCTCCTTTCTTTTCTTTTTTTCTAAAAAGCCCTGCCAGAGTCTGAGGAAAGCAAAATTATATATATTGACATGGAGGCTGAATATCTCTCACCACATTAAGTTTTATAACACATCAGGCAGCCGATTAGCTGTAAAATACTGTAGGGAAGCCAGGTGAGTGTTTCTATAACAGAAATGGGAAAGGATGTATATTTTGTTTTTCAATAATCTACTTCAGAGGAACTGTATCATTCCTTTCTTTAAACTGAGAGGAATCTAGGAATAACCCTGGTAATCCATTAATCAGGATTATGTGTATTCAATACCTATTGAATATCAGCAAGCATGTATTTCAAGTAGTGAGATGTTCTAGTGGTGATAATTGCTGAAGATACCTGGGCAAATACCTTTACTCACCAAAAAATTTTAAGCTGTAAAAAGGAACTCTCTTTTTATAGTGAAATAGAAGGAAGTAAAGCAGGTTTTCCCCACATTTCAACCATGTGATTTCAGTGTCTCATGCTTTCCAGCTTTTATACAATTTGAGAGAAGATTACCTTGTGCATTGTGACATACAAACAACATTACTTTTTAATTCTGCTTTTCAAAATCATAAGTACAAAATTAAAATTGCCAAACTGAAAAATATCCTATCAAGAAAGTGAAGCTAAGACTTATTCAAAGGGAAAAGTGGACTGTTTGAGCTGCAAGTCCAAGATTGCAAATTAAGAGTGAGTAGAGTTGGGATAAACAGTGGATGAACATACCTGCCTTCCACATTGCAGTGCTGGATTTGTGCACAGTTCTGTAATTTGTTATTCCAACAAAATTTATTTGGATCAAAGCAAAATCTTAAACTAGACTGTCAAATGGCAAATATTTGATGTGAGCCTCCAATTAGCCTTTCTCAGAAGACCCTGAATTTTCAGGATCTTAATGAGAGGAGGAGAAGAAACTTGTATTTCAGTCACTTACGTAGCTCTATTCTTTTTGACAAGATGGTTTAATTAATGATGACAAATGGTGGATGTGATCCTTCCCCTCTTCTAGTGAGGGTTGCATCTAAAGAGCTGGGTCCAGTTCTGGGCTGCCCAGTATAAGAGATATGGACTGAGTGGAGCCCTGTCCTGCTCCCAGTGAAGGGCCGCAAAAATAATTGAAGAGTTGGAGTTCTCTAGCACCAATAGAAACTGCGAGAGCTGGAACTGGAGAAGGCTTAGAGGGCTGTTATCAATATTTTTACTTTGATATACATCGTCAGATATTCACAGTTGAACACATCCCTGGAAGACCTACTCTAGCTGACTCACCTTTAAGCAAGGGGTTGGACGAGGTAATGACCACAGGTCAGCATTCAACTTCTTTTGCTCTTTTGTGCATCTGCAAAATAGACTTGGGAAATATACCCAGTGGTTGGGGCCAGACGTGACATTTATGAAAGATTTTAACAAATCTAAATTTCTACTAAAGATTTATTGTTTTCCAACCACACTTCTGTGAATCAAAGCAATAAACCAGCCTGAATCTTACTGTCACAAGGAAGTGAAATGCTGCCTTGAACACCTTGAAGAACCCAGGGTTGTCAGGGTGATGCAGTTGGTTGTTTTGCAAGTTTAGCCTTGAAATAGAAGTAGTCAGATAAGCCAGGCCTAACAGGCATATGACATACTAACAGTCTTGCTGGTTACACTACAAGATTTTTGGTAGTTTTTGTTTTTAAGCTTAAAAGCACTTCTCTAAAAGGAGGCTTATTCTGGTAGAGAATTTGATCATAAACATGTCCCTGAAGAGTCGGATCTTTTTCCGGCCTTTGGATATCATGGCTCTGTTGTAGTTCATCGAAATGACAACTGTGATTCATCTCTCTTCATGAGTGAAAGCTATAAGGAGCTGAGGCTGATCATCCTTGGGAGAAAACTTAAATTTTTGATGGGGACAAAAGGATGGCTAGTAATTAGGAAAAGAAAAATTCAGTGAGTAAAGCATGTTACCTGCTAAATAAAAAGATGGAGACTGTGAAACAGTCCAGTGCAGAGAAAGCTGGGATAAGAGCCTTGATTGATTGAGCTGAAGAGAGATATTAGTGGAAGAGATAACTAAGACCCAACTGCAGGGAGGAGAGGAGACAGGGAGGAAAATGTGCTTAATGTAGTTTCTTAAGCTTTGATTTCTGCAAACTGATCTGTTCAGGCAAACTTACGCCCCTGCAGAGCCCCATTGAAGCTTATGGGAGTCTGTGCAGGCTCATGTGGATCAGCTTGTAGGAAACAGCCCCAAATCCTGGAGAAGCATTTGCACTGAGCACAGGAGAAGCGATGTTAGGAAATGTGACATCTCACCACTTCCCAATTTTGAATCAGAAACAAGCCAGCAATTGAGAGAGAGATCCTCTTTTATGGGTTGTCCAGGGAGATAAGGTTGCATATATAATGATGTGCTGTCAGTGCTTCCATTAAAAACGCTAGTGGAATTTACATTTTGTGTTGTGTCCCCTCCTTCCCCCCAGCCCCAGTTCCTCTCAGACTAAAGTTTGGCAGATGAGCTTTCAGCCTGGGAGGCTGATGATTTCTGAAATGTGAGTATGACTGGTTTAGATACTTGGCTTTGTGGGAATCTGCAAGAGAAAAATACCAGCTGGTTTCTCATTTGCTTTACAAAATAATATTTTACACTTGAAAAGCTGGAGAATATTGTTAAAGCTCATCATTAAGCTATAGTAGATCCCTATTGTATTTTGTGGACCATGCCAAGACATTTGTTTTGTTCTAGAAATGCTATGAAGTTAATTACTCTGCAATCTGAATACCCTATGGTATGGCTGAATGGCTGAATTTTTAAGCAATAATTTCAATTCAAACACCTTTACACATTTTACTGGGAGTCATTTTTTTATCGTCGAGCCCGGCTATTCTGAAGACCAAGTTATCTACAATACTGTAAAGGTCTTATGTGACAAGATGAAGAGTGGGAGGTTTTTATTACAGTAGTAATGTTCTGTAGGCCAGCCTAGCATTTGAGGCACTGCAGTATCGTCTTTGACAGCATAACTGAGGTTCAGGCAGGCAATCTAATCCCAAAGGACCAGAAGCAGAGCAGACATTCTTACCGACTTGTTTGTGATCACAGCTTTTCATAATAGGAGATGTCAAATTTGCTGTTTTAGCTAGAATCCATCATATTTGTGTCTAAGAGCAGAGCCCAAGAAGTTTTGTAAATTCTCAAAATGTGTGTTTAGTGCAAATCCATAATTAGGACAAGCTTTTGTATGCTATCAGAAAAAAATTGCAAAGCAAAGTCAAGTTAAATATTAGTATTTTTATCCTTATGCCTGTCAGCTCTCTATCTAGGTTTCATCCTTCATATAAATTAATAATGAAGACTGGGAGTTGTGTTTGGAGGGGAGCTGCTGAGGATGTTCATGAGATTTAGGAAAAAACTTGAAGGTGGTAAATGCAGGTTGGTGTTCAGAAAGTCCTACGGTACAGTAGTGAGGTGGCACTAGTTGAAACTAGCCTAAGAGATGTGAAACAAAGGACAACATTTCTGGAGCGCCAGAGTTGGTGGAGGCAGACAGCACCAGCAGCTTCAAGGGATGGACAGAGTTAGGTCCATAAAGGAGGGTTAGCAACGAGGGAGGGATGTAGGCACATTCAGTTTCTGAATGCCTGGGAAGAAGCAGCACGAAGTGGAAGGACTCATGAGGCCATGGTCTAAACAGCCTCTCCTTATCCACTCTGGGGTGAAGAATTGGACTTTCGATCTCCTCCAGGAGGGCAATTTCATAAAGGGCTCAGGACTGTTAAAAACATGTCTTCGCTTACTCTTTGCTAAAGGCAAAAGAGATGTCTGGCTGTGTAAAAACTGGTGGGCTGGGGCTCCACAGTGGCAAGACTTCCCTTTGAATGGCCATCAAAGTGTGAATTTGATGGCTGAAGGTAGTGTCAAAATTCATCTCATTGCATTTATTTTATTTTAAGATGTAGATGCAGGGCTGGAAATACTGATGAAAATCTTTCCAGACAAAACTCTATTGTGGTCATTGGGATGGCAACAGAAATTAATTTGGCCCTGTGTATCTTTTCTTAGCTTATTGAAATATAATTCTAACCTATTCGCTTTCAGCTTTCAATAATATTTTCCTTATTTTTGGAAGATCTACAAGTTAAGCAACATATAACTGATTAGTATAATCCTACTTAGCTAGAGAGCAATGTCTTAATTCTTTCTTAAAAATAATATTATTAAACAAGCATCAAAATCTATCCTAAACACACAGATGAAATAATGCTCAGATGTATATTTGCAATTCTGTGGCTTTGCTTATAGGCAGTTTTACATTAAATCTCATTTTTAAAGGTGTTTTTTCACTATATTTATCAGCTCTGTGATAATCTGATGCATAGGCATCTTTTGCATGTCCATTTATTAATCACAGAATCATAGAATGCTTAGGGTTGGAAGGGACCTCTAGAGATCATCTAGTCCAACCCCCCTGCACATGCAGGGTCACCTAGAGCACGTGGCACAGGACTGCGTCCAAGCGGGTTTTGAAGATCTCCAGAGAAGGAGACTCCACAACCTCTCTGGGCAGCCTGTTCCAGTGCTCTGTCATCCTGACTGTAGAACAATCTTTCTTCAGTTGCATAAGATACTCAGATAAATAAGTTAGATTCCCAAGTGTCACAATAAAAGGCAAGGATTGAAGCAGAAAGTTCTGCCTCTAACTTGTTAGAAATTTTGTAGTGCTGCTTGTAATCTCACAGAGTGCGTTCGCATTGCTGTTTGTACACTTTGATTGCCACCACCATAATGAGACTGCTATAGCCTGGTGCTTCCTCTTGGTTGCAAGGGCACTTCCCTAACATTGCTGGTTCACCTGCATGTCCCAATGCAGGCAGTTCTCTGTGAAAAGCAGCTACCCAAACTTATCTTTTGCAACATACCCAGAGCCCATTCTGGCTTGTGCTCATAGCTGTTTTGTGAACAGCTCCATGATGCTCACTTACTCAGTTCTACAGAACATAAATAACAGTGGATTGCTAAAATTAAGATGGAGAAGACAGTTTCTGTGGTCTGGTACAGAATTAGTATCAACCCAGAGAAACAAACTGCATTTTTTGGACCTCTATCTCCATTTGAACTCCATCACCCTCCAGAACCTGGCGAAACCAAGATGGTGACTCGTCACCCAGATCGTTGTTCAAGTGTCCTTGCATTAAGCACAGCTTAAAGTCATTGTGTATTTCAGCATGATACAAGGTTTAAAACTCTCAGGTTCATGCTCTGGAAGGCCTTCAGCTCCTGTCTTGTTCATCAAGGAAAGTTGTGGTTTCCCAACAGACATTTTTCAGTATTTGCATTTCCCAAGTATTGTATATACTTGGATCCTTGGTTGGTTTTTGAGATGCCTCGTCTCTGTCTATCCCATTTCCTTCTAAAACCTTTTTCCATTTATCATCATTTCCTCTGTTCCTTCACAAGGAACAGAATAAAATTCCTTTTGTGGCCAGAAGGAACTTTCTCTTTAGTTAAAAACATCTCAGTGGGGGACATCTAGTCACAAGACGCGATAACTTGTTCCAAAGGGTAGAATGATTGTCCTTTTCTATCAGAAAATATGTTTCCATACCCATTCAGGTACCTCTGTGTCCTATGGGTGACTTGGGCAAGACTTGGAGCTGCTATGGCATATGGAGACACCAGCCATTACATTAGTTTTCTGGAGTCATACGGAAACCCTCCAAGTTTGCTCAGGGTAAGTGCGGATGGGCCCTTCTGGAGCTGCAGCACAGGATGGGGCAGGAAGGCTGGAGCAAAACCAGTGGCCAGTTCTGTTCTTGCTTGTAAAATACCGTAAGGAAAGAAGGAGTGTATGTTAGGCACCAGCAAGGAAGCAAAATGAGAAGCTGTTAGCTCTCCGCTTTACTGTAGAAGACCGAGTCTGAATTTTGCATTGTGTTCCCATATCCTAGTTTAATGAGGGTTGTCATCACTCAGTGAAATAATGCAGAGTTGTCATTATGCCCAGAAAATGCCTCAAAACCTAGAAGAATAGAAGTACACAGAAACAAGCAGAAGAAAACAAGGGAGCACCAGAGCTTGACCTATGTGAATGCCTCCAGGGTCAGCAGTTCTCTTGTCTCCTGGCTCTATTGTCTCCTAGGATGCTGCTGCTGTCCCTGTGAGTGGGGACTGCCATTTTTCCCACAAGGAGGGAGTAGTGTAGGCCACACATACAGTCTACTGAGAAACAGTTTAAAAACACACAGAGTGAGAGAAGGGTGGTGATTCTCAGAAATCTTTGTGAGGAGAGCTGAGACAGAGGGCGGGAGCTGGACAAGCAGCACGACACAGCTTAGTGCAGTGGAAGAAAGATGTGGAAAAAAGGGTAAGTGGTTACAACTTGGGGCGTGAAGGGCATGAAGAGGTAGGAGAGATGTACAAAAGTTCAGGCACAAAATCTAACATAAGCAGGAAACACAACAGTAAGGCAAGAAAGATTTTTGTTGTTGACGAGGAGAGGAAAAGGAAGGATGCCTTTTGGGAGTACATAGGGTAGTATATTCTTTTGTATTTTCATGTTTATCATAGAAGTATCCACTCCTGAGTGAGAACTGCTCTTCTACAGTGGAGTTGCTTTTCCCAAATGTGAACTTGAAGTTAGAGGGAGAAAGAGAAATCATTTGGACTAAACAGTACTATTTTCCTTTAATATTTCAAATTATTTTCTCCTATTCCCTACAATCAAATCACCTGAAGGCAAAATAATTCCTTCCAGCACTGTTTTATTTATTTCTCTGTATTCTGGAATTAGTCGATGTTAAACATCAGTCTCTAAATTCAAAGATCAAACATTCAACCAGGAAGTTAAAGAGCAAAAAAAAAAAAAAAAAAAAAAAACCTGTTGATTTCTTATCTATTGATTTAGTCAGACCATAATATTTGTTGGCTAGTTATCCAAAAGTAGTATCATCTACCTTTCTTAACAAAAACTGAAAATCTGAGCACTAAGCTATATTCTTGAATGGGCCAGAGTATATTTTTGCTGGAGTACAGAGAGAATCCCTTTGTACTCTCTCTACGTAGATAATCAATGGGTGTAATGTCCATTACTCAAGCTTACTAATATTCAATATAAATATAAAATATATGTATTATGAATGGCTTTGTCTGCTCCTTGCATAAGTTCCAAGGAGCTTCACTGACTGCGTTTTTTGTGTCTTTCTACTGCATTCAGAAAATTATCTCCATGGATGATGTTTCATTTAAGCTCTCTGCCTCCTTTATTTTTACAAATCATTTAATCCTGTTCATCCTCTTACCTATTTTGTCTCTCTTACATTATATTTGGTCTACATCTTAATCTCATATTGTTCCCTTCTGTTAGTTCGCTATGTGACACACATTCCCTTTCCTGTCTTCATGACTTCTGTGTTTTCTGGTCTTGTCTCTACAGCTTGGGAGGGTAGTTCTTGAAGCATTGCATCTGCCATGTGGTATCTCTAATGGGCTTTCAGGTTACACAGATCATCCAGAAATTAAAAAAAAAAAAAAAAAACAGAGGAGAGTGATGGGGCAGGAGACTCTCAGGCTCAGTTCATATCAGCTTGATGTGATAGTTCACACTGAAGGAGTAATTGCATGATTGGTTTCAGTGGATAAAAATCTATACATCTGAGAACTAATCTTTCTTCTGTGGAATATTCAGATGATTCCACTCCTTACCTAGCTGTCCGTGTAGCTGCAGGAGCTGTAGAGACTGAAACACAGTGAAGAGGGGGACAAGAACATGTCCCTGGATGTGGTCTGGAGAGTGAGATTGGGCCTTTTCTTGCCATGGTGTGGGCTTAGTTTAATTTCATGCTGAAACTACACTTCAAAATTTATTCTGATTAGGAAAAGGAGGAGTAAAATCCAACTTTGTCATAGTATATTTTGGATAGCTAGAGGTATGAAAGCTCTTAGAGGAACACTGCATCCTGAAAAATGAAGTATTTCAACAGTTCTTATCTGTCTGATGTTTTGTTGTCCCAGCAAAATGTGTATCTGGACATCTCAGAAGCTTTTATGTACTTATGCATGGGAAATCAACTCTTTTCTCCAACTGTGGGGCAGAAAAATAATAGTGTGCTTTCTTTTTTCCCTCTTCCCCACAGTTGGTTGCTGACCTCCAGCACACCTTAGATTTGTGGGAACTCACTTGTGGATTCAAGGAGGAATGAGAAAGAAAACAACAGTTCTTTCAGTCAAAAGATTACTTTGATGTAATTCTAGCCACATAACACCATCTACCCTTTTTATTTTGTTTTGAAGGGCCATCTGAGGTCAACGACACGGACAATCTTAGGTCATGGAGACTAAAATGCTAATCTTCAGTTTATTTACCAAAGTATCTTAAAAGACTTTTTTTGTTCAAATCCAAGTGGAGCTCACTGGGGACTTAGCATCCAATTCCTCAAGGATCTCTTGGAGTTTCCAATCCCCATTTGTTTTATGTTTGATTAACTGAGTCATGTATGGATAGCTGTTATTTTTAGCATGCTAGATCGTGCTACTTAAATTTGTGGGCTTTTTTGATTGCAAGTGTCAGAAGTAATCCTAGGCAGCTGTTTATGGGTGTCTAGAATTTGTACCACAGAGAAATGATTTATTCTTCTACTTATTATTCTGCAGAGAAATGCACTGATTTTTTCTTAATTTTTCCAAAGTAAGAATTGATAGTATTGGAACTGCTTTTCTTATCTCTAAGAATGAGTCTCTAATTGCCTGACTTCCTGTTGATGCTAATAATATTATTCCTTCAAATAAATCAGGAGACTCAGACTGTGACTGTGGTACTGAATTCAGTATTAAATCCCACCACTCGTACAGGGTTCCTTAGCAGCTAAATTGCTCAAATACTGTTGCTGCTGCAACAGCTCCTCAGTGATCAGAGCTGTTGGATCATCATCTGGCAGCAGATGGTATGTTACCTACTTTGAAAAGGGGTCCTATTACAGGTGGTGGTTTTACATAAAAAAGAAACCCAAAAGTGCTGCCACTCCAGTGGGGAAGGCCAAAGTGGTGTCTGATTGCCATCCCAGCCTAATGTTCTTGAAACAAGAACTTGTTTTCTCAGTTGCTGCAGTTTTTATTGTAATCTCTCTGTGCTACGTGAATCTCTGGAAGTCAGTGACTGATGGTGTCTCACTTGGGTTATTATTTTATTTTCTCTGGCCTTCAGTGCCGCTTTGGGCATGGTAAACCAAGTACTTTGGAAACGTCTCCCAAAGGGTACAAGGTTGTTTGAAACACTGTTCAAGTGGCTGTAAGCTTTCTTCAGCCAAGGTTACACTGTACTTTAAGTATGTTCAGACTATGTTAGCGTGTTTTTCCATCTGATAAGCCTCGTGACTGATTTTTATTTTGAGAACTGAGGCTTAACTGATGCTTGAATATTTTCAAACACCTTTTTCATTTATTTTTATTTGATAAAAAGTTATGTTTTCTGAAATAATGCTAGCCTTATTCTTTCTTTGGAGTGGAGATAACAATCAATATGGTACCTGTCTCATGGCTTAGAGAACACTAGAATTAGAAAATATGACAGAGTAAGTCATGGTGGCAAGTGATAGGACAAGGGCCAACGGGTATAAGTTGAAACACAGGAAGTTCCACCTCCATGTGAGGAAGAACTTCTTTACTGTGAGGGTGACAGAGCCCTGGAACAGGCTGCCTAAAGAGGCTGTGGAGTCTCCTTCTCTGGAGATCTTCCATACCCACCTGGATGCCACTCTGTGCCACATGCTCTAGGTGTCCCTGCTGGAGCAGGGGGGTTGGATTAGATGATCTCTAGAGGTCCCTTCTAACCTTAAACGTTCTGTGATTCTGTGAAGTCTTCCCTGGCAGGGGGCTAGAACAGAAAACCTGAAAGATGTTTTTACACTCTGATTTCTCTACCAAACCGTCTCCAATGCATGCCTTTATTCTGTCTATTTCATAAACATTTCAAAGATTCTATATATAAATATATATATATATTGGTTTGTCAGCATTGTACTTGCTTGAATATGACATACATATTTCAGCCTGCAGTAAAATATACGTTGTGCCCACCTAGAGGCTGACTCTATTAAGAGAGTAGAATCAGCTTTTGAACACAGTTACTCTAACTGAAATACAAGGTAATTAGAGTTGTCAGAAGAATATGGTCACTGATCTTGCGTCGGATTTCTCTCTTTGTTGCTGAGATAATTTGCATGGCTCTCCTTAGTCTCTACAATCTTTGTTGAGATTGGAGCAGAGCTAGTACAGTGGAATTGCAATGCAGTTCAAGCAATTTCTTTTTGTAAGGAATTTTTTCCCTTCTTGTAGGAAGGGGAAGGCATTTCACAAATCTCTCACCATCTCCTGTTTCTCTCTCTTTGGTGTCTCCTGCCAGGAAGCAGGAGAAGTAGAAATGGAGGAGCCTAGAAGACCTCGAGAAGGGGGAATGAGATTTGGATGGAGTTCTCTGGGAACGAGAAGGTTCCTTGGGAATCAGGGGCTTCACAAACCCCTTCCCTGGCCTCTCTTTCTGTGCGTCATGTAGTTCCTGCCATGTGCCCTGTCTGTAGACAGCTGAAGGGGGTTTTCTCATGCTTGAAAGAGGAGAGACAGCCTAGCAGGAGTCACATCAGAAACAGTCACTTTTGGTGGAGTGAGGCATGTGCTTTTCCCCTGTATTTATGGATGGGGTGGAAGCTCCTGTCATTTCTCATTCAGCACTTGTGTCTCTTGCTTCTTCTCTATTGCTGTTGGTTCCAAGTGATGATGGATTTCATCTGCTTCCTAATGCATTATGCAGACTGAGGATCCTCCAGGTGCACACGCTGGCTCAGGATGTATCCATGGGCCAAGGAAACCCTTTGCCTGTACTTTTCACAAAGTTCTTTGCTGTATATTGCTGGAGTACTTATAGTTTATGCAAAAGGAGCTGTCAAATAGCAGTAGAGAGTGTACACAATGTATTTATTACTGATGTGAAGGTGGCCAAACAGATGGATAGTGGAATCCTCAATTCTGCAGGGGATGAGGAGAGTGTTTTTTAGCTGCAGGTTGAGGTGGAGTCTTACAGATGGTTCATGATGTCTTGTCATCTCCCTCAGTGTAGGTTCGGGAAAAGAGTCTGAATTTTAAAGGAATTGGGGAGTTCAACAAGCGCAACTTCACCCCCTCAGGGAAGATTATATCAATATCCTCTGATTTGTGAGTTAAGACATGTAAATTTGAAATGAAAACCAGCCTCTGGTGAATCCCTTATCCAGTCAGGCGGTAGCATAACTTTTTGCTCTGATGTGACTAATTGTTGGAAGTGCCCATGGAAGTTAACTTTGGCCTTGGTTAATTCATCAAACCCTGTAACTCTGTTCTGTGCTCACTGGCGCTGGTGAATGGTCTGGAGAGCTCCATGAAGCCCAGCAGCCAATTTGAACTCGTGTAAGGGCTCTCGGAGCCAGACTCTGAATGCCTTTGTGTCTTAGGTCAGCTTCGGGTGTATATCCAGGCTGGCAAAAGCCACAACATGACTGAGGGGTGATTTAGTAGCAGTCCCAATGCTGAGCACTTGCCACCCAGATTTGCTGCTAGCAAAGCAGCTGCAAGTCCTTAGGTACTCGGGTAAGTTTTCTGCTCTCTATACAGCTCATACAGGCTTATTCTACCTGTTGCTTTATAACCTTGTTTTCATCTCCCTTTTCTTGCCACTGCCTTCCAGGTCACTCCCAGCAGCCAAACAAGAGTTTAATTACATAGGCCAAGCCTATGCACTCCTGAAAAACAAACAAAAAAGATGCAGAGTAGGCTGAAGTCAGGCACACTGCTAAATCATTTCACTATGTGCAGCTCTGCCTCATTCTAAAAAACAAAATAGAAAATGATGAAACTCCACAGATCTCGATCAACTGTTAAAACTCAAAGAACGTAATAATGTAGAAATATGTTGTGCATAGTAAAACTCCCTTCCTTAGAACTTTTCCAAATGACTAGATAAAACAGGGCAAATCTGAGCTTTAGGAGATGATCTAGGAGATAAGGATTCCTTGCCCTGAATTCTGTATAATGATTTAAAGCTTGAATGTTCACTCCAATGTGTTGTAAAACACTGGAGAATGGTTGTGTTCTCGTCGTTTGGGAAACCAAATAATAAATAAACGAACCCATCTGGATCCATCCAAGGGTTGCTCAATAACCTCCAGGAGATGCTTCACATCTCCGAGGAGGAGGCACATTAGAGCTTGATTTAGGCATTTGAATGTTTTTAAAAAAGAGGACCAGAGTGCCTGGCTACTTGGGTAGCACTGGGGCCTGGCTTTTCTAGAAGTTAGAGTCACACTACTAAGAATTTCTTACTTGTATACTGTTGTGCATAAAGATGTGTCAGGAGGAGTCAGGCCTGGCAGAGGAGACAAGCCTAGATGAGCTGCTTTACCAGGGCTTTCAGGGCATCCCTGCCTTGAGAAAATCCAAAATCAGAGTTAACCTGCTGATTTTCCCATGGCTGAGCAGAAGGGATGGCTCCTGGACACATATTGGCATCATTCTGGACTCTGTGATTCCCACTGGAAGCACCAGTATTCCTTCTGGATGAACAGCTTGTGAAGCAGACAGTACCCTGGTAGCTCTGCGTGATGGTGGGTACATTGGCCCTGGGGCTGGTGGGTAGTGCAAGGCAGCTGGTTGTTGTCTTTTCCTTCACCAGCAATGGAAGGCATTTCAGAGGAAATTACTATACATAACACAGGACAAAATACTTTTTCCCATTGTGCTGGAATGTACCTAGAGCAGGAAAACTATGCTTAGGATTTTTTTTTTTAAAAGTGGGGTAATAACAACATGGGGCTGTTTGCAGTGCAAGAAGAGAAACAAAAAACACTGTGAGAGGCGTCCTGAAGTATGCTTCCTGCATGTGTCAAATACTTTAAAACATGATGCTTTTCCTTTCAAAAACAATGAACCTGCTGGCATTACAATCCCTTATTTTTTTGAGTGGAGCAATACATTCCAGTCTTCGTAGGACACTTCGCTTCAGCTAAGATGGCATTCAGCTGCGGTTACTATGACAAACAGAGAAGAAAAAAGAAGAGAAAAACATTAGAAGGCATCTGGATTGCTTGGAGGAACATGCAAGTAAGTCTGGTGAGAAAAATATCTATAAAAATGTGCCAGATACTGCCTTGCCATCTCTTGTATATTTAGTGGTCCATGGTACTGAAAACAAACAATACTTACAAACACTTTATGGGTCATTTAAAAAATACACTGCAATTTGCTTTGTAGTTTTATAGGACATTTTTTAGCTTGTGTTCCTTTACAAAAATGCTTTCATTATTAATTACTCAGTTTCATTTTGTGTGGAAAACATTTCAAGCTCAACAAAGATGAGAATACAACAAATATTTGATTAATATGATTTGTTATTGTTTCCTGTTCTTCCGAGATGAAAAATGCACTATAATTCCCAGATCTGGTTAGAATACCAAACCACTCTCCACAGGATAATTTTGAATAAAATATCTTCTTCTATATGCCCAGTCGTCTTTCAGAAGGAGACAAAAACAGGACATGCAGTGGGACATATGGCATCAATGATGCTTCTCAGGACAATTAATTTTTCTATTAGTGATAATATTTGTATTTCTTTAACTTTGAAGGCCTCAGGCTACATTGTGGCCTAAGGGCACAGCTGTATGAGGCAAGTTCCTTCCATGAAATAAAAGGCACTCCCTGCCTGAAGAATTTTAATCTAGCAGAGGAAGATTATATCCTTCTAGTAGAGGTTATAGTCAAAGTGATACAAAATTCAGTGAGGTTAACTACCAGCAAGGTAGGAATGTCTGCTGCTTTTTTGTTTGTTTGTTTGTTTGTTTTTTTGTCTCTTACCAGTTGGCAACTCTTATTAGATCATTTCTGCTTTACTAGAACTAGTCTTTAATGAAGAAGTGGAGATCTGGTTTTGAGCAGAGACCATCAAATACATCTATATTTTTTCTAGATATTTTGCTGCCCTTGAGCAATTAAGGATGATTCACAGCAGTGGAAACCAGAAGTCTCAATGACTTCTGATCATATAGATTAGGGAGATATTATTATCGTGAGTCTGTGTAGATGACATAGTTGAACAATATGCAGTGAGAACAGAGCAGGTCAGTGTTTCACAGACTGTTACTTGCAATAGTGAGTCATCTCAGCAGTGGAAAACATTGCTGAAATGTTATATGGCATTTTTACAGTGCAAAAAAAGCTGAAGGAAATTACAGACACTTCATTCCTCTAACAATTTGGGCATGTCCTTAGCCATGTTGAGAACTCTACTAATAAAGCTAAGAAGGCCGGTCTAATAGCTTGTCTAACCCAATTCTTTATAACACAGGATAATTCCCTTTACAGTGATTTAGTGTCATTGGCAATATCTCCTAGATATTGATGCCAGCAACATATTAACCTACTAATTGCTCCTAATGAATGTTTGAGGTATCATAAAAGGTCCTATCTATGACACACTTTGACAGCTTCATATTTGTTTGTGTATGATTGAACCAATGTTTTACTATGCCAGATACCTTACACTTGATCTCTGTGGTGCCCTAGATACCTGTCATTGTCCGCGATAGATGGTCCCTCAAGAGAAGAGCTGGACGTCAAAGCAATTGAAACATTATCTGTCTCAAGCAAAAGTCTGGAAAAACTATAATAATTGTCCAGATCAAAGAACCCATAAACACTCTGGATGCATGAACTTGATCAAGTCTGCACCAAGCCTTGTAGTCCCCAGGCCTGCTCAGGGCCCTGCTAGATCTCACTAAGAGAGATTGTACCTCACTGACTGGTTTTACATACTTGCGTATGTCTCCAAGGCAGTTCGCTCTTTAGAACAATCCTTTTGCTGTTTTTTCCTTGGTTGCTGAGTGCTGCTCTGAACTTATCACTTTGGCAGTGGCATGCCTATTGAAGGTTCCTGGTCCAGGCATTGCAAAGATTGCCAAGATGCCATCTGAAGTCATTGCTGTTGCTCAGAAATAGATACAGTAACAGTGAGTGACAGCTGAAGATGTGTTTTCACTTGTAAAACACAGGTATGATCCCAGTCTGAAAACAGAACTTTGTGACAGTGCCAGAGTCTAAAATATGCTAGGCATTTTGTAGACAAACAAGAAATGACAAACTTTATTGCTTGGTTAGACAAAGAAGCTGGCAGGGGAGGGCAATAACAACAGGTCTTCTCAGAGAAAACTTAGTGAAGGTCTTACTAATGCAGCAATATTGGAGTTAATTTTTTAAAACTGTGTGGAAAGGGGTACAGATGTAGTGGCAGAAGAGACAAATGAAGCATCATGGAAAGGTGAGGAGGCCTTTGGATTCAAGAGATTTGGGATGGCTTTAAGGCAGAAAGGAAAGATAAGCCAGGAGGTCAAATGTTATGCGTGTAAGAAAGATGGGACTAGTCATAAATATGATCAGAAAGAAGATGGTCAGATTTTTCAGGTTTGGTGCTGTAAACCTGGGAGGTAAACACATTTTCTAAGTTTGGACAGATTTGGAGTTGACAGCTATGCTAACAGGATACGGCAGTCACACTTTTAAACCCTTCTGCAGGCTTTCTGCCATTTGGAGTCGCATCTTGTGGGATTTTTGATCTGATCTGAGTTTAGCATAAGCTAAATATTGATTAGAACACTAAATATAGATAAATACTGATTGGCAGTTCTCTTCCATAGCCTTCTGGAATGGAAGCAGAGTATTTTCCATGAAACAATGGTCTTACATGATTCACTTATTTACTTATCCCCACCCATAAAAATATATTTTGGATGCCTCTCCCTTAACTTGACTTCAGTTTTCACGAAAATACATTTGATAGCTTTGGAGACAAAATTGGTATGTTCTGTACATCATTTTTACTAGCTTCTTTCTTTTTTTATTTTTTCTTTGGCATGAACTTGAAAGAATTGTTATAAGATGATGCTTGCTGGAAACATTTATCCATTTCATTTTAAGAATGTGAGTAATTGTGTAGTGTATGTCATGCATATTAAGTGTTTCACTATGAAAACAAATTTTACTCATTACTGCTTCTTATGACATTCCAGTGTGCTCTCTTAGTATATGCTTAGCCCAGTTCTGGAATTAGGATGCAGGACAATCCAATACTTTGTACAGATCTCAATGGTTTTAAGATCAGGTTTTGAAAAAAAGCATTCCACCACCTTAACCTTAAGCCAACAATACCTCTCCAACCTTAAGCCAACAATAAAATAATCACGTAGTGGCAGGAAGAAACGCTGTCCACTGGAATTTTCAAAGTGCGTGGTATAGCGATGGAAGAATGTTATTAACTCTATTCCTTGGCAACATGGTTATTAGCGTAAGGTGCAACATGATTCAAATGTAGATAATGTTATGATTAGACTTGTGGAGCTATATATTTTACCAAACATCTTTTCCTTATTAGAAATCTTAGATTTTATTTATTTATTTATTTAGTCCTAGTCTCATTCTGAGCATGAACTGTTGTGCTTCTGAGACAGCAGTGAGACTATCTGAAGTTGTCCCAAATGCAAGTTGCCTGGGGTCAAGGAAAGGGAAATTGTATGGTAGAAGGTAAAGAGGGTGAGCAGTGACAGACTGGAAGCACTTGCTGTCTCTTCAAGGTCTTTGAGAGCTGCGTAACCAGGTAGCCCAAAACACCCTGCCACAAAGTCCTGAGCTAGAAGATAGATGAATGTGCACAGGCAGATGAACCTGGCTGACTGATGCATAAATGTCCCAGGACCCAGCAGAGCAGTAACTTCACCATGAGGGAGGCTGAGCCATGACCCTGAACAACATAGTTTACTATGTGTTGCGCTTCCTAATTTTATTGCCATTTCACACTTCATTTCCTGGCAGCTGAGATGTCTATAATGGTCCTTAATGCATTTTTTTTTAATAGTTCTTGGTTATAAACTGTATCAGTGTGTGTGTCCGTGGGGAAAAAAAAGGAGGTGGAAGCTCAATTAGAAGCTTTAATAAAGTTTCAGTCCCTTTTAAGTGCAGGAAAGCAATGGAAAATGCACTGGGCCATGAGCATGGAGCATCCCCACTCCCAGCGAGCTGCAGCAATGTGCTGGAAGGGCTGGAGTGCTTCTTGCCAGCAGTTTTGGAAGGACAGACATATTCCCGCTCTATGTTCTGTGGAGGAACAATTCCTAGAAGGTCTAGGGAGGATCTTAGCAGGCAAAGCACAAGGGCTGGGGAGACAGAGCCCAGCAGATAGAGCGCCTGGGCTGGGAAAGTGCCATGGCAGAGAGGCCGAGACCTGCCAGAGGTGTCAGCATGAGGAGGATGGTCTGTGTAGGAGGGTTTGAGCAACCACCAAGTCTGCGTCCTGTAGTGAAGAACTACCTTCTTCCAGGGCCCCACTGCTAAGTCCAAGTATTTGGCTAAAGCAACCAGTCAATCCCCAGCTTTTGCTGGGAAAGCTGAGGTCCAGGAATGAACTCCAAGCATGGTGTTGTCACTGTTGAAGGTACAGTGCCAATACATGAGAGGAGCTCCTACCTGTCAAGAGTAAATTGGTGATTTCTTACATTTCAACCTACTTCACATCTCTTCTGCTCTCCATATGTCTTGAATTGGGATGTGCTGTTAGGTGTGATGCTAGTGATAATTACTGGCTTTCCATTTCTAAAGAATTTTGGCTCAGTTACTTTTGTTTTGCACTGCTTTCATTTTATATTTCTATAGAATCTGGCAAGTGCAGCCGGTTGGTGTCCAAAAGGGGGAAATGAAAGGGGAAGCAAAACAGCAGTTTGTCAGCTGTTGCAAGTAGATTGCAAAAGCGGGAGCATAATATGTTAATAGTACATCAGATCACCTAAATTCGGAGTTGTCTGTTTTCAAATACTGTTTCTAAATCTCATCAGACATCAGCTATGAGTGAAAAACTCCAATTTCAGTTAATGTCAGAGCTTCCATTCACTTTAATGGAAGCTGAACTTAGCCTATGTGTGCGTAATCCTGGCTCTGTGCCCACTCATTTCAACAAGGCTTTGGTGAATGTTGATTTTGGAAAGGAACCTGAATTCAAGTAAAAGGTCTGATGTCCCTGTCTCCATCTAACTGCAGATGAATTATTAATAGCTGTCCTTGCAGATGGTTGCTGCTTGGGATTGTTGCTCGAAATAACTTATTTCTGGCTAATAGTTGTCACAAGGTATATACGTTTTATCCTGTTCTTGCAGTGTTTTTTACTGAGTGTTAAGCTTATTCCTCTGTCATTCCTTTGCCAAAATCCTGTTTAGGGTCCAACATTAACAAGTGGCTTTAAAGGCTTATGAAAAGGGTCATAAACATGATTTCCACTTGTGGAATTACTTCTTGTTAGAAACAAAACAAAAATCCTTTGCATAAAACCTCCCTGCTTCCCATGCCCAGCTGGCACTTGGGAGCGTAACTCTGCACTCACCCATATGTTGGTAAAATCTTTTGCAAATCCCTATTTTTTTAATGAAGTCACTTGTGGGTTTTGCACCCTGTCCTCATCCAAAAATAGCATGAACCTTACCTGACCATATAATGTAAGTAATATTTCTTTCTCTTCTAGAGTTGATAATGGAATTGTGCACAGGCAACAAGGAAAGTAAGCAATTGTCTTTAATCCATGCTGGTCCAAGTAAAAGCCCGTTAGGTGAATTAAGTCCTTGCCTTTCTCTCTCCTATCATCTAATTTGCTCCTGAGCAGGGGGGATGTTTTGTTTATTACATGCTATCTTCTTCCTTCTTCACTGGATTAAATGGTGTTTTACATCCATGCAACAGGAGCAGGAAAAATATTCTTAGTGCCGGAGTTAAGCTGTAGCCCACCCTGCTGATTCTGAGTGTACTTGCTAAAGACAAATTCTTGTTTTTCTCTTGCTTCCTGCATCCTGCTTGCCTTCATGCTTAGAGGGTTTCTTTGGATGCTCAGAAACAGTTTTCTGACTACAACTGGTGCTCCCATTCTTTGCTCGCCCTGCTTGGTGCCGATGGGCTCCACCAAGCCCATCGGTTGGCCATGTGCACCCCTCTCAAAGAGCACTAAGCAGCCTGCTCAGCCTCTCCTGGCTGCTTTCCCACTGCGAAGTCCCTTCCCATCTTGGGCTGTATGGCCTTGGTGGTGCCTCACACCCCGTCCTGGCTATTTAACCCTGTCGCTGACCATCCATCCAGACTTCATGTTACTCTTCTTGGATCTTTTCTTTTTCAAAAACTAGAGAATGATTAATACCCTTAGCCATGTGCTGAGGACTCATCTCCAGTAAATTTAACTGGCCTTTTAAAAGGTTTGTCCCGAAATGTAACAGGAATATCCTGATGATGCTGAGTGCCTGGCTGAAGCCTTGTAGATAAAGCTTCCTCCTTGATCAGCTCTATAGTGTAGGGATTGTTCACTTCTCTTACTAGACACATGACAGCATCAGGAGTGCCAACTCAAGGTCTTATTAATTAGGTCATAACATTTTTGTCATGCTAATTCCCAGAATTAAGATCAGTCTTTGGTGGTTTCTACTACAGGAGATGCAAATTCTTGAGCAGTGAGCTCTTCAAGTGAGACAATCATGTCATTGATATTATTATATTGGTGTCACAGACCAAAAACGTGGATGGAGGATGAGCAGATCTTGACAGTCTGCTGATCAGAGCTGACAGTGAGGTGATATTCTGAAGATACCCATAGCACGTAAGCTATTTTCTTGCAGTGTTCAAAAATGCCTCTTCCTGAGGTCTTGCCTTAGAGGGACTAATTCTGAGTCTCCAGAAAAAGGAAACCGGCTTGAAATCCTGTGGAGTGTAATATTCTCCCTCCATCGCCTCAGGCCTTTGCTTCCTCCACATCCTGAATGCATCTTATCCATATCCCAAGACTGTGAGCTCGATATGAATATTCCTTTCATGCGCCTACCTCTGGGAAAACATTTGGATGAATGATATTAATCCCCTTGGTGCTCTGCATGTCTAGTAGATGTCTACAAAACAGCACGCAAGCAGACCTTGGAATGAACTTAGTGAGGCAGGTCTGATCCAAATAACAACGGAAGCCTGTCACACACCTAAATAAACAGGCGAGCATGCCAATGAACACATTCATTTGCAGGGTGATGTTAGTGGTAGGAGCAGCATGCCACTGCCTGGATTTTTAGGCTGAATGCCTTTTGACACACAAATGAAATGAGTTGTTCAGCTCGGCTCAGCTACCAGACTCTGGTTTTATCTAAAACAATAGAGAATAGCCATGGCATTTCTGTAGAACCTTGGTAAATTCTCTAAGAGTGTGAAAAAGACTCGACAATCGGTCCCTTCTGCAGTCAGGTGCCGATTCCCTTTGCAAGGCAAAGCCGAGCAAGTCTGATGATGAAGAAAATTATTGCTTTTCTCCTGAGGCATATGCAAAGCCCATATCCACATACTAGTGGCCAGTGGGCATTTTGCCCCTTTCCCTGTGGAGATGATGACAGTCTGCTAAAGCTCTCTGGTGGAAAACCTATTTTTTAATTAGTCCTCATGCTGACTGTGCAAATAGGCCATAGGCCTGGCCATAGGCCTGGAAGTTGCAGGCTGATCCCAAGCAGTCTAAGAGCCCTGTGACAGACTTCAAGAGGGTGGACCTAGATGCATCCAAGATGAATGACCATTCATTCAGTGTGAATAAGGGATTTCAGTATAAACAAGGGAGCCAGTTACAGTGAAACAGATCTGGGGAAGCCATAATGTGGTGTGACAACCCCTAAAAACAGCTGAAATTAATCAAATTAAAGCCTATCTCTTTAAATGTGAAAGTCAAGTATCTTTGGTAAAATATAGAAGTCTAATATCTTTGGTATCATCTCAAGAGTAGCTTTATTCTGCAGCTGTACATTAGATTAAGAGCTTTGTCTATAATAACTCAATATATGTCCCTAGTCGATCGGATATAGCACCTGCGTATTAAACATAAATTTCCTGTTGTGGCTTATTGTTTCCAGCCTTATGGTCCCTCAAATATCTCTTCTGGACAAAATTTGTTAGCTACTTGGTCCAAAAACTTGGGTAGGCTCTTAAATCCTTTTACACCTAACTAGAGAGTTAATGAAATCTTGCTGAGTCTAAATAGCAAAACCAGAAACTCTACTTTTGCATTTGTGCTATTTAGTTACACAAGTAAGAAGAGAGGCCAGTGCTTCCTAGTGGGTCTGTACTACCCTTTGGTGCTCTTACTTATCTCGACAATCTCCCTTTTAATCTGATAATCCAGCCATCACTGTCTTTAACCTTTGCTCTTGAAAGACATCATGCAGCCTTATATATGTGACACCAGAAATCTCCAGGAGGACTTTTGAACCAGAAATCCTGGCATGCCTTCCAATCTTCTCATTTCGTTCAACGTAGGCAACCTATGCATTTAAAAATATCCAATTTGCATGGGGCAAACCCTTATATAAGTGTTTCTGTGCAATTTAAATAAAAATAAACCTTTCATTTTCCATTATAGTCATGCTACCTGGGGGAAAAAAAAGTTTGTTTAGTTGGCCATTAATAACTTTATTAAGGACCATGAAATCAGGAATGTATGCAATTTTGGTGCTCCCTCAGCACCTTCCGTTTCAGCAACACATTATTTCCCCTGTCCGGAATAAAGAAACTTCCTCCATCGGCTGCATTTGATTGAAGCACTCGCTTGCCACATGCAAATAGGGAAGACACCTGTGACACCTGAATCCTCTGCTTTTACACAGTGCAAATTTGGTTATATTTATTTCCTTAAATTTTCCTTTAATATTCTACCTACTTAGAAAGAGTCACAGGTCTTTGCTGCATACAAAGGTAACTGCATAAAACTGAAGCCTTTTTCTGCCTTTTTCTTTTTTTGCCCTTCCTATGGGCTCCTCCCGCCCATGCTCAGGGCATACCCTCCCGAGCCATACCCTGGCTTTTTGCAGCTCTGCCCCAGGTCCATGATCCCGCAGCATGTTGGATCTCACGGTCAGGATTTCCTGGTGCTGGCAGCAGCCGCAAATTCCTGACGCTGCAGCGCTCTGTGTGAGAATGGGGGAAATCAATGACTTCTGAGGGATAAATTATTGCTTTTTGTTTACTTCGCCTTTTGTTTGTGAGCCCCGCTGCGATGCGCTGTGGATTCTTTTAACTCTTCCATCCCAGGCTTTCCGAAAGGTGCTCGCCTCCTTTGCACTGCCCCCTCCCGTGTCTTCACTGGATGCTTGCAAAAGCGGCTGCTATTCTGCAGCAGAATAGGGGCTCTGTCACGGCACCGTCAGCCTCATGTCTGGGCATGCACGTGAGACCAAAACTGCCCAACTGCTTATGCCGTGTGTCCATCCAGAACCTTGAATGGGTGGAAGCTGCAGGGAGAGAGCAGGGGAGCCTGCTGCCCACAAGGCACATGGCGCTCCCTCCGAGCGCCTGAAATCCCACTTGAATTGTGTGTTTTTTTTTTTTTTCTCTCTCTCTCTCTCCTTCTACAAATCCCTTATCTAGACAATCATTTCCTGGCCTGCCCCTGTTCTCATGCTGCCCAGGAGGTCTCACAATTCGGACTGAACAGACTGCCCAACGGGGAGATTTATGGTTTTTTTTTTTTTTGAGAATGAGGCTACAGGTTGTTTTTGTTCCAATCAAACAATGGAAATGCGGAAAAACATACGGCACTGTTAAAATAATCACAGGGTTGACGTGATGAGGGGAACAGAAATGAAGCTGGCCACTACTGCATGTGTAAGTGCAGGACTCAGACCTGTCTATGTAGTGGTGATATAAATGTGACAAAAAAATCAAATGTAAAAACTTATCTATCAAACATCCAGGGCTGCGTTATTTAGGCTCTCATCTATACTTCTGAATAGTGAGTTCCTTCAGACAGGTACTAGCCTTTTGCTTTGCCTTTTTTGCTATGGTTTTCTTATGTCTTATGTGAATATATATATATATATATACTTTTTTAAAATTCACCCTGTTAGAACTGTTTTTGTCATTTTGCTTCTTCCTTCCTCCAAAATTATCCCTGTCTGAGGATAAGGATAAGGATAAGGATAAGGATAAGGATAAGAGAGGGTTCAGGATTCCTTCCTGAGCAAATGGCTTTCTTTAATTTTAAGCAAGTGAGAAATACTGACCTAGATTATCTCCATTTTTAAAAGACTTGAACACTGTGATTTTCTGTTTTAAATTTTCTTTTGGTACATACAAGCCCCAAAGGACTGTCCCACATTTTGGGAAAAAATAAAATGAGGCCATCTTGTGCACTACAGTACTACAGTAATAGTTTTCAAAAGAAAGTTGGACCAAGCTTTGAGTGTTCATGTAATACTTGTAAACCATCCCCCACCCCCCAATTTTGTTTCTATGCCTGTGTGTGACTGTGAGGATGTGTTTGTGCTGTTTGTGTCTTCCAGCTGTTTTACAGATGCCTTCTGATGTCTTATAGAAGATCAAGTGCAGGCAGCTGGGGTATGCACTAGATCATGTGTATCAAATTTTTAATTGATTCTTTGGGGTAATACTCCATTGGCCCATTCCTATTTATTCCAGTCTTAGTGTTTTTTTTTTTGTTGTTGTTTTTATTATTATTATTGTTTTTCTTAGGCCTGAACCACTTAAATTGTTAACTGTTGCTGAAGAAATTATGTCATCCCAAATCACACCAATGATGCTTTAGCTTTCCACTGTCTAATACTCTGTTTCCACACATCCCACTAGAAAGAAAACTTTAACGCCTTGACTCCTGCTTGTTGTGAAAGGATCACGCCTCAGATCATCTCCTTTTGGTTTCTGACTCTACCTCTATTATAAATTTGGTCTCACTTCGGGTTTTTAATTGAGAGCCAAAGCAAATCTGAAGCTGTAGACGGAGCTCCTCACCCTGAAAAGATGAATTAAAGAGCATTAATTTGGACAGGCAGAAGGGGATTTGCATCTTTATCTCTTTTTCCATGTCTGGTGAAGAATTCCTGGTTTACGTGTTGCAGCAAACCAGGGGAAACTGCAGCAAGCTTGACTGAGTGCTGGCTGATGGGCGCTGTTTTTCTGAATACAGATACACATTTCTGGCAAAATATACACTGCAAATCTGCAAATTTACTAGGTTACAGCCTGACCTACAACAGGACATTTACTGTGTTCATGAGGAAACACAACACCAGGCTCCAGAGCACACCTGTAACACATGGAAGATAATATAGGATGGACATGTCTCTACAAAAAGCTTTTGAGATGCTCATATGGAGCCGTGCATGAAAGCAGAATGTTTGTCTCTACCGTAAGTAGGTTATATATATACCTAAGAATCATTCTTACTGATATTATTATTAAACCTTTCTCAGATTAATTTTCTACAAGATTATACCTTTTATGCCAGGAGTAAAATAGGTGCCTAACATGAAAATATTTGAAAAAAGGTCTTTAAATTTCTAAGTGTATTCTCAAACAGATAAAGACTTTCAAAATAAGTTTTTAGAGCTAAAATTAATGCTGTTTTTAATGCTAACATGGAAAAATGGTAGGATCCAGATTCATCAGACATGGGACATGGAAGGAGTACTCATGATGAAGACAGCAATTTCCATGACTCAGTCCTTGTCTTGCTGGGCAGAGCCTCTCAGCTGCGTCTCTCTCTAATGATGATGAGGGGAGCCTGAATAGCTCCTGATTTAAGAAGGATGAATCTGATCCTTTAGCATGCTCCATGGCTAGGATGTTCACCAAAGTGTCTATCCTGGGTCAGACCAAGCTTTCATCCAGCTCAGAATCCTGTCTCCAGCAGTGGCTGCAAGTGATAGACAGGGAAGAGCCAAGCCAGAAAAAGCAAACATGATGCTTCCCTAGAGCAGTCTCATAACCTCTGTCTTCAGCTCAGGAATTTCTTCAGCTGGATGTGTTTTCTGTGTATTTAGTAAACCCCATGGAGATTTCTCGTCCCTGTACTTGGTTGGTGTCCCCCTGAGCCGAGCCACATGTTTGCATGTGCCACAACACCTCCTGGCAGTGAGGTCCTGGGCGCATCAAGCACCACCTCCATGTCAGTCCTGCTGCCAGGAACCTCATCTAATATCTTTCTAAGTCTAATCACCTAAAGAGATAGACAACATAGTCAATCCTTCTTTAGCCTTTCCATCCACAAAGAAGCTGGAGAGGCATAAAATCACGGAATGCTTAAGGTTGGAAGGGACCTAGTCCAACCCCCCTGCACACCCGGGCTCACCTAGAGCACGTGGCACAGGACTGCATCCAAGTGGCTTTTGAAGAGCTCCAGAGAAAGAGGCTTCACAAGCTCTCTTGGCAGCCTTTTCCAGCGCTCCGTCACCCTCACTGTTAAGAATTTTTTTTTAAGTTCCTGTGGAACTTTTGATGCTTTAGTTTCTGGATGTTTCCTCTAGTTCTGTTGGTGGCCACCACTGAAAAGAGCCCAGCACCATCCTCCTCACTGCCTCCCTTGAGGTACTTATAGACACTGATTAGATCCCCTCTCAGCCTTCTCTTCTCCAGGCTGAACAGGCCCAGCTCCCTCAGCCTCTCCTCATAGGGCAGATGTTCCAGGCCCCTGATCATCCTTGTGGCCCTGCGCTGGACTCTCTCCAGCAGCTCCACATCCCCCTTGTACTGTGGAGCCCAGAACTGGACACAATACTCCAGATGTGGCCTCACCAGGGCTGAGTAGAGGGGCAGGATCACCTCCCTCGACCTGCTGGAGATGCTCTTCTTAATGCACCCCAGGATCCCATTGGCCTTCTTGGCCACGAGGGCACACTGCTGCCTTATGGTCAACTTGTCGTCCACCGCGACACCCAGGTCCCTCTCTGCAGAGCTGCCTTCCAGAAGGTTGGTCCCCAGCCTGTACTGGTGTCTGGGGTTATTTCTCCCCAGGTGCAGGATCCTGCACTTGGCCTTGTTGAATTTCATGAAGTTTTTCACCACCCAGTTGTCCAGTCTGTCCAGGTCCCTCTGGATGGCAGCGCAGCCCTCTGGGGTATCGGCTACTCCTCCCAGTTTTGTGTCATCAGCAAACTTGCTGAGGGAGCACTCTGTGCCTTCATCCAGGTCATTGATGAATAAATTGAACAGGACTGGGCCAAGGACTGACCCCTGGAGGACACCGCTAGCTACAGGCCTCCAGCTAGACTCTGCACTGCTGATCACCACCCTCTGAGCTCTGCCATCCAGCCAATTCCTAATCCACCTCACTGTGCACTCATCTATCCCACTCTTCTGGAGCTTACCAGGAGGATGTTGTGAGAGATGGTGTCAAAAGCCTTGGTGAAGTCGAGACAGACAACATCCACCGCTCTCTCCTTATCTATCCAGCTGGTCACTCCATCACAGAAGGCTATCAGGTTAGTCAAGCAAGATTTCCCCTTGGTGAATCCATGCTGACTACTCTTGAGCACCTTCTTGTCCTCCATGTGCTTGGAGACAGCAGCCAGTATGAGCCGTTCTATCACTTTTCTGGCAACAGAGGTGAGGGTGACAGGCCTGTAGTTGCCTTGGTCCTTCTTGCCTTTTTTGAAGACTGGCGTGACATTGGCCTTCTTCCAGTCCCCCGGCACCTCCCCTGTTCTCCAGGATCTTTCAAAGATGATGGAGAGCGGCTTAGCTATGACCTTTGCCAGCTCACGCAGCACTCTGGGCTGCATCCCGTCAGGGCCCATGGATTTGTGGGTATTGACTTTCCTTAGGTGCTTAGGTCCTCTAATAGTAGTTGTTCTCAGTGCCCTGTGTGTGCCAAGGGGCTCGGCAGCCTAGTCCCACACCTCCTGTGGCTTTGCTGCCTGGGCTCAAGCCCAGTTCTCTTCTGCTTCCTGACCTCATCTGTGCATGATCAGATAGTCAGATCATTTTGGATGTTAAATGAATCTGCATATCATAGCAATGTGTCACTGAGATCTCCTCCTCCTCCCTTTACTAGCTCCACTGCCTGTAAGGACTTTCAATTCAACCACTGCTTTAAAATGCAGATATTGTTTCAGCCCCTGCCTGTCAGAGGGAATTACAATGATTGTAGAGCAGTGAGAGAAAATAGTTCAGATCTATGGATTTGTTAATGTTTACAGCAACACTATTTTATTATTATATAGGTTTTTCCTATGGAAATCAAGGGGATAGTAAGGTGGAAATTTATTGTCTACAGAAAAATATATATAAAGCAGTTAGGCTTTGTAAAAATGTTTTGAAATGCTGTGGCTAGCTATATTTCCTTATAGCTCTGAATAAATACTTAGTATCTGAGTTTATGGAGTTCTTCAAAAGTTATTAAATTAAGAACCCCATTCTTTTTTTAAATCCTTTTACAAGTACTTGTCTAAGCTATAAAGTGCAATGAACGCATGGGATCCACTTGAAATGATCTCTTCTGCTACCTCACTCGAGGCGCTTTCTACAAATCCTCTTGCCCTGTTATAGGTTGCTAGGCAGAAGGGAAATAATGTCATTTGTTCAACAAAGCAGACCAAGACTTTGTAGGCTTTGCGCATTCTCTCCGTGGTGTGAAATCCACATTAACAGTCAGCTCCCAGGGGAAAGGTCACAACTGAACACTAGCAAAAAATGATCAAGTTTGTGTACCTGTTGAGGACACAGAAAATGCCATTTCCCAAACACTTGGATCCTTAAGCTGGCCAACCAGTGTTGCTGCCAAGGTGTTCAGAAGAGAAGACGCAGGAGGTGACTCAGACTGTGTGTGGGCAGGAGACATGGCAGGAGCTGGCAGGGAGGGTGACATGGGATCAGCCAGGTTTCTTTCCAGTACAATCATCCTGATTTTGTAGGTAAGCAGGCAGCTGGATATGGAAGCCAAACATATGTGAACTGAACACTGAACTTAACAGAAGCAGCATTTTTTCCTGAAATGTCCTGAAATGCATGAAAACTCTTACGAATTGTGATTTTAATGGGAATGGACACTGTGCATGCACATAACACTCTGTATGTGTCTACCCACTACACTTAAACTGCCCCGATGGGGTGAACAGGACCAAGGCTGAGCATAGGTCTGCTCAGTCATGCTAGGCAATGCATTCCAGGCCTGTTTCCATTTCTAAGGAACTACAGAGTTTCAAAGGCATCAGGTTTCTTCTGGCCTCACCCAGTCAGATGGATTTTTTTTTTCCACCAGATGAATACTAACAGGACAAGGATACAAAATAGACTATATATGTATAAACGTATTCTACAAAGAATAATCAGATAAAGGCAACACAAGCTCCAGACTCTTAAGAAGGAAAACAAAGGGCTATCTGGGCTATTTAAGGGCTCTTTTCACGGATGCCCTCACTGTGCATCTCTGATGATGAGCAGAATCCAACATAAGCCCAGAGAAATGACATTGTGTGTGGCTGTTGGATCTCCTTCATGAAGGTGGAGTTTCCGACATCCCCTCTTGCCCTTAAGTCTCAGAGTGAAATTTCTACTTGTTTTCTTCTCATCTTGTAGTTCTGTCTTCTGAGCTGTCTCTGCAGAGGCTTTGCTGTTTCTTTGCTCACATTTCTTTGAGGGGGAAGCGGGACAGAAGCAGTTCTTTACCCTTGAAGTGAATGGTTGAAGAACAGAGACACTAGACTTGCATATTTGACACTTAACTTGCATATTTGAAGCATTCATAGCTAAACTTTAAAGGAAAGCATGCACTTCTACTGAGACTTCATCATGCCTGGATACATTTGACTTGAGGCTCTGTTGTGGTCAGCAGCTATTTGCTCTGTGCTGACATGTTTTTATAAATGATATTGTCATGTATAGGGAATTTTGCATCTCTCTATCTAACGGCTGGAGCCATATCAGGCTCAAGTAGACAGTGGGATGGAATTTGAATAAATCCTTGGTATTTACCTACATTTCCTCTTAATATCTACTCAGTTCTGAATGTTAAAGACACTGTTTCAGAATCAGGGATTAGGGACTAACTCAGCAGCCTGAACATAAACCAACCTCTGTTGCTGGCTTTCTTTCATGGATTTATTTTCTAAGGTTGGGAAGTGCTGAGATTTTCAATTTATGTCATCTTTTTAAAATTCTCTATATTATTTCTTTTTTAGTAACTTCTTGAGTTAGAGAATATTAGTAAAGAAAACTGTTTTGATTTAAATTTCGTGTGTGTAATCCACCTCATTAAGATGACCACTTTGGTGAGTAACTGTGTTCCTTATCAAACTTTTGTCCCCTTTTCTAGTAGAAGTTGGTTTAATATCTGTTTTCAGTAACTGTGTTTCATTTTGCCTCAGCTAGATGGAATAACTGTCTCTCAAATGTCTACTCACCATGTTAACACTTGCAGTTGTAGATTTCACTGAGCTTTTCCCAAGCCTTCTATTTAGTAGGTTGAACAGATTGTTATTCCTTTGGTGATTTTACAGTGTTCTTTTTTTTCCCAATGAATTTCTTTCTCCAGACTTTTTCCCTAGGCTCTTCCATCATCTTTCTAAGGCTGCAGACAGCACAACTTTGCATTGTGAATAGGAGTCTAAACAGGTCAGAATGATGTCCTTATTCTAGGTTTATCCGATAATGACGTTAATCTCTTCGGCCTCACTTTGGTGACTGAAGGCAGCTTCCCCTGTTGATTTATTTCTTGCAGAAGAGTCCTCATTTCATTTATATATATAAAAGTGTGTGTATAGGTGGGTGCATGCGTATATATCATTAGCTAGACCTGCTGTCCTTAAGAAAGATTTAGTTTGCATATTTGGGAGTGGAGTTGCCCATGGCAATCTATTTACCTTAAATTATCATCATCAAACTGCCCTCTGCCCCTGCAGCACACACATCCAAGTGATTTCCCAAAGGCTTGGTGTTGTACTATCTTTTGTGTTTCAACCTGTTGGTGTTACACTTTACTACTTCAATACACTTAGTAGTAGACTGGAATGAACCACATCTACATGAATACCCATATGTCTAGCCAGCAGAAGCATTTCCATAGCCAGAATAGGTGAAACCACTGGCAGATGAATCGCAGATGGCTTAATAATGCTGCTAAACAGTTATCTTACACTGCATGCATTAAACTGGAAGGTGAACTTGCCCTCTGGCTGCTGCTCAGAGAATTTCTCTCTCTGATTCTCTAATCTTTGCAAGTTTTAAAACTGAGCATCATTTTAAAAATAAAAAGCTGATTGCCTTTTTAACGCCCTTGGCACCAGCAGGGGAATGGTCCAGTGTGCGCACTGGACAGATGACCATTAGGTACTGACCAATTCCTGAGTCATTTAAATGACAACTAGGACATCGCAGTCAACCACTCACCAGGGGAGGAACAAATAAAAATATCCAGTTGAAAACAGGAAGACAGAGCAGGTATGAACAGCCATTGCAGACTTCCTGGCCCCATCTCGTGGGTCACAGCAAGATTCACCTCCATCACACTTGGGATTTATAGTTTTATATGTCTCTGCTCCACCTCACAGGCAATGCCAGGAAAGCAGCATCCTTTGGGGAACATTTCTCAGAATTGCAAGAAAGTTTTGCAGTTGAAATGCACTCCAGGAAAATGCATGGGTTATGCAAGGTGAAGATGTGATGAGCAGAGTGATATATGTGCTGCACTTACTTGCAGCAAGCCAATACCAGCCACATCTCCCAGCAAAGCTTTATCCAGGCTTTGCAGTGGTGTCATTTAAGGTCCCCTGACTCTGAACTGACAGAGAAGGATGCAGAGATTGTGAGCACAGGCCACTCTCACCCACAGCTGCAAATGCCAAAGATTTGAAGTATATGTTTAGAAGAGAAGACAGACAGTCAACTGTGTAGGAAAACCCTTCGGATGAAAAGTTTCAAGATAGCTGACTGCCCATTCTCAGCTAAGGGCAAAAGCAAGGGGTGGCCTTTGAAACCATGGGATTCAGGTCTGGAGTGAGGACCAGACACATCTGTGCTTTTGTCTCCTTTCTCACGGAGGAGCTTTGAGCTGGTGTGGAAGTCATTTAATCTGCCTGACCTTTTAGAGAATAGTACCCAGCTTAGACTTTACAAATTGTTAATAATTAAGTTTAGGAAAAGGTGCTGCAGCAGCAAGGCATTGCAGGAGCAATGAGAGAACTGAGTTTGAAAGGAGAAAGGAAGCTGACAATGGTAGAGTTTCTTTTTGTTCCATTGGAAAAGAGCAAACTAGATTAAGGAGGGGAAACTAAAAGAAGTAATCTTTCTCAGTCTTCAACCGATTTCTAGAAGCCAACTCTCTTTGCATCTTTTTAAGATCTGGAAAAATTATGATCCATTTCATTCAAATTATTTTGGTTTCCAAGCTGATCTCTGTGTTTTCTAGTCAGCAGGGGAAATACCGAAAATCTTGTAAGAGATCCTGTTCTTATAAAATGCCCAGCCCAATTTTGTAAATTCAAGAGGTTTTGGCTAGGCCAGATAAGCTTTGGAGAAGCATCTGAATATTCACTCAAGCTGAACCCACACTCCAGACTGTGGTGTGAGCAGTTTCCTGCACTTCTGAGCTTTTGATTCTTTGAAATATTTTACTGACTCTGGAAGAATGAGGACAGTGAGAAAAAACTGTTGCCCCTTTGTAGTTAGTCCTCTGGGCAAAGACAAGCTCAAACGGTTGCCCAAAAATTGATGGATAGGATAAATTCAGCATGGTTAATGTCCCCTACCAGTGGCATGCAAGTAAGTAATCATGAAAGCCTTCCAGGTCCAGCGACCTCTTGGGAAATAATAGTTTACAAAGGCTGCTTTGGTGGTGATGGCTTAAGGTAAAAATTGCCCATAATTACTGGCACTCTTGCATATGTAAGACATGTCTGCCACAAGAAAATATGTGTCTTATTCAGCCTATGTACTTGTATAGTTCTCATCACACTAATATTTGAGCATCTTCCAAGCAGTCAAAAATAACCGCGAAGTATATGTAAGGAAAAGGTGTTTTCTCAGCCTCGTAAAAACTCAGCAGTCTCCTAGGATGGCTCTGACCTTGTGCCAATATAGTTAAAAGTGGGACTGCATATCTCTGGGTGTCTCTGAATCCATGTTTTGCCCAATTGCCACTTATGCCTCTGACTTACTCTGTTTGCCAACATGTCCAAAGGTTCTCTGGTGTCTGGGCCGATAAGGGAAATGTGTCAAGCTGCCCGGTAATGCTCAGAATCTCCTGAGCTTATTTTGGACCTACTCAATGTACAGCAACATTTCCCATCTGGGAACTATTAGCATATGCTAAGCAGCCGTTAATGTATGCTAATGATGTCTGGAGGTTTTCAAAGAAATTTTGAGTGACCAAAACATACAGAATGGCTGCACAGGAACTTCTGAGTCAGTCTATACCTCCCGGCAAGGAATTTGAGACTCCACACCAGACTCCTCAAATAATGCCCAATGGCTTCATAGAGAGCTTGCTCCCTTTGGGAAAGTCTGTCAGGACACAGAACATCTCTCTTCTGACCGAGCAGCTCTGGATGTGGAACATAAATCAGGCTAGTGGTCTAGACAGTCACTGAAAGAGATCTGAAGAAAAATAGGGGACTTTTTTTTTTTTTTTTTTTTCCCCACAGGTATCAAATGGCTGAAAGAATTATTGCTGTCCAGAGGTCTGTGGAGAGCTAGCAGAGCTTGAAGGAGGTCACTTCTCTAGATAGGAGTCTTGTGCTCAGTCACACAGGGCTTCACAGCTTCACCACCCATAGATGGTCAAGTGATAAGTAAATCATCTTTGTATGACTGCTGCAACACTAAAATACCAGGCTTTCCTTTTTGTTGCACACATGTTCTCTTTAGTTTCAAACATGAACTCTTATTCATGTTTAACAAGGCATTGATTTTGCTATTTTCCTAGACTCCACAAGTCTGAGCCTTCTGTTTTTCTTTAGGCCCTCTCCCCACCAAATCCAAAACTCATGCATAGAAACCATGCCCATAGTAAGGCCATCACAACACATATTTAGGAAATAGAGTAAAAAGTAAGTTTATACAAATACATTCCCAAATCTATAATGCTTTCTTGTGTTAGCATACGTATGCCACTGGGTCAAAATTTCTCTTACAAAAGTATAGTCAACATTTTCTTATGTTATTTGATTTGCAGGCACATAGAAATTTTCCAGTGGAAATGCAAACAATGAATGCAAAGCTAATAATATGGTGGTAGATGTTCTTCTTTCAGGTATTTTTCTAGTCATCTCTGGAAAAAAGGTATGAAGAAAATGCTATAGAGAAAAGGGTAGTTTCGCAGGGTCACCCCATCTTCCACAATGAAGAGCTCTTTTCTCCAGTTCTCATTAGCCTTCTAGAAGATAGTCTAACCTTGCTTCCTTTGCTGGGAAACTTCTGCCTCCTGTCCTTCATGTCCAAATAACCCGACTCAGTTCTAGCACCCAACTTCCATTGCTATCCATGCTTACTGTTGTTGAACTGCAAGTTAGTACCTAAGCACAAGTCTGTTCCTAAGGACAATGCCAACAGTGCCAAGAAAAACAGATACTAATAAAAAGGACAATATTGCAAGTGTAATATCTGGTTTTTGATATCTTAATAGTAAGCAGCTAAGGAAATAGCAGAATTAAAGTTATTTCAGCAATTTTATTTCTGTCCTTTGCTATAAAGAGGCCATTTTTTACTAGGTCCTGTCACTCAGGCTCTCTCCTAAGCCAGGAATTATTGATTTTCTAATGTGCTTTTTCTTACGACACCTTATTTTTACAGCCAAGTTCTCAACTCTAACTGATAATGAAGTCATTTTTGCAACATCATTCTGAGGTGAAGGGAATGGAACCTTGACTGCTGCATGATGAAGAAAATAAATATAAGGAACACATATTCATTTTGGTTTCTGGGGTGAGGCCATGTCTTTCAAACATATTAGCTGTGACACATGAAAATATTGACTCTAGTCTCCAGAAGTTCTAGAAAACCATATTTTCAAATGAGAAAAGTTTTTTCTGGGTGCTTACTGCTTCATTTCTCCCAGCTTCCACAACTATCATGCTCTTCTGCCTCCCCATCTCACTACCCTTCTCTCCATCCCTCTACTGATGCCCTAGTGTCCTTGCATAGCACCTAATAGTCACAGCCTTCTCTGGCTGTTTCCTTACCCAGGCAATCCTAATGCTACTCTCCTTTTTTGCTGCTTTGGTTGCTCCATTTCTCACCCTCACTCTGACAACTTACTGGACTGATGGCTCCTGTCCATACCAGCTTCCAAATATTCCTCCTTTTGGCTTCTCGTTTAACATTTGTGTGCTACCTCTGTGTCCCTGTTCCTTCTCTCTGTTTTGTCAGGAGGATTCCTGAGTCTGCTCCTCCCTCATCACTGCCCATATGTTTGGCTTTCAACTCTTCTGTATTTGAATCCAGGAATCTTCTTCTCAACATTGTCTCACCGCAATGAACATCACTGTCAGTGCAAAAGGGACAGACTCATGGCTCTCATTTCACGTGCCTGGCCTTCTCAAAGACTGTGGAAGTCTGCAGCTGAAATTGCAAGGAAAGCAACCTTTGGTTGAAACCTGCTCGGGGAAAATGAAATCTTTAGGAGTTCAATTTTTAAAATAAAAGGTATCTTTGACATATCCATTAGCCAAATTTTATATATCCTTAGCCTAATTTGGGCAGATTTTCAGAAGGGCAAAAGGCATATCTCAGATAAAAGGCAGCCCCCTGACAAATTCCTGCTCCAGGGAAGAGGGGTGCCAGAGCTTTTCAACAAAAAGGTCACAATTGCTTTTTAACTTGGACAAAACAATGAATTTTTTCTTAGCCTCGTTATTGGAAACGGCTGAGTTTGTGGGCATTTTCCAAAAGTTTCAGCCTGAGGCAGATACCTGGCATGGAAAATTTCATTCCAAATGGCTATAGTTTGGCAATGTTGTAAGCAGTTGAAAATAGTCTTACAATGCAAGGGATCAAACTTTCCCTGGTAATGTGAAAGGGCAAGCTACAAGGCCTACCTCAACATCTTGCTTCTTGCATCACAGCACCTCCTCCTCATCTTGTTCTGGAGGGAAGAGTCAAATGACATGGGCTCCCTCCAGGCAAAAGTGGAGCAGGTGAACAGTGATGCTGGATATTTTTCAAGGATAGTCTATCGACCCTCCCACAGCACCTTTCTCCTTTTTTCTTTCTTTTTTTTTTTTTTTTCTGGGTGCCACGTGCAGTCCCTGGCTGTTTGGCTACATTTCATATACCATGGCAGGTACGTAATATGATTAGAGATATTCTGCAGGCATATTCTGATTCTTGGAAAAGGTAAAGGAGTCATGAGAGGCTAATGAGTTCCAACTGAGCTACAGATATTTCATATGTGCTGTGAATGAATTAGGAGGCAGAACCTCCTCCCATAACCAGACCGCCGGCAGCTCAGAATACCTCAGGGCAAATGAGCCATGCCAGAACTTAGGACATCTCCTGCTGCTGCTGAGACTTGTCTGAGATCATTTCATGCTGGTTTGTTCACCAAATAGGTGCACTGTCATCACAGCATTGCTGCATTTGATCCCCCTGGGAATGATGTGTTCCTTTTGCATGAAGGCCAGCACGGTGGATGTTACGGCAGGACACTTTTGCCTGTGTAATACTAGCAGTGTTTGCACAGGTGTTTGATGGCTTTAGTGTTGGATCCTTGGATGATGTGAGTGTACAGGACATCTCCTGTGGCTTACAGAGTCTGCTAAGAGATGAACGCTTTTGAAATGAAATACCCTTTAGGACATCTGAAACCCTTGCTAATAACAGCCCTCATTAAAAGACTTGTTTAACACCTGAGGTATTTTACACATTCTTTTTGAATAGTGGTAGAGAAATGTCCAAAGTCATATAGATAATGTGTTCTTCGTTGTCCAATTCTTGAGACATCAGAGAGGGGACAAAGGCTTAACAGTGCAGCAGTGCTCTGTGTGGAACCCAGGACTACCTGCGTTACTTGAGGAATGATACCAGCCATTGGTGTTTCTGACAGTGCTGAAAGCTACCACACAGGAGCACTGTGTCTTCTGTGTGTGTGTGTGTGTGTGTGTGTGAAATAAATAATTATATTTATGGCTCCAAAGACCATAGCTCAAAGAGAGGGGAGAATTGGCATGCAGATAGCAGTCCCAGGGCTGGTGGAAAGAGCAGCGCAAAAGCAATGAGAGCAGCTTTAGATTTTAGAGAGTAGTAGGCAAACAGGATGAATAAAAGAACGGTTCAAATGAATAATAAAACACGACTTATGTGGAAGCACATCAGTTTTTATCTCCTTTTATCTCCAGCCCGAGTGAAACCAAACCTGTTTTCCAGGCGAAGGAATGATAACTAGAAGTTGTTTTGGGAAGGGATGGACAATGCGCCAGCAATGCAAGCAAGAGCAGACCTGGAGGCAGTGCAGCAGCTAGATGGCATCACCGGCTGGGCTATCTCTGCCTTCCAGCTCCACAAGGCGCGATGAAAACTCTTTCAGCTTGGCTTGCCCTGCTACTGCTTTTGCTAAAGCTGTGGCTTTGGATTAATGGCAAGATGATAAATTTTAGAATTTAGAAACTTCTTAGAAAAGAAAGAACCTGAAGATCATGAAAGCCCATGTTTCCAGTCCTATCTGAGTCACATCAGTGCTCTCTGGACTGCAAGGTTTTCCTAGAAGAGCAGTAAAACTATTAAAAGAAATATTGCTTTTGTGGAGAAAAAAATTCCTCCTTGTGGCACAGTGAAGACAAGATTTTGGTTTCGTCCAGCTCTCTGAGCTGTGTCCCACCATTCTCTCTGAGTCTCTTTTTAGCTGCTACTATATCAATAGCAGAGCTACAGTTAACAACTAGCTAACCCAAGAGGAGACCCTTTCAGCCATGAGTGCGGAAATCCTGCACTGCTCTACTGAGGCAGATCCCATCATCTTCATCCTACTGTGCAGTGAATGTCACTGATGGACATTTTAACACTGCTTTCTGTCCAGGACCTACTTTCATCTCTGCACCTTATCTATAAGCTGTGTCTCATGGTAACGTGCCTCCATGCCATGCTCTGCTCCTGCTTCCCTTCTCCTAAGGCTGACCTTACAGGGCAGCTCCTGCTTCTTGGTCCCTCCAAGCAGCAGTGATACCAGGAAAATGGCCTCTGAGATTATCAGCTGGAGAGGCAGAGGGTCCCACATTTGCCCACAGTTGTGGACACATTGGTTTAGGTGCTAGAAGAATTTCAAGGGACGTGATACATCTACAACTGTAGAAATCTTGTAATTAAACTGACTGGCAAGAAGTCGTCAGACATAGAAAAGGTGAAGAATCAGGAAAAATCCAGACCAAATCCATATTCATGTTTTCCATGAAAGGAAAGTTGAAGGCTCTGATGAGGCAAAACAAGGTGCATAAGAATGGGATCAGGCCAGCATCTTCTGTGTGGGTAGTGCAGGCTCCCTGCGGGACAGGAGCCGGGACCTGCAGGTTACTTCTGCTGACTGCCCTCATTAGAGACATGCTTTTCTCTCTGTGAAGTGGAGATAAGGTGGCATAGTGGCAGGATGGACCTGCAGAGGGAAATCCTCAAGTAAATAAAGGTTAACTTTGTTTTTAAGGATATACCTTGTTTGGTTCTAATGTAAGAAATTTGAGCCATAGTACAAGTCTGAGCAATACCCCCGGGGTTGTGTGTTCTGTTCAAAATGGAATTGCCCATCCGTGACTTTTAGAGAAAGGGGTAAGAAGTTAATAATGGGCTGATTTGAAAGATGAAGCCAAAATGAGACCCCAAAGATTTTTGAGTCAGTGTGTGAAATATCATGAAAAAAGCAATATTTTCCCTCTCTTCCACAACTCCATCCCTCCCAAACCAGCATTATGGTACAACTGACATGCACTGCTCAGGGAAATGTGGAGGAGTCTCATCCTACTACATAGCACACACTTATCCAAAGTCCAAACCTACTCCTCAGAGACAGGGCCAAGATCATTAGGCAAGTACGGCTGAGCTCCAAGTGAGCAAGAATCTGGATGCAGTCTAGTCTGATATCAAACAAATAATGATTTCTCATTTATCCAAAGATTTTTTGGGAAATGGTAAACAGAATGAAAACATCCTTCCTCCCTCATCCCCCCTAATCCTTTGAGATTAAATCCAAACTCATCCATCCCAGCCTGTAGAAGAAAGGTCACTGCTCCACCTGCTGCAAAACACACTCCACACCTTGAAGAGCACAACTCTGCCTGGTGCCTGTGCCACTGCCTGCCACCACTCTCTTGCTTTCACCACTTGCCATCACGCTCTTGAATTTTCCTGGAGCTTCCACGCAAATTTTCTGCACGATTCCCTTCTGACTCACGAATGTATTTCTTTCAGTCTCTGCAACTTCCTACAATCCAACTTCCTTCCTCCTTGTCTGTCCTTTGATTCCACCATTCTTCCCCAGAAAGCCAAGCAACCCTCCTTTACAAGCCCCAGAATTCATCCAGCCTTGCTTAAAAAGCTTGCATGGTCCTTCTTGGAAATAAATACAGATCCCTGGTTCAATAAACCAAGCCCTTGTGCAACACTGCCCCACCAGTCCAAGTGCTCCCATCTCCTGTGCCCCATCCCAAGAGCAATCCCATGGCCTCGTGCCTGACATGGCCCCTGGGAGGTGACACCTGCCATTTAATGAACCTTACTGACGTCCTCGGCTCAGAATGAGATCCTGTGGTTTCAGCAGGGAAAAAAAAACACTCGCTTCTTACCAGAAATACTATGTGTCACACTCTTATTACATGTTTGAATTATAGGAAACTTTTATCACTTTCAGTTGGTGAAGAAAAAAAAAACATTCTTTTTAAAATACCCGAGAGACATGATTCAGGCAGTTTTATATGAGGATGTGAATAAGCACGTTTTTGAAAGAAGTGAGTAGAGGCTCTTTCCTCAAACGGCACCTTGTATCACTGCTTCAAATTGCTCTCTGAAACTCACATTTCTGCAAAGGGAGCTCTTTTAGTGCTAATCCGGGATTTCTCATTTGCCTAGCTAGACCAAAGAGACCCTGCGAATGATTTCCATTGAAGAGGGAACTCCCTGACGCTGGCTGGGCCTCAAGTATTTGCTATGAGGGGGACGTGTGTCCATCTGCACCACACTGGGGGCAGCAAGGGCTGCAGTCAAGCCCAGCTCTGTGTGTCTGACTCTTCAACATTGCAGCTGAACCTCATCTCAATAGGGTGATGCTCTCCAAACACAGCAAAGGGATGGTGCAAACTCACCGTGCCAACCCTTGGGTGCTCTGAGCTCCAAGGTGTGCCATTTTTCTTCAACAATCCCTGAAATAAACCCAAATATATTATGAGAAGTGATGTTGTGTCAGTTTAAACAAATTGTTTTAGGGTAAACGTTCACTTTTGCATTCAGGCTGGTTAGGAAAGCATGTTTGCATGTGTGCATGTTTTTTTTTTTTTTATTTAATGTGACCCAGGGTGAAAAATAGATTTTTTTTGGTTATTGAATGAAAAAGCTCTTGGTATCAGGGGATAATTTCTTCCAACCCTTGCAGGTCAGGGTTAACATTGAGTAATTCTTAGCCAGGCTAGTTAATGCGTATGATATGCAAAGAATTTCTGTTTCCAAACCAATACAAGCCAAAGGTTCTACTGAACAGCATCATAATCACTGTGACGTCTCTCTGAGAACAAAAGCAGTAAACATGCAGACTCTATCACTTAAATATCCTTGCCTCTCATTATGCCTCTTTTTTTTATATATATTGTCAAATGGATTTAGAGGGTGAGAACACAGATAAAATCTTGTCTTTGCCTAATCAATCTCAGGAAAGATTCCCCTGTTGTGAAAATGTGGCAACAAAACCTTGCAAAGTTTTTCTTGGGCATTGACCAAAACCTTTGTTTATTACTTTCCAAGACTAACCAGCCTAGGAGAGAACCCACAGACACTTAACTTCAAGTTTTGCTTTGCTATGTTATTCCTGCAGCTCCAGGAATTGTTATCTCTTTTTTAGAGATAAGCCATTAATCTTTGTTATTTGTTCAAATGATGTTTTGACTCTCAATCCTTCTTTGAGTTGTCACCAATACTGTTCCTATTAAAATAAAACAAAACAAAACAAAGCTTTCCCTGGTATCTAAACATCTTCACTGTGATGCTCACCCTTTCCCCCCATCTCCTTAAACTACATCATAGGGTCAAAGTACTGCAAAGGGGCTTGGAGGATGTATTTGCACAATGTTTTATGTTATGAGAGAGAAAATCTTCCTGTGGATAGCGGAGGGAAAAAGAAGGACTGCTGCCAACTCTGAGAAGCCAAACATGAAGGCATTATATAAACCTATTATATGAACCCATGGGTATGAGGTTTGAGGAGATGACAGCAGTGGATAAGGACCCGTGGAAATGGAAAGGTGCACTGCTTTTTTGTGTGTTCTTCTACTATAAACACCACGTGGGTAACAATATTCAGATATATTTATAAGCAAATGTTTTAAATTCTCTGGGAATATACAGGGGGATCATACTTTGCCCTCGCAACTTTTCACAGCAGCTTTTGATCCATAAACATTTTGAAGCCAAAGGGTTTGCGTAGAAGTAATTGCAGCCCTCCTTGATTTCTGTGGGAGGGGAAGGGATCGAGGAAGCGTGTTTCTCTGCCTGATGCTGAGGCTGTGTGAGTTGCAAAAGGAATGGCAAAACAAGGGATATCGGGTATAGCTCCATGGGTAATGTCCACTGCAGAAGTAGCTCTTGTGGCTCTTGTGAAGGCTTTGGTCATTTTGGTCATTTGCTCCAGAACAGTTTACATCTGCTGACTTTTTTTCCTTTTTTTTTTTTTTTTTTTTTTCAAAAGAAGTAGTATTATTCACAGTGGATTTCACACTTCCCTCTTTCAGGGAACTAAAATTATCACTCTTTTTCACTGTAAAGCACTTTCACACCACTCACCTCCTGTCCAGGAGGGAGGGTGCAGCTCCAGGAACAAATAGTGCCTTGCCTGCCAGGGCAGCAAAACAGAGAAAGAGGCTTGGGGGCATGAGGACTTAAATGTTTTTAAGCTGGGTAAAAGCCAGATGTGTTCCTCTTGGAGGTGAGAAATATCCAGAGGAGACAGATGTTGTGGGCAGCTGGGAGATTTCTAGGAATCACAAACATAATGCACAAGAAATGGTGAAATACTGTCCCTGGAAATAAGAGAGACATTTCTATTCAGGTAACGAGGCTGTTTTGGAAGAAAGGATGGATTATCTCTGCAGTCTATGCATCTCATGCTAAAAGGAGTAAGTTCCCTGGGCCAGGAAACCCTCCTATACTTTTTTCCTCTATTCAAGAATAATGTGACTTTATTTTTTGCTTTGAAACTAAGCACAGGGTTCCTAATTAAAGCAGAGCTTATTGTGGTGTTTGCATTATATCTGAAAAAAATATTTTTAAAAATAACAGCAGTCCAAGACTCTCACATAAATAGACACCAGATTGTTGGCAAAGGTTTGTTTTATGTTCTCAAAATTTATTATGAATGCTAAGGTTTGTGGTTTTGTTTACTTACAATGAAATGCTTTTCAGCTGTTTTGCTGTTTTGCAGTAGTCAGAATTCTGCCCAAAGGTTATATGTAGTGTCGTCTTCTCTTAAGGCTTGAAAATGCTTGTGAAGTAAATTGGATTCCTTTAAAGACCATATGTCTGATTGCTTCCTTCTGGAAGGTCATCCTCTTTTAAAGGATGGTGTGGTTTGGGCACTCCAAATATATAAAAAGTCTGATGGTAAAAGGTGATGATCTTGCCTCTTTGTTCCCCTCTAGGCCTGCTGGCACCTCCAAGTCTTGCTCTTATCACACTATATTCCAAACACTCCTTGCAATAGGAAGGAGCCTGCCCATTCCTGGCCAGTATAGCTGAGCTGGCCTCCTTCAGGAGCATCCAGGTGAAGGAGGAGTTCCTACCCCAAAATGATGTCCAGGTGCTGCTGGACCGGCTCCAAGTTTGTTTTTCTGTTCCTCCTTTCCAGTACCATGGCATGGACTACTGCAGCGCTCTTCTTGATTGACCTGGGGCAGTCCAGGCTTTTCTGCACTGAGCTTTGTTTCCCATATTTTTGATTCTGTCTGAATTCTGGACAGTGCGCAGTTCTGGACTCTGCTTTCATTTTCTATTTGCAGTTCTGTTTTAAAGATCACCCTTGACAGGTTTTATTTCTTCATGTGGGATTCACTGTCTATCACATTCCTGCTGGCCACCCTATGCAGAGTTAACTGAGAACTACCAAAAAATAATTAATTAATTTTAATTAATTAATTAATTAAGTTCTTTGAGATGCATCATCAGAAATAAGAGTTTATTTTGGCTGTCCTCTCTCTTAGTGGTGCTACTAGTTAATACATGTAGCACCTTCCAGCTCAGATTGCCTGCTATTCTGTGATGTATGAGCCAGGATTTGATTTATATTACATCTCCTGGTATCCTCAGAAATAAGCTTCCAGGGGTACTCAGAAGCACTTCAGTCTCAGCTGGTTGGCTGTAAGCCCTGTCATTTCTAGGGGCTGGTAAAAGAGCGGGTGAATACCACCAAGATCTCTCATCCATTAGGCAAAGTCTGAACTTCTAAAGATTTGCAGGAAAAATAGATGCTAGTACCCGTCTTTTATATTTTGTCACCTTGAATGTGGTACTGCTGCTGAATGAAGTTATTATAGTGAAAACTAGTATAAAGCATTGCCATGAGTATTTTTTACAAGAAGTACCCAAGAAGAGTTGTACTGTGAACACCTGTTGCTCTTTGGAATATGGTGGCCTCAGAACTAAAGAGATGCCCTGTTTTCTGCTCTCCTTGGCATAGAAAATACTTCACAGCAACTTGCGGGGGGTACTGCAATATGCAGCAAATCTGTGTTCCCAGTGCTGATCCCACCTCCCCCTGGTGCATAGAGAAAAATGGTTTGGAATGAAAAAAGCAAAGAAAACAAAACAAAACAAAAAAACAAACAAAGAAAAATAAAGGACAGACCTTGGGCTTTGTTTTCTTGGTGAGATGACAGATGCAATGTCCAGAAGGAATGGAAAGGAATTGATGAGGTACCATGGACTCAGTCCCACCCTGTTCTATTACTGATACTTACATGGTTTAGGAGAGAGGCTTCCAGAAATGTCTCTACTAGAAGGACAGGGGATGGGATGATTGGGAGAGCTTGAAACTGATCTCTAGGCACAAGGGGTGCCTCTCCATTACTGAGGTTTTTAGTGTGGAAAAATGCCTTTCAAGCAAATTTCCTAGTTGTCCTCATTCACTGTGCTTTGTTTGGCATCGTGAGGAGACCTGAAGTCTATAAACTGGGCTCCTTTCAGGTGACACTAAGCTGCATCTAGTGAGCTCCAAGCACAAGTGGGCATTCGGTGCTTTGGAGCACGCAGGCTTGAGGGTGACTCAGGGTTGACCCTGCTAGGACAGCACTCCTGTCCCTGTGGGAGAGATGTGGTTGGACTAGAAATTCAAATAGGAGATGAATCCTGTTGTGTGGTTATGGCTTGACTTCTTACCAAAGGATTTTGACGGTTGATGCTGTGTAAGCTATTGCTTTCCTGACCCCATTTGCAGGGGGTAATGGCTATTTAAAGGGTCTTTTCCTTATGTATGGCTGTTTTTTTTCCCTATCTAGCCATGGCCTGGGGAGAGTGAACCAAGGAAGAACATTTTACATGGGCGTAGAAGATCTTTTTATAGATACTGGTTTGGCAGACTGAGAAGCCGCAGCCCCATAATGAAGATGTCCATGCTGTCTTTGTTTCTTTAACCTAAAAGGTGTCAGCAAGCTTTGTATTTTGCCTTTTGGCATTTTCTTTTTCTCCTGAATATTTTTAACACTGAGGAAAAAGGGCATTTGGGTTTTTGCTGCAATAGTGATGAAATTATGAACTTCTAACCCTCCCGAAGACTGCTAGCAGAGAAGAGAGATTTTAACTTGTTTCAAACCTTGTCAAGGACTTAATTTAACAAGAAATAACAAAAGACTTGGGAGGAAGAAGCTTCAAGAGTGACAGGAATTCCTATTCGTTCCGTCAAGAGTAGAGAAACTTCACTAAATACCCAGAAAAACTTTATAAGTTGCAGGAGCTTCTACAATTTTCCTGCACAATGGGAAAGTCTGCCTTTTCTGTGAAGAGGCTATTTACTTGTATTAGCTGCTGAAAAAAATATACACAGTCTGAAGACAGCCACTCTAATTGTGAAAAAGTAGCTTTTATATATATAAAGAGAAGAGAATCTGTCATGTTTTACAACATATTTATGCCAGCTTGGGTGGCACTGATGTTCACTGTATCAGGAAAACTCTTTTAAGACTGTAGATTATGTCCAATGAACTTTTAACAAAAACTTCCTTATAACTTCTCAATAGAGGCTCATAAAACTTTATGTGACAGCTTCGCATACGGAGAAGTTAGAGAAACCACCCCAGATACGTTGTGCTTTTTTGCTTGTATACTCTTCCACTGAGGATTCTGCTAGGAAGATTCATTGCTCAGTGTTGGCAGAGAGGGTTAATTTTATATCCTTTTGGTTGTTCCTCTGAGTAACAATGACAGAAAAGCCTGACTTTCATTAAATTATTCCATCCCAGTTCTCACACTTGATGACTTGTTTCTGATCTTTTGCAACACGCTTTACCAATTTCTGTGCAATTCCTGCTCAGAATACAATGACTCTGGGAACTGTCAAAAAAAATAGAAATTGAGCATTTAAGATGGACTTCAGGCCTAACTTTTATTTAATTTGAAGTAAGGAGTGCTACCTATGACTCAGTGAGTTTTATGGCATGTTTTGCACCATGAGTTACCATGGATGGGAATTAATTTATCAGCCTTGTAATATTTGGGAGTTCTATATGAGGAAGAGGTGCCTACGTTATGTATTTAGGAAAAAATATGATATGATATATGCAATCTTTTTCACAAATACTGTGGATAGAATCATGCATATACATATTTTCAGAATGTTTTTCTTCAGTTTCAGATGAGGAAATGATCCTCTCCCAGGATTTTCTGCTGTTTTTTGACAGCTATCCATAGCTGTGCAGCCACAAAACACCAGCAACCACCATTAAAATCCCATTTCTGGGCTGCAGTGTCATGGCTAAATCCCCTCCTTGTGCATGCATGGATGTTCTTGGATCCATGGATCCATGGATCTCAAGTTTTTAACACTATCATGAGTGTAATGTCATGTTGCAAATGGTAGAACTGTGCATTGACAAAAAGCATTTAGGACTCTCTTCAGAAGGCTGAAATTGTCTTTCAGCCTTAAGAAGGCTGAAATGTGGAGCAGGGGCTAAACTCCATGACTGCAGGATATGCTCTCTGAAAACTCCTTTGAAGACAGGAACACTTTGAGCTGCAGCCATTAAGTAAAATATCCCAACTATAAAAAGCTTTGGGAAAGAATCAGCTTTTCTGGAGATCATAATGGTCAAAACCTCTTCTTCTCCAACAGCCTTGCAACTCTTCTCCTGACCAACCCCAGACAGACCCCTCAGAGAGCAGGCATACAGATGGAGCCTGCCTGGCTCGCTCAGTGCTGGAGAAACCAGAAAAAGCAATGCTTTTTGTTGCAGATTCCACAAAGAATCCCCTGAGTTTCAAGAGGAATTAGTATGTGCTCTTGATGGCAAAAATATGTTTTTCTGAATACTGAAAAAATTAAAATTCCTGTCTTTGTTCAACAAAACCAGCCTGTATAACCAAGAAGTGCAGTGTGTGCAACACTCTCTTGGTCTTGTTCCATAATATATCTGCAATGATCTGTTTGGATGGAGTTATTTTAATCCAGCATTTACAATGTACCAATGTTCTGTTACATCTGTAAATAGAAGTACTCCATAGCCTTGAGCAGTAAATGTTTATGACATCATGTTTTTAATCCTAGCATTAGTCCTGGGACAGGATTTCCTTGCAGGAGCACTGAGAGGCATTGCTAGTTTTTTGTCAGGGTGTTGTGTTGAGAATTTAAGCAATTATCATCACATCTAATTATTTATTTGACTCTTTTCTCTCAATGTAAGAGATCTGAATATGAAGTTACGTCTTAGTTTCTTTTAATTGAATTGAATCTTATTTAAAATATCATGTAGCCCTTTGGCATAATTTCATAATCACATTTATTTCTGTCTTTATGCGTATGATAATTGACTTCATGATTGATAATTGACTTCAGCTGAGTAATAAATAGCTTATTTCAAAATTTCATGCTCTAAACAACTGATTACTATTGACTGTCATTGTTTAAGGCCCTCTGATATTGCTGATTGATACTAGTTGCTAAAATATGGATGTTATAAATGTAGATAACGTTTTCAAATCATATTATTAATTTTCTTCCCCTCTCTGGACCACACAATTGAGTTCTTTGCTTTTTACTGATTTGATTACATGATATCCAGTAAAAGTAAATAAGCAAGTCATTTAGTAGTCCCCACATGTGCGATAATTCCATTGTTTGATTATGTTTTCCTTGAACTTGTCTAGTGACAAATGTTAAATCTAATATAATTTTTACTGGTTAGAAACTTTTAAATTTTCTCTTGACAATTTGGAAATCATGTGATGCTCAAAAGTTCTGAATTATTCTCTTGCCTCTAAAGGTACAGTGCTCAAGTGTAGATTTTACTTTAAAGAGCTCATATAAATATTACATGTTTTGCCTGTGTATCTGCCCCTCGTTAGCAATGCCTTTGCATCTTCATGCAAGCAAGTAGGCCGGAACTGAATTTTCAGGAGGAAGAGAATTAGAAGATTTAGCTTGCAAAATAAAAGGAAGGATTGAGAAAAGTAGGCGACCAAGTGCCTACAAAATGTCTGGGTCAGCAAGTGTTCCTTATTTTTCTTCACAATGTGAATGTCTACACTTGAACGCACATCTCCTTGGTTCCCTAATGCTCTCCACGTTTCCTAATCCTGATTGTAAAGTGATGAAAAAAAATGCTAGGTAGTTGTTGTAGTTGTTCCCTAATAACTAATTTGAGATGGATCCATACAGCTGATATATGGCTGTGGATTGAAACCAACACTGTCCTTCTTTGATGTGATCAGACTACTGGCTACCATAATTAACTCTGCTCCCATGATGTTGTATTTCTTGCATGTCCCTAGATATATTTAAGTCAGAAAAATGATTTTATTTTAAAACAATTCAACTCCACAGGTAAGTAAACTGAGTTGTGTTAGTGCTGCAACAATTTGTTTGCACTAGTGGCCTAAAATCTCTGATTCTAGTTCTACCATTTCACTCCTCCAGGAGTGTCCAACAACCCAGGCCTATGCATTTAAAATAAAGGACAGAAAATTCCCTGATGACAAATGCTCTCTTTCAAAAGGCAGTGACACATTCTATCGATTGTATTGGCCTCGGGCTTTGCCAGCAGCCTCCCCTCCATGTAAATGAAACACATTCAGTCCAAACTGGCCTTCGCTCATTTGCTCTCCCACTCCTGGGGCTAGACACATTCGACTCTTGTGGGTGAAGGTCACCTACCCTGTGGCCCTTGCAGTGGTTTGGGACAATACAGATTATTCTTTCACTCCTTGGGCTGACCTATGTTTCTCAAAGACCATGATACAAAATGATTTGCATTCCTAAGTAGCAAACTGCTTTTTTCGAAACTAGGATTTGGGCTTCACTTACAGTTCTTCAGCTTACACTGGAGAATTTTAAGAAATGATCAAATGTGTGTAGTATCCAAGGCAGTGTGAGCAGTTCACAGGGAAAGATATATGTACAGGCACACCTGACACCAAAGCAATTACGATCTCTCACGTGGCTAAAAGCCAACCTGAGGCAGGCGCTGGATAAGATGGGCTTTAAATGTCGACTTCTTTGACTATCTTTGCTCTGTTTGAAACTGCTCGTATCTTAGGTATTTAATCTGCCAGGGCGGTTTGATCCAAGACCTGCATGATCTTCTTGATGTCCTTTGCTCAGGGCTATGTTTGTTGTTTCTAGTTGCCCCATTCTTCAGAGACTATCTATTAGACTTGTAATATGTCTATACACATTTTAATGATAATAAAATACATTTGCAGACCTCATGGATGACACATGTCAATACTGAAATTAACTGCACTAAAAATGTGCCATTTTCATTTAGGTACTTTCAGTATCTGTTGTAGACACAAACATTTTCCTGCCACAAATTTTCTCCTCCAGCATCCTCCAGTGATTTAACAAAGTTATCTTGTCTTCATCCTTCCATTACTTTTCTAACATTCTAAACTAGATAAAATATTTATCACACTTCCAGGTTTCCTGAATCACTTAAAATGTACCTGAGTTCTGAAGTATCCTTTCCTCTCAAGTCTGATGACAGTCCTTTGAGGATATTTGAATTTGCTGCCTAATTATTCTTGCTACAAAATACTCTCAAAGTTCTTCAATTTGTCTCCTAAACAACTCCTAGCTGGAAATCCTTATCAAAACTTTAATTGCTCAGGCAGAAATTCTCTGACATGGTTAAACCACAGAAATGAATGGGATTAATCTTGTTTGAGTGCAAACATTGTCTTGTATTTCTCACACTTCGGTTCTTTTGTTCAAATAGCAAATGAAATAGCAAATGATGCCCTGAACTGGCAGGAATGTTTCCAGTATGCCCACAGTTGCTGGATTCTGCTCAGCAATATGCAGCCTGCTGGGAAACAAGACGTGCTTTGCTTCCAGAAGAACGTCATAATAACAAAATGGTGAGATTCACATGGTATTTTGCTGCCTATTTGGCTTATTTCTTTATCAAAAGATTCTTTCTCATCTTTCCACAAAAATAACCGGTTTGCTGGGAAGTATAACACTTCAGAAGCTTCATTTTTTAATATCAGGTTTTAGCCAACAATTATTTCACTGCCTGAGACACTGTTTCTGAAGTCTGGTGAAATGTTGGGACTTAGAATACACTGCTCAACCAGCGAGGTGCTATACGCATGCTCTACTCTGAAAATTGCTAAGATTGTTATAAGATTGTGAGTCACTTTCAGCTTTACTGATTCAACAGCTTTTGGACTGCAGTGTGCAGTTCCTGTTTCCATATCCTTATGAAGAGCTTGTGTGTTTTTTTACATCCCTGGTATTATGAGATGAAACCAGAAGATATGAAACACATCTTAAAAGAATTAGTACCAGAATTTTTTTTAGCTGCACAGGGGGTCTGCCCCTTTCAGGCTTGATCCTCAAAACTGATCCATGTAGGAATTGAGCTAATGACACACATGCTTTGCTTGGGAATGAATGATGGAAGGCTTCTTGGGAAGGAGCAGGTTAAAATAGGAATACAGAGAACTAACTGTCGTGCTGGAAAAAAAAAGAGTTTTTAAATTTAAATTTCTTCACAAACCAGCTGTTTATTTAAGTATTAGAATGATATTATTATAATGATATCTTCTTTAAGCCCAATGATGCAGATAGTCATCAGGAAAGATTTGTCACTGTAACAAGGTGGCAGGGACTTAGCGAGGATTCAGGCAAGGGGCCCTGGGGAAGAAGCCAGGATCCTGGGATACAAGGAAATGGAAAAAGAGGAAGTCTGATGTATCCCTTCCAGCATCCCATGTCAGCTATGTTATGCCAGAGGTGATACCCCAACCTGTGAGCTATGCCAAGAAGAGAGGCCGTCACAGGATGGTGCAGCAACCCCTGCATGGCCGCATTTGCAATGCAGGTGCCTCCCCTGCACTTTTTTTCTAATGTTTTGTTGCACATCTCTGAAATCAAAGACATTGTGTATCCTGGTCAAGCAATAGTTTTACAAGCTCTCTGTCATCTGTCCAGACAAAACATACACTTTTGTGTCCCGTTATTTCTTGTGTCAAAGCAAGGGAAACTCTTGTGTTGCTGACACAAAAGTCAGGCTGCTAATAAATGCTAGGTCAACTACAGTGGTTCATATCCTTGAAAGGAGGCACACGAAACACTTGGTATCCTAGTGTTTTGAATTCGTAAAAGCAGTACTTGAAAGAGCTATTTTTTTTTCAAAATTCAAAACAGAAACTTACTCGGAATATATAACTTCTTTTTTTAGTCTAATCTCTGTTGCAGATTTTATTTTGTAGGATTTCTGACTTAAAAAACACCTAAAAACATTTCACAGAAATATGAAACTAATTAAGGTCTGGTTCAATAGCTGATATTTCATATCTTTAGTTTATGTTACTGTTTGAATTTAGATTACATATTTATTTTTTTCTATGAAGCACTTCACCACTCTGTGCATCTGTTAAAAGATTTAGAATGGAAAAATTCAAGGTGTGTCTTGTGTGAAAAAGCCCAATAATAAATTCCTGCTGCTTCAGCACATTATTTTAACAAATATATTGAGTGGAAAGACTGGCTGAAGATTTAACATGCTACTTAAATTCTTACCACCATTATTTTCTGAACTTTCAAATAAAAGTAATGCAATATGTATGGATGGATTTTGAAATATCCGTTGTTGGTTCAGGTGTTCAAATTAAGCTCTCCCTTCAATCAAAGCTTGGCACTTAATCCAAACTTCCAAATACGAGCTAAAACATTTTTTCTCTTCTTTTTCAAAAAGTTTCTATGTATTTTCTCACATCACAAAACACTTTACATAACACACATATAACTTGTTTTACTTTGCTCTAGGGCTACTTTAATTCCATACTAAAAGCTACTTTGTTGTCACAAAGTCATAAAAAGTATGGTGAAAACTATTATCCAGCTGAAATACTGAAATGATGTGTGTATTCCCAACACAAGATTTGTGACTTTCATGGCAAAAAATTACATTCTTTTAAGAACTTTCTTTTCATGTAGAAGAATTGCAAATAAAACTGTGTAAGACCAGCTCGAATGGGGTGACTACAGTGCCCTAGATGGGAAGGCACATTATTCATTGTGGGTTTAGATTGAGAGAAAAGAGCATTTTAAAATAACTGCTTATATGTGCACTCAGACTTCCCACTGACACCAAGCGTTGGCCAATGACCCAGTCCAAAGTCAGGTTCTCAAATGTGATACTGACATTGCGACTTCCTGGAGGAAGCTTTGCAGAGCCATGCTTGGGCATGGTAAGTAATTCCGGTTCAAAAGCCCAAAGGCTAGCCAAGTAAATCTGAAATTTAAACAGTGAAGTCAGAATGGCTTGACTCAATGGACTTGAAATGAAAGCTTGGCAGAAAACTATTTTTCCATCCCACAACCCTTTTCTTTTTAAATATTTCAACATATCCCTGTACTTCAGGGCGCTGAAACTAAGACCATTTGGAGCTTTTCAAGGAAAAGAGGGAGCGGTAACACTCTTCTCCCTGTGCTTGCTATTAATCTGGAGCCTTTTGCTTATGAGGCCTCCCTGCCTTGCAGGGTGCTTCTTTCTCCTCCACTGGATGTGATCTCCCCTGGAGGAGGGGACTCTATCGGAATGAAGGGCTGGGATGGCAGCTCAGAGCAGGGAAGAGGGAAATGGTGTGTGGGAACACCTTTAAAATATCATGAGCATATCCCTGTGTACACTCATTCAGGATTCACATCTCATCTGTCAAACACTCCTACTTACTGGCACATCATCATTCAGGTGCATCTGAACTTCTGTTCCTTTAATTTCTCGTCATTATTATGGCATTATTATGGTATTATTATGGTGATCTATGGAAAAATAGAGATTTGTTTCACCACTTTCTCCCAGTGAAAATCAATTTCTCATCTTTCATGTCTCTCCAGTATCCACTGGATAGAAAAATTCAGGCTTCTGGAAGTGCTCTCTCAGTACTTACCATGTCCTAATTCTTAACTGGATCTAGAGAAGAATGTAAACTTCTACCCCTTGTAGCTTTTGTTTCCAACAGGCTGGCCTGTTGGAAACACTGGCCTGGATGTTCAGTCTGTGTGAGGGAAGGATATCATTTTGTTAATGTGGGTTTCATATTTTTTTATTCATATCAATGTCACTCTATTTCTTGAATACATTAGGATTCACAAAGTCCTTGTATTATATCTTTTTTTTCTACATTTTTTGTATAATTTGGCTGATAATAGTTTTGTTTCTTTAAAAAATGGGATCAAGACAATCATGCTGCCTGTCCTTCCCACTCCCTGACATTATAACAGTTTGTCCATTTCTTTCTAGCAGAGGTCTTGCACTAAAACTTAAAATGAAATTAAAAAATGTTCACTGCTTGTAGAACTAGTCTCAATCTCTACATGAAAATAGTGCAGGTAAAATGTCTACAGGCATTCATCTTAGGGTTTTCTTGCTTCTTTTGTAACTCAGAGAAACATCCCATTTCAATTAGAACAGGAGGAAATCCAGAGCTAGGAGGGAGATGACTGCTGTTCTAGCTGGTTGTTTACCCCCAGGCAGTGTCAATTATGCACACATGCTCATCTAGCTTATCTTCATGGACACATACACTCTCACTGGCATCTCTCCTGCTGCAATCTGGGCCTTTTAACCCACATCCTAGAGGACACACTGGCCTGGAAAACAGCTCTTGCCCTGCTGCTTTGCAGTTACACTTCACCTATTTGGAGGTAGTCATCACGCTTCAGATGCCCTGCCTTCTATATAGGATAAGCAGTCCCTTTTCCCTTTCTTTTTGCATTCAATTGCTCTTATGTATGGAAATTCCCAAAGGCTCTTGTGAGCACGTCCGACTGCTTCTCCCAGCCAAATGCCACTGATAATTTAAAAATGGTATTTTATATCCCACTAGCCAAATGACTCATCAAAAGGTCAAATCAGTCCTGATATGGTGCAGACTGGCTGGGAGTCCTGCTTGATGCTTGTAGCAAAAACCTGAGACCTACCTTAAGAATTTAATTTCTTCCATTGGTCTATGCATTTCATGGTTGATTGATCCAGAAAATGCTTCTTTAGTTAACTACTGAGAATGCCTAGGAAGGATTTTGACACTGTTGTGTGTGAATCACTATAAATGACATTTGTGTCTTTTTTCCATCCACAATGCCTGTTATTGTCATAAAGAAAGCAGGAGGAATTTTACACGATTTTTCTTCTCAACAGTTCGGTGTTGTCTGTAATTTATTGAGGACTTATTTAGAAACAGTTGTTTATTTGTTCTTGTATTTTTCAGTAACTGGAAAGAGCTGACTGGGCTCTCTCCTTTTTTTACTTTCCTGCCTATTAATCTACTGTGTCTGTGCTTTTGGGGACCTCTTCTGTCTCCAAGGCAGACATTCTCAGGGAGAGCTGCTCGAGTTCTGAAGCTGTTTGAACCACTTCTCTTCCTTAATCAAATCTCATGAAGCCAGCTCGTGTGAAAAAATGTTTACATTTGCTCCTCATTCCAACCTAATTTCTCTACTTCCATAACAGATGTATATCATATTCACGATCTGCTTGGGAAGAAAACAGTTAAAACTTCAGATTTCCTAACATTATCTGTCCATGGCTTTTCTTTTCCACCAATTATTGGATTAACTCTCTCCTCCATCTTCTTAATTATACTAATCTTACAGCCCACTTTCTTATTATATTTGGTGTTCTTTGCTCATGTTTCTGAATGTGATTTCTAGATCTGGGACCAAATCCTACAGATACTTCATTGCTGTTTATTACTTTTATTAATATCCAGAGGCCTCAGCCAAACTGGGGCAGCCCCATGCACTTTAAACTTGTATTGAAAGTATCACAAAACTAAAAGAATGAGTAGAACTGACAACTTTTAGATTTTATGTAACTTGACAGATCAAGCAAATTTGCAAGTTTTCTTCTGGTGAGAAAGAACTTGAATCAGGAAGATCATCTAATGATACCTAACCCAAGCAAACAAAAAACAACAATAAAACACAAAATTTTCTAGCATTAATGTCCTAATGTTCTAGCACTTAGATCCTGATAGCAGTGAAACTTTGACAGGACAAGTATCAGCTCTGACTTGTCCTCCATGTGTTAGGTAAAAGCCTTGGTGAACTTGTGGAGTCCTGAGTTCTTTCTCATAAGTGGTTTTATCATTTTCAAGTTTTTCATTAAAGCCATATTTCTGGTTAAGACATCAGACAGACTTCATCTGTATTTTCAGGAAAGCATTCCATGAGCATTATGATCCATAGAAAGATCTGTGTTTGTTTTTACCCATTCCAATGAATATCTCAGGAAAACTAAACTAATACAGTATTATCCCATAATGTGATGTCTATAACGTACCTCAAAAAATTTTATCCTTTGCAATCGTATGAATATAAATAAGGTGAAAATCAAACACAGATTGCTCCTTCAGCAAGGATGCAGACCAACTCCTACTTGAGCTGAAATCTTGAACCTCAGATGAAGAGGATATACTAGATATGATTTATAGTTATTCCCATTAAAGTGGACCTCTTCAAGATCTTGTTCTTGATCAGGCAGAGCACTGCAAACTTCATCAGAGCCACAAGCTGGTGATAGATTTCTATATAAATGTTGTTTTTCTAGGTCATTTCTGCAAGGTTTTTGGAGAGTTTGCTGGCCACAGTAAGTAAAGGGGGGATGGTGAGAGCATGAAAGATAAGCGAATTTAGCAAGTGTACAGAGAGGAAACTGTACTTCCTCCATGCAATTCTCAGCACTGTTTCTAAGCTGTTTACTTCCTATTTTGATACCTACAGCAACAAGAGACAAGGTTTCCAAGCAGGCCTTCGATTGGCCTTGGACTCTGTTTGTTTATCCACACTTCCTATCAGGAAGCAATTGTGATAAGGCCTGGGACTTTGTTCTGGGAGCTTTTCCATCCATAATGTTGGGAACACAGTACTCTATTCTTGTGCTGGCTTATGAATAAGGTCCGAGGCACCTAAGGTTTTGCGGGGCCTTTGGTGCACTAAACACTGAGGGTTCAATAAATGCAACACATTTTCTTTCTCACAGTGTCTGTATTTCCTGCTAGGAGCATCATTTTACCACCAGCAGCAACGCATAGATAAATTCTAGCATTCAAATATGCCTACCTTGGGGTCTTTAGTTTTGCTTCCTGACTGCTTCTGTCCCTCTATACAAGCAGCCTTTGCATGTCTTTTCTTAAGCAGTCAGACTCTTCCCAATCAAGACCAAAAAGAGGAGGAAAGCTTGGGTGCAGGCAAGCAAGAACCTTTGGAAATTCCTCTTTCCAGTGGCTGTCTATAGAGCTAGCTCTGCAAAGGGATCCTAAGGCAACCAGTGCACAGACTGGTAGTAAAATGAAAGCATAGGAACAAATACTCAGTAGTACTGAGGACATATCCTTCACAACGTTCCGCTCTAGGGCCTCAGCCAAGATAGGGAATGGCCATAAGGTAAGATGATACCTTTTATTTTCCATGTTCCGTTCTTGGCTGTGTTGCCAGCAAGGTTGCCAAACTACATTAATCTCTTTGACTGGAAATGGATACAGTTAATGTATTCACTAATTCTTGTCCCTTTTTCCTTTTCACAGGCTTTAGGTCTGTTGAGCAGGAAAAGAGGAAGAAAGAAGAATTTTTGATGAAAGCCAACTCCAAGTTACTATATAACTCCAAGGGTACTTGAGACAGCAGGTGCTGTTGCAATTAGTTTCCTTTCTTAAGATCCTTGCGTACTATCCCTGCAGATAGCACACAGTGCACACATTTCCATGGAAAGGTGCCCAGCCTTTTGGATTTTTTTGACTCAGACCACAATGCTGAAATATTACTAACTTGCTAGACTTTTACAGAATGTTTTTGGTTCTCTGCAAGTATTAGAATTCTTCACACCATCTTAATGTAAGGAAAACACATTTTGGAGGAAATAGGCTAACAGGCTCTCACTCTGCAGTTGATGGGTTGCCAGCATCTTTTGGCTTCATGTGGAATGTATGAAAAATGGTGTGACTTTTTGTCTGAATGGCTAGAAACTATAATGGTCTCCTGGGGCTTAATAAATGAATAGGAAAATGTCAGAGTAATTTTCATGAATATTATAAATTACATGTGGGAGGTTATCTAAAGAGGGGATTGTGTGTTCTTTTCCTTACCATAGCACTGAAAAAAAATGAAAACTGTAGGTAGACCATGAGTTCTGATTTATTCTGAGGAAGAAAATAAGAAAAAGAAGAAAATATATGCATATTTATGAGCATTTGTCATTTCACTACAGCAAACAGGGTGTTAGAATATTTTTCCAAAACAAGCCACATGGTATTTTCTTCACAGAAAGTGGAAGGCAGGCAGCTTTTAAAGAAGGACATACAGATGATTTAAAGCACTGCTCTATATTAGACATTTGTACATGTTCTGCAGTCCTGGCGCTACATGCGCAGTGGTAACGGCGAAGGGCAGACCAGGGCAGGTGCCACTTATCCGATGGCTGAGGTGGGAGCTGTGCGTCATGATGGGCAAGATTTTGTCAGTACAAGGAAGGCCTGTGAGTTGGAGCTATTTTCCTGGCATATTCTCAAGTAATCTCAGGACTCTGCTAATTAGTCCTATACTTTACTAGCTGAGGACAGTGTTGGTGCCACTGGCTTCTCATTTCATGTTCTGATGAGCTGATAAGCATAACTGCCAAATGTAAAACTCTGTTCAAGCTTGCCTGCGAGGGACAGAACCAGCTTCAGTACAAATGACAAGCACGCTCTTTGGTGTAATATTTTTTACATGCTTTTTAATTTGTAACTGTGTAACAATCCCTGGATTTGTTTCCAATTCAGAACATTTTATAAAGGCTGTGCTCCCAACAAACAAGATTGCTATTCCCACTGCCACCTCCTGAGAAAAATGACCACCCAACTATAGAAAAATCAGAAAACCAGCATATGAAACAAATGCAGTTTGCATTATTTTCTTTCAAATCTGCTAGGCCAGACTCTGGTGGAGCAAAAAAGCACTGCATTTGAGCCATGATGAGGCAAGGCAGGACTTTTCACTTAAAGTTCCAGACTCTGTAGAATTTTAAATAGCAACCAGCTCTGTTAGTTAATAGAAACGCAACTGGACTTTCTCTGCAGGAACTTGCACAGAGCCAGTAACTGGGATAGCTTCAGTAAAAGCTGGCAGATATGATTACAAGGGGACTGAGACATTTTCCTCTTGTGTGCAAGATATTGGAGGCTTCTGTGATGAATGTCAGGACCATTCATAACATCGTCCTAAAGGCTTCTGTTCTGATTTTTCTTTCCTTTTTTATTATGCTTTGACCAATTCAGGATGCGCAAAAAAATAAAATGATTCAACTATTTTACAGGCTTCATTTAAAACATGTGAAGAGTCAGTTCTTCCTTAATCTTATTCAGACTAAACATTTAAAAACAAGTCACATAAAATTCTTACTTGGGATTTTTAGCAAGGGAAGTTGGTTTACAATGTCCTGCTTACACCTTATAAAGACATATTTAAAATCTTGTAAGGCTTGGTGTAGTGTACGTCATTTATTTATTCTGTGTAAAACAAGTGCCTGAATGTTTGTTTCTTAACTTTAAGGAAACCAGCATTTCAACTCCTTTCTCTGTAAAAAGACTTTACAACTCTTGCATCATTTTATATCTTCATAACTGGCTAAGACCATCTGAAATTCAAAGCAGCTGGAAGAGCAGATTTGCAGCCAGAGCAGCAGGAGAGATGAAACTGTGGTTCCCTTCTCAGGCATGTTGAAAAACCACAATAATCGTCTTAGTATTTCACTTTTTTTTTTTTTCAAGCCTACAAACACTGGAGGGAATAACAGTCACCTGGAATGGATGAGCATTTCAAATAAAACCATGAGCGTCAGACCTGGACACGGGCTGCTTTCATCTTTCCTTTATCTATGCCAGAGGACAGACTGTACATTTTGCCCGCGAGTCTCTGGGAGGACCTCCCCTTCCCACGGCTTTGGCTCCACACGCTGGAAACCTGCCCCCCAGGCGAGAAAATCCCAAGGCAGCGGCAGCTGGTGCCCTGTTGCGCTGAGGTCCTCATGCTGAAAAAGCATCCTGCTCGCATTGTTTATTTGAATACATGGAAAGAGTCTTAAAACCATGCAGGGAGTAACCTGATGCTCTATTTTGGCACGGGGTTTGGGACTTCCATCTCTCAGAGCTGCCCTTTCCACAGGGAGCTGCTTCTCCCTGCCCCAGCACAGCCTCAAGGGCTCCTCCAACATCACAGTGAGCCTGGGCATCTCCAAGAGAGGCTGGAGGAGACGCGCTGAGGTCTCACAAGCTTCCCAGGGCCAGGAATGACCTACTCCCCCAGGACTCCTACCTACCACATCCTCCTGCCCCTGACACTCTGAGGACAGGCTGAGCTAGGGAGGCAGGAGTTGCCATTAAGTGTCCAAAGATGCTTCACTCCCTTTGGCAGGTGACAGTCATCAGTTGGGTGAAGTCGGCAAGAGACAATGTGCATGCAGGCATATAGAGAGTCTTTCACTGACCAATGCAAACAGCAGTTCATGGCTTGGCTCTTTCAGAGAACTTTTCAGCCGTAAAATTTTGCTGCTAGCTTCCTTTTTTTAAAAAAGTGGGCAGTAAATTATGAAGACATCAAGGCTGTGATATTCTCTGTGCTCGTGGTAGGTATTGTAAAATTTCTCTTTTAATGGCTTTTGAACCCTCTTACCAAGACTTCCTGTAAGTCACAGAGCAAGTCTAGGCATTGCTAATATTTCAGTCAGCAGCAGTAAGGTTTTACAGATCTGCAGGCCTGACTGCAGCATCCGGAAGGACTTTATGGGTTGCTCAATCAAGGCCGCTCCCTCTGGAGACAATCGGGCAGCAGATGGTGAGTGCCAATAGCCCCAGAGAACCTTTGCTGCAGACAAAGGACTTTTTGAAAAAAAGGTGCCTCCACACCACACAGCATGAGAAATCTTCTCCAATGCAGCCAAATCCCAACAGCGAAGGAGCAAAAGATACAATTACGGTGTGCTTTTGGAAGAGGATAGGAGCAATCAGGACCATCAAGAGCAGCTACTCTGAAGAGCCCACTCATTTTTTCCACAGACATACATGAGCCTATGGCAGCGAATAAGAGAAATGTTTGGTAATAACCAAGACACAATATAAATAATGAAGGAGTGTAAAGAATGTATATGGCTGGAATGTACAACCCTTGAAGACTGAAAAAAACAAATATGAAAATAAAATCCTACACAAATTCTGCAGGGAATACATTCTTGGCACACTTCACTAGAGGGGAAGTTAAGAAAAGAAAACCATTACGTGATGAGGAGGGTAGGTAGGTAAAGGAGGATGTAGATTTTGAAAATAAAAACAATTTTTTTTTAGGGATATGAGCTAAGAAATGTACACAAGAGCTACAGGAAAAAGGAAACATTCTAATTCAAATAATTGTGGTTTCTCCTCCGTCTGGAGAATTGTACAGCATTCTTCTGAATCCAAGTGGGCATTGCATCAAAAATGTTAATAGGAGAAACTGTTTTCAGCTTGTGTTTTATAGGCATTTTAACATTTTCTTATTGGGGCAGTGGTGGCAAGGACAGGTTCATTGATGATTTGAAACAATCTGGAGCTCACAGCTTTATTTTAGAACAGCTGAGCTAGAAAGTGATCTCCACGCAGGAGATGGGGAACATATATTTGGCCTTTACAAAGAAGGTAAGAACTAGACATTAGGAGATCTCGTCCCCTGTACATCACATGGGGCTGGGATAGTTGCAGATTATCCGGTTTCTTTCCTGTGGCAATTTGTCTGAGCACAAGCTGCACAGGCGGGTGGTTTGCCCGGTGCTGCACCAGCAGCTGTCTTCACAGGGCTCAGAAATGCCAAAGTGCCTTGGCATTGAGTCTGCGTGCTTGAGGTGCATCACACTTCTCTTTTAGACAATTTGATTCTGTGAAATTTGGATTTTCCCTGGAACGGGATTCCTGGATTTCAGAAGCACAGTGAGAACCGGGGTGAAGCGACTGTGTGTTGCCATGGTCATCCAGTCTAGCTGCGAGTTCCTGCCCTCATTTGTGGGTAAAATCCTTGCAGCCTTCCCCCTCACCTCCTAAGCTAGACAGTGAGAAGAGTTTTGTGCTGTCTGATTTTCCATAGCTTCTCAGAGGGTAAAAAAACAAGATATACATGACCTTCATGAAAAAGGGCAATGTATATGCAGTGTGCCAGCAAAATATTCTCTTCGGCACATACAGTGCCAGATTCACAAAGGTGTTTAGGAGCTGTGGGTTGTAGATAAACACCTACGGGATTTTCAGCAGTGCTGGTGTAGGCCAGCTGCCTAAAACCCAAATGGCTTCAGTTCCTGACTACCTTTGTTGTATGGGCTTTTATAGAGCCACACAAACGCTAATGAAAGACTTCCCTGGATGTATATGCTGCAGCTCAAGTCCTAGGAGCAATTGCTTTTAGAAATTATAGTTTTACCTGGTGGGTTAAAAAGAAAGGTTTTAATGCTATGCACAGATGCGAGAATAGCTTGATGCACGCGGAAAACATGTGCCACTCTTCAGCCTGCTAGTTACTGACTTTGTTTTCCTACAAGTTGATACAAAAAATGCAAAAGGCAAACTAGAACCTCAAAGGAGGAACAGCTAGAAGGTATTGAAATCACGACAAAATGTACCAAGAATCAATGTTTCATCTGGAGTGCAGGGAGAGAACCCCATGGAGCAAACCTAAGCCAGCAGCCAGATTGTAACCAGCTAAATTCTGAGGTGATTTTTCATTTGCAGATAAACTTAAGGACCTTTATTAAATTACTTTTAATAAAGATAGATTCTGGTCCCATTTATTAAAACAAATAGCTTCTAATCCCTGCACACCATGTCACGGAAGGCCTTTGGGAATCAATTCTAGAGTCAAATGAGTCATGCAATGTGAATGCAGGCATAAGGCTCTGCACCTCGGAGAACTTATATCTGCATGTACACAGCCAGTGCTGCCTCTTATTTTTGTTCTTTCCCACTAAATAATGTGCCACCTTATGTCTTAGCAGAGACTTCCTCTGGTTTATTTTCCTTTTGTTTAGAGTTTGTTTTTATCATAGATTGCCTCAAAGGGTGAAAAAGTGACTTTTTCTTTTCTTGTTGGAAAGTTGTCTGTAGGAAGTACTACAGGCCTTGGTGTCCTGCCAGTTCAGCACTCTGAAGTGCCTGCTTTCTCTTCGATGGGAAATCCTACTTCTTATTCCCAGAAGGTTGCTTTAACACTTAAACATTTTTTTTTTAATCTGAAAGTCTGAATTATAGCCTTGTGGTTAGAAAAAAAAAAGACATTTTACTAGGAAAGCAACTTGTAATGACCTTAGGTAAAATGCCAACTGCAATAAAAAGTGCTTTCAAGTGTCATTTACATATTAAGCAAGATTTAAAGAGATGCTAAAATATTGGGCTATACCTGCCAAAATCTATACAATTTTTTATTCTCAGAGATAACGAGGTAAAAGGTATCCTGTTTTTTTCACACTAATAGCCTGACTTTTTTGTGGTCAATACAAACTCAGTGAACTTATTTCAAGCATGCATGATAAGCTCGGACTCAAAAACCAGACCTGATTATACCCCTGAGATTTTTCCTAGTTTTCCTGCACTGCAGAAGCTGGATCATGACCAGCAAGCCGCGCAGCTCTCTTCCATATTTTCCAGGGAGTTTGTAACATAACCAGGGAATTGCTGGTGTTGAATTGCAGGAGCAGATGCAGGGGACACTCATTTCCCCTTCCAAGAAGTTTAGAGAGAGAGTCTTGCTGCCTTAATCCACAGAAGTAACAGGCAAATCTCCACTTTCAGTTAGAACAATTAAACAACTCTGAAATGTCTCTTCTAAGGTTTTCTTTATGTAAGTTGCTCCAGGGTATCTTCTTGCAAAGCTTTTCATTGCATAGCCATCTTGTCATTGCTTGAATGACACGGGCATTTGAGTAAGGCAGAATCTGCCCTTTGACATCTTATGCTCTGACCCTGAGCCTTAAGCACAAGAAGCAAGATGACTTCAAACCAGTGAATTTCTCTTTAAAAAAATCTTCTTCTATTTCTTGCATTCAAATGGATACATGAAGAGGGGGCTAAGAAGTCTGCACATTAATAGAGCTTTCTTCTGCTGGAACAAAAGAAAGGTCAAGTTATAATCAACTCCTCAGGACAAAAAATGGTTTATGTGCCATTCTGTTATCTGCTGCAGTTTTCTGAAAGATGATGAGGCTTTTGAATGATGCATAAACAAGCAGAGATGGGAAGGACATACTTTTTTATTTTTGGATCTCAGCTTTGCTACCTGTTAGCTCAGCAGCTAGGACAAAAATAAATAATAACTCGAGTCCAGTAATATCAGAAATGGGGAAGAGGAAAGAAATAATGTTGTTTAATTATATGTTTGCCCTTTTTCTCTAAGACTTTTCACCCACAAGCAGGAAGTTAGTTTTAATTTGGAAGCAAGAAATCCTCAGGCGCAGCTCAAGGTCATGACTACTTAATGAAACATCTCTTTCTCCACATACTCCTCAGCTCTGGAGTTCACCTCTCCCATTGGCCTTTCAAGCCACTTACAAGGCTTTTCTCTGATTCCTTCTGACACTTATTCATCCAAAACTCAGGCTGAACTCAAGGCCTGCTCTGTGTTTTGACAATGGCTGTTGTAGGCTGCACTGAACACTCATTACATACAGGAGATGTTTTATCCTTTAAGGAATTTTGTAATTAGCCATCTCTTGAGCTCATGCAATATGCCTGGGTGTAGGCCTGCCTCTAATTAACTGGCATCCTTTCCTTTTTCTGTTTCACACATAATGCAAGTTTTGTTCACCTTTTCTCACATTGAGAGAACACAGATTGAAATGTTTGCAGAACTGTTGAGAGAAAAAGGACTTGGTCCTGACTGGAGTTAAACAAATCATTTGGTTTTGTGCTTGAAGAAAGCAGAATATACACTTCCTCTGCTTTTGAAGAGAAACTTTACTTAGCTTGGTTACATTCTCAGCTCTTAATCTCAGTCTAAAAGGAAAAATGAAAAGATTGGTCATACTGCATCAAGCTCCAACTGATGAATCATTCATTATTCATTATTCATTAATAATGAAATATTTCACTATTAAAAGGAAAAAGTGAAAGGTCGTGAGAAGACAGGAACTGCAGAAAAAGAAAGATACTGCTTGCTCAAACTTAACAATGCTGCGAGTGAGAGTCATAGCAAACGCTACAGATGAGGCAAGGAGAGTTTGAAAGTGCTATGTAAAAGTTTATTAACAAAGGAATAGGAAAGAACAGGGCAGATGGATAGGAAAATCCATGAGACAGAGGATCTGAACTTCCTTTATAACTCCTGGTTCCATAGACAGATGACCTGGGCTACTTTTGTCTTGCTACTTTGTCATTGCTGTTCTATGGCCTTGAGATTCATTTCATCCACAAGCTGCTTGACCCTGTGTCTCTCTGGGTCCCACACGGGGTCATTGCAGCCTTAGACCTGGTAATTATTTTGTCTGTGCCCCTGTGGCAGATCTAAGCGCCCAAGCTAGCGTGAGGGCTGTGTTAGGGCCCATCAGTGTAATATTCTCCCTGCATGAAACCACAGGTGTGTGTTCCACATGCAGTGCGAGGGTAGCCAGGGTCCTTGAGGGTGCCGAGCACTCCAGGAGAGGACAGGAAGGCTGTGTCATGGGGAGGGAGCCAGACAAGGTGCAGTTTTACCTGTGTTCTTATACAGGATACACGTGTGGAGCTGGCTGGGAGCAGGACCCACACAGTTGTCTGGCAGGCAGGTTCCCTCCCTGCTCCTGTTTAGCAATATTGGTGCAACTTAGCAATATCAATGTGGCATAAAGGTCTGCTGGAAACACTTGTAAAAATGCTGCTGGTCATTTTCATGTTCAACAAAACATTGCATTATAGCATGTCTTTTTGGCAGCCATTCATGACAATTCTGAGCATGAGAACTAAGATTACAGATGATTCTTGCTGTTGTATTTATTTCTGTAGGCAACAAAGGTGTGGCAGATTATGGAAGATATCCTGTCTTCAATATTTTACAGGAATCTTTCTCCTGTCTCCACTCAGGCGGCAACTAGACTCCCTGCATATAAAATGCTTTTCTTGTTCAAAATTTTTGTGTTTTGTTAGCCTGACATGAGCAAAACCATTGCAAAAAACTTACATTTGCTTGCTGCTCAATAACCTTGAAAAAAATCTGTGAGGAGTCTTTGTCAGCAGGATATTTTTTTTATACAGTGCAGCTTCAGGTGAGAACTACACTGTTGCATCAGACAGATTTTGTGGACACTCAGTTCGTATGCATGTTTTACACCTTACAGTGCGAATTAAGAAAGCATCATATTTTTCTGCTAATGCAAACACTTTCATTTCTGCTAATGCCATTTAGCAAAGTGTTTCTTTAAATGCAATGGGAACAGTTTACTGAACAATATATATATGGACATGTGTTGATATGTTTCAGAGTATGTATTTTCTCGTTAGTTTTGGCATGAAGATGGTGGGATGGGGATAGGGAGAGAAAGTGCCTTCCTTTGCATGACCACTATTCCCTGACTGGAGCATTCTGTGATAGCAGAGGGTTTTCAGAGATGGTATCAGATCACCACCATTGGTTGGACTTCTTCATGTTGCCAAAGCAAACGAGATTGAAAAACTGTTAAAACCAACACGATCTTGCCTTAATATTGCAGACAAATACTTGTCAGAGGGCCAATTCTGATAGTGCCCTAAGTGAAATGTTCGCTTTATTCACACAATAAAAAAGGCAGTGGAGGTCAAGCAAATTTCCAGTCTGAGGGGCTCTGTAGGGGGAAGTACGATGGTTCCTCCTGTTCAGAGCACTCAGAAATGCTAATGTTTTTTTTTTGTGTCACTTGCCCACTGAGAGTGTGCAGTGGTTGCAGAATGAAGGCAAATAAAACTTGGATGAAGTCACTGTCAAGTTGTCAGGCTATAAAATGTGAGAAATGAACTCTCCTCCCTGGCTCCTGGGTGAATGTCGGTGTGGGCAGATTCCTCCGTACCGTCAGATGCGGAGTGGCTTTTCATTAAGCATGAAAGCCCTTTTCATTTGAAAATGCGAATGCCTTTACATGCATAAGGAAAAGTAATTGACTAGTATAAAATTTAGTGAAATGCAGCTCGGTTCATAGAAGAAAGCACAAACTATAGGCTTGTGCTTTTAAGTGATTGTAGGACATTATTAATGGCCTTTGGATAGCTCTGTAGAAAAACAGAGGAATTTGTAGACTACAGAGAGTCACATCAATAGTTAATGAAATTATACAGATGTGTTAGCCCTCACATACTTTGTCAGGTTTAACCAGATTTAAATTTTTCTTCTTCATCACAGATGTGAGAAAAAAGGAGTCTAAACTGGTGTTTTGAAAGATGTCAAGGGAGATCTCTGCCACAGTGGTACATACAGTGGACTTGAGCTCTAAGAGTAATTTCTTCATCTCCATAAAGCAATTTTACTTGTGTAATCTTTCAGTCAGGAACTTAATAAGGCCTTCATAAGGACTGTAAAATATGACCGCACCTTCCCAGGAGCCTGGGAAAACCAAACACACTGATTTGAGCACTGAGAAAGGACTTCTTCCTTGTTAGCAAATAATGAGTTAAGCAAAGTGGTTTACATTACTAGTGCTTTCCTGGTTTAGGACAGGGTAGGAGAAAGGGAGCTGTAACAACAAACCCAATTGGGAAATTGTAATGACTACTACATCCACAGTATGGCATTAGGCAAGTGTCTGTGTCTACATGTGGCTGGGTACAATGTTTTGACAGAGGCAGATACGCTGTGATCAAGACCCATGGAGCTTGCACAGGCTAGAAATTGATTTTTTAAGGACAGCAAAAATTATTAAGATTCTAACAGCATTGAAGAAACAGTGAAGGATCTCTTTGCAACTGTCACCCTTTTCAGCATTGTAGGATCAACCCTTGAGACAAGAGAGAAGCAAAGCCTTTTCCAAAACAATGGAAATTTGTTGCAGGGAACTGCCAGGCATCAGCTGGTCTCTCAGTGACTGGAACAAAAACATCCAATGATCTGTCAGGAAGCAAAGGTATGTTTGGAAAAGGATGTGTTCAGTGGAAGATATCACATTTAACAGGAGAAAGCTGTGCATTATGGAAGAAAAACTGTCTGCTGAGAGTTAGCAGGACACTGGCATCCAGGAATTGAACTTTGACAGGAGTCTGCAGTGCTCTGAGCACTTCCTGGGAGATACGGAATGGCTTCAGCTGCTGCTCAACGGGCAGGTGCTGGATGCGCTCAGCACCTTTTAGGCTGGAGTCCTTTGTGACCATAAGAACATATCAAGTGGTGCATGGGAAGAAACATAGGAAGCCTGAGGTTGTTTCTTTCCTTCTCCTTTGCTTCTATCCTTCTGAAAAAGAAAGGTTATTCTGTCACAGTTGTTTCTACAGATTGCTAAAGTCTGTCTGTTGTGGGAGCATCTACTTTGTTCTGCATCTTAGGCAACCCAAAATAAAATCTCTTGTGTCTTCTAGGAAACCTGTTCTCTTCTTAGTGAAAAGCAGTTTTGGGAGCCCAGTTTCCCCAGAATTCCTAAACAATTTAAATCAACCCAAACTTTATGCTTTTTCTTCTACTTTTGTGAAAGGGAGAAGGTGGTTATTATTGCAGACTGTTTAAAAACATAACAAAATGTGAGCTCCAGTTTAATTTGAGAACAGAAAGCAAATGGTATTGTTAAACCTTCATGTTTATAGGAAAGAATGCTTTTCCTTTTCAGCTTTTTTCCTAAGTCTGAAAATTGTAAGAGGAAGTTCAAAGAGGATATACACATTAGCTCCTATTTGGTTATTTCCCATATGTGAGGTCAGTAGATTTCAGCAGATTAGCCTGGGTTCCTGAACAGCTGAAAGGTTTTGAAATCACCTTCCAGAAGTTCTGAATTAGGGGTATTATAGTTTGAAAAAGAAAAGGGAAAGAAAAAAAAAAAAAAAGAAAAGGTGAGTTCTAGCATGCTCCAAGCACTGCATGTTTAGCAGGAAAGTGAGAATAGAGTAGTCTCTAATGAAAATCACTTGCAGCATCTTCTAGAGCACATCCAGTTATGGTAATAATTCAAAACTCATTAGTCTTTTTGATACCTTTCAATAGCCTCCATCTATACTGATTATTAGAGTATGAAGGTTTTGGAGAGAAGCTGACTGACTACTGTTTCAGAGAAATCTTCATCATTTTTAAGCAAAAGACCCAATTCAGTGAAACTTTTTTTTTTCATAAAGAAAAACTGTTTGACTTGGGATGGGCAGAAGGAAATATGTTTGAAAGCAATTTATTCCAAATGCTCCTGAACATCGGCATATGGATATTTGCTTTCTGCATAGTATTTTCTATCAAAAGGTGCAGTAATTAACATAATTCCCATATGTAATGTGGTTCCAATGTTATTCCCTCACAATGGCTAGATTCAGGTTACTAAAATCTGTGAAATGTTCATCATTTGGTGGAAGCCTGTAGTTTCATTTCAGAAGTGAATCTGCATGTTTAAGTGAAAGGTTCTGACTTAATATTATACAATATTTCTCTAGATATTGTTATAATAAACTCGCAAATATAATGAGCTCCCAAAGATTTGCTGTTTGGAGTTAAAATGCAAATGTATCACGGATGAGACAAAGGTGAAGAAATGGTGGTGAATCTAGTTTCACCAGTAATTTCACACAGAAATGCATTTCATATACGTCTACATGATGGAGAAATTCTCAAACTTAACTTAGTACTCAAAGTACTAAGTAAGTGGGTCATTTTGAAATCTTCTGAAAGTTTTTGAGGATCATAGAATCACAGAATGGTTGAGGTTGGAAGGGACCTCTAGAGATCATTTAGTCCAACCCGCCTGCTCCAGCAGGGGCACCCAGAGCACGTGGCACAAGGTGGCATCTAGGCGGGTTTAGAAGATCTCCAGAGACTTCACAACCTCTCTAGCAGCCTGTTCCAGGGCTCTGTCACCCTCACAGTAAAGAAGTTTTTCCTCAAAAATGCTGATGTTGATCTTCCGAAGGCTATGTCCTGTAAACCAGGCTCTTCCAGCTCCATGAAAATGAGCACAAATATTTTTGAACTGACCTACAGAAGAAAAGGTGAGATTTCAGAGTTCAATCTGGGTTACAAAAAACTTTGCCTGTTGAGCAGTGCCTGGGTTTATTCCAGGAAGAAGACTCCTGGGCATGCTCAATTAGGAGTGCTTAGTCATGAATGCTGTGTTTATTTGCTCTTTTTTAAATCCCACAAATCCAAATCTCCTTCTTTTGAAACAGTCCCTTCCACATTATTCTATTTCTTCTGAATAGTTTTTTGAAAAATCTTTTGATAATCAGTCATATGTAGCCCAACATGCTCAATATGTAAAAAGAAATGTGCTTTGTGATTAACATTGCTCCTCCACCTGATTTGCAGCATCTCTGTTTCGGCCCTTCCTCTGTGAAACTCTCCTTAAGCTCTGGCTCGTCAGGAAGGAGGAACATCAGTGATAACGTTCATTTCACCATCCAGACTTCCAGATGTCTCCAGACTAGCAGAGGAAGTATTAGATGATAGATTAGATTGATTTGATGACTAAGAGCGTAGAGCATTGTCTTCACTCACTGTGGGACTGGCTGGTTTGATTTTCTAATGTATGGATTTGGAAAGTTTTATTTTAGCTTTAAAAATTAATATGTGGACTATTTAAATAAATAAATAAATAAAGGATTTTCAGGTTAGGGTAAAAACAATTTTCTTCCTGTTTCTCAGCTTCATCTGTACAAATGTCATATCCAAACACCTTTTTTAAAAAAAGTACATGGCATCCCCACATTTTCCAATCTCTCCCTAGATGAAAACAGGTTTGTTGTGGCTTTGTCCTCATTGAAGGAAATGGCAGCAGGCTGAGAAGCTCTATGAATTACTTTCATTGTTTTATTTTGGTCAGTCTCACAGCTGTCTCCCAGCCCCACTTACCTTACCAATGTCAGTGCTCCTGTCACACCAGTCTTCAAGAAAGATAAAGATATCTTTTTTCTAAATAAGCGTTTAGTTCCAGGGGGTGAGTGTGTGGATAGGATTCTGTCCAATTAAACTCCAGGGTTCACCTGGCATACCAATGGCTCATTTATCTAAACTCAGGTGTCAGGAGAATATAAAACATTCTATGGAAAACATCTTATGAGAAAAATACAAATTTCCGAGCATTAAGGAGATTTTTTTCTTAAGTATTTGCTATTTTTTCCCCAAACTACCCATGAAGGGCACAGAGAGGCAAATTCAGCAATAATACTCATGACATACATCCCTTTGTGTTCCTATTAGTATATTAAAAACAATAATGCTACTAAACTAAGTAATTTAGATAAAAGCATTCATGGATAGAGTAATTTAAAAAGGCTGATAGTTAAAATTGTACCACTTGAACACACATCATTCTAAAATGCTGCTCTGTTTTCTTTGGAGTCTGCCTTGCAACCCTGGTGATGTATGGTCATTAAAAGAAGATCTGACATTTCTCTTTCCACACAGTTCTGTTGTATGCCAAAGACAGGTCATATTCTGAACACATTTTGAATCTTCTTCACAAAGACAAATACTAGATAAATTTCACACAACTTTCCCATCTAACACAAATGTTCTAGTCCAGTTTCTCCTCTGCTATTATTGAAAGTTACATGTGCCTAAGTTTAAATGAAAGACTAGATGAAAGAAACACAGGAGGATGTAAGTTCGCATCGTTAGATCCAGCAGTTAAGATTTCTTCCTTATGATGAAAATGTTGAATGTTGATGCACAAACAAGACAAAATTCTCCGAAGACTGAACCCTTGTTCTTTTTCCCCCCATTTGAAATGAAGTCGATGTGGAGTTAAACAGTGACTACTTGCTATGTTTCAAATAAAAGGCTTAATATAAATCAAATTTTCCAATAGTTTTTGAAGTGAAATTGCTTCGGGCGAAAACTAGGTCCAGGACTGTTTAGAGAGGGTATTGTTTAGGTAAAATACACACTTTTTGCAAACTTCTGTCTTTATAAAACTCACTTTAGGAAACCGAGTTTTTATAGTACCTTGTCTGATCTTCAGTAGTAAGACACTTTCGAAGTGCCTTAAAGTATTTCCTACCTGTACTTAATAATGTGGCATTATTATTTCAAAATATTTTTAACTTGTAATCTTTGGTTATTGCTTTATTTTCCAACATTCTTAATTGTTTTAGATAGTTTCTAGATATTTTACACAACCACTATGTTGAAATTTATTAGTTTAAGAACATTTTAAACCTATCTGTATCAATCTATGCACTCCATGAACGGTCTGCTTTCATCTGAAAATTCTTAAAATCTTCCCACTGAAAATTAAATATTATCTTCCATGTTATTTCTTTTTAAGGTCTGTTTTTTCCAATGTTTAACTAATGCATATGGTAATAATATAAAGCATCAATCATTTATCACAAATATTCATGGAAAATCTGATTCTGTGCTAAGTTGTATTTGGTCAGTGACTTTGGTAAATGTTAAATTTTGTTTTCTTAACTGTAGCCAGGAAAATTAACGTCCACTTTAGAAATTCATTTGGAGGATTTGTTCCATGAATTATTATTTTGGCAAATTTCAAACATGGTAATTAGGCACTGGTTAAACACTGCTGTGCTACTCATATAGACACTTGTTATTTCAAACAGCTGGTAAAAACACAATAAAAATAATCAATAAAATTCTAAAAACTATCTTAACACCTTCCTATACTAGATGCCAGTACACCCCAATATATGGATGGCATGCTAATACTGAATTTAATAATATGGGGGAATGTATGTATAAGAACTCGTATGTATATGAATCGTTGTCTGTGATCATACTGTTTAGCACAAATCTTCAATTAACGGCTTTCCAAACTCTTGACTAGATTTTGGAAAATCTCTCCCTTATAGGATACCTTTATGTAGAAAGGCAGATTCTTTAAGTTGGTGGAAGACTTGCATGTATGAAGCTCTTTGGTTGCTTGTCTAAGGCAGATGTAATAACCAACTCCAGCCTGACTGATGCAGTAGATGTGAGTTTTAATCTCGCTCACATCCTCTCACAGACTTACAGGCAAATGTGATTGTATATATTTTCTTTCTTAAGAATGTTGAATTCTTCTCCAAAGAGCATATCTTAGTTCATTTTTCTATGCAAATCAGGGAAGTTCTGTAAGTCCATCTTGGCTTGCAGAGCGCATGGCACAGCTCCCTGACTGCCTGAAGCCTGCCTTGAGCAGGGGTACTTTGCTCCGAACAAGGACACCTGAGGATGTGCTGTCTCAATTCTCTGTCAAAAATCACATGAAAAATGATACCTGTTTGAATAACTGCTGCTGCTGGATCTAACTGCAGAAGTCCTACAGTGGGGAGCAAGCAAGAGGAGCCTGCTGTAGCTTCAGAGGAGAAGAGTGTGCAAAAGTTATACTGTCCTTTAGAAGGACCTGGGCATGAGCTGTGGTTGCTGGAGAACTGACTCCTTCCCGACTCACTGCTGCTCCTTCTGCTACTGAAGCAAGCTATGGCCTGTCCTTCCATCTGCTTGTGGCAACTCTATTCTGTCATTCTGTTTCATTCAAAATGTTTTTTTTTCTTTAGAGAGACCTACTATCTGAAGTACTTCTTCAGTCCTATCCTGCCTTTCTGTGTCTGTAATTTCTCTGCTTGAAGATGGTTACCTTCTCTCTGAGTAAAAATTCCCATCTCATTAAGCTCTGAAAAGATCTGACTTGTATTTTGGTGGTTTTGTTTGATAACAACTGGCAATTCTTACTGAGAGGTTGGCAGCTCCTTTTTAAGTTTGATTGGAAATAGAAAGCTAATGAAATCTGGCAGTTTTACAATGGAAATTTTACAATCAGAGAAGTTAAACAACCCTTTATGAAAAAAGATACAGAATCTGAAATGTGTATTATTTATTGTTATGATAGGCCAGATAGACCAGTTCCTCCTTGGAGAATCTGAAATGCATAGACAAAGCTGTAAAAGAGCTGTCATGATCCTCTATAGAGATACACATGTTTCAGGTGATAAATTCTTGGGGACATGGATTTGATCTTCATTACATGTACTTCTTGCTATGCAAACAACATATTATAATGTAATCCACCTGCTTTCCATAGTGTTTTTGGAAAGCCCTTGTGAAATGCCTTATCAGTATAAGATGATGATTTATTTTTGTAGCCTTGGTGATGTTTATTTGATGTGCAGAGGCTGTGTGACATGACTGATGTCACAGGGTCCCTTTCAGCTTTATGAGTCTTTATCAACAGGCACTTCCTCAGGATCAATAAGAAGAAAACAGGGAGCACAGTACAGACCACATTTTGGTAGGAATTTAAATTGATTAATAATGTTAAATATATGAATGGTTCCTTGAAGTCCATGAAAACACTATGCGTGTGTGTTTCATCTTATAAAGATGCTTATTTACTCCACAAGGGCAGTTACCTTATTAAATCAACTACCTTAATAATTCTGTGTTATCAGAAAGGTAAAAGACCGAGAAAGTGCCCTTTAAATGAACCATGTAGCACCAATATGTGTGGAAAAAAATTGGGAAACAGACTGAAAATCTGTAGCCAAGGACAAAACATTCCTCTGGTGATGTGTGGTAAGCATTAACTGAAGGTATTCAGCACCAAACAGGATCAAACCTTGAATGATTAAATTGCTGCACAAAACCATGGTAATAGATCCTTAAATAATAAAGTGAAAGGGGAGAGAGGAAAGTTGGGTAGGAACAAAACTAACTCAGTATATTAGAAAGATCATTGTTTGAGTTCCCAGTATTCAATGGCTGGGTTAGCAGTGCAGTGACTGAATTCAGCAGCAGTGTTGTTCTGGCCAGCTATTTGGTGGGAAAATTGATCTGAGTAACAACACTGCAGTATGTCAAACACATCTCTGATTTCTGACCTTTTTTATATTTCTTGGGTGTTTTTTATTTTCTTCCCAGAAATTGTGGTAATATTTGAGTTTATTCAATTTTGTGGTAGGCTTGCACTGTTTATTCCATTGATTCTTCTTGAACCTGACCCATGAGTTGTCCTTTGGTGTAAATAATTCATCTAGACCTAAGTCCTAAACCTTCTGCTTAAGGCTAAGTGAACTGGACCTGAAGGAAAATAATACTCCTTCATGTAGGAGGGAGCACAAAGTATACGGTGTTTCGTGTTGAAGCAGCACTTGCTATGCTGGCTCACATTGCCTGCATCTGGAGAATTCACACAATCTATCTACAGTTTCTTCTTTTCCTGGGTCCTGTGAAGAGACGGAATGTGGTCCTGAGCTGCCACTTCAGGGAGTGGAGCTCCACTGAGTTTGATGTGCTGGTGGGGAACATACTCTGCAGCAGCACAGTTCTCCAGCATGGCCGCAGCTCTGTGACTTCATGCCTCAGATGTAGGCACTGAAAGAAGCTGCTGGCCACATTTTCTGACCCTCTTGAAGAAGAAGAACTGAGGAATTCAAGAACTCTTGATCTCCATTTCTTTCCTGTGGATTTTGATCATGTCCCTGATAGGCCTGGGCTTCATCTGTCAATATAGTCTTTTTATGTGAACAGCCATGAACGAAACACTCCACAGTGAAAAATTAGAAAACAGAGCATTTATTAGGAGTAATGTATAGGAAATTTATTTGTTCACAGTGAAAGAAACAGTCTTTGTAGAGGAGATACATGCAAGGTATTGCAGTTGGTCCCTTCATCAAGAAATACTTTTTTTTTTTTTTTTTTTTTTAGAAATATGGGATCTACATCTCTCACAGGTAAGCTAAATTTTTATAGTAGACACAAAAAGAATAAATATATTAAAATTATTTTGCAGACAAATTTTATTCCTGTTTTAAAATGTATTTCCCATCAAAGCATAAATAATGTATCTTAAGATCAAAACAGTATTATTATCCCTGCTTCTGTAGTGATGTCTGAAGTCATCAGGCATAATTTAAAACTCCTTGATCTAGACACAATGTGTGCATGCAATAGAAAAATTATTTCTTTCTCTGAATGACTCCCTCTTTACCAGCTTAAGAGAAATGGGAGTTACATTGGAATGGAGTTGGATTTGTGTGTTAGCTTTGCCTGCCTCTACATGTTAAGTGATGTGAGAAATCGTCAAATAGTGAATGACAAATACAATTCAACTGCAGCAATCATAATTTATAGCATTTATGATATTCAGATATTTTAAGATCTAACAATTTTCTCTCCTACTTTACGGTGAGTCATCTGATCCTTGCATACTTTATTCTAAAACTAGAAGTATTGTTGCAATTCTCTGTGAAGAGATGATAAACACACATCTTTAGGTTTTCTAATAACCCCTTTGCCAGCTTACTCAAGCTACTTCAAATAATTTTGGTGATTTAATCATAAAAAATAAGTATAAATGTTCTAAAATCTAGATTCCTAATATAGCTGTAGAAGTTACCAATATGAAGTCCCATTGAACCAGGTAAGGATGATATTTGGGAAAGTTTATCACAGAACAGCTGTGTGATGATAGAAATCTTTGAGCCCATTGAACTACTGGCTTGGTGAAACAAATTGTGTCATTGACTTGGATTAACAATGCTTTTCTATGCCCAGTCATATCAAACTGAGTCATGACTGAAAGATTCTGGAATAATTAAACTCATCATGGAAGCAAAAATGCTCTGAACATGTACGATGTAGGACACCAAATAATGCAGGCTAATATATAGATATAAGCCTGATATACAAAAAGACCCTTGTGGATAATGTGGATAATGTTGTAGTTGCCACTGGATGACAACTCAGCCTAAAGATTTAGCGTATGAGAATGGAGGTTATCAGTGTGAAATGTGCAGTATATGAATGAATTATGCAGAATGAGTTATGCTTATGCAGAGTGTGGTCAGGTTCTAAGTATAACAGAGCAAACATGGTATGTCAGTCTGTTTCTGTTGGACATAAAAAGATATCACTATTTTATTTTTTGTGCTCTGAACAGGAATGTAGAAATATGTTTTCACCAAATGACTTCAGCTGAATTCTTGCACTTCCTAATGATTCGAAGGGGCACTGATGTTTTTTCTTTAATGCTATCTATAGATGAATCAGCTTCTGAATATTACACGTTCCATTAGAAAACCATCCGTCATCCACTAAATGTTCTCAGATATCTATAAAGAGACAGCTTGAATATATTACTCCATGTGCTTGGAAGCAGGTGTCTGATAAAAAAAAAACACAGGAAGAATTATTGTATATTGTATTACTTAAAAATGTAAACCAAACTAATGTGAGCAGGGTTCCATGTATTTGGAATGCCTTTGCTTTTAAGATCACAGAAATCTTCTAATTTTAGTTCTTAAAATGATGTATGTTTAGGTGCTGAAAAGTGTGTTGGAAGTCATACAGGTCCTTACACAAAGTAAAGTTTCTATCTAACAGTTAAGTTCTTTATATCTGAAACCTGAGTTTGTTCATGGTATTTGGAACTGCTGAGTTTTGGCTCCAGTATAAACATGAAAAGCCTGATCCCTGACATTTACTGTTTCATGCTCCTAAACATTTGAAAAACTTGGTCAGATGGCAAACTGTGGAGGAGAGAGCAGGACCTTTCATTGCCTTTTGTCTGTTCTGTTAAAGCACTTTGTTCCGAGCGGCAGCAGCGTCTTGCTTTGCCGCAGAGGGAAGATTTGTCACAGCAAGGGCATGCAGACGTCTCGTTTGCGCAGTGCGTGAGTGAACAGCGGTGCTTTGCAGGGCAGTGAATTCCCTCCACATACTCAGCCCATCTTGCAGCCTCAAATATTCCTCAGTTTCCATGCCTTTTTTAAACACTTTTCACTGCCACTGGGCGGGACTGGCCTCTGGCCTCCTTGAAAGGAAGCGGCTCTCATGCCTCCAGCGTCCAGAGGACGGCTGCTTGCTGTCTCTCTCTCTGGTGCTCACTGGTGCCAAAGATAAAGACACTTAATAAAATGTCTTTTAAATTATTTTTGCTTCCTAGAAGAGTGGAATTGTGAACTTCTGCTTAAGGATACTTAAGGATTATGAGCCTCCCTGGCCAGCCTGGTTGACATGCTCGGCCTTAGCCCCCTTCCCCAGTCCCCGCAGATCCGTGACCCCCTGCCCAACCCTAGGCTCCCCATGGATCCCCGGCACCTTCCCCAATTCCCACAGAATGCAACCCACTGCCTGGTCCTCATTGTCCTCGCATGCTGGTTCACTCCTGTTTTCCTGCTGAGGGAATTGTCCCGGATTCAAGCAGGCGGTGAGAGTGAACTAACCCTTATACACTGGGGCCATCTGGGAGGCCAGGAGCGTGGTGTGAAACAAAGAGAAAAATGGGGTCTTGTCTCTTCACCCTCTGTGAAGCCGAAGAGCCTCCAAAGCCCCAGTGGTGGAGGATTCCCAATAGAGGACCACCATGAATGTGGTGGGCTCTACAGGCCTTCAACCCCAAAATTAAAAATCAGCACCAGTCTTAAGATACGAAAAGATTAAAACCCACTGCGCCTGAATTTCAGAACTTCTTTTTTTTTTTTTTTTTTTCAGATTTCCAATGCATCGGGAAGATACAACATCCTGTTTTCAGTCATGTGTCTTTAAGGAAGCAATGAGAAATATTACATATGGAACGGGAAGAGTCTGGAACTGTTAAAATGTCCTTGGCCAGCTTCCTGCTCCTTAGGTAAATTAGCTTTTGCAAAACATAGTGCTGTTGAGCTGAGCATGATGCCGATGCCCGAACAAGTCAGTTCAGCGTGAGCTTGGCTATTTCCACAGTGTGCTGCAGATAACGCTGGAAGAGGCAGCTGGACAAGGCAGGACAGAGTCACACTATGGCTTATGGCTTAGGCCTCTGCTGTTTTTGGAGTCTGGCTTCATGCATGTAAACTAAGAGCCCTGCATAACACCTTGCTGAAACCCTTAGGCTACATTCATTAACTAACTTGCAGATTTTCATTACAGAGAAATACATTTTCCATTTTTATTACTGCGGGCTTGCAATTTGTTTTGAGGTTACACTTGCACAGATGGGTCTTTTAATAGGTTTTCTTTTCCTGTATGACAGTTCTGGAGAGGTGGAGGGTTGTAAGCAAAGACAAATGCCTTGTACTTGCAAATTCCAGAAAAAGCAAAAGAAACTGTTCTACTGTTTAATAGACTTGGCAAGTAGTTGGGTACAAATATCAGGAATGTGTTCACATACATGTACCCCAAACACTTGGCAACAAATCTTGGCTTTCTAAAAAGAAAGGTGCAGTTTAGATGCAAGGAAACAAAGGCCACTGTATCGTTGTGGGCAGTGTGCCTTAGGCAAATGAAACTGAAGAATACCCACAGAGTTTAATGGCAATATAAAACCAATTTACTGCACAACTTTATTTAAATAATTCTTGAAAAGTCCAGTACTCTTTTTTCTATTTTATCTAAATTGTGTTAAAATTGGAAAAAGTAGCATAATGTAGGCAGATTCATTGAAAAAATCCTTACGGAATAGCATCTGAGAGAAATGATCCATCAAAATATTTCAAATATAGCGAACGTATGTTAGCTGTGGTGTGTTGTTCGTGGCAAAAGTTAGTGCTGCAATAAATATCAATTTATAAATAGTATTTTTTCAGGAAAAAGAATAAACAGGAAAGATTTCTTCCCTCAGAGAGAGTTTCAGGCAGGATGATGGCAGGAATATTTTGAACTTGCAAATTCTTTTGAGAAATTTGGTCATTTTGAAACTTAGGAAGACATCATTTCTTTGGAAACAAGAGGCATTTGGAAAAACTTCTGAAAACACTTCAACCCTTCAGAGTGTTTTGCAGCCTCTGTTCATTGAAACTGGAATCAAAAAGAAAGGGCACATATCATTAAACTTCAGCCATACAAGACTAACAGTCTGGTCTAAGTCATATAGGAAAATGCTATTGTCGATGGAGAGAGAGAATCATCAAGATTTTCTTAGCACGGGATACCCAGCAAAATGCATTGTAGATGGAGGGTTAGCACCCCTATGTATCAGTTGTTTGGAATCTTATAGCTATATTAAATATTCATTTTTTTAAATTGGTCAAATATTAGGAAACAGTAACAGGGCAGACAACCTTCCCCCCCAAAAGATGAAACTTAGGATAAAAACAATAGTAGTTTGTTGTCACTTTAAGATGCTTGGCTATTTCTCCTCTACTTTATTTCACTAAAAATAATTTAAGGGAAATTTCTTCAAGTTGTAGTACTAAGTATAGAGGGCTTTAAAGCTGGTTTACTTTACAAAAAAAAAAAAAAAAAAAAAAAAAAAAAAAACCTACCTGTTTGTTCTGTCTGGCTCTTTTATGAGCACTTTGCCCTCTGGACTAGCTTTGTTTTTACTAGTTTCTATGATTTACTTAGAGACTGATTTTTTGTGTTCCTGACTCCTACAAAATTGAAGAAACAACAAACTAGTTTTAACAGAGGTTGTAAGAATTTTGTGAAGAATAAGGACTATTCTGTTAGCTGATTGCGAAACTGATTGGAGGAGTTCTCTGTTCTGTTGCTGTTGGCCTGAGAAAATAGCAAATTCTGCACTACAGATGATCGGAAGATTGAGATTAATCTGTATTTGCCTGATTGGAAAATACATTTGTTTATCTATACTTCCTGTGCAGGGTAAATATACATATATATATATGAATATATATATCTTTGCTTTGCAATAATTCTCCTCACTGTTATTAAGAAAGAATATTGCTGTGTTCCCAGCAATGCATGCTTTTGGACTAAGACCTAGACCCACAGAGGCCTGAGATGCCTAAAGTGTGATTTAGGTGATTAAATCCAACAGATAGATCTCCTAAATCCCTATGCAGCTTTTGCCTAACCCAGTAGGTGCCTAAAATCTGTAGGTGCCAATGACACTAACATAAACCTCCCCAAAACCTGCAGTTATGCTTAATTGGAAGTGTTTCAGGTGGTGTTTATTTCCTTGCTGCTCATGTAAGCATTCTCAGAGCGTGTTTGCAGGTTTTGGCTCCACAAAATGCCACAGCCTCTTCCAGAGTGGTGAAGTACTCCTTATGCAGTAACTCAGTGGTTACTTCTGGGGAAGAGAGCGGCAGAGGATCAAGTCCAATCTATCCTCTTCCTGCAGGGTTTCAACTCCCCATCCTCCTACCCCCAGGACAGTGTCTTACTTATCACTCTTGCTATAACAAACCTGGCCACATGTTTGTCTGCTTACTCACTTTTTGCTTCCAGATAAATCATGAAAGAGAAGTCTGAGCCTGGGTTAACTGTCTGAAAAGAAGGAAAAGGATCAGGACGCTGAAAACTGTGGCAGAAAGAAGCACCTTGCTGTAGACATGGGTAAGTCACGTAAAAGACTCTAGATCAGTGTGGACATGAAAACTGCAGTGCCTATAGACCAGATTTGGATCTGAAGACTTAATTATTGATTTCCCCATACATTAATAAAGATGTATTTATGGCATTAGCAGATGACACTCATCTAAATACAGTAGCAAGCCAGCAGGATGGTAAAAACAGTGCCAAACACATAGAATTAGAAGGACTAAATCTTCTCTTGTTGCCTTCAGTGAGAGTTTCGCAATAGATTTTGAATGGATGGAGTAGCTGGGCTCTCTGTTTATTGCCGTCCTATGTGTTTTCTTTCTGACAGACCATCCCTAAAAATGTGTGTGAATGTAAAATGCAGCCAAGCTGAAAAACTGAACAAACTGAGCTGTCTCAAATGCTCAAAAAATACTTAGAAGCTTTATGCTTAAAAAAAAATGTTTTAAATCCTTCATGGTTCTCTTTCACCTTGTCATTACAAGCATCGCCTATTATTTATACTCATCCAGACAGAAATCTCATAAATCTGTGTGTTCATGACATTACAGTGCTCTCTATGTGTTTGTGAAATGTCAAATGATACTCCATCTACAGATGAACTCATAGCCTGTTACATAACATATCCCTCCCCATTTGCTAATTATGCACACCGATTATACAAATTCCACTTGCTTAATGCCCCAAAGAGACAGACATGTTTTTATAGAACTCAAGGCTCTCCCATCCCATTCATTTATGTGCATGCATGCTGGATGAACACAATGTCAAAGACTCTGCAAAGGCACAAGATTTCAAGAACGTCAGTATTAATAAGCTAAGGAAGTCAAGGCCTGATAGTATTTTTGAGATATAGGTGCTGATGATAAAGTAGCATAACTAGGCTGCTCAAGATCATTCTCCTGTTTCATCATGATGGGACTCTGTATTATTATCTTCTTGTGGAATCCATATAATGATAATTGATAGGACTGCAGCAGTATGAAAGCAGGATCAGATGATAAGGAAGTCACTCTTGAGGCAAGAAACATGAAAGCCCCAGAAGACTAGGAAATGTACGAAGAGTCTGACAGCAGGACTGCCAGGAGTATATCTTAAGCTTGCAGATTTTTGAGCTCATGTGTGCTTTTTTTAGGTTTATGTCAATACATTCAGCAATGTGTTTTTTGGAAAAATACCTCAAGGAATATGTATTTACAAACTGTTGAGTCCAAAGTGAAAAATCTGGGAAACCAGATTTGGGATCTAGGATACCTGATAGGTATCAATGCTGGCTGTCTTATTGACCTTAACTAGGGAATGCAGCTTCTCTGAAAACAGAGAAATGCCCTGTGGCTTCCTCTAGCCTAAAAACCTTTGTGGGGTTAATTTCAAGTGATAGATATAATAAAAGGCTGAGGGAAGTGAATGGTGACAGACAGTAGAGTTCCTGTAAATTGGACGCAAGTAACCAGAAGAGCTGGACTCTGTTACCAAAACAGCTAAGGGCCTTGGGAAAAAAAAAAAAAAAAAAATCATTTGGCAGTCCTGATCAGGTAACTGGTAAAAAAATTTCTGTGTTTGTTTTGGTGTTGGGATTGTTTTTAACACTTGTTTTTGATTATTCAAATTTTCTGTTAGATGCCATGAACTCTTGGCCTGAGACAGCTGCAGAGCCAATAGTTCACTGCACTTCAGCTTTGTCAAAGTTGTTCAAACTAAAGGGCAAAACGGTGCTGTGATAGTAACATCCTTTCTTTATCCTGCTAGTAGTGTCTGAATTTTGTATCTTGCACTGTCTTGGTTTGGAGAAAAGTTCTTAATAACTCAGGAAACGTATTATATAACTGTCTTCTTGGTGCATGATTTGGAGAGCCTACAATTTTGACAAAATACTCACAAAGGGCATGAATTCATACTGAAACAAATGTCTTAGAAACATGTCACTTCTTATGTAGGAAGTAGTAAATATGTCTTTATCTCACACTTCAGATTTTAGTTTCTAACCTGTGTTTATTTTCATGTTAAGACTGGATATCATAGGTCTCATATATAGCTCTGCCTTCATGCAAGAATTCGGATTTTTGAAGTCGTATTTGTTAGTTTAGATGTTGAAGGTATTTATGTTTGTTCCACTTCTTTTCTGGTTTTAATCTGGCCAGATCTTTTTATATATATATTGCTACTTACTTCCACTCTGTTATCTAAACAGTTGTCTCTTTTGTATACCTTTCTGCACAATTAGTTCAATGTTATCCGATTAAAAGATTCTTCTCCTTCAATGTCAACTGTGAGTCTTCAAATATCTCTTTTCAATACAACTTGGTCTCATTCCCCCTTTCTGCTGTCAACCTTCTCCTGACCCTGGCCTTGCAGAAATTAATAAATCCAATGCGTCTAACTCTAAGCCTACAACCAAAATGACCAAAAATCACTTTAGAAATTGTGAGGGGAAATCTAACTGACTAACATCCTTCAACTACTGATTTGGTTAGGATGTGCTCTGTTTCTTCTATGAAACAAAAAGAGTGTCTGTCTGAAAAACAAAGTCCTGGAGATGGTGTGTAGGTGTAGGAAAGTGTGTCTTTTTTTTTGTCAAAGGGCATTAGTTTCTGCTGGATTATAATTACTTAGGCACTGAACTGAAAAAAGGAAAAAGAAATTTTAAGCTATTTTACGCTTCTTTAGGGTGTTGCAGTCACAGAACCTTTTTTCTCTTAGAATTATCAGCAGTATTAAGTCTGTTTCCTCCTGCTTTCCCTAAAAGGCTCATTGGGAGGTCCCATGTGTGTATTATAAAGTTTTGTGGTCCCTGCTGAAATGCAGAATGGATTAGATACTTCTCCCAGGTGTCTTTCAAGTATTTGAGTTAAGTAGGTGTTAACAAAAATAGCTCAAAGCATTAAACAAAATAAACCACTTCCCCTCTCCATTAATTAGATTTTATTTCTATGCTTCTGTGACCATAAGGCCATAATCCCACCTGTTCTCTATGCATCGATGGTCTTCCAAAAAAATAAGGTAGGTTTTCTCATGTACATAACAGGCAAAATCCTTTTTTTTAATTCTTTTTTTAAAATACCATTTATTTTTATAATTCTCTTTTCACGTCATCTTTAAAACTGAGCTTTAGCTGTGATTCCAGATGCAACATTATCAAGAACTGTCATTTTTGTTTCTAGCAGAGTCAAATAACCTTCATTTTTTGCCAGCAATGAAGTTCTAGCAAAGGACCTTTTCACACAGCTACAGGCTAAATAATAGCTAAGACTACTTCATTCTTAAGGGGTCTTCCATTCTTCCTTGATGTATCTTTAATTCTTCTCTATTTTGCAAGTTCCACACCCAATCAGAGCAGAAAGCATTTTGTACTTTCCAAGTTTCCAAGAAGCTAGAGATAGGGATCTTTTCAAAGCAAATCTTTTCCTCTTCAACTTACTTCCTCAAGAATCATGTCAAAACCTTGATTTTCCCTATTTGTAATGTTTTGCAGAATATCTTTTCCCCATAATTCCATCAACTTCAAATCACAAATTTAATCCCTTGGCTATCACTATAACTCCTCCTTGTCCTTTGAAGCCACTGTTGCTGGCAACAAAGAATATTGATCTATATAATATTAAGATTTCTCAAGTGCCTGTAGTGCTCCCAGGTGTTGCAGCTCTTACAACTCTTAAAATTATAATATGGACACTAAGGGAAAGCATAATGTGCATTTATTATTGAAAAGTGTCTTTCTAATACAGAAATAACAACATCAAACAATCCTGCAATTATTTAAAATAAACCCCCACTTTTTTTTTTTTCCCTTTGCAACCACAAAAAATACCAGTAGGTTAGTTTCTATCCTATAGACTGTCCAGAAAGCTTCTTTTTAACTTGAAAGATATAAAGATTTGTCTTTCTGGCTGTGTCCAGGACATCGTGCTGCCATGTCCATACTCCTCATGCATGCCATACCGTACTGTTCTGACCTTGTCTGCTGGGACTGTGGATGTGACCTGTGTTTGCGTGAGCAGCAGGCTGCCAGCCTGCCCTAGGTTCCCTTGTGCTGCCCAGCGTAACAAAACTGAGCCCTACTAGTTTCCACTTCTGAAAGTCCATACATAAAGAGGCTTATGGTGTCCTCAGGTGCTTTCACTGGGTCCAACTGTCCATTAATTTTACTAGAAGAACAGCACTGGCTGGAGCAGCAGCAAATTAAGTGTCAGGTAATTTGTGGTGCCTTTGTTAGAGCTGCCTATCCTGCATATAACCTCCATAGTCAATAATTTGCAGAAAAACCTTTTGAATTGCTTTGAAATCATAAATGCTGGTGAGAGCTGAGGTTGGAGGGAATGGTGTTGATGAGGCGTGCTGGTGTGGCTGTGCATTTCCAGCATGCTTTTCTTGGATCTCTAGGGGAAGAGTCTGGTGGGGAACATATTTTTCTCCTCCTCAAAACTGAGAGCTGGTGGTGGGTTTACTGGTAGCAGAGTTAAATTTTCTTATGTGCAAAAGCATCAGGTTGCAAATGTTCCCACAGAGAACTCTTCTCTCTTCTGGACTAATGCCCACTTTTAAATCCTACTTCTGCAAATGAATTCAACTTGGCTTGTCACTCCAGACATAAGTGCCCTCAGTTTGTTAAAATAAAACCTACATTTTAAGCTGTAGGGAATTAACAGATTCCAAAGAGGTCACCCTTTCCCCCATTACAAAAATTATTCGATCATTGAAATTACCTAGGAGAGAATTTCAGAGAAGGAGAGTACAATCCTTTTTTTTTTTTTTTTTTCATGAAGTATCTGGTATTGCCATTGCGAAAGAGCAGATACTGCACTCCACAGATCTAGCAGATTTCAGCCCTCTGTTATAGTGGTTTGCTACATGGTACTCTTTTCACTCTTTCGCGTATGCTAGGAGGTGTGAATAGCTATGAACCATACTGAAAAGTGTCAGTGTCCACATGCCTCACTTCGTAAGAGGGATGTTTTTGCTTGATTTCACAATTTCTCCTGTGAACATTTCTGCACCTGCTATCTCTGTCCCCTTTTTTTCCTCCTTGACATCAGACTTTTATGTATCAAACAAAATATTTTCTCATAAGCACATGTTCATTTTCCTCTCAGAAGCTCTGCATGCTCAATGTTATGAAAATATCGTATCACATGGGATTGTATTTTGAGATACAGGTGTGAAAAAGTGTTTGAGCATCTCAGCCAGAAACTGTAACCTCAGCTTGTTCCACTGAACTGCTCATCCACATCATACCATGCAGAAACCCAGCTGTTGTCCCATTTCTTCTCCTCCTATTTCCAAATTTCTGTAAAATGTGTAATACTCTGAGACAGTAAAATATAGACAATATCTCACCAAGACAGTGGGAAGGGAAGTTACACCTAGTTTTAGATAGGTGTAACTTCCCTAGATTTAGATATCTCTAGATATCTTTAGATATCTCTAAATATAAAGAGACAATAAATTTCATGTAGGTAATGAAAGAGTCATCGTGTCTACCTCTTCTCAAATGAAATTAACTTTCTGCATGAATTTCTTTGAACTTACCTTTCTTATGATCCTTACTAATGACATGGAAAAATCTGAATGGTGCTATGTGAAAGAAATGGAACTACTTCTCTGTAACTTTGTGTGGATGACACAACTTACAGGAATAAAAGAGAATTCCAGAAACAAAGCAGGTCTTCACAAGGTAAACATTAATAGGGATATAAAAAGATCCTATTGGTCAATATTTCCAATATGAGGGCAATTTATTTTGAAATTCTGAATTCATGATCTCTTAAAAATTAGATGGGACTTCTCCTTGGAAAAAATTCTCTAGTTCTGTCACAAATTAAGGTCTTAGGTCAGGAATTAGTATGAGGAATTTTAAGATCTGTGCTACACAAAATTGAGAGTATGCGGTAATAGTGCCTTCTGAGGTTTCTGCAGCCAGAGAGCAATCAAGGGATGTGCTTTGAAAATTGTGTCTAGTGAAGAAAAATGCTACTGCTAAACTCATTTTTTAGGTCTCAGTCAACCACTGATTCCACTGTTGCAATTCAGGTCCCAGTGGGATAGGACACAAGGTCTCAGGTGATTTATTTATTCAGGTGATTAACATGAGGACTGTGTCTTTCGGTTGCAAGTGAAACAGTCATTGTCAAAATATGCCCTCTGGAGACATCTTTGTTATGAAAACATTTTAGTACCAGGAACTGACAACTTTGTAAGAATAAAAGTAGAGAGACAGCAACAAGATTCTTTGTATTTTCATTGGTCAGCTAGATGTGAGGTATTTTGTTTAAAAACTACATTACTGGACTTGATTTCATCATTTGATTTAGAATCTGTAGGAAGAAACTAGTGTGGACCAGAGATCCCGTCTAGGCTGAGGTGGTTTACATAAGCTTATGGGATTGAGGAGTCTGTTCTGCAAGGTTAAAATGGTGTTTAGAGAAGAGTTGTCATGTTGCTGGGCTAGTCTCATAGGCTCCCAACTTCTGTCTGTACTTTTTATTTGGCTTCATATTTTTTTACTTTTATTTGGCTGATACTTAAAGTGGCAGAGAGAAACCATGAATTAAAATATGGAAAGAAAAATCTTTTCATATCCCAGCTTGTAATATCAAAGAAATATTTGAATCCATCTGAAAATGTAAAATCCATTGCAAGGTTTTAAATGAGGGAATTGCAAATAAGTTAAAGTAGAAATCCTGAAAGAAGGGATAATGTAGTCAAGTTCCTAGCTACAGCACACAGTGGCAGACAATAGCACTTTATCAAGGTTCATCTGGAAACTGTTTTTTTTCCAAATTCTTTCTTCTGAAAGGCTGTTCCAAAAGCTTTGTCCTCTTTTAGAGTTGAAAGTTATAATTTTCAGTCTAAATTTAGTCATTAATTGCAGGGCTTTACTAGTTGTTGTTGTTTTTTTTTGTTTGTTTGTTTGTTTTGTCAAACTAGACAAGACAAACACGGTTTCTTTTGTTTCCCTTTGGATTCTATTGCTAGCTCTTTATCAAAGCCCTTTTGACTTGAATTCATGTGTATGAGACATGAGGGATGAGAAGAACACAAAATATTTCAGCAGAGGCTTGGCTTTTGGGCCTTGGCATTAAACACTCCTAGCTCTCAAACTGAAGGCTTTCATTTGGAATACTTGAGGATACTCTCCTATATTAAAGTGAAAAAAAAATTCTTTGCATTTCTTGATACCTTCTGTGTGATAATTAAAAAATCCGTGACAGTGTGTAAGTTGTTACAAATGCATATAACTAGATACTCCAAGATACTTAAAGTAGATTGGCACTAAAAGTCCAGATGAATATGGAATTCATCTTGCAGTTCTGAATAGGCTTTTTCAGCTATAATAAACAGATTTTGTTGGGATCACAGCAAGCTTTGCTTTGCCATATTCAAACCAAATTAAATCACTTTATGTGATTAGAGGTTGTGGTGCAGGACAGAACATAGCTACCATTGACAAAAAAGAAGGAAATGAGAGTGCATAAAACTGTCCATTAGTCAGCTATCGGTAAAACTGGATACTTCATTGCTTGAAGCAGTTCTGTTCTTCTGGCACTTATACGTATAATAAGCAAGCACCACACAACAGTGCTTTTTTTCAGTCTTCAAAGCATGAGTAAAATCTGAAAAGAGGAAAGCAGTTGTCTGGAAGGCATTTTATGCAGCTTTCATACATGGAAGAAAGCACAGAAAGAGCTCAGTGGGTAAATTTTTGTAAAATTAGTAAGTGGCACTTACACAAACTTATTATGAAAAAAATATATTTGGATTCCTGCAGTATTTTTTAAAGAATTTAAAATATTTTATTTGTCTTTAAGTAAAATGTGATCCAATGATAAAATACAATAGTGAATTGCTATGTTTTTCAGCCTGCTTTGGATATTTTCTTTACCTTTGCACATAATTGGCTACTGAGAGTTAGAACCACATACTACCACCCACCTTCTAGACTGGCATCAACTAACTAATAATAATGTCCTCACAGGGATCTTCTGTTGAGAGAACAAATTATTTGTTTTACTGGTTTGTCCCCAGTGAGGCATCTGCAAAATATTCCAATTAATTTTCATTATCAAAACAGCATCCTGGGCACCCAGTCTGTGTTCTTATTTGGATGTGATAATCTTTATTTCATGAAGATCTCATGAATGCACATTACTGTACAAAAGGAACATTTTCTTGTGGTCATTGAGAATGCCACTGCAAATCACAAACTCCTCTCAATATCTGACTAAAGTTCAATGTCTTTGCATATTTCAAGCCCTAATGAAAAAAATGGACTTGTCTTAGTCTTCTGCCCTACTCCTGAAATAATAATCAACTTAGTCCTGGATCCTACCATCCTAATGAAGAAGCAAAAGCTTAGTAACTTCAGTAAGTTCTGCTCCATGTGAGTCTCTGGTGAAAGAGTAAGAACTTTTCTTACTTAAGACTTTAAGACTTAAAGGTGAGACTTGTCTTTTTCCTATAATTTTATTTTTCTTTTTTGAAGAGCTGTACTTTTTAGCTAGCTCCTTTGAAAAATGCTCCCTGCACATAGGTCTGTGTTGCATGAGTGACCACAAAGGATCTTCTGTATTTGTGGCTTTGGAAGCTTTCTCATTCCTTTTTTTGTGATGTGAGTGTAAAGATAAATGTACTGCTCATAGAATAAAAGAAACAGTTCTTACAGTCTTAGGCATCAGATTTGAGGATTAGCATAGAACTCCTCTCTAATGTCCAGCTAGCACATTCCACATATTCTGATTGGTTTTGGCATGTTTTGGGGAGGCCATTGAAGAAGACCACCATCCTATAGGTGGTTTTGGACTGTAGGGTTGTCACAGTTGTAACAACTTACTTTCTTAGATATCTGGCTTGCCTGTCTTCTCACATGCCCCTAATGAGAACAGAGCAGTTTCACAGAATGTAAGGGCAGAAAAGGCCAATAAATTGCCTATGCTGACCTCAACCAAGCATAGCATCAGGAAGGAATTTTCTTCAGGTCAGACTGGCATAAACATAGTGAGTGTTCCACATCTCAATAGCCTGGAGTCTGGTTGCCCTTTTTAAATTACTTCACCCAGTTGATTACCTGCCTTTTCAGACCCCTAGTGACTGGTTGTACTTTCCATCTTCCCTTTTACTGGTGAGGGCAGGTAGAATATATTTAGGAATGAAATCTGAGTCTGAGTCTTTGACCTTGAGTACTTAGGTAATATGGTGATATGTACAGTTTCACTCCTCTGCCATTAAATTGAATAAAACTGAAGGAAACACTGCAGTGAGTGGCATGGAAGTCATGTTGTTCCACTGCTACCTTGTTTCACTATCACATGACGCAACAGGGAAAATGCTGCTCTTATCCTCTTGCTTGCATGCTCTCCCAATAATCTCCAGTGCTGCCATCTTTGCTTAGTCAAACAGAGTACAATATGGCAGAGCAAGACAGGAAAGACGAAATCCTAGAAGCCTCTCAAATCTTCTAACAATGCATTCCTCCCATGAGCTCTAGGGAATTTTTTCTTCTTAAGGAGACCTGGATAAATTAATTCTCTGCATCCTTGTAGGTACAGGCAAAAGATTTGTTGAAACATTGGACTATTTCTTATTCTCAGAAGGAGTTTTATAATTCTGGGCTCTTAGGGATGATATGAAAAAGACTAGTACAAGATGAAGTCATGTGTGAAATACAATGAGAGGAAACACTCTTTGCAAGTTTTAGCTACAACTAGGCCTTTGTAACCTCAAGGCTTCTGTATCTCTCCCAGGCAGTTCTCTCTGAGCTAACTGATGCCAGGTTCTTTCCATTTGGGAACTAAGGGAATACCTACAGCTTTGATTAAAGAAGGTCATTAGATACAGCACCCTGTGGAGAAGGGCAAGAGTTTAAGGAACAGAGTCTGCCCAAATAGTAGTCTCAAAACTGATGGAAAAGCCCATGAAATGAATGAAATGATCACTAATCTCTTTCATCCCGACCCACCTCAGAGAGTCTGGAAAAAGAAGAGCAGGAGCCCTGCCTGAAAAAGCTAAATAAATTCATAAAGAAGTCTTCTCTTCAAAGCATTCCCATTTGTACAAACTTCAAAAAGTTCTTTAAGGCAGCTGGATGGCAGCTGCACTTTATTTTGTTTGTTTGTTTTCCTCTCAGTTAAAAAAAAAAATCATTTGATGTTGAATGTGCTCCTAACTTGTCGCTCTTCACAGTCGCTGTAGCAATAATATTGGCTTTACGAAAGGAGGAAATTTACTCATAGTTTCCTGGATCTTTTGCATTTTTATAGTATTCCTTTATTTTTATTATTATTATTTTAATCAGTGACTTGCACAGAAAGAAGATTCTGGAAAAGCCACAAGGAGATATGATATCTTCAGTGTTTGGAGTTTGAGACAGACAGAGATGCATGGTGACAGATGTATCAGTCTGAGAACAAGTCTTTATTATCAGAAAATGAAAATTGTGCAATAGAAAACTAATGGTGCCACAGTAAATCTGGACTAGATGATCTCTAGAGGTCCCTTCCAACCTCAACCATTCTGTGATTTCCTTGAGGAATCTCTTAGCAATTCTGGTCTCCTACCTAGTCATGTTCAGCAGTTCAGTGAACAGCTCTTGTAAAGTTTAATTATATTACTTCTATTTAGCTTCTTATGCTTCCTATTTCTCCCGCAGTGCTGTGGAAGGTTAGAGTATTGGCAGGGATAACTTTTATATCTGAGTAATTTATTTAGTACTAGAATTTTGTTTTTACAACTGAAAGGGGTAGGCAAAATGGTGCCTTGGCAAACTCAGCCCAGGAATTTGTTCACAGCTCCGTAATGAGAATACCATTCAGACGAATGGAGAGAAAACTCATGTACAGATGGTTTGTTTACAATCTTCATTTGACATGTTTCTTTGCGTATTCTGCTATTGAGGAACTGGAGAGAGTGACAGAAACATCTGTCAGGAGAGAGATTGCCTCAGGGATAGGATAATACAGCTTTGCCCCAAACTAGAAATATCCAAATAATCTCAACAGGTCTACTCTTGTTTTAGTGCTCTGAATTTCATGGCTTTAATGGATTAGTGTGCTCAATATGGCTGTTGGTCCCAGAAGTGAGCCTAGGGACTTGCAGAAACAAAATTCCTCAGAAGATATTATGCAAACTCAAGGTGTTTGCATAATCTGAGTAAACTTTGGTTCTGAGTGTGCTGTACAATTCATAATAACTTCCCTGGTTATCACATTGTTGGGAAGCATCGGTGCTGCCTCGCAGTCTGCCTACATGTTTGCTCCTTCCTGGCAACTTTATCTTGCAATGCAGAGGTAATCTGGTCCCTAGCTAAATACCCAGACACATACAAGAACTTGGAGTATTAAAAAATTTTCATTAAACAAAGTGCTCTTTCCTTCATTTTTAAATAATCATGGTGCTTGATTTACACATACTTTGGATCATCCCCAGGATAACTGTTTCAAATCTATAATTTCATCTACTGTATCTGGCACAGTCAGATTTAATTGGGTTAGTAACTGTAATCATAGAGGATACATCTTTGCACATTCCTGCCAATTCTAAAAATATGCATAGTTTTATAATTTAGCTTTTATTAAGATGGGTCCTGAGTGCCCTCCTTGCCCATGAACTTGGAAGAGAGTTGAAGCCACTTAGCATATCAACCAAACAGGTTGCTGAGGAAATTCAGAACAACCCTGGAGAACTTTTGCAACTTAATTCATTAATTTGTTTACTCTGGAGATTTTAGCATTTTGTCTTCCATTAAAGTTGTCCCTAGTACAATCCATTCCATAATCATTTCAAATTAGGATACTACAAGACCACCTCTTAAGGCCATCTCTTAAGTCTGTTTTCTTTAAGTCTGTATAGCAATGGAGTACTCAGTTATTGGTTTCTAAATATGTTACTAGATATTTTAGTGCCAAACTGTGATATGAGTTGTCACTTACCTGGCTGTAGATTGAAATATCAAGGTTAAAGAGTTGACTGTGACCATGATCAATACGTTCCCCAAGTCTCTGTTCAGGTTTGACAACCTTGACAGCAACCAAAGCAAATCTCAGTGATACCAGAACTGACAGTTTTGCTGCACTTTTTTGTTCTTCCTCTAAGTTGAAGATCAAACAAAGCTATATGTAATAATTTACATATAGGTCACTTAGAATGAGTTACTTGGAAAGCTGGCAAAGATGTCGCAGAGGACTGAAATTATGGCTTCTGAAGTACCAAAATTTTATTGACACTACGGCCTGGCAGATAAAGTCACTTCATAGCAACTGTACATTTCACATACACCTTCTACACTGTTATTCCTATGTTCCTATATTCCTAAATTAAACCGCCTATGTGGCTTTTTGCAATCATCTTCTTTGTTCCTGCTATCCTGCTTGTGTTGCCAGACTCGCAATGACTTCTGTTGTTTGTAGTGGTTTTGTTGCTACTACCTAAGCCTAGACAATTTCCTGTAGTGGTTTGTAAAATTACACCCAGTCCAAATTTTACCTGAGGTTCCACAAGGAGCCAAACATCCCCAAAGTGATAAGGTTGTTCAGTAGAAGCTCTCATAAAAACAACAAAGAAGCAAACAAACAAATCCTCTCTCAGTTGAATGGAATCCTCTTTTCTTTTTATGTGGTTCCCTTGGCACTTCTGAAAAGCCATTATCCGAATAATGATGTCCTTGTCCTTTGTCACAGAATCTTGTTCTCTCCCAGTTCATCATTTAGGCCTTTCTAGCTTGTTTCTTTTCTAAGACTGATGAATGTGAGTTACTGTCAGTCCTGAAGGTGGCTGGATTACATTCCTAACACGTTTAAAAGACCTTGCTTTCCACTAGCTCAAAAGACAAAAAATGGATTTTTGTATGTGAACTCAACATTTTGTATGAAAATTTAAGCACTCTTTCTGGATAACCACAAAATAAATCAGCACAGAAAACAATGTAGGTTTTGGCATCCATGTCATGTTAGTTTTGAGTGATGAATACATACCAGTTTTGGGAATTACAAAAGCTGCTTGTGTGGTAAGTTACAGTTTTTCCAGTGTATCTCCAAGTATTTGAACTGTCCACACCCTAAATTCTCTGTTGTGCTCCTTGGCAAAACCCACTGGGATTTCCCACTTAGCACAAGAAGTCTTGGGATTCATCTGCCCAGGAGAATATGACAAAATGGTAAAAATAGAGGGCTATAGGGGAGAGTGAAAAATCATTTTGTCCACAACTGAACAAAGAAATGGAAAAAGAATCAATTATCCCTGCAGCTACTGGACAGATATTTTTTCTGAACAGTTCTCAGAGATCTTAAGATCACACTGAAGTAGCCTATTTCGGTGTTTAACACCTTTTGATTTAAATATTTTCCATAATGTCCAAACAGAAAGTTCTGTATATTTATAGCAAGGTTTCTTCTTGTCCTTTTTTTTTATTAGCATGTAAAACTCATTGTTCATCATTATATTATAATATTTTTAATATATCTTGTTTATATATTGATGTATGCATCTGATATATGTGTATCTTAAAGGATACTACATTGTTCTAATACATTCTTCTGGGTCTTCTTTCTTCTAAACAAATCAAAGTCCTCAAACTTCATCATCATTTATTTTTTTCTATATTGTTTGTTCTCATCTCCTGGGAATTCTCCTAGATAATCTACACCCTTCCTAAAATGTGCTGCTTAAACTTGGGTGCAGGAAATCATCAGGCCTCTTCATCCTTTAAAAGAAAGTAGTTTAGACACCTGAAAGGCCTTTGTTGGTTTGGCTGCATTGCTTCTTATCTTTAAGTAATTTCATTTAATGTCCTCTTGGATGTGTGTCTCCCTGCCCTTAGCTTAGACCCCTTAGCTTACTTGAATACTGAGTGTGGTTGTAAAATGATCTGTGTTCTTAATGAATAGCTAAATTTAAGTGTTTCTTTTACCTATAAATACTTGCTAAAGATCAAGTGTATTTCACTGATGTTGCAATCTAACTCAATAATTTCTAATACAGGTGAGATATTACGTATAAAAGAAGGTGAAAACATGTTTTAACTAAAACCAAAGTTCTTTTTGTTCATTCTCTAGTACTTCTCACATAGGTACAGCCATTTACTTGAGTAGAGAGTTCTTTTCTGGATCAAATTCAGGTATCTTTGGAAGACATCCATGGCATTTTTAGCAGTCATTACAAGTGTGTTAAGCAGGGTTCATAAAAGATAAGAAAATGAAAAACTTATGAAGGGATCTTAGGCAGATTCCTATTAGGTGCTCAAGAATCCATTTAATCCACTATCTCGCCTTCAACACTGGTCATTAGCAAAATCCTCAGAAGAATGTACAAGGAAACCATGAAATAGAAAATTATGTTATAATATGCCCAAATGAAAATTATTTCCTAACACTATTAGTTGTTGGTTTGATTATTCCCCGAGGAAGGAGGTCCCAAGGTTCAATCATATTTTATGCAAGAGAGGATATTTTTACAATTCATGTAAAATCTTTCCTTTCTGTGTGCAACAAAACCCTTCTCCTTCAGTGAATACTGTACTAACTAGTTGGCAATATTGAAGGGATTATTATTCATGTGTTTATGTATTTCTTGCTTTCAACAATTTTAAGAGAATTGCCTTTCAGTTTTTTTCATATGTTTCCTTAATCCGCAATTACGGGAGAGAGTAAACAAAAAAAAAATCCAATGTCTTTCCTATACTGTTTAAATATATTCCCCTCTTTGCACAGAAATTGCATCCAGTTGTGCCTGTTGCCAATTCTTTTGCCCCTTTCTATTTCTACTGTTTCTAGCTTCATTCAGAGGTATATCAAGTTACTCAAGAGAAGCTGCACTGTGTCAGGGATAAAATCGGCACAGTATTTTGTTGTCACAGCACACAAAGAGAAGTCAGTGGCAGAATAGCTTCCCAATCCCAACTGGTGATACTCAGGTACTTACAGTTTTTGTAAACATATTTTTTGATGGATTATCAATCTAAAGAAAAAAATGAAATGTCCCATAAACCCCAGTAGTTCAGTCACTGCAACATCCTACGAACTACTAAACACTAACCCGAACAATTATTTAACATGGCTATTACAATCTGACAGCTTTATTCAGACAGTTACATTTAAAGCAATTATTTGCTCCTATTTTCTCATCTGTGCTCTCTCCTTCACAGGATGTAAAGCTAAAACCCAGATGCTCTGAGTCCAAAGATACCAAAAAGTTGGTTTGGCTCAGGTGGTGGTGACCACATTAAAGCTATAAGTTTTCCCTGTTTCATGTGGCTTTTTGCTAGGCTGGACAATAAATGTTATTGGATGAGGCTAAGTAGTGCAGCCAAATTTACTGTAGCTAGTTTCAAAAAGAAAGAGAGAAAGAAGAGCGAGAGAGAAAGAAAGGAAGAAAGGAAGAAAGGAAGAAAGGAAGAGAGAAAGAGAGAAAGAGAGAAAGAGAGAAAGAGAGAAAGAGAGAAAGAGAGGAAGGAAGGAAGGAAGGAAGGAAGGAAGGAAGGAAGGAAGGAAGGAAGGAAGGAAGGAAGGAAGGAAGGAAGGAAGGAAGGAAGGAAGGAAGGAAGGAAGGAAGGAAGGAAGGAAGGAAGGAAGGAAGGAAGGAAGGAAGAAAAGAGAAACCTAATAAAAAATGATGTAAAGAAGTATTGAGCTGAGCATATTTTTGGATCATCTAAGTATAAATGTGGATAAACAGAACTTCAGAAAAGTACAGACAGTCAATGTAAGTAACCAATTAGCTTTACCAATTTCATGGATATAGTTTCAGGAACAGCTTCACCTTATAAAATTTAAATGTTGGGCTCACAGATATTGCTCTTCAGAAGCTGATAATTCCTAGCCAGGAAGTCTGTAAATCAAGAACTGGCAATGGGAGCTGGTAAATGCATGAGAACATAAGAACAGAACAGGCATCCTGGGTCAGATCAACCCCCTCTAACTCTATTCTCTCACTCCAAGAGTGACTAAAAGCAGATGTCTAGGGAAAAGTGTATAAATTCAGCAAACATACAGCTAAGCCTCTCTAGAGCAACCTCCCAGCCTGTCACAACTGGTGAAGCTGTGACTTCCTGGCAGTTTGTGATATATATGTAACCCTTCACGGCTCTCTTCCATGAATTTTCTAGTCTCTTGTTGAGCCCATGTAAAATTTTAGCATTCACAACCTGCTGTAGTTAAACGTTTCTGTAACCTGTGCATATATTGCATCTTTTTAACTGGTCTGCTCAGTGTCTGTCTCTTGAAAGATTTCTAACTGTAAGTTGCTCTCTACTGTAAATATATAGGTTGTAGACTAGATCGCCTCATTCAGAGGCTTTTCAAAGTTATCAGTGAGATTTGGAAAAGAGTTTCAAGCCCTGCAAAATGAGCAGTTTAAAAAACCCAGCTTCTGGTGTTATTTCTCAGCTAACTTTAGAGAAAGTTAGATTTGTAGTCTAAACGAATTGCCCATTGATCTCTATGATCAATGGAGAACAGCAGAAGCTTCTGGGTGGTGCTTCATCTTATTTATTTTTAGGCATCCATTTCTGGCTAGGGTGAGTTGTCTTTTGGAGGGCTGTGTCCCTCCCTGAAGGAGGAGTCTGACTGGCTAGTTTAGACTAACTGCTCTACTTTTACAACTAAAAATAGGTGTCATGAATCCCAGTCTAATAGCTCATAAATGGTATTTACTTTGAACTCTCAGAATTTGGAAAGACATTGTAATAATACACATGCAAAATCAATAGACAAAACCATGGGGAACATTCCAAAAAGACCTCTGAAAGTGAAGGAGGAAAGAAGTAATGCAGTAACAATGAGCAAGTACATTAGCACACTCTTCCAAGGAGCCTCCCTATATTGCAGTGGTTCAAATGAATGAATTATGTAGCTTGACAATAGAAACTTAGACCTAGAATGTAGAAGAAGTCTTGTTGAGGTCCAGATTTAGACCAGATTCAAATAATTCTCTTGAATATTGTTCTGGTTGGTTACTCTGCTGCTAAGAGAGGAGAAACATTAAAATAACAATACTGGGTAGATGAAAAGTGGTGTTTGCTATGGCTTTCACTGTACGGGTTGCATGATCTGGGCAAAGCCTGAGTATTCCTTGTGCTGCTGCAGAGTTGGGGTAGATGCTCCAAAGCTTAGCAGAGGTGTTTTGCTGAGCTCCTAACCAAGTGACGTGTTTTCCAGGAGACAGACTGTATGGGTTTGCATTGGCCATGTAACCCATGCACGCTCACATGTCATACACGAAGCCACCATGCAGCTATGCGGCTCCTGCTACCCTGCTTCCATCCGTGAATTGTGTATGTTGTTTAGACGTACACCCGGAGGTTTCCATGCTGTGGTCCATCAGTAAACTGCCTGTGGTTCACTGAGTTTTTCTGGTGCATGTAGAACAGCCCTGGCTCACTGTGTTTCCAGCTGTTAATATAGGTGTGTGGCTGCTTGTAGGAAAAGCCTGGGGGCCTGTAACAGCAGCTGGAAACAAACGAGCACAAACAGGTCAGCTTCTTCACCCAGCAACAGCACTGGGACCAAGATTTGCTAACAACAGCTGCTAGGAAGGTGGTGGCACCTCATGAAAAACACTGGGCAGTCATACAAGTATGCAGTCTACGCTGCTCATCCCTGCTCTTCAGTCATTACCGCTTTTTCAGGAATACTTTCTTGTCATGTGTTTAGTCTGCATATCAAAAATCAGTCAGATATGCCCTTTGTTACTTACTAACTCTGATAAAGACTCGTCCCATCATTCTCCAGTTAATGTTTTAATCTGAATTCAACTGAAATATAATACTCTTGAAATGGGGCAGGAGTGTCTTGCTCCACTTCAACTAATGGGTGGGTGAAGAGGTTGGTTGAGTGTATTTTTTAGTAGTGTGTTTAAAGAAAAATGTCGATGAACATGTGGGCAGAGAACACCCAGCTTGACATTTTTGGGCAAAACTTTTTCTTTTTAAACATCATGCTTTTCAACAATCCAGACATGATTGATGTTGTAAAATTATGAATCATGATGCAAAATGTGAGCCATATAAGACCTCATTTCACAAAGAGCACTGGAAAACCAGTCAGAAAAAAAATCTGCAAGTTAGTATTTTTAAAAGACTAACTGGCAAATTGATGTACCTCAAGATTTTAGCATAAATGTGAGAAGTTTTGCTTGTTTATTTGTGTGCATGTGCATGTTTTACCCTCATGCCACAAATATTTTCATGCTATTAGAAAAAAAAAAAAAGAAATAAAGCTGTTTAGTCACCAAACCACATGCCCTCTCAACAAAAACATTAAGTCTTATGACCAGAAGTTTGAAAATTTACCTAGCCATGTTAATATCTAAATCACTGTTGAACCTCCCTTCATTCTTCAATCATCTCTCCCTCAAACCCACAGAAAGATTCCTAGTCGCTTAGGTGGGCATTGGACCAAGCCCTTTCATGATGTCTGTTGTATGACAGTACTGCTGGTGAAGGTCAAGTGCTGCTGATGTTGGATCTGAGCAAAATCCCTAATTTCTAGTGGTTTATAACTTGGTGGTACAATTTATATGTGGCAGTAACATGGCCCTGAAGGTAGAAACCTGGCATGGATTTTTAGAAACCTTTATTAAAGATAGAGCTGTGTTCCTCATGACACTCCCTATCTCTTGCTTTTATGTTGTATTAAGGTAGGATGCAGGAAAGTTTTACAGAGGTTCCCTCTGACAGCTTCACTGAAGTGGCACAGATATATTTCCAGTGGCCACTGGCACTGGAGGGATCAGATAAAGGTATTATGAGTGCCCAATGCATATATCTCCAATCATAATTTATTTTTCTGTGTCAACTTGGCTCACTTCTAGATAACAGTATAACCAAGTTGATGACATGTATATTTCCAAATTCCATTCTCTGGCTTTTATCTCTTTCTCAAAAATGGTGGCAAAAAAGACATTTTGAACAGAGCGGAAAACCTCAAAACAGAAACCAGAAAAACTAGGCTTTGATTCAAAGTTAATATCCTAGCCAGACTGAAGGGAATGACTTGACAAGGTTTGTGCATCTGGCCTTGCCAATATGTGCTTCCAGATGGAAATTCTGTGAGATGTTTTTGATTCTGTTTGATGACCTCGGACAGCTCAGAAATTTCGCACTCTGTTCTGGGTTCATTCAAGCAGGAGGCTGTCAAGGGCATCAAATCTATATAAACAGGATCTAGGAGTACATATAACCACAGATAACTCGAACTAGCAACTCATCCACTTTTATCGGCAAAAAAGAGCTTGAGCTCTTAGAGCTTGAAAAAAAAAACCCTGAAAATGCTAGTGAAAACTAAACAGCCACAGCTGAGCTTAGTGCACACCTTTCTTCTATACTCATGACTTCTGCAGCATGGTGTTAGCAAGCACAATGCAATTGAAACTGTCTGTGCTAGCACAATACTGGGAATTTCATTGCTAGATCTGAACTATTTGTAACCTACTGGAGACAATTTCTCTAGGAGAGCCACAACATTTCCAACATATGTCTCAGTAAGGACATATATTCCAATGTCCTGGGACGGGTTGTGTTGTATGAGGGACTGCACACTTGCCTTGGTGAAAAAGACAGCTACCAGCTACCATCTCAAGCAGCTTGTTTGCGGCATCACAGAAATATTTAGTTTATAAGCAGAATCTTGCTCTTATTCTCGAACTTAGTAAGGAGGGTGATGTTTGCAAACAGTGAAATTAACAACAACTTTTGTCCCACAGTGGATGACCATAGCAGCAGCTAAACTGAAAGGGGGAGATTAAGTGGCAGAAATCCCTTGTTTTAGCCTAGATCTGAGTCCAAAGACCAAGACTGAAAAAAACTTTCACACTGTATTGTCTAGTCTTTCGTTTGCTGGAGCAAAAGTATAATTTCTCCTTGGAAGAGAGCATGCGAGTAGTGGACCCTGGGTTTTTTTTGCCCTCAAAAAGGCTTCAGCACATAAAAAGTATTCAGTGAATTTAGGCACTATAAATGCACGTTAGAGGGAAATGATGCCATATTTTGGATATATAACAGAAAAACCAGATCACATGCAAAATATCTCTCACCATAGGCTTTCATCTTTGTCCTCAAAAATGTGGCTTGTCTCATCTATGCAAAACTGTGACTTCCCATCATATACCTCCTCCAAAGTCCCAACACACTTTTTTTTTTTTTTTCCTGAGGAGAGTCTGTTCATACTGCAGTCCCTCTCAGCTTAGGCCAAGAGCAGACTTCAGAGCTAATAGAAGTTTTTTCTACAGCTTCTCTCTTTGAATAAATAGGCCTTTCCAGGAAGGCTCTTTTTCACCTCACTTCCTCAACAAGAATCTGCCTTGGTTCCTGCCCTTCACTTTTCCTCTCATACAGTTACCAAACATACCATACAGTTACCCTGATTTCCAGTGTCTGAGGGACACCAAATGCACAAGTGCAGAGAGATAAAGAGGAAACTGTGTTAGCCAGTTTCTTCCTGTTGACAGAAGGGCACTTACAGAAAATACCTCCTGTGCTTTGTCTTTAAAAAGAATCAATTCAGTGTTTTCCCACCCAACTAAACAAAACCAGAGATTAGAGAAAGTGTTTTGCACTGAAATAAAGAAGAATGTATGGACCTAAATCTTCCGCTTTGACCTTGATGCATCAAAGCTCCTTCAGGTTATCTCCAGCCGTGCAGCACGATTATCTGTTGCAACAGGTATTGACAAAGGTTCTTTCTTGATTTTTAATCTTTCCTCATCACTGAAGTCATATCTTCTTGGAATGATTAATAAGAATGTCCATAGGATACAGATTGCTATGACCTTTCAGCATAATATGTTTGCTTCAGCAATGGAGGAACTTCAGGCACCTTTTGCTTCCTTGATTTGTGCTTGACTCTCAGGAAAGCATCGTCTTGATTTTGTTTTGTTCCTTAGAAAGACTTGGAGTAGAGGAAGCAGTCCTACCCATCTTCACATTTTCAGTTGAAGAGAAAAGAGATAGGGAACTCATGTCAGCTCCTCAAAATTTTAGTAAGTTAAGGCTGCTTTCTCACTTTAAATTGTGTGCATTTGTCTGATCCCAGCAAGTGGTGTGATGTGTTTTCACCATTCGGCTGCTTAAACTAACAGTTATTTTTGGCGGATGGTGTAACTCTTTTATATGTCTGGGGTTCTTACTGTGGTCAGAGCTTGTAGTATAGCCCAACCTAAATGATCTGAGGAGAAAACAAGGAAATGAAATGATTTTTTCCAGTACTGAACAAATGAGCTTAGTAGTTATTAACATTTTGCAAGTATTTAAGGCTCTAATTCGAATTTGAAGCAGTGCTGCCATTGTTAATGTCTCCATTGTAAAAAAAATAACCTTTAAAGTTTACTCTTTTGGCTCTTTGAGATAGTATTGAATTCCAAATTCATGTTTCATGTAAAATTTTTGTCTCTTCATTATTTTTACAGAGGCATTTGAGATTGATGTAATTTCTTTTGTTACTGCTGCACTGCATAGTAGAAGTGTTTTTTTTAAATTAGTTTTAAGGCAGTTGGACTTTTGAAACGAACCCCCAGATTTCTCTTTTAGTTGTTGCTAGTCTTTTTGCAGTCAAAAGGAAACTGCTTTACATAGTGGCATTTTGGATGTTGTCACCTTAGGATGAATTCTGCTTGGACAGAATAAAGACTTTATCATCATAAAGTCTAGAAGATGACCTCAGTTTGAGTGTATGGGTTTGATTTGTCAGTGGTGACTGTATCATCATTTGTGTTTTTGGGAATACTGTTCCCACTAAAACCACACATACAAGCGTCACATACAACTTCCAGGCAATGATTTGCCTTTTAAAAAGACAATTAGTGTATGAAAGCCTGTGGCATTCCAGTCCCCAAAGCAAAAGTGTCCGTGTACAAATAAAGTACTTTTTTTATTGCATGAACAACCCTAGTAAAATAGATGCCGCAATATAGTTTGGATTAGACGCATTTTTATGTAATAGGAAAAGAAAGAAATCAGTACAGCACCCCCCCAAAAAACAAACAAAAAAACCTAGCATTTCAGAAATAGCTTGCTGAGCAGCTGTTTGCTTGCTCTTTTTAAAGAGGGAGAAAGATGGCTCATAGCCATAAAATGTTTTTGTCAGGTATTCATTAGTTTAATTGCAAAGTCAGCTAGAGATATACAAATAGTTTTAAACAATCAAACAAGAATATGTCCTGACCAGGTCTCACTGAAATACCTGGGAGCCTTATTTTGTAAGGAATAGGCAGGAATAGGCAAAGCTTAAAAGGAGGAAAGAAGAGATATCCCTATTAAACTTTCCGAGTCAATAGGAATTCATGAATAAAGCTGGGCAAGACTATATCTTTTTGTGCACTGCCCAGAATTTGTCTCCTTGGCCTAAAAATAGACAGTAGATAACACAAAAAGGTTGTTCAAACTCACATGGTGGGGATATTATCTTTAACAGTATTGAAAAAGTTATTGACTGGCATCTGCAGTCACATTAAACAATCATTTTAGATGCAAAGAGGTAACCATTGAAATAACAAGGATAAAGGACATAATAAAATATCTAAGTACACCCTAAGGGCATTGCTGAATCATTGCAGATTTAGTTTCTGAGTGGTATTTAAATGAATAATTATGCTGTGAATGTAGATAAGATATAGTTGAAATACTATAACTAAAATTATTTATAAAAGTGAGTTTTAGACGGATAACTTTTTTTTTTTTTTTTAGCTTGTAGCTATTGTTTTATATATATGTCATGTTAAGGTTCTAAAAAACATCTCTGCCTTGATTAAGAATACAGTAAAGTAAGTATAGGCCAGATAGTTTTCATCATGACTATATTCCAAAAAGCTAGACTAGAGAGACTAGGCTTTCAAAAGTCAAGTTTCAAGAGTTTATAAAATTAGATTAAGACTAAATACCAGAACCTGGAAATTGGTTTGTGTTACAGCAGTTTGTATTAACTAATTCTAATTTGATTTCCGAAATCCTTGAGCAAAAGCCTTGCTAATGAAAGATTTTTTTACTGAATAATTAAAGTTCTTTGTTAAGTAATGAAGAAAAAGAAAGAACTGTAGAGGGTGACTTTCTCCCTCAGGTGAGTAAATGGGATTGAAATGGTGCATGGGTTCTCTGTAGAGAAGTGAATTTCTTATGAAGAGAGGAAAGGTGGTGGTGGTTTATTTTGTTAATTCTGATTGTGTTAAAAAGGTATTCATTTGGGATATGAACATGAATAAGATGATTATCCCTAGTAATCTTGGGACATAAATCTGGAAATATTTTCTTTCTAAAACATAGAATGTTCAGAAACTCCCCCAGAATCCTTTCCATTCTGTTTTTGGAAAGAAATCTGTAATTAGACAATGGATACTTGTTTTACAGATTATGTAATGTATATTTTATAATGCCCTTCCAGATTACTTTCAGTGGGCGTAACAAGTAGGCAATTGAAGGCTTAGATTGCTAAGCAAAGAAGACAAGAACTTTCCTTCTCTGTTTCAAAATGTTTTGATAAGGAACACATATTCATATTCATCTTTTCCATGTAGCAGAGATTTTTTTTTTGAAATTTCTGTAAAGAATCTAAAAGGTAGCATCAAGGAGTCTGATGAGAAAAGGGAAACTGCATTCAAGAACTAGAATCGCCGTTTTTTTTGCTTTGATTTTTTTTTCTTTATCCATATAAGAGTTGAGATTTGAAGGTGATCTATAAACAAATAAAAATGAGTATAATGCCCTCCAGAAATGCAAAGAATTTCAACTCTTGTTTTCATTAACATTGCTGAAAGTTAGCTTAGAAGTTCAGAGAAGTGGAATGGAAACCTTCCTGGCTCCACTCCTGCAATCCTCTTGTAGGAGGAACGGTTGGAGACTTTATCTTCTACTTTAAACATAGATTTTGAAGGTCTATTAAACAACAACAAATAAATTTCAAAACTTGGAGGGTCTCTGCTCCATTATATATTCTCTCTTATATATTCTAATCTTAGATTTCTTGGTGTCAGCTGCTTACAAATTCTCCTGCTCACTGCAATCCATCACTTTCTTGCCCCCAAAACCAGAGTAAAAAGGACAACAACATTTATTCTCGTGTATCTCAACCAAAAGCGTAAGAGTTTACTTCTCTGCAAAGTTATATCCTTTGCATATAACTTTAAATCATAGGACAGAATCAAAACTACTTCTCTGGTGGGACCAAATAAGGTCGATGCAACAACTGAGCGTCATAGTTAAGTCCAAGACACAAAGGAAGGCATTAATCAGATAGTTCTGTCAGATAATCTTAGATTTTAAATCACAGCAGGCAAATAAAATATTATTCAAATAATATAAAACTCGTTCAATTGAAATGCCAGCATGTCTGAAGCCTAGTGCGTTACAGGCAAAGTATGAATCCTACTCCATGACTCCATGAGAGAGAAAATAGCACTCTCTGGTATTAAGAGAAGAGAAAGTTGGACTGAAATCAGAAAGATGTCCACAGGACTAAATTAAAACTAATACTGATTTTCTCTTAGAAAATGGTTATGATAAAAGCCCTTCACTTTCCCCAAGACTGAAATAATGTATCTTCACTGACAAAGACAACTTCCTTCTTTGGTCATCCTTGAGGAGGTGTATAAGGCAAGCTCAGTTGACTAGTAACATCACACAGACAGACGAATTCTTCGTCCTGTTTGTACCTGGAGGTGCTGAATTTATGTATGTATTTTTAATTTCCAAAAAAAAAAAAAAAAAAAAGGCGTGATCCTTTGTTGCCAGATATTTTGACATGGCTTCTTTTCCTGTAAGGAAACCTGTATTGGAATTCTAAGAGAGTTTTGCCAAAATTATCCCTATTTATCTCTTCCCAAATGATCAGAAGAGTCAAATGCAGCTGAAGGAGGTCAGGTACAGCTGCTGATGCTGTGCTATTATCTAATGAGAGCGATAGGGGACAGCACAGGAAATTCTTTTTATTCATCCATACTAGCAAATTAAACAGTGACAGCGAATTCTGATTAATGGTGCTGGTACACCATTAGGATGATACCTGGCATAGCTTAGCTCAGATAAGTCGTGCTTACAGTCTGGGATTCACTGTTCCCACTAGGATATATGCTGGTAACAGCTGTTAATGGGGTCAATATAGAGTACTGTGTGCCAGTTAAGATCAGTGATGCAAAACAGTCTTTGGGCATATTCAGTGTCCTGATGTAGACATAACCATATTTTCTGCAGGGTCTTGCAATCAAAGTGAAACTTACCCTCGAATCGTTTGGAAGGGTGTTTTCTATTCTATCCTCAATGGAAGTTGCTGGAAATAAAACAAGATTACACCCAAAGAATCAATATACAGCATTCTTCCACCATGGACAGAACTGTTGAATGTAGTCCAGTTTCTGAGCTCAAAGTCTGAGCTCTGAGACTGGACAAAATTTACGGCATCTTAATGTCTATGTTGGTGGTAGGTGAGAAGAGAGAAGTAGGGAAAAAAATGGTAGGATGGCAAAGAGGACACTGAAGCAGGAACTTCTAATGAAAGGCAAAATTCAAATTGCGTGAAAAAAACTTGTGTAGGAACTTTAGGCAAAGTCGTCTGTATCTGTTATGAAAGTAGAACAAAGACTATGTGAATTTCTTATCGCTCGGAGTTGAAATTGAATCACTGACAGAACAGACTAGGTTGTCTGCATGAATTTCCATTAGTATAGAAATCAAAACATAGCCTATGGCAATTTCTCAACAAGTTCATTCATTTGTTCTTCTTCTGTTCTGCATATTAAAATCACAGTAGAAAAAATATTCTTTCTAGCCTGCCCTAGTATTGCATTCAATATTTCCATGCTAAACTTAAACTATGGCAATTAGCAACCAGAAACCCATTTTTTTATAAAAATTTGTTCAAATGAAAGGAGTGAAGTCTCAACATTGCAAATTTGATATCAGCAGAACTAGGATGTAAGTTTTTGTATTGTTTGAATGATTAAAGGGTATGGGGATGGAGATTGAAATTTATTAAAACCTCTTCCAGAATATCTGGTCATGATAAGTACAAATTGACGTACTAAGTCAAACTTGGCAGGTGCTTGCCTGAGTTAGAGCTCATTCATCAACTATCAATCGGTCAAGTATCCATCATACTATATGGTATGTAACAGGCTAAGGACTCTAGAGTTGCCACTGCTTTTATAACAGCAATTAAAGAAAGGGAATTGATTACTCTTGATTTTAAGCCTACATTGCCAAAGGACAGGAGAGGTGGATGATGGTGAAACTATGATGACAGCTCATTTGTGTGAAAAATTGAACCTCTGGTAGTAACGCAAACACCATTTTTTTGTTTATTATTCTCAAAGTATTTCTTTCTTCTTCTTCTTCTTATTATTATTATTATTTTGGATTGCCATATTCCAATAATTGCATGGTATAAAATTTCTGGAACTAAAAGTTTATACCCAATATATTACGTTCACCAAAGAGTCTGTGATATGGTTTCTCTTCTTTTTCAAAGACACTTTGGAAGCTAGAAAATTTTAAAGCTTGGATATTGTAAAAGAAAAAAAAGAAAAAAAAACTATTTTGAAGACTGGTCTGGTGCTATCTTGTCTGTGTTTTCAGACTTACAGGAGTTTTGCCTCATTCTAGTCTTTAAATATTTATCTTTGAAAAGGTAAAAGAAAAAAAAACCATGAGAAAGAGAAAAAGAGAGAAAAGGTGGGGGGAAAATCACTTTCTCTGTAGCTATTCCCCAGTTCACCATTCCTCAGCTGGAATGAATGGCATTTCGATAACTCTCTGCTTTTCAGAAATGCAAAGCTCATCCAGACTGCACAGACAGCTTTAGCAAAACATTACATGGAGCTCTGGACTGCAGGAGAGTGAACGATAAAATAATTAAAATCAGAATCATCTTAGAAAAATCAAACTGCTACAGAAATAACACAGTCCAAATTATCATTACAGAGGATAAGATTGGAAAAGATCAGGTTGAGATGGGTTTGTTTCAGATACTTTTCTTTTGAAGATGTCTGTATTGATATATCAGTCTAAAACATCCTGTTTTGTCTTTTCTTTGGCTACATTAACTTTACAAATTGGACTACAGATCTATTCAGCTAGCACTTCATGAAGTACCTAGCAGCTTTCAGGTGAATGCTTGAAATCTTTGTTTCTTTTTCTATAAAATCTGTCAAAATGCAATTAGAAATCCAACTATTTGTAGATCCAGATATTAAATCCTTAACTCCAAGACAGCATGAACCTTTATCTGCATAAAGTAATACATGATAATTGAAGACCTAGGCTTGTTATAACCATGTTAATTAGAAACTCATTCTGCCAGGAGTCATGCAGAATATCTTCAAAAGATTTCCTTAGTTAGAAAGATATTCAGATAAACTAAGAAAATCCACAGTCTGGATAATGATTATTATTGATTTGGGTCCACAGCCTACAAGAGTGTTTATTTCAAGAGATGTAATCACATGGCTAAATTGTTATGATGATATGATTGATATGTTGACCTGCAAGTTCAAAGAGATACAGTTAAAATGCTATATGGTTTCCTGAACAAAGAAGCAGTTGAGAATGAAGTATAAGCAAATTAGAGAAACAGAGAGGTCTTCTCTCCCTTCATGGACATTAAAGTTGATTAAAGTTTTGAAAGCATTTAATAATACTGCAATCTCTGAGTTGTGGTTTAGGGATTCTAAATAATAACTTTAATTTTTCTTGAAAAGTTGTTGATGAGAAATACCTTGGACCTAAAGACATTCCAGTGTGTGGAGACTAATCTTTCCCTTACTCAAAATGTGGTATTAACAGCTGCAACCACTTTTTTAAGACTTAGGCTAGAGAATGGCATTGATAGATGTATCAGTTAAGTTTAGTTAAGGTAGAGTTTTATCTTCCAGCTTACAGATAGACAGAGAGTCCTTCAGCTACTGCCCTTATTCCAGCTTCTCACTGGGGGTAAAGAACTGAGAAAAAAGCACCCATCAAACAACAACAGATGGTATTAGCTGACCTCATGAAAGATTCACAAAGTTTATACTAGGACAGAGCACAGAGGCTACTTAAAATCTTCCATGAGTTGATTTCCTCTGGCTCAAAAGCATATACGTAGTCATATGTGTTCAGTTCCTGGTCAAACTCTCCCGAAGCCTTAACGCAGCAAAGTGTGCTATAGCACTAACACTAGCAGCTATGACATCTAGCAGGAATAGATAGGAATAGTCTACTTGATTTCTCTCTATTAAAAATGGGCAACCTCTCATTCTCTCTGAATACCTGGCAGAGATCAGTGTTAACTTTGGTTTTTTTTGCTTCTTTTTCAAAATCTATGTGACACCTCTGGGAGAAGGGGAAGAGAAACATCTTGGTCTTAGTTAACAATAGATTGAGATCAGTCAACCATTTAGCTTGTTCTCTGCTAATGCGGCTATCATCATGTTAGACGCATCAGAATATTTACCAAAGTATATACTAGAGTAGAACAGGTTGCCCAGAGAAACTGTGAAGTCTCAGTACTTGGGAGCTATGGTCCTGGGCAGCCTTATTTAGATGACCCTGCTCAAATGGGGCAGTTGTACTAGATGTCTGAAGGTCATTGCAAACCTCAGTCATTCTGTGATTCTATGTGTTAGCAGAAGTTTTTGAATGGCAATCAACATACAAGCAAGATAAAAACAATGTTTTGAAAGGAAAAAACACATGAAGGAATTGTCCATCATGTTGTTTCACTTCTCCCTATAGACAGTGACCCCCATAACAGTGCAAAAATGTAATACTCTTTTTGTGTGGTCTGCATGATTAGGGAGTAAGCTTTTACCAAAGTTGTTTTTAGTTTCTGACTTTCTAGGAATCTTTCATCAGAATAAAGGCCTGGACACAGCAGTGAATGTGTTTGTCATATTCATACTGTAGAACTGTCTTACATCATAAAAATGTGATGTTAACTCTCAGGTTAATATATAATGTGGCTCACGATCTGTGATTAACTGCCAGGTTGACCCCTCATCTGCACCATGCTCAAGCTGGCAACTGATTCCAGCTTTGCTTCTGATGCCAGTTCAAGTTTTGGTTATAATTTCTTTAACAAACTGTGCTAAAATGCTAACTCTTAAATTTTGGAGTCTCAGCCGTTTCAACAAGCCTGCTCATGTAAGACAATACAGACCACACAACTGAGGAGGAAGCACATGTCATCAAGAACAATGTTCTAGTGGAAAAAAACTCTAGAAGACATCAGGCAAATCCAGGGTTTGGTGAAATTCACAAAATATCTTTAAAAAATCCTTTGTGTGAAAGCATTTACTACAAATAAGTTAGTTGTATTTTTATTAGAAAAGGCGGGATTTAGAGGGAAATGTAAAAAGCTTTATTGAACTAGCTATTACCAATGGGGAAGTTAGAAAAGCTTTTGCATATTACCAGCTTTCCTCCAGACTTACAACCCTGAAAGCTTTCCTTTAGTTTTCTGTCTGCATTTATAATTATAAATTATATTTTCCTTGCTCAAATTAGCTTTTGATTGAAAACTATTGCTGTATTTTCACCCCTGCCAACCTAACTTGTCTAAGCTTACTCTACATTCTTACTAGATTCACCACTACTACTCTGTAGGTGGTGCTATTTTTTACCATCTAGCTTAATATTTTTTAATGGCTTAAAATGTTCTTATTTTATACAGATTTCTTTTAGTAGTTATTATTTTCAAAAGTCCTGAAGTACATTGGAGGTTTTCAGGCTGTAAAACAAAAATCTTAAACATAGTTATTTCTAAGTTTGGACAGGAAAAGATTTTTTAAAGAAGAAATTTCTATTTTCATCTTCCAGATACGTAGAGATGGATCTGAATTAAAACATCATATCAAAACACTCAGAAAGCTGGGCAATTCACCAAAGCTGATTTGTTTTAAAACAAATGTGCAATTCTGGTCTGTGGCTAGGAGTGTGGATGGACTCAGCAAAAAATCTATGAGAGAGAATTCTCTGCATGCTTGCGAAACAAAAATATAACTTTTTTTTTTCTCATTTAGTGAAAGAAAAAGAAGATAAATGACTTAGCAAGACATAGGGAGGGAACTGGGGCAGAACATTTGCAGAACCCTACAGAAGACACTATAGTTTCCTAAGGAATCTGCTTGGAGATCAAATTCTGCTTTTAGTTGATTTGCACAGGTGAATCTGAGGCCATAAATTTACGGCCAGAATTTGGCTTGCAGAAACATTATTATTCTTGATGAGTCAGAAGAAAGAACTTAGCTTGACCTTTAGATCAGATTGCTTTTGAAGGGGTAATATTTAGAGGAGCCATGTTTTTGCATAAGCCTGAGCCAATCTAGACTTAAATGTATAAAGCTATATTAAGGATCAAGAAGCAACTAGACAAGCAGATTTTTTTTTTTTTTTTTTTTTTGGAAAGATGGACTATGGTGAAACTACAACTACTTTTAAGATTAATTAATGTTTTTGAAATATAGGAGAAGTCACTTCTGAGACTCTTCCACATTTATATTTAAGACATTGCCTTAAGTACAGGACCTAAACCTGACTTAATTAATTCCATATTATACTGTTCCAAAGTAGAAAAACTAAGGTACAGTGTAATTCAGTTTAATAACACATCTCTCTTTTCAGTGTATTAATTTCTATAGTCAAATGTGTAATGGGAGACTTGGCTCAGTTCTTAGGCTTGCTGAATACCACAAGAACATGATACAAATCAGTCTACGCCATACCAAGAAAATGTATAATGATGCAGTGGATATCCTGCAAACCTCCCACATAGAGCTTGTGCCTTACATTGACTGAATTTCCTAACATATGAAATACAGAGCTTTTGTATTAAAAAGGTGCCAAATACCTCCATTCACTGTCTTCTTTTAATCAACAAGATGACCTGAGACTATTTGACTCAAAGAATTTTAAATTTAGATTATTTTCTTTATATCAACAGGAAAAACTGCCTAATGAACTTGTCGGACAGTTGAAAAACACCCAGTGTTACATATTGCTTCTTGCCAAGTCCCAGATCCCCATGAACAGATAGAGAAACAAAGCATAGTGAGTTGCACGTTACTGTTACACTTTACTGTTACTGTACATTACTTTCCCAGGTAAGCTTGTACTAACTCTTTTAGAAAGACATGTGACCTAAGATTAGTATTTCTTCACATAAAATCCAAGATTAGTATTCCTTCATGTGAGACATGAGAAGCAAAATAAAATTTTCAAAAATTTTGAAGGAATCAAAACTACATAAATTTTGAGGGAGATTTTGTTCCCAGAAACCTAAAAGAAATAATGAAGCATATGTCTTAAATACCTAAGTTCTCATGGATGATCTGTAACACCTGCCTCCCTAACATGGTCCTCAGTTGAAGGACCGCGAGCACCTATTCACAACCAGTGAAGTTACCTAGTCATCTGGGTATTGCTGCTCCGTAGAATCATTAGGGTTGGAAAAGACCTTCAAGACCATCAAGGCCAACCACAAACCTATCACCACCATGCCTGCTAAACCATGTACCTAAATGTTACAACCTCTGACCCTACATGCAGATCTGAAAGCCTCTGGAGAAGATATGAACAGATTCGCTGAGCAGCTCAACAAATAGTGTTTTCTATCAAACAGGAAAATATGAAAGTATGGACTTTCTATAACTGACATTATAAATCAGCTGAAAAACAAAAGAAGATAAGACTGGGAAAATGAAAAGTTAAGTTACTGAAATATTTTAAATGAGAAAATAAGGATTGGTTATGTTTTGAATAGGCCAAAGCATATGTGCTTCAAGAAACATAAAATTTATCAAGAGATATTAAATGACCTGTTTAAAAGTACACCTCATAATATATTCCTTTTCAGGAGTAACTGTTGAGAGCCCAAACATTCCTTTCTGCGGGGCTACTATGCTTAATTCTTTAAATATGTTTTAGAACAGCTATGATTCTGCAGCAAATGTGAACTCAGCTGTGGGTGGTAAATTGTAGAGGTATTTTCAGTTTATTTGAAATATTTGACACTTTTTGTTTGCCTTGGGTTTCAACCCCCATAAGTGACTGAAATGGATGATCTTAGGGTTACTGACTCATATTTCCTGTCCTTATGATAATAAAACATAGTAAGAACAAATATGGAGAAATTAAGAAACAACTTGGGACCAATTATAAGTTGGGGTGCCTTCAAGAAAAACAATGATGTTCAAAAATAAACAGTTTTTTTCAGCCCAAAGTCTGACTGCAGGATGATATTGAGTGAATTCCTTCTCCTTAAGCTAGGAAACTGATAGAAAGGCAGCAGTTGAAATATTTTAAAATAAATACCTTTAAAGAAATACAGGCCTTTTATCCTTGGAAAAAAAGAAAGAAAGAAAGAAAGAAAGTACATATGTTAGTGGGAAAATCACAGGAAATAGAATTGTTATGGGAATTATTAAGTCTGCACTATGAGTCTATTTCCCCTACAGAAGGAGAGAGGGCAATTCAAACCATAAGACAAGTAAGCTCCCAGCATTTGTTGTAGGCATTGCTAAACATCTCGGGATGGAAGTGCGCAGGCAGGTCTATGTAAAAGTGCAACAGCTTCTCCACTTCTTCTTTTGATAGCCCATTAACAGTTATCTTCTGAAGTGACTCCCTAGCCAAGCTGACAGGGCAATGTTCTTGAGTCACTGTGTTCTGGTACAGCCATGTGTCTTTGACCACCAGCACCGGTTTCCCTGCAATTAATTCAGATCACTGTGGGAGGGCAGAAGGGAAGAAAGGTTTCAGGAAAGAATGGTTAGTGGCTTTTATGTTTTACTTGCCTGTAGTGGGAAAGAAGACTGCAGTATTCAGGACAGCTATTCTGCCAACTTCTGTGAGAGTTTAATTGTTAATTTATTTCATCTTTGCATTCACTGCATTCTCAAACCATGAATGCCAGGTTATGCCTGGAAATGCTGCTACTCCAGATAAAGCTGATGGGAGCTGTTTGCTTCTGTTTTGTTCCCCTGCTTCGTCCACTTCAGCTCAGGCTCCAGGTCTTATTTAGGGCTGTGTCTGAATGCCCCTTAGCTGTTGCTTAGGTTCATAGGTTCTGAAGAAGTGTTAGAATATAGATAATCAAATCCATCTTTTCTTCCAATAACTTCCTCTGCAAATCTGGGTTGGCTCGATTTTATTCTGCTGTTCCTTCTCAATGTTGCATTTAGCATTTGATGTATCCATCATTTGTCACAGGATCGTAAGAGTGGCTGGAAACTGTAAAGGTTTTTCATTCCAGTATCTCACCTGGACTGGACTTTTGCCAATACAAGATCAGACCAGTACTGGCTATGTATAGATAAGTGTTGAAAACTTCCCTGGATGGAGATTCTACATCCTCTTTGGGTGACCCATTGCAATATTGTATTACCCTTCTAGTGAAGAAATGTTTTTAATGTTCAGTATGAACCTCCCAAACCAGATTTTGTGGCTGTTGACTTTGTTTTGTAATCTGTCACTGCTTGGTACTCACCTTCATGCAGTTGTACACTATTATGGCATAAAGTTTTTATCTTTATTTTGAAGACCTCAGGAGACAGGTGACTTTTTTCCTTCTAGAATAGCAGATGAAAAATGTTCTTCAGTTTCAATAATCTTAGTGCTTGTGACATTTACCATATGCCAAACCTTCGCCAAGAGTGGCTACTTCACAGGTGGTGTAAATCTAGTAAAGCAAGAAGAAAGATGCTTTGAAGTGAAATATTCTGCTTTATGTTCCCAGACACCAGGTATCTGTTAAAAATATATGGTACTGAATAGTTTTGATGCCTTTTTGTTTCCTATTACACATGTATATCCAAAATATCTTTTTTTGTCTATGGGCTGCTCTCAGGTATGTGACTTTACAGAGTTTAGAGAAGCAATAAGGCGTTGTGATATGTTAGTATATCAGTGCTGCATGATACCACAGTATTTGGAGTTGCAAATAATTTTCTGTCAGACGGAGTTTTTAGTTATTCCCATTCAGGGCAGTGGAAAAAAAATCACATCAGTTTCCATCCCATAGAGTGTAAATATATTGAACTTTAAATAAAACTGCAGAGTATATAATTTTTCCTAACACTTTTTGGAAAGAGTGCTTGTTATAATAATGGGTGATGAGAGAATCCCAGTTTGAGGTGAAAGGTTCCATGTTTTGGCCATTGTTCCAGCTGTGTATATGTTGTTTATGTGTGCACATTTTCAGATGAGTGGCTTTTGAGAAAACATACTAAGGGCTGCAAGACATTATTGCAGTAGGGCCCATATATTGAATAGCCTCAAAGGATACTCCAGGGAACTGTCATCTCTTCTTTACAAATCCATTAGAGAGAGTCCATCTGCTAACACTGGCTGCTCAAAGCATAAATGAATAGTTGACTACTTGAAAGAGCTATGCAACAAACCCTGAGTTAAATACACTGTCTATAGCAGACATCCTTCTGGGGATAACTGTAAACTCTGTATCTTTTTTGTAATATTTGAATTCTGTTTTTACTCCTACTCCCTTTGCCAATCTCACATCTGCCCTTCACCAAACATCACCCTCCCCCAAAACAGACATCTTGTGAAAAAACAAAAACAGAATTCATTCTCATCAAGCTTTCTATGAGGATAACAAAGGCACAGGACTAAAAAGACTTTTCCTACTTCAGCTTTAAAACATTTCTGCAATTTTAATGGGAGTGAATTCAGCAACCATCAGGAGAAGCAGACAGAATTCCCACTGCCAAAACGAAGTGCCTGTGTTCTCAAGCTCTTAGCACTCCTAAAGGGGGATGTGGAATAAGTCTTCTGGAGATGTCAGCAAGACCACAAATAGCTTGAGGAGAATTAAGTAAATCTTAAAATAATACTCTACAGGCAGCCTGTGGGAAGACCCCCAGTACAAAAGCAGTATGTGTTTGGCTTATACCAAGAAGGCTTGCAGCTGTGTTTTTAATATAAGCCGAAGTCCCCAGACATAACAAGATTTAGTTAGATGGCATGTAAAATGGAATGATAGCAGTCATACCAAATAATTGTATGATTAATTCAGTAAAACTAGTGGCATTAGAGATAATTTTCCTTTTTCACTACACTCTACTGCTCTGTGAGCAAACTATATCTAAACCCATATTGTGTATTACGTTATAAGGCTGATCTGATATAGGGGCAAAATCAGATCCCTAAATGAAGTAAAAAAACAGATTAGTTCAATATCTGGTTCCTGATTTTTTAAATTTGAGCAAATTGATGCACCTATGTATTTACTACAAACTGTCATAACTGATTCCTCTCTTTAAAAACAACTGACGTTAGTAGGGATTTCAAGTCTGGCACCAGGTGCCCTGTATTCATACCCATAGGCCCCAGAAGAGTAATTCTTAAGCCTACAAACTGTCTCATGCAGCTCTTTTCTTTTCCTTCCTTCCTTCCTTCCTTCCTTCCTTCCTTCCTTCCTTCCTTCCTTCCTTCCTTCCTTCCTTCCTTCCTTCCTTCCTTCCTTCCTTCCTTCCTTCCTTCCTTCCTTCCTTCCTTCCTTCCTTCCTTCCTTCCTTCCTTCCTTCCTTCCTTCCTTCCTTCCTTCCTTCCTTCCTTCCTTCCTTCCTCTCACTCTCTCTCTTGCTCTTTCTCTCTCTCTCTTGCTCTCTCTCTCTTTCTCTTGCTCTCTCTCTCTTTCTCTCTTTCTTTCTCTCTTTCTCTTTTTCTTTTTCTCCTGAAAGAATATACAACTACTTAATGCTGTGCTGGGAGTACCTGGGGAAATAGTAAAAGGAAATACAACTGAGAGTCGCTGCGGTTTGACTTCTCTCCAGATACTTTGAAAATATTTTGGCAAAAACAAGATTTTAAGTAAAACTGTTTCCTTTGGTAACATACCCAGAACTGCAGGTTTTACATTTTTGTGCGAAGTATGAAGGGCAAAAAAAAAAAAAAAGTTCTTGTGCGAGAAGGCTGTACACGTGGTAGTAATATCAGTGGAGAAGAAAGAGAGAGCAAAGGGGGAAGTTTGACAAGGAGAAAACATATTTAAAATATCTATTTTTCTGCTGAGAAAATTAGCTACATAGTGCTGCAAGAAGGAAAATTTCTTAAGTGCCCTAGACTCTAAGCAGTGACAGAAGCAGCATGACTAGCATCAAAGAATGACTTTAATAAAAGAGGAGAAATAAATCATGATTTCTTTGCTGCTACTTTTTTGTCAGGCAGTGTCTATGAGGGAGCTCTTGAACTGACTGTCGTAAGTAGGATTTCTTTTAATTAAAGGAGATTCCCTAGAGAATCTCTGATTAATTTTTCCCTCTGAAGCTTTTAGTGAGAAGAGAAGAAAGTGTCATTGAAACCTTTCTAAATGCATTGTTCCTACTCTGTTCTGTAGGCACTGAGGTAATTGGATCCCTATGAATTTTTTAAATGAGTGAGATGAAACATTAATGACTTCACCTTTCAGGATATCTGCTTTCCTTTATAGGATGTCAGTGTTTGGCTGTCACCAACTACAAGCTGAATGCCTGCATGTATAGTGTCTCTCTGTCTCATCTTTGCAATTTCAAACTAGAGAAAGTTAACACAAACTCTCTTCCTCAGTTGTGTGTTTCCAAATATGTTGTGGATAAGTATATTTAAAATGACTCTCTGTCCATTGTCACCACATATATATTTTTCCTCTATTCTTTTTCTGTTGCTGTTTTTGTTCAGCTTGTTCTGTTCTCAATTGTTGAATTACAGTTTTTCCACTTGATGTGCTCATTGGTCATAGTCCCCTTACAAGACTAAGATTCTCTTCCTGTTCACTACAGAGCATCTGAAGAGCTACACATACTTTGGTGAAAGAACCAGGAAAGTTGTGTTCATAGGGAGTCTGGGAAATTGCAAGGAAAATGCTCCTGCTTTTATGCTTACCTTGAGAAAATAGTAATCGCTGGGATTTACTTCATGGCATGAGGAACTGTTTGTGATCTGGCAAGGGGAGAAAACAAATGAGAAAAACCTCTTTCAAGTTTTCTAGAAGAGCTGTATGAAGGCAGGAGAAGTCTCTCCTGTGAAAATTCACTCTGCTGTAGAGTGAATTTAGGGAGGCTGCTTAACGGCTTTCTCATCCAGAGCATAAAGCAGAAGACTAGTCAACCTCTTTCTGCTTTGGATGGAAATATGATGGGTTAGTCCATTTTCACATCACAACCCTTCTTCAGCAGGTTGTTTCTTCTACATTGAAGCAACATGCTTCTAGCAAGGATTCAGAGGTCATTCTTTAGAAATAGCTGTAGAGTGAAAGTTAACCTCAGAGCACAGCTCCTGAAATTTTTTGAAGTTGCCAGTGAAATTTTTGCAGTTGGGAGTGATGTGGATATATTAGAAGTTACTGAGCATGGGGCACACAAATTCAAAGCTAGTCTGAGGGCAGGGTTCCAAATCAAGAAGAAAAAGGAAGGAAAGGGTATGTGTTGAGGGCATGGAGAAGTTGGATGGGAGTTGAGGATGCTTGGAAAGTAAGCCTTTGGAAGTGTCATGTTATGTATTAAGCAGGAGGAACTCACTGGCAGTAGGATCTGAAGCATAGTGATGGAGCTAGCTTGGCATTTAACGAGAAAGGTGAATGGATATATTTCTTTAATGAATATACTTGAACTCATAGGTTTGATTTTCATTTCAACAGAATTGAGATGAATCCATTAGAACTGATAAGAAGCATAAGAGACACAATTCAGGGGAAGAAAAAACTATTAATATGAAACAATGTATAATGTCCAGTAGCTGTAGTAGTCCTCTTTCCTGCAACATGTTAAATCTTTTTTTTATCTTAGAAGCTGAGCTTCATTGTTCCTTGTACCTTGCTGAATTCCTTAGTTATTATAAACTAAAATCTAGTCTGTTTAATTATATCTATGTAGCCTATATGCAAAAATATTTAAAAGCAATACTTTCTGCTGTTTGACACTCTTAAACCTTAGACCCAAGTGCTTTCTTCTTCTCTTTATGTTTGGTTTACATAGGAAACTTGAATGTGTTGTCAGGCATAAACATTTTGGGAGGAGACAAATTCACGCTAATAAAAGTACACTAACATCTAACTGAGCCATCACAATTAAGTCTCCTCTCTTGGTAGAAATGGAAGGAAGGAAGTTTCTAATGTATTTGTTCTTGTTCTTTGAAGCCTACCTTAAGATAAACAGTATGAACATCTTATTTTGGCATATCAAATTGAAATTCTCTTATAAATGGCTTTCTCTTAGAAATAGAACATGAAATAGCCTGCAACTTAGAACTCCACTTCTGTTTTCCATTTCTTATCTTTTTTGGTAGGGAGAGAGTGATCTGACAGTCCTGCAGCTGAAGTCTTACATCTCCTGCCATGAAATTCAGCTGCTTCAACTGGCTTGCTGATGACATGGCAAATAGCAGCCTACCGGGAGTGTATCCCTTCACTAGAAACAGAAACATCCAGCACAAGAAAGTCAGATGATCGATATCCGATCTTTCTTCTCAGCCCCTTACACTGGCATATAATGATATAATGCAGGTGTGCATTTTGGAGTCCTGCAGTAAGAAAAAAGATGTTTCTTAAAGGAAGATCTCATGTGCTAACAGATGAGACACTTGCAGAGGGATTGATGTGTGTAGGTTTTCCTTAAAAGTGTTTGGAAGAAGAAAAACAGGGTGATTCAAGGAAGAGCCTTAATTCCAACAGCAAAGAGTTAATCTGTGAGAAAATAGTGTTTTTACATATCCAGTGCATCTGGGTCAGTCATTCCATAAAAGATGAGTATGTTCCATTAAAGTATTTTGCCAGGAAGCTTTAATTTCTACACCTATTTTTTTCATTATTTGAAGCCAAATTTTTTAATGTTTGTGTACTGTCTTCAAAAACAAAAGTTGTGATGGAGAAATTCCCTGGATTATTTCTGCAGAGGTCTGTTCTAGTGGTTTGCAGCATGCCATGGAGAACTGAATGGATTCTTCATGGAATCCTTTGAAGATCTATTTTTTTAGTTGTTTGTGTAACTACTCTGAAACTCTCAGAGACTAGAAGCTGCTACTGCTATACTTTATCTTTCTGGAGATGTTGTGCAGGGACTTAGGTACCTATAGTTATCACCTAGAGTGATAGTGTGTTCATTCATATTTTGGGCTGTGTTTCAAACTAGGTTCCTTTTTCATAATGGCACTAGCCTTTCAAAGTGTGGTTCATGTCCTCACTGATAGTAAATGGTTACAGAGGTTATAGCACACAGTATGTTCTCTCAGTTCCCTACCAGATAGAGCATTCACTAGATCTCTGTCCTTCAAACCTCAAAACATTTTCATTCGTGATTTTCCTATTGCTTTGCATTTCTTTACTTTTTCACCTTATCTTTTTTTTTTTCAAAAAATTGTTTCCCTTCCTTTTTTTGTTTACAAAAAAGTAAGATAAAATTGTAGTTCACTAACTGGTACCTGAAGTTGTTGGAAACCATAATGTGCCTCTGTGTAGGCTTGTCTATGTATACAAAGCTTTCAATTTACTTTCCAAAAGAATGGCACATTCTGACAAACGACCTTAACTGGTACTAACCTGTCAATCAAGAGAGATTTGAACACGCATCCTGTTGAATCTGTTCAGACAATTTCTCAGAAGCAGTGGCCTTGCACTTCCACAGGACTGCAGGCTATTCTGCTGCAAGGAAACTCTGAACTCATGTTTTCCCACACACGGCTTTCTTATCCCATGGAATGAGGAAATATGGCAACATGTTTGGTTCTCTGTTTTCCTCCTTTTTCTGCCTATTTTATCTGCCTACTCCTCTTGCTTGTTTGCAACATTTCTGTCTCCTTAGACTTCCTTGCCCTTGCCTGCCTTATGAATGCTTTGATCTTTTCTTCCTTCCCTTTCCTTTGACAAAGTCTCTTATAGTGCCTAACTCCCTTACATGAGGAATGACGGACTTACACGTAGACCATCAGAAATGATGCAAGTTAGACAATGCCAAGCTGCTTTCAGTAATTATGGCATTTTCCACTGGAGTCTAAACTATTTTCACAGCCTTCCTATGGCACATGTATATTCTGACACTGCTAACATCCTAGCATGTGTGTGATACCAGTGCACCAGTGACAAGGTGATTCTGAGTGTGTTGCTTGTCATTGCCTATAGTGGAACAGAACATGAGCATTTTGCCTGAAGATAAAAAAGGAGATATCTGACATATCTAGAGTTCTTGAAAATCTATAGTTCATGTGCATTTTTGCTTCCTAAACTCATTCATTTCTATAGTGCTATCCTCTAACTCTCTAATTGGATCGTAAGTTGAGAGAAACTGAATGCATGGGATACCACTGCTGCGTAGGCATGGTCTAGGGATGCAGAATTGGTGTACTCTGTCAGGTGTTAGTAAGCTGAAATTTCCAGTAGGAGAAATAATTATCTGTTGTTTTTGTGTGTGTTTGTTGTACATATGATAACAGCACATCCCAAAGAATGCTTAGTTTTGGCTCATAGCCTTTTATTTCAGTTAATTTTTTTATGAATAGACAACTTTCTCAGATAGATGCTTGCATTCTGATATTATTTCTGCCTTTCGTTCTCTGTTTTGACATAGAAATTAATTGCATTAATGCTGAAATTCACAGTCACTCTTAATGCAGTTTTCATCTTTTGATTAAACTCATTTTTTCCTTATTTAGATAGTTTTGTTGTGATATATTTCTGACGCATTAGCATTGCATCTATTAGATTAGTTCATAAATAGTGTGTAGATAATCAAGATGAAGATACACTTACTGATGTTGATAACTGTTGGTGGCATAACAATAACAAAATGCTTGTTTAATCTTTTAAAAATAACCTGAGCAAACCTGATTCTATGAATGTTTTTTCAAAACCACTTGGATATAGGCAAAGATTAGCAGATGCAGTGAAAATGCTAGGAAGCCTTTTGCAGCATAGACTTCAAATGCAGATTTTTATCTGAAGCAAGATAGAGGGAGAAGCTGACACAGAGACATCTACCGGTAAGCCAAGAGAGTAGTATTGGATATGAGGACTCCTTTAGCCTTTCTGGGAGGCTTCTTGCATAGAACTTGCATTTACATCTGGCTAAAGGTATTCATTTGATTCATGGTGCTCTTATACACTTGTGCTAAAAGTGTAGGTCTTAAATTAATAAAAAGACATACCTGTCTTCACTCCACCATATCATCTTGGGATAACTGTCCTTTTTTAAAAAAATAAAATTAAAAAATAATAATAATAATAAAAAGATTTTCCACAAGTGTGTGATGTAGGGATATTTGGTAATGTCAGACTGAAAGGAACAGTCCTAAAGCCAAAGAATCATTTTTTCATGTGGAAGCAGATGAACACTTAGTTCAAGTGCCTTGGTGAAGGCAAGTGAAAGAGATGATCTTCCCAGTAATCCATATCAAAAAATTATAATGCTGTCAATATCTCTCAATCAAAGATCTCTCTCATGAGAAGAGGCTGAGAGAGCCGTTTAGTCTAGGGAACAGAGGACTGAGAGAGCATCTTGTCAGTGTGTACAAATATCTTAAGGAAGGGTGTCCAGAGGATGGGGCCAAAATCTTTTCGCTGGTGGCCAGCAACAGGACGAGAGGTAATGGTCACAGAATGAAACACAGGAAGATCTGTCTCAATTTGAGGAAAAAAGTCTCGACTGTGAGGGTACACTGAAACAGGTTGCCCAGAGAGGTTGCAGAATCTCTTGCTCTAGAGATATTCAAAACCCTCTTGGACACAATCTTGTGCAACATGGTCCAGGTGACTTTGTGCAGGGGATTGGACTAGGTGATCTCCAAAGGTCCCTCATAATCTTAATCATTCTAATATTTTGTGTGTTATACCAAGAAATAAGCTGCAAGCTCATATAATATTTAGCTCACACTTCATAGCTAACACCAGTTTTATGAAAAAAAAAAGAATGTTATTTATGAAAAACCTGAAGTGAATGTTAATAAGCAGCAGAACATAAGAGTTAGGGGGCTTCCATGCTATGAAACAGGAATGTTTTCGTTGTTTGAAACTTGTTTGCTCTGACTTAGGCTGAAAAGGAAATTCTTCAGACTGGGTAAAAATTTGTTCTATAGGTTGTCATTTTGGTTAATCTGAGTCGGGCATTGTGATATGTAGAGTCCCTCTTCTTCTGAAAAAAACCCTATTTTTTCTATTGATGAAATAATGCAAGTATGGATTTTCCATTTTTACACTGGATAACACAGAGTTTAAACTAGCAACTGTGACAAACTGCCTGGGACTTTAATAGGCCTTCAGTGACATCGGCATATGCCAGAAGACACTTCTGCTCCTGCTGTCATTCCCAATGCTATGCTACCAGCTTTTCATTTTACCCATCAAAACCCACATGGGCCATGCACTGTGTGACCCTTTGGATGTGCTGTGGAACTAGGAAACTTAATTAGTAAGTCCCTGGGCCATGATTTATAGATTCATCACATCTCCAGCTACCTTAAATCACACTTAACTTAAGCCAAGTCAAGACAAAATGCAAATCTGAGCATTCACCCATGGCATTAAAAATAGACAGCACAGTTGAAATGCTGTTTTAAAGGTGAAGAAATGAAGGAACTTTGACAGTTAATCTGCAAAATTTAATGCTGAGAAAGGACTCTCAGCATCTGGCTGGCTGGTTGCCTCCTGATCAGCAGGCTTAGTGTTGCAGGCTGTGCACATACCTTCCTCCATATGGAGCATGCCAAGTTGTTCTAGCCAGTCTGCCTTTGTGTTGGGTTAATTGTCAAGACATTTAAACTGGAGAACTGTCCTCAGCTGAATGAGTCCTAGAGCTGTTTTAAATGACATTTTTCTGGGGCTTAGTAATTTAAACCCTACTTAACTCCTTAGGTAAAGAATGAGTGATGCAGTCTTTTTGTAACTGTGCTTTACATAAATTTGACATAAAGATAAAAAATTTCTTTTTGTGAAAAATACAGAGAGTCAATTATTTCCTTAAAACTTTTTTTTCTTTTTTTTTAATTTACAGTTAGAATTGCTGAGCTGCATTTCCTGTCAATGTAATAGTTGAATTCCAGGAAACTCCTCATATAGGCATCAGACCGTCAGTACTAACCTCAAATTATGAGTTTTATTAACCAAACATCATAATATCTGCACAGCCACACAGACACCTCAGCCTCCCAGCACTTGTGTTTAGGCTTTTGCCGACATATGATCTACAATTCACATCTTCACTTCCTATATGAGAGAACTCTTATTCACTTCTATAAAATTCCAAAAGTGCTTAGAGACTGAAACACGGCTTAAAGATATGTGTGCATAAACTGATGCTTGTACTTTACCAGCTGGATTCTGTCTAAAGTAAGGTCTTTGAAGAAACATTTTTAAAAAGGATTAATATGTCAATGTTGCTCTTGCTAGAATTAGTGCTTTTTGTGCTGGATGAACACAGTAGAAAAATCAGGGCTTTTTTTTCCTTTTTTTTTTTTCTTCTGTAGAGTTGTGCTAACTTTCAGTGATAAATTCTGTTGCCAAAATGCGAAAGAAAATGCATTTTGCAAAGTCAGCATAGAGAAGTCCAGTCTCTGATGTGCTACTGCTTTAGTTTTAGACACACTTTATTTATTTTTACCCCTTATCATTATCTGTTTATCTTTATCTCGTGTTATTTTTCAATAAACAATAACTCATAGCTTTAACTGAATAACCAGTTTTCCCCCACAGCTGAGGTGGCTTGATTTTGGACTCTGTGAGTTACCAGGCAATTCACAGAATCACTGGAGTCTTTCAAGAAGTTACTGCTGCTTAGCTGGCATAGTACACAGCCATGTGAACACTGATGTGAGGATCTAGTCTTGCTCACAAATGTGCATGAGGGGGGTCATCCTAGACTCTAAGAAAGAAATATTTGTGAGAAAACAACTCTCATTTTAAAGTATGTTCTCTAATTATGCGTTCTACAGGTGTTCTGGAGCAATATTTAAGACCAGATGTTTTGAAAAGCCACTGGAAATGGGTCTGAGGCATTATTTTTATTGAAGTTGAGTGCAATTTTTAAAAAAAGAATTAAAGTAGTGTTAAAGCATGAATCTAGTAAAAAGAAAATTCAGATTAAAGGGAACTGCCTTTCAAGACTACTTAGATTTGCAAAAGAAGCTGATCCAGTTTAAGAATGAGATAGACATACTTTGGCCTTATTTCTTCTCAGTACTTTCCACCTCCCTCTTCTTGTCTTCCTCTTTCTCCCTGTATCCCTGAATCCTATCTCCCTGTATGCCCTATAGCCCTGTATGCCAAGCTGTATCCCATGGCAGCTGAGTAATGCAAGATGGGACAGCGGGGATTCTCTGGGAGCTCAAGTTTCCCTTTAAGTGACATATGATGTTGGGCATATTTTTGGTTATTTACTGAAGTAGTAGCCTGACACTGTGTAAGACTCTGGAAGGCCTGTCTGTGCAGAAGTTCGGATTATCAAGCCTTGGTTTCCAAATTTCTCAGTTTTCCTGCAGATTTGAGAGACACTACTCTATTATATCAACTTATGTAAAATCATTCCCATTAATGTTATCATTTACTTGTCAGTGACCTTTTCTGTGTACTTATGGGACAGGGTTGATTTATTCATGTTAATGTAAACCATGATCCATTTCATTTGCAACATGGTCAACTATGGTATTCATGGAAGCTTCTCTGAATAATTTTGATGAAGTTTTTAAGTACGTGTAATACTGAAAACACATTCCCATTCAGCAGGATTCATATAAGACATTAAGCCCAGCATGGCAAATAGCTTCTAGAAAAATTCCATAAACATTAAGCATATTTATGTCATAGCATTAAGCTTGGTCAATTTGAATCCTGCTGTATTGTGGTATAAGAGGCATCTTGTTTGCTTTTATTTACCTTCTCAGTAGTAGATGTATTTTGGTTAACCACAATGGTGAACTTAGGCAAGACATTTATGTCAACAGATCCTTCTTCTCAACAAAGTAACATTCTTAGTTTCTAGGGCAGCAGACTGGATTCTGAGTAATAAGGTGTTTATAAGTCTTGTTGTAAATCTGAAACCATAAACATGCCTACTTTTCTATTAAACCTGCTGCTGTGTTTGAGGCACAATAAGTTCTCTTTTAAATTTGATGGTAGCAAGTATGTTGGTTTTCCAGTTTTGATTGCTGTTGATTTAACAGTTGCCAACACCTCCTGCCAAGCTTTTGACCTAAGTCACGCTCCCTGGTGATGTCATTAACAGTGCCTAGAATTTAGTAGTTGGTGATACCTGCTGAGAGGCAGTAAACTGTTTCATACTTCCTTTGTTTTGCTATAGACACATTTGGGAACCATGTTAAGAAATTGATTCTTTTCCACAGCTGACCTCCAATTAGTCATTCTTTGATAATAGGCTCAACGAAGATTCAAGCCTGGTGAAGTTTTAATTGGGACATTTATTTGCATTTTATAATACCATCTTTCAAATACACTTCAACAACCAGTGAGGATGAAATAACTTTTGGAACATTTCTTCCATTCTTCAGCCTCTGAGCAGTGCTGCCCTCCCACTGCGGACACTGGAGCCGTTGCCAGCCCAGTCTCATGAGTGAGAACAGCAAGCCAAGGGCACTTGCTTTTCTTTTCCATTCGAGTATGTAGAGAGTTGTATGCTGGGTTATTTCAGTTTTCTTCAGAATGCCACAAATAGTCATGTCTCATTTTTCATGCTATTACGAACGATATGAGATGATGCCCGTGTTTGTGTATACATGCACAAGTGGGTGTGCATGTCTGTGGGCTTCTTGAGGATGCAGGAATCTGCATAGTTGAGGCAGTTTTTAGGATCAAGATTACATATTGAAATGAAAGTCATACATGCATTTTTATATTCACTTAGTTTAATAAAATAAGAAACAGGAAGGAAGCATGAAAATGGTTATCTTGCTCTACATTTTTATTCTCATCTCTTCACTGGCAGCTATAACACACAGATTCATGCATTTTATTAAAGGCATGACCACGTGACACAGCAAATAGAATTTTGTTATTTCAACACGTGTAAATGAAGGCTGGAACTGACTCAAGTCCCTTAATCTCAGTGGACAGCTGCAATTGAAAAAACAAAAATCAGTGTGTCCTGGAGAGGCCTCAAATTTTCCTGAGTATTTTTCTAAGAGAAAATCAAGGAACAACTTACTTTAGTAATACATTCCATCTAAAATATGGTTAAGGGCTTCTACGGTGCTTGGAAAAAACGCCTACACTCCCAAACTCCTGGAAACTTTTCTAGTTTTTCTGTAATCAGTTTGCATCCTATTTCTCATGCATCAAGTTTCACAGTTCCTCTAGACAGGCTGACTATTGTCATCTGGCAATTTTAAGCTCTCATTTTCACACGAGACATCTTACTAAAAACAGTTGCTGAAAGTTGTAGAAAGCAGAATAGGAGAAGTTATGTTCAGAAATAAGCAGAGCAAGACATTAGGAAAGAATCCCAGCTGAACATCATGGCTTCTTAATTTTCGAAGCTCTCCACTTGCCTGCCAAGTTAAACACTCAAGGAGTTTAATATGTGTATATTTATATACATATATGTATATATAAAGATAAAATATACATGCACATCACATCTCCCATTCTTTGAAGTGTTCCTGAATCTCAAACTAAGTGTGAACAGTCCATGGAAATGATGGAATAAGAAAGGGATGCTTCAGTTTCAGCTAGCTTTCACCAAGGCTATCTTCCCTACAAAGGGCAAGGAACATATTCCATGTGAATTTTGCTTACTTTAGGCTCTTCTTTAGAGATGGTAGGGACTGGTCTTTTTGGAAGGGTTTGGAAAGCTGTCCTGTTTTCAGGGTAAACATGAATTTTAAGCCCTTGGCCTGACGTGATTAGGTAGGAATCAGAAGACTCTGTACAGCCACACCAGCCTCACAGCCTCATCTTCTAGATGATCAGCGTGGTTACTTGTGCTAAACTGAAATCCTTTGGAACTACACAGGGCTTTCCTGCCAGCAGCTATATTAAAACTTTTCCAGCAGAGGACATTTGTGCACTGAGGATTTGCATTAGCTGTGTCTCAGCTGTTCCTGCAGGACCAATGCGGTGGGAGATGCTTTCTTATCTGGGTGATTCTCCCTGTCTTAAAAAGAAAGGACAGAGGGGTGCTCCCCTTCCACACCACTGGCAGGTATCTTTGCAGGATCTTGCCTGCTTTCTGATTCAGAAAGACCACATTTCAAAGCTAGGGAGCAAAGACTCCTGATACTATAGTTCCATCATAAGGAACTGGTAAAATAAATAAATAAATAAATAAAAAGCAGGAATAAAAAGGCCTTGCAGCCTTTCCCCCATCTTCCGTAGAGACTTTGCATGCTCTATCAGCATCATATTACTTTCCTGTAAATCCCTGGCCCTAAAAGGGACATGGTGCATAGTAAAAAGTACTCTTTCCTCCAGAGGCAGGGAAATGGCCCTGCATTTTTAAATGTCCCTGCTTTCAGGGGCAGTAGGGGCCATCAGGTGTTACGATGTGACAGGCTGAGGGAGGCACAGTCTGTGGGCATTTGCAGGAGTTACTGCTGTAGGGTAATAAAATGCCATGGCTTCCCAGGACATGTATTGAAACTGAAGTCTGAACTTGAGTTCAATCCAATTAGCTTGTTCTGAATTATAAATGCTCTGCTTTCATCTGAATTTTCAAAGGTAGCAGATTCAGGTCTGTGATTTTATGTCATTTGTTTAAGGCCTTGTTTACAGAAAGCTACATGGTGGACAGCATGTTGCAGAAAAATAGACAAGTAAGTGGCTTGAACCGAAAGATGGGGGACTCCAAGAAAAAAAGCATAGGAAGGAAAAACAGGGAAATGCATGAAGAAAGACTGAATGGCAGAAAAAAGATGTCCTAATGAAATAAGTGTAATGAGGGAAAACACATGCTAAAGCATGAAGCTGAATGAAGACACAACAAAATCAAAGAAAACAAATTATTTTACAAAATTTGTACTAAATAGAAAGGTTTCTGCTAATTCATTTTATTAAATTACATTGCCAAACATGATAAAGGACTGAACAGGTATTTAGGTTTGGATTTCACTTCAGGAAGAAAAATGCCAGAGGCAGCTCTGACTCATGTATTTACAAGTCAAATCTCCATCAGATAGCTGCAAGAACAAGCACAGTTTCACGTGAAACTATATTTTTGTGCTGGTCTAAACAAACTGGAAACATTTTCATCTTTTTTCATGAGCAACACAGATGTTGTTTGGCAAAAACTTAAGGCAACTTCCATACAAAGCACCATAGATAAAAACCGTAACAGCACAGCGGAAATGGATGAAGTCTATTTTTTTTAGCAGAACCAAAGGTCTCCAAACTTTTTCTGCACTGTTTGCCAGGGATTGAGGGGAGCTTAAATAAGGCTGGGGTCTCTGTGTGTAGTTTCATCCATCTCACATGGAAACAAAAGCAAAATCTGTGGGGATTTCTTTCTCATACCAGAAAGTTCAGTAGGCAGGAAAGTACATTCTTTTAAATCCTGAACAGTTACAGTTTATTCAGTTGTACCACATGTATACTTTCTGTAGTTGTAAATCAATAATAGAAAGACTAATATCAGAGTCTACAATGAGCATGAAGCCTGCATGCAGATTGCAGCATAGAAACTTCCAATCTGTGATGGCTAAATGTTGTAGTCCTTACACCAAGCACTTTGTTTCCACAAGGATTTGGAGAGTCATAAAGGAGAGTCATTAGTTTATCAGAATATAAATTGTATCTTATTCATCATAAATTATTTTTTGAGTAAAATTGCCTCTTCTGCCTTCCTTTCTGCTCCCTCGCCTACACAGTTATACTCTTGGTAAATCTACACACTGCTAACAGGGAAATTAAAATAAAGGTTATAATTGTATATGAGATTGTTCAGGGCCAGTCCTTTCTCAGACATTATCATCTGAGACTATTCAATGTCATTAAATTTAACTACATCCTCTTAATATCTCACTAAATAATTCATGTAATTTTTCAGCCTCTTTGGCTTTTTAAGTCTTTGAAGCATTAACAGACAAGTATTTTCTCCCTTTAGATATAGTTTAGCCAAGCTACATATATATTTAGCTGCTTTATCTTTCCTCATAAATTCATCCCTTTAATAATTATTTTACTGTTCTCTGAATCCATTCCAGTTTGGAACAAAACATATAGTGAGTTGCTCGGAACTGAATGTATTATTCAAGGTATGGCCTCACCAGAACCTCTCTTCTCCATGACCTGGTGCCCCACCGCCTGTAGTGGTATTTTCTTGCTACTATATTGCACAGAAAAGTCACATTGAATGTCATGTCTAACAGTACTCTGTCTTTTTCAAAGTTATTTTCTGTATTTCTTCCTTCTTCTCTCTCTTCATGCATCTCCTTTTGTCCCCAGGTGGCAATAATTTATTCCCCAGAAGGGTAAAGTGTGTCTGTTCCCAATTAGAACAGAAAAAAAGATAGATTAACATACCAGTTGAAGATCTGAGAGGTCTGGGCTTACTTACCTGCTGTTTTTAAAAGTGAGATAACAGGACTACCTATCACTAGGAAACAGGGCTGTGAGGTTAAGTGAATTTCAACACTGCATGGTGCTTAGATGTATTCATAGTGGGGCTATTAAAGTGCCTTAGTCACTTTTTTCTTCCCATGTTTTCAATTCAATTAAATATTTGATTTATATTTTCTATTCTTCACAGTATTTACCCATGAGATTTATCTGGCATTTCATGAAATCTATCCTACGCACCTGCCAAATATTTGCACAGGTTTAGCATAACTTTGGTTAGGTTGATACATAAAATAAAGGCATGTTGACAAAAGAAAAGAAATTCCCAAATGTTTGTATAGGATCTGGACATCTGAATAACTCTTTCTCTAATGGAACATTTCTGAGAAACACAGAGACATCAGCAACTGTTCCTTGTCTTGTGCTAGACAGCAATATTGTTCAAATTATCTCATAGCTCACTGATACGGACAATTGTATATGTTAGCATTTGAAATGGCTACAGTGATGAACTGGTTATTACCAGAAAATGTTGTCTGATATTTTTAGGGAGGTACTCCCTTGCTCAGATGTTCAAGCCCATCTGCAGGCAGGAGGTTAGTAGTGTAGGTGTCTTTAAATAGAAGCTCAGAGTGCCATAGTCCAAGAGTGGTCCCATAAGAAAAAGGAATATATATCACAGAACTTGTAATAAAATCACACAAAAAGCTCTCATAGACTTCTTACTTCCTAAGAGGCCCAAAATGAAACGTGTAGGTTAACACTGATGTTCTTAGAAAAAAAAGACAACGTTGTTCTCTGTACTGAGGAAGGACTGTGCTGTTTGCCTGTTACAGCAACCAGTCTGCTCACTGCTGAAAATCATGCATCCATGCCTTCTGTAAATAATTCCTACTCCACAAGTTGTTTGCAAATGTTTCATCATCAGCATCTGAAATTTTGGGTGCCTGGCACAATGGTTAGTCGCATGGTGGTGAGGTATTTTTCTTAATGTCAAACAGGACAGGCCAGGCACAGCTAAGCTGCTGAGTCCGAAGAGATGCATTTGAACATAAAATATCAGTGTCTTTGTTTACATCAGCCCAAGTCGACTTCAGTTAATGTTGGTACAGCTGAGCTTAAATGCTTGTTTTTTTTCTGTGTTTATGCTACTAGCATAATTCGCAAGAGTGCAGTGATTTAAGTGCTTTTTAATATTCTCCCAGGCAGCACTCACTGGGCAGCTGCTGGTAGCAAAGTGCATAAAGGTTGGGTTGAGCCTAGGAGTGAGATATATGAGCACAGAGACAGCTAAATGTACTTTTGGGTCCCCAAGATAGCACACCACTGATTCCAGCTTTTGGGATCCTGAAAATGAGTGTTGTCATATGACTTTCATGGTGATTGTTCCAAACTATCGAACTTAAAATGAGCCTCACTTTCAACAGCCATAAACCAGACTTCACTAAACTTTGCAGGATATTGTGATATTTAACTTCTACTGGTGTGTGTGTGTGTGTGTGTGTGAAAAGAATGCCTTGAGTACTCAGATGAATAGTTTCAAAATTCTGCCACTGGGTTGATTCAAGGGAAATGTCTCTATATGCTTAGCAAATCTTTCTTTTATTATCTGTGGGTTTGCCCTGAGAATGTCTCTGCAAGATCTTCTTTCAAACCAGGATGCACTGGAACAATGGAACAACTCTTTCATTTGCTCAGAAATTAAATTGGCAACTGTCAAATAAAAAGACTATGGCCTGTCAGAAGCAATTTCAGTGTTTGACACATGGCACTGGCTGTTGCTTGATTTGGAAACATCACAGTCTTATGTTTTGTACCTGACAGCCTAATTACTGTCTACTGATTAGAGTTTGGTGTAATTTGCCATCTCTTGGATTGCTTTTGTTATTAATGTTTTGCATGAACATTTCATAACTTAGGGTAATAAAATGGTAAGCTAAATTAATTCACAGGCGTGAATGGACCTGAAAACTTTAACCCTGACCACATTTTTCCAGCTGGTTATCCACTCCCAGGTGCAGCACATGCACATATTTTCAGAAAGGAAAGTTATATCACCAATGCCCTTAAAATGTAAATGTCTGTGCACACAGTGTATGACAGGTTTTATGAAGGAAGAAGCCTCCTCCTCCACCCCATTGGCCTTAAAAATGCTTTTTTGTTTCAAATTGTATAACTCTTTCAGCAGTGACGGATGTGCCAAGAGTCCAGCTTTGGCCGGGACAGGTTTTCTTTGTATCGGTTACAGAGGTCCGTGCCAACGTCTCAGCTCCACTGGCTGCTGAGGGCTGTTGTTCTCCGAGTGCAGCAGCACCTCTCTTGGCTGCTCATTGCCCCCAGTGCTGGGCCTTACTTGTGTTCTCAGACTCATAAGCCTGCTGCCTCTAGCTGCTCTGGCATCACTGTGCTGCTGTACACATAGGTGGAGTGGAGGAGGAAAGCCAGCAAGGGTAGCACAATCAAGTAGTGGCTGCCTAGAAAGAAGAGCTAGGGGGTTGCATGTGTCAGTGAATGGATGTTGGTTGAGGCTATGAAAGGTCTAGAGCTGAGAGGAAATCCAAGGGGGACCCAGACAAAAGAGGAAGGATGTAAGTCCCCTGGATTGCCAAGATTAGAGAAGCATCCTGTGATGTTTTTGCCTGGGATGACTGGTTTTGCCACCAGGAACAACGATTTGCTGTCTGCACTTTAGTATGGTGGGAATCTGGGGAAGCTGCATGTTAGATGAAATCACTTTGCAGCCACCCCAATCCCAATATTCAACCACAACATATTTTATTTCTGGGTTTTCTCCTCAAAATCTGTATTTTGTTCAGGACATCTTATAAACTCTAGATCGAAAATCAGGAGGAATAACATGATTGTTCAGATCTGCTCATGAAGAATAACATCATATAACTACATCTGGGCTGTTCTGTAGTGTGGAAGAGAAAGGGAGGAATTTTCCTTACTTTCCAGAAATTTTTCTTCCTAACCCCAATCTGTCCTGTGAACATCAGTTTTCAGTGGTTGCTACACTAATCACATGCTGCTGGATAAATCCCTTAAAATACCACTGTAATATCAATAGACAAAAGCACAATCATTGGCCCAGGGGATATTATTAAACTACCTAATTAATTAATATCTGTATTAATAAGGCTAGACACACTTATTCTGTGGACCCAAAGAGCAATTTGCAGCTGTGTAAGCATAATCCACATCAAACAGGTATATCTGGCAGGAAGTGTTTCCACGATGAGGAGAGCTGACCCTACCTGGTGGACAGCAACAGACCTGGACTTGTGCCATCTCTTTTGCAAGAAGCTGTGTCTGTGTGTGCAACACGTCTTTTTCAGATTATCATTTACTGGAGTTTCAAAAGAACCAGCCAACTTCTAATGACAGAAACCATCTCTCCATGACTTTCTACCACAAGTACTCAAGTTTGGGGAAATAGTTCTGCCTTCCTGAAAAATGATGGAGGAATTGTTTTGCCTTGTTGCTGCAGGAATTTGTCCTTCTTTCACACAGCTCTAAGGATGTTCAGGCCCAAGCATTTCTAGCAGATAAAAGGAGGGGAGTGGAAAGGTAGAGAGATGTTTCCTTTCTGCTGTGTTTTCTTCTTTTCAAATGTTGTATAATAGATGTCTCAGCAACAGAGTATTAGGACCTGAACCTTTAGCCTAGTTTTCTTAGGCTGAACCATTCTGACACCAGTCCCTAGGGAGTGTTTATGTGTGGTGTAAAAATGATGTAGGCTGGCAATGCATCCAAAAGCAAATAGAAGAAAAAAGGTTGGGTTATTTTTGTTTGTTTTGTTCAACATGTTCCACAAAGAGAAAGCTAGCTGGGGAACAAAGTGATATATAAATCTGTTAGGTGAATTCCTACAAAAATACAAAATCCAAGCTTGGTTTTCAATATGACTGGTAAGGAATTGCAGCTTTAGTAAATCATAATTATTTGGACAACTTTCCACTCTTTCTGAGAATGCTAACAAATCTTGGATTCATTAAATAATTTGTTAAAATCATGGATTTTAGCACAAATGATTAGTGAGGGCAGGAATGTGTTCTGTTTTCTTCAGCATTAATATGGTTCAACTTCTAATCAGGGAACAAGGAAAATACCTTGTGCAAAGTATCACTGGCCCTTCATATCTTCACCATAGACATTGTTTTGGGCCACATTAATCGGGCCACCAAAGCTGCTGGGGATTCAGAATGTGCTGACATGTGAGGTGGACCTGGCAGGGTAGGGAACAAGGTGATGAACCAGTGCAGGCAAGGTATGGATCACTCGTCCAACACATGCAAGGAGAGCATAGGATTTTCCCTGAGGCATGGCCACAGGAGAGAATTTCACTTCTCTTTTCAAGCTAAGTATCCTTCTCATCTTGCATCAGTTTTAGGCAACTAGCCATGCAACTCAAAGGAAAGAGCTAAAGACAGTGGCTCATGAAGGTGCACTAAAAATTGTTTAGCATAGCCCTTGGCAATCAATTGAAAAATAAAGGGTGGATTCAAAAAAAAATAAGGATGTTCTCATGACGGGTCACACAGACTGGTATATTTGTGATTTTTGTTAACAAGCAACAGTGCTACTAGCACTGCATTGCACTCCATTGCAGCTTATTTCCCTCACTTTCCTTACTGATGAATAGTTCACCATCAATATCAGTGTTGCTTTTTATAGCAAGAATCGTAACACACACATAATTGTTTGTCTTTTTGCCATGTCTCAAGAAAGAATCACTCCAATCTGTTCTTTTCACATATCACATTTTTTTTTCCCACAAAATTTTCCTTTTGGAGTGTGTGCAAGAAAGAGCTTAACATCTACCAAAGGTAAAGAAAATGTAATCATTCTTGACACAGTTTGTTTCACCTAGATGTTTTTATGATTAGTAACTGTATGCCCATACATTTCAATATTTACTGTTGCAGCTAGGTGATGGGGTAGCTAGAAGACCTGAAACTTTCCAAAGATGGATTGTTTTTTTGGCCTCCATTATTTAAAGCTGCAACGACTAACAGCAGAATAAAGTAGATGTGTGAAATCTCACTTGAATCATTCCTGGGACATAGAGACTACATAAAGATGGGTCAGTGTTTTTTCAAATAAACCGACCAATGCAGACATTTAAAGTCTTGCTCAATATCAAAGTGGTCCTAAGGGAGGCTACTTAGTCAAATTACTTCAGAGCTGCTGGAAACTAGCCAGTACCTCTTTCCTAAAGAGATGGATATTTCTCTTCTCTTCTGTATGTTTAGATACCATGACGATCACACACTGGCTAGACACATTGAGTAGATGCACTCGTTGAATGCAGTTCTCCTGTTGGTCCTTCATGGTTTAGTGATCAGAAGGGAAAGGCTCTACATTTCAGGCTAATCGTACAGCTTGTGTTGGCAGAAGAGCTGTGTAAAGCCATTCAGTGATTCGTGCAAAATGAATCAGTCTCTGTCTTGTTCCTAGAGGACAAAAATGTGCTGCACTGTAAAATGCTAGGCTGCTAATAGCACTAATTGCCTGCTTTGTTGGCAACTTCTGTTAAAACATTAAGAATTGAAGTAACAGCCAGGGCTAGATTCTGAGCTCAGTAATACAAGTGTAAATTGCAGTAAAGCATAACTCTGTGGTTACAGCAAATCTTAAAACTGATTCGCTTGGTCAATGTAACCATCATATATACTGGTCTCTTATCACCATGGCCTTTAATCACCGAAGTGTCTGGGCCGCACTGATTTGAGGAAACTTGCACTCTTGCTGCAGTTGTTATGTAGGTAAATATTGTGGTTTAAGTGCTAAAATGCACATAGTTGAAAAATAATTATCCATAGTGTTAGCCAAGAAAAACTTGGCAAGCACTCTAATGCCATAGAGCTGGAAAGTTATAAAGCACCTTTATTTTTTTTTCAGTAAGTAGGATTAGATAAAATATGTCAGTCAAAGACACATTTTCAATTAGAATGAGGGAAAACTGTCCTTTTTTAATAAAAAAGGAACATTTGTGGCAATTTTTGAACAGAATCAAATAGCACTGCATTTATTCCTTTGACTTTTCTTCTGTGAATTTGGTAGAAAAGCAGCATGCTTTCAGGAACAGTGACTAAGACAGCACATTTAAAGCAAATATTGCCAAATTTAATTCTGAATGCATGATAAATCAAGAACTGCACCTTAAATTACAGTAAAGTTCATTTAAACAGGAGAAAGCACAATGATTTAATGTGTGCTTAAATAAACATTTATGAGAGATATTTATAGATATATATATGGGGTAGATATTTGAACATCCACATGTTAGTATTGAATACTTCCCATACTGCCTTCACTGAAAAAAATCACTCATACTGAAAATTTTCTCAAATTTGAATAAATTGATAGTTTTGGCATGTTTTTGAATGTTCTATTTCCTGAAAATGGCAGCTGGTTTACTAACTATAGATAATAAAATGCACAATTTGGTTCATGAGTTTTTCACTGCAATCCTGTCTCCTTTTTTAGGAACTGTAAAATTCAAACATTTTTCTACAAATATGAAACTACCACTTGTTTTAAAATGCAATAGTATTTTCTTACAATACAAAGCATAGAATTATACTTTTTCTACATGGAAAGCATTCAGTATTTACCATTCCATCTTGATAACATATCAAGCAATTCAGAGAGTTCATAATATCACATGTAAAACATTTTATATGGATCTTTTTTCTTGTAGTTTAATGAAGTTTATTTTTCATTGTACTGTAGGATAAGTAGTCTTAATCTTCTTGGCAACCCTAGCTAAAATAAATATGTTTTGTACTTTGTGGAAGAAGGGGGTTACTTTATCATTATCAAATGCAGTGTCTTGAATTTCTTATCGGAGTACAGTGGATGTTTGACTTAAGATGAACTTAGTATCAGTAACCTTATAAATGAACAAATAGAAAACATGCCATGATAAAAATGTGCTGAAAGCTTTCCTTCTGTCAAAAGCAGTTAAAATGCACCATTCTTAGTGCTGTGCTCTACTCTGGGCTTAGTCAGGCTTACTCCATTTGAAATCCACTCTGTGTACACTTACTAATATTTTCTTGACTGAGATGAAGAGTATAGACTGGCAAATAGGATAAACTCCAACTTTAGAGTTACCAGATGAACAAGAAAAATGGAGAAGCATTCAACTAAGATAATTTTCATCCAGGAAAGCATTAGGGAACTGAAATGTTTTAAGTAATGTCTGCTGGCTTATTGGTGCATGAGAAAAAATCCTGCAGTGGAGATGCAGTATTAAGCAGTGGAGGCCTGGGAAGACTCAGGAGTTCTCGTGACAGACATCCCTGATCTGTTTTGCTTAAATGAAGTGTCTGTGGGCCATTCTAACCTGGATCTGTGTATTTGGGTCTGTTGGCTATGCGTAGAGAAGATCCAGCTGTTGTTCTGGCAGCACAAACCTCCTCGTCTTGCCTCCTCCACGTGCTCCAGCTCTGGCTTAGATAGTGCACCTGTAGGATTGAGAGGGAATTTCCCCCACCCCGACACGTTCATTTGCTTTCAAGTTTGAGCTATCTTGTTATTCTGGGTTTGCCAACAAAGACATAAGTCATCGTAGTAGCATGTTTTATCTTTATGCAACCGAGAATTAAACCAAAGTTACTAATTCATTCTATATGCAGCCTGGAACTACTACTAAATCTTGACATTCTCTGCCCTATCCAGTGAAAATCAGTGATCTAAAGCCAAACAGTACTGTTTCTCAATTCTTATTCCATCGTTTCAAAATAATCAGTTTTCTCCAACTGTCTTACTGGGAAATGATAAAAGAACACAGTGGAAGAGCAAACAAATCTATTTTTTTATCCAATTAAACTGAAACAGTGCTTTGAAAGAGTTAAACCAAAATGTGTGACAAGAATTCGTTCAGTAGACTCCTCAGCTCTATAGGGCTGGTCTGGAAATTTCATGGATTTCTGCAGCTCAGCTGCTGCAGAGGCTGAATGAATAATAAATGCATGTCTGGAGCTTTGTTCCTTCCTTTGGTGCTTTCTGTAGGCTAGAAAGACATGCTGTCTCCTCCATGCATCCAAATACTGACCACTTTCCCCTGTTTTAACAAACTGAAACATCATTAGCAGGAACCTTCTTCCAAGAAAAGTCCAAAAAGGGAAGACAGTTTAAGTTCTTAACAACTGTTCTCAGATTTATGCAGAATTTAGGACTGTTCGCGATAGAAACCTTCAAATCAGATTTTTAAATTTCATTAAAATGAAACTCCTCAAGAAGTAGTGTTTCTCATGAAAAGCAGTATTGTATAATCTTAATTCAGATCACATATAAATCAATATGGATCATCAAAAAAAATGTAAAACTGCAGAAAAAAGCTGTAAATAAGACCTGTGCCAGCATATCTCTTATTACCCACAAGTGCTTTGACCCTCAGGTTGTTGTCTGGTCACTGTTATTGTATATGCTTAAAGCTATTCCAATGTTTAAGAATATGTATGTGTTCATTGAACAAGAGGACTGATCTTCCATACTTCTGGCAAGTGACCTCACACTGAGCTGTTTGCTGCACTGCTTTTACTGTTTTCTGTAAATTCTTCTCAAAAGACTACAAGACCTTGATGTTTTTTCCTCTGAATAATATTTTTGGAGAAAACATCAAAAATTCTTCAACATATGAACACAGGCAAGGACACTGCAGACAGCAGGGTGCTATACAGAGTCACCAGATTGGTGAGGTACTAGCAGAGGAACTTAAAGCCAGTGCACAGTGGAGATAAATTCATTGGGGCTCTCTACAAGGCTTTGTTTTTTTTTTTCATGGGACATCTTAAATCCACAGGAGCCTTTTTAGCCATAAAATCTATCAAAATCCTAATAGATACAGACTGTGTAATTATCTGTGTATCTGATTTCACCATGGAGAAATGCCACCTGTGTGCTCCAGTGCCTATCAGATGAGCTGACCCTACACCTACATCTGTCATTTGATGCAGTCAGGGAGAACAGGGTCATTCAGCAGGTTGCTTCCCTGTGGCTGAGTTTCCAGCTTTCAAAATAAACATCACAGCTTTTCTTTGATTTCATTTTGATAGTGACTTGAATAGTCACTCCGGCATTTGTCTAGCAACAGGCCATAATTGCACCAGGGTGAGATCGTCTCAGGGAGCCCTTCTATCAATCTTAAGGAATTCTTGCTGGGTTTGCTCACTACCTTGCAATCTTTGAGTTCAAATGGCTCCGAATGCTCTGTCATTCTGTGAAATATCATGCAGCAGACACAAACAATTCACATTCTTTGAAGACTTCATTTAGAATAGTCTATTCTTTTTGCATTTTGTTCTATCTATAATCTTTTCCATGAAAGTTAAAAAAAAAAGTATACCTAAATGTGACACTTCAATCACTTACTTATGTATTTGCCCCAGATTACACATCCTACTGCTGCAATTTGGAAATTAAACTTTAAAAGCACACCCGACTAAGTGTACTGCATGCACTTGAAGCTTTCTTGTACACTCAGATGTTGCTTAGAGGTTCTGAACAAAATGCTGCCATTCCTATCCAACATACTGTAAGTCAGAAAGTCAGCCTTACCATATTCCTCTTTCTTTAGGGTCTAGATTGCTACCCTATCACTCAGCTCCTATCCTGTAGTCATTTTTTGTCTGGATTTTGCTCTTTAATCTGTCCAGCTATGTGGATTTCCAGGAATTGAAACCGTCACTAGTCTAAGTCTTAATGGGTTTTATAACTTTCCTGCTGTTCTAACACAGGTTCTAAAGAGATCTCTAAAGAGTCTCCAGAGAAAATACCATGTTTATGCAGCACTGTACTTCCTCTGAAAGGGTGCAGCATGTTCTCTATACAGGAGAACACTCTGATTTTATAGTAATGGCCTTCATTGCCCCTGTTTGGAGACTCAATCCATATGTGAATGGAGAAGAGGTCTGAATCCACCTCAAATTGTGGCCAGTCCTGCGGCAGGCTACAGGTAACAAATCTGCCAGGTTTTGTTCTTTTTCTCTTCTTTCTGCATGATTCCAGCTACTATCCTTAGCACTGATTTTTACTGCAAGTAAAAACAACAAAGCAGCACAGGATATTTAGGGCTGAAGTACAAGTCATGGCTCCTGCTCTTGCTGATATGCTCTGAAAATAAAAGAGGAACAAAACTATAATATACATTCTTATGTAGCAGCCCATAATGCTCCAACGAAAATGTGATATTTATTAATGGTTTGCTATCTGGTTTAATGTAGCAAGTGTGCAATGTGAGGCAGACGTGTTCACAGCATTGCTAGGTGGGTTGGCACTGCGTTTTTGGAGCCCGTAGGAGGTAATGAGGTGCAAAACTCAGGAGGTTTTATATTTAAGTTGGATTTCCATGTGGATTGAAAATGAATTCAAACATCTTGAATAAATCGGGGGGGGGGCGGGGAGGAGGAACAGCCTTCCTCAGGACATTTGGCACTTCTAGATGCAATCAAAACCCAAAAGTAGAAAAGACTTACTGAAATGATTATAAACCTCAAAAAAGTGCAGTTTGGAGGTAGTTGTAGAAATGGGGAAGGTTCAAGGAGCATAGGAAAGACAGGAACCAGTCCACAAGCGACCATCCAAGTCAAATCCCTCTATCACCAGATCCATTCACTACTTGGTCATCTTGGTTAACTTCGCTCATGCTGAAAATTCAGAGCAATTAGAACACCAAACATTATTCATTTCATCTGTTCTTAATGTCAACATTAGGTTTTGGTATAAAGATGAATCAAGTGAGTTTTACCTGCCAAGAATTCAGTCCAGAGTCCTGGTTTTCTTCTATAGCAGCAGATAAGTTTGCTCACACCTAAAGCACAGTATAAAGAATGAAATTCCTTACTTGGCTGTATGTTTCTGATGCAGTAGAAATCCAGAGACATGCAATTAGGTCCTAGGAATAAAAACAGACATACTAATTTGCAGCCACAACATTTTTTTAAAAAAAATTATTAGAAATATGTCAATATCTCAGCATCCTGAATGCAGTTGGTTCCTATTTTTCTTCTTTTCAAGCCTAAGGTTGCTGATTTGAACACCTTGTGTTTTGGAAAGTGCTGATGTGCGTTTAAACTTTGTATTTTCGGATTGTTCCTGGAGTTAAATTGAATGTAATGTCCATCCATATTGGGCTGAATCTGATATCACATTGACGCAAGTCAGAGGTAATTGTGCTGAAGTCAATGGAACTGAGTTTAACCTTATAACTTTTGTGTCAATTGAATTTCACATGCTTCAGTGGAGTTGATTTTGATTTATACTGATTGAATGAGAACAGAGTTAGACCTCATGTTAAAGACATTATTTTGTTGTTAATTTTAGTAAAAATACCACTACAGCAACATAGAAAATAGTATGAGATTCTTCTGCTAAAAGTGCCAGCTATTTTTCCTCAAAGTAAACACATGAAAACTTTTGTATTCTGTCTATGTAGAAATGCCTGCTGTCAGCTGAAAGAGAAGAGAGATTTTCTTTAGCATTAAATTGTATTTTACGATTTAATCATCTGGAAGATTTCCATATGTCATATTTACATTCGCTTTCTATTTAATGCAATACAGATTTTTACACAAATAGACCTTAAATGAAAATAACATATGGAGGAGCCTATGTAGTTATTTGTTTAATGAAATGGTATGCTTTTGTTTTATAGAAGAATTTTAATGGGGAGAGTGCAAGACCCCAAAACAAGACAATGTTTCTTTAAATCAACTTTTTTTTTTTTTTTTTTTTTTTTTTTTTTTTTTTTTTGCCATTTTCATTGCCTAGCTTGAGTTGTGAAATAGTTCCAGTTAAGGTTTCATGTATTCCATCCAGGTCAATGATTTATCAAATCCAGCAATCACAATGAGTGAACATAAAATTGTACTTAAATACTTGATAGTGATCATCCTGAAGTGCCCTTTTATAGTCCCTGTGTTGGTCTTAAAATTTTAAGCCATTTAAATTTCATTCAGAAACGCTGCCCGATAACCAGCTGTCGCAGCTGCTATTGTAACTTAGGGTAATATATAAAGACTGGCTTTTTGAACATATTCCAATCTCCTTCATGGATGGTTAAAATGTTCAGTAGCATTTTTTTTTTTAACGGAGGATTATTTTAAGGAATGCAGGCAGTGACAAGATAAAGACTGAATACTTGAGCTCCTCCTTAAAAAAGTGTGAGAGCCATAGTTTGCCCCCAGTAACTATTATAAAATTTTACTAGATTTTATAAATCAGGAGCTAGCCCAAAGAGTATTGCTTAAAGGGTATTGTTAACCAGGCAGAAAACAAGAGAATCCTGGCATTTTTCCTGCTTTCCCCAGGAAATCTTGCATGTCTTGATGCATAATGCCTTGATTCCCTGCACTTTCATGAAGTAAGTTTGGAGGCACACCAGCACTCTTTCAGTATGAAAGTTCCTTTCCGATTACTTATTTTATTAAGAAGAAATCTGGAGGAATAGCAGTCAAATATCTGTTTAGGGGTATGCCTGTGTGTTCAAGACGTCTGTCTCGCATTCATCTTAATCACTGCACCTTTCAGAACTGCCCCATTAATTTGCTGCTAAATACTTGGACAAAAGGACTACAAGAAGATTGTAAATGAGCATGTTTTACAAGAACCCTACCCATGTCCAGTTTCACAGAAGAACAAGATTACTCTGCAGTCAAAATATGCTGAAGTGTTTGAAGGTAAGAATGGGTAACAATGCAGGAAGACCATCCTGCCATCAGATTTTGGGGAGTGACTTACTGTTAGATTTGCCACTGTGGCTGAAGGGAGGACTACTGGAGACAGAAGTAAACTTCACACACTAGTGTAATTTGAGCAGCGAAATAGAGCAAAGACACTTGAATTCCACTCACTATATAAGAGAACTATTTGATGTTCTTGGATGCCTGGTTAGTACCTAAAATTGCCAGTCACTGAGCAATTTCTGCATTACCAGTACTGTGAGCACATGTCACTCCTGGTTCAGAGACATGCTGTGTAGCTCTGTCCCCGTGAACCTCAGGACATGGCCAAGACGGAGATGTCCATGCTGACTTTGGGGAGGCCAGCTGTGCTCTGAAAGTACCAAATGATTTTTATCCTTGGTACCATACATACTGCAGCGATTGGAAGGGGTAGCAGATTGGGTATCACTACGTGAATGTGGTTAGACCCAAGCTGATCTGTATGTACTGTGTGGTCACCTGGGTTTGCACTGTGTTAAGCTGCATGTTGCAGATTTATAATCTTGGGTTTCTCATGTACTATAGTTCCCTGAACTTTCCTTTAATGCATGGTGCAAATAGGGCCTATGCATAGCCTGAGTCTGTTCCCACCCTCATGGCATACAAGCTGAAGAATTTCTTTTCCATTTTGAAAGGACTTCCCAAATGCTTCATTTTGAAGGTCTGTTTCAGACAAAAATCTTCAGAATCGTTAGTTTTACTGTGGTCTTGAATGAAAATGTGGTTTTGAGCTAAGTCATTAAGGCAGAGACTGTAAATCAGTCTAAGCTGACTGGAAACTTTTAGAATAGTTCATGACCTGAATAAACCTGGCTTCAGTTTAAAACTTGCAACAAAGTCCAAGGTAATTTGCTACTGAATGTTTTCTATGACGCTTTCCATAGCTATCTCCTTAACAACCAAGTCATCTTTATTTATTGTTTGTTTTGCTGTACCAGCAAGGGATCACATTGCAACACAGGCACAAGCTTAAAAAGTTCAGCTTTATCTAGACACTGCTGTCTGCTACCTTTACCAATATCACTGTAGATTATAAGCATTCACTTGGCACTGCCTGCTACTGTTGATACGATGTGGTCTTTACTCCCTTCTCTATATTCTGCAGACAAGCAGCTAATCAGTCTGACCATTTGCTGAGTGAGTTGACAACTGCAAGAACCAGATGTTGAGTTCTAGAATTTATTTTTCCAGTGGGGTCATGTAGGTCTCTGATTTGTTTCCTTGCTAGTCTCTTCTAAAGTCTTTTATCTGCCTTCTTGGCTGATTTCCATCAAAACAATAAAGCATTTATAAGTCTTAGTTTCCCCATAATCATCATCTCCAACTGCAGTTCCAAGAAGTCCCCTGTGTAAGGATGTGAGAGTTTTATTTTCCTTGTGAAAGCTGTGAGCGAGGTACGGATTTTGTTATGTCAGATACAATATTCCTATCTTGTTTATTATTGCTCAAAAGAACATACTGTGAAGTTTCATTCACAGAATCAATGCTTCAAAATTTATCAGAACAGGATTTACACTGTGAAGTTTCTACAGTTACAAAAGTTATCTCTGATGGGTGGAGGAACAAGTTTGTTTTGGGTGGAGTGGATCCATTCAAATCTCAATGGGGAGCAAAGAAAAGACATGCAAAACTGGGATAGCCTTTGCAATCATAGGGATAAAAAAGAGTCACCGTGAAAACATAGAAAGAAAGAAGTTAAATCCTATTCGTATCCCCAGTAATAGTTGTTGTTCTTTGCTTACTTTTATCCAGAAATTAATTTTAAATGAAACAAATTCACAAGAAATCATTTTCGGGAATGCATTTTCAAGCTACACATACTAGAATTTGCCTGAAGCAAATCAGGAAACAAGAAAATACTGGCTTACTTGTCCACCCATATATGTCAATATCTGTTTAGCAGAAATGCAGCTGCACCTTCAAACTACTGGTGCTTCTTTAGTGGGTTGCTTTCAGATTTGATTTGGATTACACTTCTCTTTTTTTTTTTTTTTTCTGTTTTGGTATTAAATAGTATCTGGTTTTACCAAATATTTAACTCCTTATCATCCCTTGATACTATCAGTGTTTTTAGGCATTGCTTTCAATCTTCTTTCCACTTCAGCTTGAAATTGATGTTTATTGTTCATTTTTGAAGATGTCTAGATTTTGAGGGTTTTGAACGCCTACAATAAACAGTTTTCTATAAACACTTTTTTTCTTGAAGAGAATTCATCTAAACTGGATGAATCACAGTAAAACCAGAAAATTGCATAAAGGAGACTGAATATATAACATTATCTTTCCATATACTAATATGAATATACCAATACGATGATAGTACCTTAATATATAAGCAATTTCCAAAATATACAAGTAGTTACAAATGACAGCGATGAGACAAATTCAGTATTTGGAAAAGTCCATGAACTCCCAATTGCCAGCAGCAGACAAGGTGTATTATGGAAGAATCATTTTAGCACTTATCTTTTTTATTATACTCTTCCCATTAGCTGTGTATGCTGGTTGCTGTCAGAGAGGAGATGCTAGGTAGAGGGCTTTTCAGTCTGAATCAGTCCAGTCATACTTATGTTAAACTTCTCTGCTTGTGACTTTAACTCTGTTGTCATTATTGATTCCATTTGTACTGCCAAACTGATTTGGGAACAGCTGATATGACTGTATGAAAAACCCTATAACACTTTCTAGCTTAGTAAATTGATCTTCAAATAATAAGCCAAATTCTCAGCTCATAAGAATGGTCTAAAATTAATATCTATGTCATGCTACAGCAGTCAGATATGTGCCCATTGCTGTACAAAGCTCAGAAGAAAATGTAAGTACTGCTCCAGAAAGCATAAAACCCAAGGAGCTGAGATCTTGTACTCATGATAAGTCAAATTGCTTCTCTACAATATCTGAGAGTTTATCTACCGCTTCACTTGAGTAAATATGGCAAAATTTGGCCTCATACTGTGGTGCCGGTGGTGACGCCTGTAATGCAATATTATGCCCTCTAAAGGACATGGCAAAGATGCACCTCCTCTATGAATAGCATAACCTGCTCTGTTGGCACCATAGCATGTGCATCATGAGTTTCCAGGCCTTGTTAGAGCTTGTTATTTTTCCACATTCCTGACTAATGGACTTCTGCTGGTAAAACTCGTCTGCTGCTCTTAGAGTACTATTCTGGTAGGACTGGTGAATGTGCTTGAGGGGACTGTCCTTCCATTAGGGATGAAAATGTGAAAACAATTTTTGAGAGAGGAAATAACAGTGCCAAAAACTTGATTAATAGGTGCAAACCCCCAAATTATAATTTTAACTAAGTTATTTTGAAATGCATAGAAACAATTAATTAGAAGAGTATGAAACAGCGTTATTTCATGAAGGATGGTGCTGTGAAGACAAGCACAAAAAAGACTCCTAAAGAATTTAGGCAAATTTCATTCCTTTGTTTCTTTCTGCCTACCTTCTAGACAGAAAACTAGTTGCTACAGTTGAAACATTTGGTTTTAGTTGGTCAGCTGCTCTAGGGTTCTAGCATTTCAGATGACCGCCTGATCAGATGTATAAACCTTTTGTAACTTTCCTCTCAGTGTAGGTCTCAAATCTCTTCTTTCACCATTTCCTGAGAAAAAGAGGCTTTGCCTACACCTTCTTCTGACACAAGAGTGTTGAAAGGCAGCTCCTCAGTCCTCTTTACTCTTGTGTGTTGCTGATGCTGTGTTGGTCGAGCAGCATAAGGAGGCAGCACTGCCCTATTGCTTGCCCTTTCCAAATATGCCCTGTCTTTTGGATACTTTGAAAGGAAGATTGCAGGCATCTGTCTTCACCAGTGAGTGATGGAGTACCTCCATCATCCATTGTGGAAATAAAACAGAGAAAATGCAAACAGAGCCTTGTTTCCTATAGGCTGTCTATAGTCAGCTGGAATGCAAGCATTCCAACCTAAGGCAGCTCCTCTTCCAGTCCATTTGCCATTTCTGGATCATGTTTAAATCATCATTTCATGTAAGCCAGAGAATGCCTACCTCAGTCTTCTGGATTGCAGTACAGAAGCAAGCACGTGTACCCCTGTTTAGTCTAGGCCTAAAACCCTCAGCCTTAGAGGGTTTTGGTGCTGCAGCCCCTCCATCCCTAGAGCTGTTGGAGAAAGTCCTCTAGCCCTCTAGGGGTACAGTCTGCTGGTAGATTTCCAGCATGGTAGCTGTACTGTTCGTGTAAAACACTACACTGCAAGCTGCTAAACCTTGCTTTATTAGTTTTATGTAGCTGCATCTCTGCTTGGGGGTTTGCTGACATATTTTTCTGTCTCCTTGGTGTGGTTGGGTTACTCTCCAGTCAACTTGATATGCCAGTAAAATTTTGTAGTCTAGACCATATATTAGCTTTACTATATGTCCTTTGATATCAGAAATATGAAACCATGAGCTAGTCCTTAAAAATTCTTCCTTATGTTTATTCAGTCGCAGGGGTCAAACCTGCTGCAGACTGTACTCTAATTAAACACAACGTCAGGGAATTTTCTTGATTTGGCACTTTTACAAATCATGAGAGAAGCCTAAACAATTTTCCACAGTTAAAGAACTGTGCTTGCAGTAGCTAATAGTAAAAATACCATGGCAATATTACTAAATAATATGTGTTACAGTATGTGTGGATGCTGATGTCTACTCCATAAACTCACTTTTGGGTACAGAAATGCTCAGTTTAGTAAGTAAATAATTTAACTAAGAGAAGTGAAGTCTTGAGCCAAAATCCTGATACTAGGAACAAAAGCTCTTGACTTCATTGAGGATAAAATGAATCTATTGAACTAAGATTCAATAACATTTTTTTAAAAAAGTATTCTTATAAATGTTTAGTTAAAAACTACTTGTAAAATTATGTAGCAACATGTGTACATATCTCAGAATTGCTTTCTCTCCTCCATCTTATTTTTATCTATCATTGTATTTTGTGTATATGTAAAAACACGTAAAAGGAAGCTGCAATTCAATTTGCCTAGTCTAGCCTCAATAACAATGCTAGAAGTATTTCCTAAATTTTTCAGAGAAAGAGAGAAGGAGAATACAATGTAACCTCATTTCAGAGTAGCAGCTCTTGTATAGTTCTAAACATTACGGTAAATAATTATTTATCTGTTTTTAATTGGTTTGTGGATCTTTTTTACGCTTTGTTGTCTCTAAGGGATCTTGATGGTATGTACGAGCTGTCTTTAAGGGACTGTGATGGCTTGTGCAAGCAGGCCTGTGACTAGTGTATTTTCGTGACTAACTGATGCTTCTCTCGGTTGGTATGACTTTGTTGAAGCAAGAGGTGAGAAAGTGGTTTTGGGGCTTCTCTTCTGCTCCACAGACGCTGGCAAACACACGCTCTCTTCTACTTCTTGTTTTCCATGAGGAAGGACAGAGTCTGCACAACCAGTGTGACCAGACCAATATTCTGGAATTTAATTCAGCTACTGGGGGTAACTTCAGAAAACCCAGATTCAAGTTCAGTTCTGAGTTCATTAAAAATTTCAGTTGATTTTCCAAAGTATGAGAAAGAACAAAATCTTGTAAATCTGCAAAACTGAGCCAAAAATCTTACAAGAAAGAGCTTTTTTAACAGTAGGATATATAGTAGTTCTGTCCTTGTGTTTTATATTTTTGTACAGAAAGCGTAGCTATATGCCTTCAATTAACATAGTTTTTATTTTAGATTAGAACAACAAAGTAAGGAACAAGGAAAAGTATCCATGAAAGACCACATTTTTACATCTTCTTTGTCTTCAGTGAAATAATAGCGAATGCCTCTATCTTTATGCAAATAGGAAAAATAATCAGAGCATTTCAGAAGCTTATATATTATTGATTTTGAGATTAGTACTTAAGTGAGAGGAATTTTCAGGTTGCAGCCATCCACCTTCCTGAAGTGATCCATTCTACATTATTAGAAATCCACAATGAAAAGTTAAGATCCTTAAAATAAAAATAGAAAACAGATTAGTTTTCTAAGAGCTGTGATATCCATTCCTTGCTTTCTGATGGCCAAGGAGCTATGACAAATTTCAAATAGTACCCTTTATATCTTCTTCAAAATGTGGGCAGGAATTTATATTCTCCCTTCTGCTTAAATGGGAATAATTAAAATTATACCCAGAGTGTTTTCACTTTGTGCCTATTCCAGATGTGCATGTCAAGGGAAGAAAATCACACTAGACAAGTGTTATTTTATGCATTGAGTATAGCATTTTAGATGGTTTCTAGAAAACTAAACTATCCTTGTTAGTGAGAAAAAATAGCTACAGGAACCAATTACAAGACAAATCAACTTCCTTAAAATCAAACAGAAACTTAACAAAATCTAGGAAAATATGACAGTTTGTAAGGGCATGAGCAGCTGTTATTTGAAATGCTGAAATGATCACAACTTTCTAGTTCTATTATGACTTTCTTTCTAATTAAAGTATATGCTCCTATGATCCGTTAGGATATAATCTTAGTTATTTATGACTTGTAATCCTTTAGTTAGAAAGCTGCTCTACTTGCAATAATAGTAACCATAAAAAAATACGTAAGTAAGTCCTATGGGACTGATGGATTCTGCACCTATTCGAGATCATTGTCTTAGTGTCCTGGGTTTCATTTTATAAAGAACTGCACTACTCAACTTCCAGAAAAAACTGTAGCTCTGAATTATAACAGCAAGTTTTAACAATGCAAACAACATACAATTAGTGTTCAGAAAATCTGGTAACAGCTTATAAGGTTTGTTTCTTCCAATCTAGATATACTATCGTACACAGTTGATTGCAGCCTTATTTTTAGAGGGAGATAATGTCTCTTTTAACTGATATGACTGCAAGAAACAGTCAGAGCTGTTTTAGGCATGCGAATTCTTACATTGAAGGAACAATTTTTAAGCAACAGTAGATACTGAGGACAATGGGTCTGATTTCAATTTGGTTGTGTTAAATATATAATTTGAAAGTAACAGTGGCCAGTAGCAGTGAAGGAGTGGGAGATGTTAGTGTGGGGAGAGGTGATTATATAGTTATTTTCAAGAGGACCAAAGAGAGATACAGGAAATGACTTGCCACTGAGTGCTGAGAAGGTGACTGGAGATATTGCAGTGTATCTTGTGTCATAAAATCAGCATCACTAATCAGTTTGTGCCAATGTAAGATCCACTGTTAACATCTTCTCTGTTCTACAGACACTGTCATTTTCTCCCAAATGTTTATATTATCAAGTATTTACTTTGCTGCTTCCATCACAGACTTGAGAAAGGCTTGGGTATCTGGAAATTAAGGTGTTTTTTTCTTTTCAATATTATCAACTAGTCTGATAAAAGAACCAGTGCTTCTTCCTATAAGCTTTACCTCATTAGACATATTGATGCTTTTATGTCCAAAGAGGATCTGGGCTTAAACGTGTTGAACTTAAAGGAAACCATTTACATCAAAGTAATGATTGAGATCTGGATTAAACTTTCAGTGAAGGAAATTATATCCAATATTTTTGAAAATAACATCATGCTTACTCGTAAATATTAGTTACCTATATACTTCCTTCCTAAGCAGGAAAGAAATTGATTTTGCCTTTGCCATCTGTTTTATCATCTTAGACACTTTCATTCATCAGTGTGCATTGAGACCTGATACAATCAAACTCGGTTTAGCCAACAACTGTGCAACTTATGTTTTCTTTTGTTATTTTCATTGTATTATAAGCATACCATACTCTGTATTTTAAAACTCACAATTAGAAAGCTTCCTTTATCCACTTACTCAATAATTGGAGTATCTATTAAGAGCAATAAAACTAACACTGCAAACCTTGAGTCTCTAACTCGATTATTCTGTGTCTGCATTTTCACTTTGTAAAAGAGTTCATGTTTCTCACAAACATTCTTTAAAAATCATAGCTTCTAGTATTGAGTTACATTCACTGAACTCAGTGGAACTGAGTTCTTATTAGTGAAGGTGGGAGAAATTGCCCTTATAATTTTTTATTCAAACTTAGATAACTCCAAAATTTTCTCAAAGCTAACAACTGATCCATATTCTTAAGAATAGTTACTGTTCAGGATAAGAAAATTATATAAATGGAAGGACGAAAATCTAAGTACACAGAGTGAGAAGACATGTCCTAGCAAAAATTTTCACCGTGTCTTTCTCAGAAATACCTAGAATGTGAGGCAGCAAGTGATAAAATTGCACCAGCTCCAAGCTTGGAGCACTTCTATATATCCACAAACTCCAAACTCTAAACTTTAGTCGGAAAGAAATAGTGGGGATATTAAGGAGACTGAGAAATAGAAGTGGTGAAGTTGATTGCACATGGCTTTGAAAAGAGGTCTTTCCATATTCAAATCTAATCCTATGTGGGGAAAGCAATTTTATAAGCAGAAATAGTAGTTGGGATGGTGTTATGGACACACAGGAAATCTATGACAGATTATAACTGACTGAGTTACCAAATGAAATGGTTTAAGACTGTAGAGATGATTTAGCAGTGCAGAAAGTTAGTTGGTGTTACGGTAAAGACAGTCTTTGAATTTGTTTAAAATTTGGTTCTCATTGAGAACCAAGTGCTACTCCAGTCTTTAGCCTTCTCAGATAAAAGAAAATGCCTTAGCTTGCGTAGTAAATAATAACTATAGCGCTGTCTATCATGCTAAGCTGTTTATTCTCCTGCGACAGTGACATACTGTTGATTCACTTTCTTTTCTGTGGTTGCTGCTTAAGATACTTCAGACTTGCATATTTAAATCTTACTGACATCCTTTGAAGATAAAATGAAGTCACTTGTAACAGGAATTTTTAAATAACTCTGCCCTCATATATCAGGCATAATGTGGCTGAAATTAAAAAGAAAATACTCCATCAGAAAATTGGCATCAAAGATACAGACTTGTGAAAGCAATGGGAAAAAACAACTTTAAGGGGACACATTTTGGCAGAAAGGCCTTTTGGTTTACATTTTATACATTTCGTATGCTCGAACACATTGTACAAAGATGTGCTTAAATCAGAGTTGCTCTCCTTCATTTTAGTTAAAAAGCAAATTGAGCTCTAAGGTCCCTTTGTTCTTCAGTAGATGTAAGCGACAGTCCCTGCAATGCCTTTTTGCCTTTGTCGTGGAAGTGCCAAGATAATTATTCTTTGAAAGTAGGAAAAGGATACAAGAAACAAGTGATGGTAATTTCATCTAATAACTGTTGTTTCTAAATGAAATGCGCTTTCTGTATCATAAAACCACATTAACAGATAAGGAAACAGAAGGAAGACTATCTTGACAAATGACACTTAAAACATTGTTTTCAAGAGAGATTACTAAGAACATTTAGTCCAAGCTTTATTATGTATCTTATGGAATCGACGACCCCAAACATCAGTCAGACTTTGTGCTGGGAATATTTGTGATGCCACCTGATTTTGAGAATTTTCTTTGGAGTAGCATAGGCTCAGAGCAAACGTGTGGTCCTTATACAGCAACAAGTGGCAGACATCTCCTGGTAGACTGCACTGTAGAGTGGTTGGCCCTTTCCAAACCTAAACCATTCAAGTCACAGTTGCACGACCAGAATTCTGCCTCTTCCCCTTACACCAGTATGGAGCTTGGCCGAAATGTCCACCTGTAAGCAATACAGTTAGGAGACAACCTAAGCTTAATGGACTGTGCAAGCATGCTTAGGGTCCTGATCACACTGTGGGAGCTTTCCAGGTGAAAAGCTCACATTATTGAGCATTATTGAGAGTTTCAGTCTTTCAAGATAAAAAAAGATCATAGGTTCTTTATTTTAATTCTTGTAACAATCATAACCACCACCATGCTGTACCAATCACCCATTGGTGGTGGCCTTGTCATAAGGGCAGGAAGAGGCAGGTCCTTGTATTTAGGATATGAAGTTATAGGTTTTATTTTTTAAATAGAAATATTATATATACAGGATGGGGGGACTACTATCTGAGTTTGCTGATATGCCCTTTGATATATTTCCTAAAAAAGTTGCTCGCAAATTCATAATGTATATTTATCCAAATATCACATATGCATATGTCTATGAAAATACCTGCCTGGGACAAAGAGAAAAAGGACATACAATCTGTAGTTTAATATCACATATTAAGGTAGCTGGAACAAAAAGCCAGGCTTTGGGGGGTTAGAGCTATTATTCAACTTTTTCCAGAGAAAGATGAGTATTATTTATTTTATCTCTCATTTCTGTGACGCATGATTTCACCTTCCATTTGCTTTATATCTAGTCAGTAAATCTCATGTTTACAAAGATATAAGTACTCTGAACCACTTTGACATTTTCTGTTTCCATCGACTAAAGCAGTAGCATTATCTAAAATAAACGGGCTGTCTTGTTAAGGACGGAGATGGAAGGAGTGTTTTCGCAAGCCTGTCCATGTTTCTGTGCAGCGACCCCACAGCGTGGAAGCTGGAGGAAGCGAGAGGAGAGCCTGGAGCTGACACAGCTGGAATAGCCAGTGTCCACTCACATCCAGCTGTGTAAATGTGACAAACGCAATGGAGATATGAAGGGGTGAAGGCGAAAGTGTGTTTGTGCCAACAGAGAGAAAAAGAGAGTTGCTCAGTGTTCCTTGTGTTGTGACTATGGGTTACAGCCCGGTGCTGAAGGAGCATGTACGTTCTCACATGGTTTTTGTACTCTTTTGACCTATACAGTGACTGCACTTAAAAATAAGTACGCTTTGTACTCTGTGTGTTGTCCTTTTCACATGACAAATGTTCATGTATTCCTCAAAGGACTCAGTCCTAATCAAGTAATCACAGATTCTTCCATAACATTAAACTCTTGATTAATAGGTGCACTATGAGATATCCATTAATGCTGAGTTTGGAAATTCAATCATCCTCTGGCATAATCCTTCCTACTTATCTAACTTCTTTCTTTAGAGCCTGCCAGTAGTGTGTTGCTATGATTATTTACCCATCAGCATTCCTGTGAGGAAGAGCCATAACATCATCTCCTCGTAAAAAGAAAAAGGGGAAATGAGGCACTAATTATTGATTATAGGTTTCCCTGCTCTGAAACTTTTGGCCTTATGCTCATGCATCTCTCTATCTAGCTATTACAATTCCATATTCCCTGAGAAAAGGGCAAATACCTTGTTATTTTCCCTCTGAAACCTGATAATTTTGCTTGAAAGAGCAATTGGAGGTGTACTTAATGCTAGTTCTGGTTTCATGCTGGTTTGCCTCCTATTAGCTACAGGACAGATACAGAGCCCTGGGAGAACAGGGCTGTTACAGCCTATTGCAGGGCACTTACCATGCAGTCAGCCAGGAGAGATAATAACAACAGGTCAATCTCTATGTATGGGCACACAGCAGCATTATGAAAACCTCTGCTCTTACCTCTTCCCTCTCTTTTCCCTCATCAGCACTATTAGCCATAAAAACACAAAATATGGCATCTTTTGGGCGTTCCTTTGGTGTTGTTATTACAGCTTTTCTCAGAAAGATTTCAGTTTTCTCTGTTTTCTCCAAACCGACAATAAAAGTACCTCACCTGCAACCTGAGCATGTGCTGCCTGTCTAAGCAATAGAGAATATATTATATAGACAAGCTCCCCAGCCTTCCTGCAGAAACCTCAGCTCATGCCAGTCATTTCAGCAATTATTTTGTAGAAAAGAAAAAAGAACAGGAAAATGCAAAGCAATTATACCTCCGGGGTGCACGTCAGGAGCTCATTTCTTTCTTCTTCCTGTTGCTTGTCCAGTAATTCTCCTCATCCGTATTCAGGTTCCCTTTAAAGTAGATATTGAAGACTAAGTAAACAGCTGGTGTTTTTCTGGTAAAATAAGGTACTCCAGAAAAAGGATTTATAAGAAAGACCAATGCACAGCAATCCCAAATTCTTCTTTTCAGTTCTAAAAAGCAGAAAAGCAGTTGGCCCAAGTAAAATGGGTATTTAACTTGCTTCCTTTCCTGTGCTGCTATCCAGGTGCAAGGCTGGGGCTAAGATGCTTGAGGATCAAACAACAAAGATTAGGATCAAACAAGAAAGATTTAGGTCCTTGCATGCACATTCTCCTGCAGAAGAGCTCACGCTTTGGCGCCGAGTGTTAAGTTTTTCTCAGTTGTTTTCCCACTCCTTTAAGCAGGTTAATTTTGACGACTGGAAAGAATAAACATGCTGGCCAAGCAGAACAAATACATTATTGTTTAATTAATTTCCATCTCGAATGCACACTTTTCATATTAAGGTGATATCAGTCAATACACTGATCTCTCTGCTTTGAATTTACTCCTTGAAGATAATGTGCATGGGTATAAAGAGAGAAAATTTCAAAGAGAAAGTATGGAGATTAGCCACCATTCATCAGATAGGCAGGTAAATTGCTGAATACAAATATTTGAGCTGTGAAACTAATATTAGTGCAGCATCAAGGTGGAATATAAAAAATCCTAATGCCACCATTTACCAAACAGAAAAAAAATAGGCTATAAAACAACCTATTAAGCTGCAAAAGGCAAGAACAAACAATAACTGTGGAAACCACACTCTTCTTCATCTGCCTCATATTTCTTTGAATCCCTCTACCCCAACCAGTGAACTTATGCTTGGCTCTCTTGCAAGTGGCCCCAGGTCTTCCCCAAGCTTGGCCTGATTCTTGGCCCTCCTGCACAAACTAATATTCAAGACATTTATGTACACCCCTCCTCTATCACAATAGCTACAGGAATCAAAAGGAGATTGAACTAAAGCTAAAAGCAGAATGAACACCAACAATGCAAGCTGTTGACTTTGAATGGGTTTTGTTATTAGCAAACAAGAACCAAAACTAAAGGCTAACATCAAACAAATGAACTCTCTGGATTCCACTGACACAAGTATACACCTCAGTTCTGGAAAACAGAAAACCTAGGTTCCTGGAAGAAAGGTATGGTGTATGATTTGCTGGATACGTTATTTCTGCTGAGCAGTGCTCCTTGCAGCTACAGCACTCCTACTGTCTCTACACTACATTGCAAACAAGTAAAAACTTCCAATCTCCCAAAAAGGAGAGGCCATAGAACGATAGTATGTTTTAGGTCAGAAGGTTGGATGGGACTCTGGGAGATCATCTGGTCCAGTTCTCTGCTTGAAGCAGGGCCAATTTAGATTAGGTTGCTCTGGGCCTCATGAATTAATTTTCATTTGAATTAGGCCCAATCTTGACTTTAAGAATTCCAGAAATGGAGACTCCACTATGATTCTTATTAAACTCTTTTTGTAACTCATTACAATCTACAATAAAAGAATACTCATCTGAAGTCTGTCTTCCTCTCTTCTTTTCACACTCTTATTTCTTGCTGAGATACCAATTGGCAGTTGTTGTCACCAAGTAACATTTTCTGATAAAACCAAACCAAACTGAGCTCCATGAATCTGTCACTGTATTAAGTCTCCATATTCTTTTGTAACTCTGTTCTGAGTTCTCTCTAATTTATAAACACATAGATAACAACAAAAACAACTATCCAATTCTGGGCAAAAGAACTGGGCAGAATATTCCTAGCTTCAGCGTCAAATATAGAGATAATATATGTCTTTGCTATCTACAGTCAAGATTCCCCTATTTTTTATCCAAGGATTATACTAGCACTTTTGGAAACAGCAACTTAATGGGAGCTCATATCCAAATTATCTATCTTCTATGAACTTGTTATTTCTCAGCTTGTTATTTCTCAGGAAAGTCACCCATGTCCTGTGAGAGTGGTCCCAGGTATATGGGACTGAATATCTAACCATGTTGATTCTGTGACTCTGTGACTGCACTTGGATGAATTTGCTTGTGACCTTCTTATCAAATGATTCAATTACCTTAGATAGCCTTTTCACTACTTAAATTACTCATAATATGGTCTTTGCGTCATCTGCAAACTTGGTCAGCAGGGATATGTTCAAATGACAATTATCTCTGAACAAAGCTTTCAGGCTCCTACTAAAAAGAAACGCCAGACCATTGATGATTTTCTTTTTAAATTTTGAGACTAATCTATTTGCTAGATTTTGCTAGCTATTATTCTAGTTATCTATGTCCAATATTTATATTTTATTTATTTTGCTTCCTTAATTAAATTGCCAGAGGGTGCCTAGGTACCTAATCAATTGCATTGCAAAAGTCTAACCATGTTATGTTAATATTAACATTTTTGGTGACCAGTTATAAAAGTAGAAGTTGATGCAACATACGTGGGAGCACGCTACCAGCATGTGTAGTTTGGATTGTGATTTGAAAACCTCCAGCCACAGTAGATTTCTGTCCCTGGGAGTTTTTCAGTCGTTTAGGGTCAGAGCCTCTATAATGACATGTAAGATTATTCTCCAATTATGAAATTCCAGATGGATTGCTGTATTATACAGATATAAAAAGCTGCCCAAAGTTGGACTGCACTGTAGCATTTCACTGCTTTTAGAGAAGGAAAGAAGATTAATTTCTTTTTCTGTTTGTTTGATGTTTTCCTTAAAAGTTTATCTTAAATGAAGGAAGAGAAATATTTACAACCACAAGGGAACAATGTCCTGGAGCTAAGGAAGGGAAAGTTTAGGTTAGGCTGTAGTAAAAGTTTGTAACTCAAGTAGCCTTGGACTCCTAAGAACTGGTTTGAGATGGCATCGCTGAAGATTTTCATAAACTTCAAGTGAGACACTCCTGAGAACTACCTTATAGAGAACGTGATTCTGAAAAGGTTTAATGCCAGGCAACCTTCACCTTTCTATTTGTTTCCTTTCTCTAGCACTTTACTAGCAAGACAAAGAGGAATTTAAAATAGAAAAAAAAACAGAGCGCACTACATATATAGAAAGAGATTTCCATTATATTACAGCTCCTTTTGAGATTGATACTCCAGCCAAGAAAACACAGGTCTGTTGTTGCATGTTCAAGCAGAAACACTAGAGTGTTGAACTCCTGAAATTTTACCCCACACAATACAGCCTTTTGAGACTGTCCTAGGGAAATGTTGCCTTTTGAATTGGCAGCATAACAAGGATTATACACAAAGAAAGGGAAAATGAAGCAGAGATATTCAGTGATTTCTCAAAAGATATAGGAGAGGCAGTACCAAAGGCAGAGTTAGAAGTCAGGAGTTCCTGGCTTTATTCTTATCTGCTGAACATAAAATATTTTAATAAAAGAATATATAATTCCCTCTGATACTGAATTCTATAAATCAATAAGCACTTAAGAAACCCACTAACTTTTCTACTTAGGACAAAATTTAAGCATGATTTGTGGCATAAGACATAGTTTTTCTAGTTCTACCATGCAAAACGAGCCAGATGCTGCATGTCCCTCATTCTGAGACAGGTCCATTGCACAGAGGGAGAATTCTGCAGGTTTACTCCAGCAGAAATAGACTTAGTCTTGTCTACTTAATGATATCTGGATTTGTCAGTTTTCATATTATGAACATTTAATTTTTATTTCCTGACATTTGTTAAACGTATTTAACAAATACATTTTCCTTTCAGGCAAATATATTTCTGAACAGAAGGAAAAAAAAATGCAGGGTTAGACAACTTGTATTTGTTAGTTATTTTACTGATTTCAGAGGAATAACAGTAATGACACTTGGCCTGCTACGTGCAGGGTCTACTATTAGCAGTGCCTAAATTACTAATTCCCTGAAGCTGCACTTTATTTTGTGACTGTGACATACATCCAGGAATGAAGAAAGAGTAAAACTAGTCCCCCTAGTGTACTAATGCTGTAAGAGATTTAAGTCTCTGATCTGCTAAAGTTAAGTCTCTGGGTTAATTGGTTGATCTTTTCTATCTTCTCTGCATATTTTTACTATATTGAGTGTACTTGGTAAAGGATACTTATTCTTCATCATTACTGTTAGGAGTATATGTTTGTAGGGCTGAAAAAAATCCATCTGATACTACAATAATATTTATAGAATGAAAGATGAAAACTAGATAATATTTTTCTCCTGTATACCAAAGCTTTTAAGATTTGTATTTTTATATGCCAAAACATGTAAAAATATATCTGTGTGTATCCATCAGTTTTCATTAGATATTTTCTTTCTCTGCAGAGAAAGACCTGGGTGTCATGGTGGATGACAAGCTGACCATGAGGCAGCAGTGTGCCCTCATGGCCAAGAAGGCCAATGGGATCCTGGGCTGCATTAAGAAGAGCGTCTCCAGCAGGTCGAGGGAGGTGATCCTGCCCCTCTGCTCAGCCCTGCTGAGGCCACATCTGGAGTATTGTGTCCAGTTCTGGGCTCCACAGTACAAGAGGGATGTGGAGCTGCTGGGGAGAGTCCAGCGCAGGGCTACAAGGATGATCAGGGGCCTGGAACATCTGCCCTATGAGGAGAGGCTGAGGGAGCTGGGCCTGTTCAGCCTGGAGAAGAGAAGGCTGGGAGGGGACCCGATCAGTGTCTATAAGTACCTCAAGAGAGGCAGTGAGGAGGATGGTGCTGGTCTCTTTTCAGTGGTGGCCACCAACAGAACTAGAGGAAATGGCCAGAAACTAAAGCATCAAAAGTTCTACAGGAACTTAAAGAAAAATTTCTTAACAGTGAGGGTGACAGAGCACTGGAACAGGCTGCCCAGAGAGGTTGTGGAGTCTCCTTCTCTGGAGATCTTCCAAACCCGCTTGGACGCAGTCCTGTGCCACTTGCTCTAGGTGACCCTGCGTGTGCAGGGGGGTTGGACTAGATGACCTCTAGAGGCCCCTTCTAACCTTAAGCATTCTATGATTCTATGATTCCATTGCTCTAGAAGAAATTTTTTTTAAAGAGTTTTAAAGTAGTTTAAAAATATCACATTAGATAGGCAATATTTAATGGAAAGTGTCATTAACCAAAGGATTCCTCTGGGAGGTGCCTTGAAAATAATGTATATTCAATACCACTTTGGTATTTTACAGTGTTTGAAAATCATTGTGAAATTACATTTATAATAAATTACTGTGCTGTACTCAGGGTGTCAGAGACAATGGAGATGTTTCTGCCACCACATTGAATACGATGCTGTAAAACATCCATGGCTCTTCACGAGAGAGCCATTCTATGTCACCTTCAGCTATGTTTTGGAAACAAATAAACAGAAAACAGGCTTTTGCTGCTGTATTTTGAGCGCTAACTGACTTGATAGGCTTCCTCAGAATGCCTTAGGACCAAGCTCCTGATGGAGACTGAAGGAGTTTGGGGAATGGTAAATCCCAACAGGCTGTGGCATGAGTGATGTAGGCACCATTCACAGTTGCCATGCCCTGAAGCACATACCTCTGTGGATTTCTTTTAAAAACCTGACGTGCCTACAGATACCAGAGTCTTCCACCAGCTATGGCAGAGTGGGGTTTGTGGATCTAAGATTTCAGTTTAGGCATTTAAATCCTGGTTTAAACATCTGCGTCTTCCTATGGATCTAGCCAATACCTCATTAAGTAGTCCCTAATGTAAAAGCAATTAAAAGACTTGGCTGGAAAATTTTCCAACTATGTGGGGAAAAAAAAAAAAAAAGAAAGGAATGGAGCAATGTAGCTTGTATAAAGCTTGTATAATTACTGCTTATCAGTGAATGCATAATTACTTTTAAGATACACCTCCCATAACAGAGAAAGAAGAGCAGAGTGATTACTACACTATCAGAAAATGTATTTGGGGGAAAATTTGCAAATAACTTCTGCTGTTGCAGTGAAGAAGAGCCTCCAGTGATGGTCATAGAGTTGTCAGTGGTGTAAATACTCCTTTGCATGAGGAGCAGGTGATGGAATTCAAGAAGTGGCAGTTTAAAATAGAGAACATAGTGGAGCAGGAGAGTCATGGCTGCTGTCCAGGCAGAAGATCTACAGGGACAGTTTGGAATTAGGTAATTTGTCACCACTTGCTATATGCTAAATGCCACTCACTATTTTGGTATGGAGACTGCTTCATTCAGGTGCTTAACAAGACAGGTATTTAAATAGTTACGCAAACTGGCCTCTTTCAGGATGTTTCTAGTGCATTTAGCACACCTGCAGGTGCAAAACTCTGCATATACAGCATTTGAAAATTTTGGCATATGGAAAGGGTTATTTTTCTCCAGGAAGCAATTGTAGAAAGATAAAAATAAGCAGAGAAAAACACCCAAATTCTATTTATATTTGTTTTCTTAAGGTTAATTTGTGAAGGTTAAAGGGCAATTTATTCCCACATGTCCTAGGAATTAATTTCTAGAAGTACTATGTCATCTGTGGAAGATAAGATTTAGATCTTACAGCATCTCTTCCTGCCTGACCATCTGTCTTATATTATAAATAGGGATTCTGACCACCATAAGTTGCTGTTAGAATGATATTTGTCTTCAAACTCTGTCAAATACGCTTTTGGCATGTACCATTTCTTCAAGACGTATCTAAAACCCAAAACCACAAAAAATGGTGCTGAAGTTTTCAGCATAGCCACTCACAAGTTGGAATCTGTCTACTAATTTTCCCCTCTAAATTCACTCTAGCACAGTTCAGTATACAATGTGTATATTCAGACTCTGTGCTCTGCTTTAGATGTATTTCAGATAAATTCCCATGGAATCCCACGCAATCTTTTTGGCAGAAGATTTTCCAGTGAAAAATCAAATTCATCATATTGGGGAAGAATACTTCAAAAATGAAGGCTACTTTTAAACACACAAGCCCTCAAGCCTCAACCCTATTTTTTCAGCCCAGCTACAGGGTATTTAATTCAGAAGAAACACTGTCTGACAACACCTTGGAGATCAAGAACTGAAGTTTCCTAGTTGGCATGTTACATAACAGCTTTTTGCATCAGTTTGTGCTGCACACTCTGTTTTGATATCCTGGGCCAGATCCGTGACTCTTATAAATCACTGTAGTTTTATCAGTTTTCACCATCTGAGGTTCTGACCTGCTGACTTCTGCTGTCCTTGTACTTAAGGTTAAGAAAATAATTCTCCAAGTTGTACAGCCAAAATTCATGTCTTTTCAAAACAAAGCTGATAAACTAAAGGGACAAGCTAGTAAATGAAAAAAAAAAAAAAAAAGCATACAGAGTTTATGGAATTATTAAATCATTAAACACAACCTAGGATACACAATTTACAAGCTTTCTTCTAAAACTGCTGGTCAGATTTCATGAGTATAAAGATTATAGTTTGTTTATACTTCTCAGAGACAAAAAAGTAAAACTAAAGAAACATTCAGCAGGTTGCACATAACCCTGTTAAAGAGACAAAGATTTAATCTGATTCTTAATATCCTACATACCTATATATAATTTCAGACCAATCAGAAATGTAGCAATATATCCTTAGCATAGTTAAAGGGGACAACTCAAAAAAGAAATGAACCAGGAACATATTTTGAAACAAGGCATATCTCTGCTCCCCATTTTGCAGCAGTTCTAGGTGATAGCAGTAGCTCTAAAAGAGACGTCCTCCCACATCACACATTTCCCTCTGTGCCATGGCAATCATAGGTATAGCCCATGACGATGGAAATATGAGTTTCATTTTCTTGAGAACCAAGAAACTTTTTGTGCCAAATTGACGGGGATCATTAATAGCTGATTTATCAATTGTGGAAGCCCTTTCACTGGGAAATTGGTTCTGCTGTGAAGGAGTAACTAGTACAAAGACAGGAACTGCTGATTCCTTGCATGTCCTTCTGGATATATCATGAAGAATTGCTAAATAACTTGGAGCTTATCATCTGCTCTGTGCTGCACTTACTTGGTCAGAGCTTTTTATTGCTTAACAAAAAAAAAAGTAGGAGCACTGCTGCCACAGCCATGAAGTCCAATGATAAAAGGCAAGATTGGAAAGGAGAAGCACTATCTTTTATGACACCAACTGACACAGTTAAAAAAAGCAAAAAAAAAAAAAAAAAAAAAAGGCCTTTCTTCAGGTTTGAAATAAAAGCTGCTCTTCTCTTTCGCATCTGAAAAAGGCTTTGTATACCCCAAATATTATATGTTCTATCCAATTTTATCGGTTGGTATATTAAAGCACACTTCCCTGAAACTTTTCTTGATGAATGCAATATTTAACTGAAGCAAAAATCAAAGCTATACATAATCTATTTTATATATATAATATATATTTATATGTATAATAAATATAAATAAATAATATATTTATATATATTTTATATATGTGTGTATGTATATATAACTTATAGCTATACAAATCGTGAAACGTCCATGCATGAGAATTAAAGTCCAGCTAATCCAGTATCCTGTTCCAGCAAGAACCTAAGGGGAAAACTCCACTATAGTCTAGAAAATAACTTTACAAAGGGAATTTTCTTATGAAATGCTATCATTTAGGGATTGCATCCCAGAAATCATTCTTGCCCAGGTGTTTTGTTATTGCTCTCATTGGCACTGGCAGTGACACCACAGATTGAACTATGGTTTTGAAAGGCACTGCAAACATGTGCCCTACTGTATCAAATATTAGTAGCAATTTCAGACTAACTAAACTAAACAGGAGTTAAGCAGAAATACGCTTTTCCATTCCCTCCTATACTGTTTTATATTTATTTTATTTTATTCTATTCTATTTTATTTTTACAACAGTTCCTGGTGTAAACCTACTGGCTAATACAACTACATGACAGTTTATGTCTACAGATCAGATTTAATGAAGCTCAGGAAAAAGTCTATGTTTATAAAGCATAAAGTGTCACAAATCTTGGGCTAAATCAGTAAAATTTGTATCAGCCTCTGATGCGAGTAGTGTAACAGGGTTTCATTATGTTACACACAGTCCAGTCGCATTGCCTCTCTTGTACACCAATTCAATGATGCAGACATCATGAAGAGCAGCATGCAAAAAACGTAAAATTTATTTTTATTTATACATGTTTTCTCTCTGTCTTTGATTTTTTTCTTTTTCTTTTCTCTTTTTTTGTTACATAGTGAATAATTTGGGTTTTATTAGGGTCTTTAATAATTGCTAAACTCCATGACCTGAAAAAAGAAAATGTATACATTGTAAGAGAGAGCTTATGCAATCCTTATAGATGATCCACTGAGTATATTATATTAAAACCCGTGAGGGGTTTGTAGGCCCCATGAATTTACATACTTGTCAAATATAATACAGAAAGCCCACATCAGAACAAGGAATTTAAAACTGATTTTCAAAATCTGTGACCCCTCAGAAAACTCAGAAATCGATAAATTTAATTCTTTAGTACCAGATATATTACCAGGTATCATTATTATTAAGCCTTTATTAATTAATCCATATTCTGGCTGTCATTTTTTTAATATAAATTAGTATCTTTTTCACTAGAGTAACTTTTGATTTCACTTAAGATAAACCATTAGCTCTATTTATTACCCCATGGCCTGTGCTGCCTTTTCTCCATGATAGAATAATTCCTGAAAAAAACAAAATCTCTGCTCTTCCATTCATAGTTGATATTAGCATTTTTGTTCCTAATGATGCTGAGTTCCATTTCTTTCTCTAACCAGCCTTTCTCATTTCTTTTTCATAATTTTTTGTTTTGACTGCAATTCTTCACATCTGTTTTAAATATGCCCAAATTAGTAAAACAGTAGTGTAGGTGGGAAGGTATGATGCTGGTGTTCCTTTCTGAATAAAGAATAGTGACTATCTCACATATGAGAAAATAATACTTTTCCAATAAAAGGCTGCCCTCTGATATAATCAATAAGATTTCTATGGCCCATTTGTTAAGCCCAGTCTAGACAAACAGAGAGATGGAAACCCTCCTCTTAAGGTACTCTGGAGACAGTTTACCACACAAATCTCAACAGCCTCAGGTTTATTTTAAACTATGCTGGCCTACAAAAGGCTTTTAAAACGATCTTTTAGTAATTTTAGTAGTTTTATTAATAATCTTTTAAATATTTTTTACATCCAGGGATCCCTGGATTTCTTATTTTCCATCTTATTCTAAGGCAGGAAATTTAATAAAATCAGCAACTGATTGCTGGCCTTAATTTCTGGCAATATTTGTAGGCATAAAGACTCACTACTCAGTGTGAAACTGCACAATGCCACTTTCATTCTATAGATTAAATATTTTTTTGTGTGTGGCTTTCTGTCCTGAAGTTCACCTTGCTGAACCTTGGGGACAGGAATGACAGTGCCTACATGCACAAGCTGACCATATGTTTCAAGTAGAGACGAAGTCCGTTCAACTTGGATTGAGATTTTTTTCCCCATCTTGTAGTAGAAGCCCAGTAATTCCCAAAGTCCTCAGTTTGGAAGGAATTGCTAATTCCTTGGAAGAGACAGATGAAATATGTCATATGTAAGTTTTAATTCAATCCAGTGGAAATAAATCAATTTCAAAATGTCACTATTGGATTTCTTTCCACATTTTTGCTCATAAAATAGAGTAGTTCCAAAATGGTGATTCCTTGAAAGATGGAGTTGTTTTGCTGGGGAAAAAAATAATTGAAAATTAATGGGAGTTTCCAAGTCCCAACAGGCCTTGAAATATATTTTATGGATAGTGTAGAATTTTAGCTTTTTTTTTTTCTTTTTTTTTTTTCTTTTTATGGAATGATGTTTGATGAGTAGTATTTGACCAGGAATCAAAGCACAAATACAGAATGTGACACCACATCCAATTGTGTCTCTACAGACTCAAAGCCTCAAAGTTAATATATGAATCTGTTATGCTACTTAATCCATTCCTAATGCTTTTTTATTTTCTGTATGCATTTCTATTGGAAAATAAAATCAGAAAAGTTATTTGTTTTAGAATTGTGAGAGTTAAATTTCACTATGTATTCATCCAAACGTATCTTTTCTTTTTCCAGTGTCCTTTCAGGCAGTGGCATTTAAGCTGAAAGTTGCCATTTTCAGAAAAAAGTTCAAATTTTGCATGTATTTATAAACAAATGTACAAACTATGTATGTATATAGTATTTCCTTACACAACTATGCATAATGAAATTAAGATCTGTCCAAGGTACATATGCAAATTTGACTTGCCTTTGTAAACCACATTAATTGTACACACAGATGTTTATGAAAAAGATGCAAAAGTCAACTTAAAATGAATTACTTCCACTTTTATACTCACAGGCAATTTTTCTCCAGTGTATTCCTAGCAATGCAACAGGTTTCAATAATTCTTTGAATTTGGTTTATAAAGTACTAATGGATGGAGCTTAAAAAGTAAATCAGGATTCCTCCATTCTGCTCCCTCTTCTATCACAAATCTTTGTGCAAACTGAGGCAAATCATTTCAAAAGGCATTCTATTCCTAAAAATTCACTCTGTAAACACAGCTTTTATGATTTTCATAAAAAGGGGTCAAGTATGACAGATGCCAGAGCACATAGGTCAGCAAGTTCACTCTTGCACTTAACTGTACTCCTCCTAACAAATCACCCCTTGATCTCCATCCTGATTGCTTTATCTTAGTTCCTTCTCTGGTCTCTCTACCCATAGTCCTACCACTCTTAGTATTTTAATTGATTTCAAATAAAAATTTGAAATTTCCTTTTCTCAGGCTGTGGCCCTTTGCACTAACTATTTACTGCGCTGTAGATCTAATCTACAGCTCTTGGAATCGCTGAGCAGAGGCAGGTAGTGACCAAATGGCACTCTAAGCAGAACAGGAATGTTCATTAGCCAAAATATGATTTCAAGCAAAGGTCTATTTTCCATAGGTCTTTTTCCAACCCTTGCAGGAGAATGAGACATGCCTGGTTATCCATTTATTTCCAGCAGCCCTTGTTATTTAAGATAATGTATACCTTGTGTGTTAATGTTGGGCTTGAGCCCTGGGCTTTTGGCATAGGGACTAACTTGCCTTTCCCAGCTGTGACCACAGTCAGGTATGGATCTCATCTGGGAGGTGGTAGTTGACAGTGCCTGGACACTAAGTGAGCAGTAGTAAAGGAGGTCCCTTTCAGTGCGCTCAGTGATCACGCGGCTGGATATGTGAAAGGCTTCATGAATTCTTCGGCTGGGTTTTTCTCATAGCAGTAGGACATGCTTTGAAGTCAGCTGCAAGCTAAAGAATCTGTCATCAACTGGAACATGATTTTCTTAGTGCAACTAAGCAAAATAGAAGAATTCTTTGCTACAGAGAGGCTCTGTTGAGAAGAAAAAAAAATCAGAGTCAAGGATACAGTCCAAAGGCTCCCACTCCTTTGCTCCCCATCTGTGTAGTCAAAGACAGCAAAGGCCTCCTTGCTATTGAATAATGCAAACTCAGGGGCTTCCTTGACGTCACTGTACAGGGTGGGTGGTCTTTGAGAGAAAGCTGGCTGTATGCCCATTGTCAAACACACTAGGTGAACTTCAACAGTAAAGTTGAAAAGGTTCTTCAAAAACAAACCAAGAAAATACACCAAGCAAAGGTGTATTGCCCTTACCAAGCTATTTTTTTTATTTTTACAGAGATGTGCTACTTTTCTAAAAAATGGAAAGACTCTTAGAAGGCACTTTTGCAATCTGTAGTGATGTACAAAATAATATTTAAAAGCCTCCAAAGCATCAGAGAATTAGAGCTAAAATTTCATTCTGATAGCTGTAAAAAGAGCAGTTTGTATTTCAGAGTTAGAAGTATTCACATTTCAAAACTGACCAGGACAGGAAAGCTGAAATATCTCTGTCTTCCTATTTGAATTCCAGGAACAAATTCTGTAAGGATTCTGTAAGGAATTTTCTATACTGTAACCTACCCCTTTTTCAAAAAAAGAAAAGTAAATATTTAGGAGCTTAAAATCTGGGAGGCTCCTACAGCTCAAAGTAAACTGTGAGGATGAGTCTCTAAAACTACCTTAGTTATTCTAAGTTGGTTACCAGGATGATATTGAATGTAAGAACAGCAAATAGTAGCTGAAACAGTGATCTTCATTTGGCATCTGATTCAGTATTTCCCAACCTCAGGGGAAAGAGTCTTGACAACATGAGGGTTAGATGAGATTCTTCCATTGGGTTAATCTGCTGACAGATTCTCCTTTCTTCACTTTGTGCTGTATACTCCTAAATCAGTCCTCCTTATCACTAAAAATGGAAAATTCTGGGAATAGATTAATCCTCCTTTAATAAGTTTTAGTTTTCATCTGATGGAAATAGGGAGAGTAGACAAAGACGGACACAGACTGAAAGAAGGACTGGTAGGAAGGAAGAAAATGAGATCCCTGTGGTCCGGTCCTTTTCTTCACAAAAGATACCCACTGATGTTTGAAAAACAGCTTGCAGGGATCCTGTCTCTGGTGTCCACTTAGCAAAGGACTCTCACTAGATGTACAACTTTTTCCCATAACCTTATCTTGAAGAAAAGTCAAGATCGTAGCCTGGAGTGTTCTTAGACTGTAAGCTGGTCCCTCCTACCCAGCTTCCTGATGTCTTTAGGAGCACCGTGAAGTAGCAGCGGGTTCTTAGATGAACATGGCAAAGTAGCTCACAGGTTTTATTAGTGCAATTAAGTAATTTGATAAGAAATGGAATCTAGAATGAAATCTGACTTCAGCACAGAAAATGCAGTTGTTTTTAGTACTTACACACGTGCACACAGTACATATATATAAACACTGCATAGATATAAATATATCCAGAAAGTAACAAAAGTAACAAATGAGGCAGAATGGCTATAGATAGGATTACCAGATAGAGATAGCGAACATTTCAAGTACATACCATGGATGGTTTCTGAAAACAGAAAAGTAGATACTTGTATTTGGTGCCAACATTAATTGTATTCATATACAGCTTGCCTGGCTTTCATATGTAGTCTTGATTGTCCCTGAAACCTAGTAGGCATTCATATCCTGGTCATCCTTTTTTGCTGGTCACCTCAAACTGATCAGAATGAGAATGCCTTGGCAATGTTAGGACACTGGCTGATCTCACACTGAATGTTAGAGAGGGCCATTTTCAAAGCAACACTCAGAACAGAAAACATAAAAGCCCCCTTAAGGTATTCACATGGACATTTCGTGATTTGTGACTGCTGATTTGAGAATTTCTAATCCTCTGTAGTGCCGAGCTGCTCTCCTTGTATTTGCCTGGCAGATGTTCCCCGTTCAAGCCACATGGGTTCCCATCACTTCCTGAAAATTGACTGGAGGTGGAAATGAATATTGCAATTATAGCATTTGCTTTTGCATAAATTAGTGTCATTTTCCCTTAAATGTTTTGCTGCTTTGAACAGTTGGAGTTTATTAAAGAAAACAGTGGTAGTGGTTCAATTTGAGGCACCATTTGGGAACAGGGAGAAGTGAGGTTCTTGCGTCTCGACTCCGGTGTGTGCACCTCTCGCAAGGACGTGCTGCTGTCGAGCCAAGCCCTTTACTTTCCCTGGTCTTTACAGGATTTCTGTATTGAAGGTCGGTCTTGTGTAGTTGGCATTAGACTCTCAAGCGCTGAGTATTTGGAAACTATAGCACCTCTGGCAAAAATCATGTGATGAGAAAAGTCAGACACAAACTGAACTTTAGAAGCAAGATGTGAAGATGGGTGAAGAAGTAGAAAGGAGACAAACAATTTTCCTTAAATAGTAAATTTTGGTTGAAATGAACACTACCGGCACCTTCACAGGAATGTGACATAATGCAATCCAAGTATCATTTCAAATAGTTTATGGAGTAATGTGTTTTAAAAATAGCTTAAAAGTATACAGTTAAAAGATGCGGATAATATGTAAACCTTAGCTTTTGACATTTTTCATTCTGTTCCATCTTACAGCTGCCTGTGTCACAGCTAAATACCCTCTCTCCAGTTTCAAGTGATATTGAGTGTAACTGGAAAAGCCAGCATTCACCAAGCCCTGAACTTGCCTCATCACTTGCTGTGTTCACTAGCCTTAATGGAAGATGAGACAGAGAAAAAGGCTTTTATGCTTTAGCAGAAAACAAACTGACTTTCCAGGGACTGTTGTCAGAAATAAATCTCCACTGAGCTCACCCTTGTATTTATCATAACAACAAAAAATATAAATAGCAATGAAACAATATTTTATATCACTGTGGCGCCGTTGAGTCGTTGAGAGTGTGAACACTTTGTAACTAGAAAGTATTTGTAGTACAAGAAGCTTTAAAAAATGGAGGCCACAGGTATGATTTTTTTCATACCTTCCATTCTGTATTGGCAATGTAAAGGGATCGTACGTTGGGTATCAATCGATATCTCTTTTACACATCTGGAACATCAGAACACTTAGTTTCACCAGAAGTTATCAGATGCTTGACTGACTCGCTTCTAAAGATGTAATGCTGGATAAAAATTCAGACTGTCCTAAAAAAAAAGCAAATTACCAAGGGGACACAGATTTTGCAGTGCAAGAACAGCTCAGAGACAGCTGTGCTATGCTGGTTATGAAGCTGCACATCTGAATTTCTAAACTGACCCTGAACTCTGTCCAATACATGTCCAATACGTGCTGAGCTTAGTATGGGATTTGCACTGAGGAATATTTTATCTAAGGTTTCAGCCAGCAGACAATGTTAATTTTAATGTGAAATCTGTATTTTAACCTTGCTGTCAGCAATGACAAGAGCGAGTAGATTGTGACAGTGTTTTTTCAATCTCGCAAATTTACCTGCTCAGGCACTTTAGCTGCATACTGCAGTTTACTTTTTCTTTTATGAGGCCAAGATGCATCATTTTTAGAAGCTAACCAGATGTAATACTCACATATATTTTTTTATGAAATATATATTTGAAGCCATACCTCAAAAATGAACTCCATTCCTCAAGGCATGAAACCTTGCATTAATTTAAAAGATGGTTGGGAGATGATTGTATTAATACTAGAAACTTTGTATGCATCTTTCTAGGCTCTTTTCTTTCTAGCTCATTACTTTCCATAGGATATAAAGTTACCAGAGGTGATAGCTAGTTGAGTTATGGTGGAACAATAGAGGTAATAAATGTTCTGATTTTTTTTTTTTCACTCCTACAGAAGCATAAGCAAGTATTATTTTGCTCAAAAAGACTGAGAATATGTCTGACTTGAATTTGTGTAAAACAACAGCCCTATAGCTGTACAGCTTGGAAAAAGCAAGCATTGGCACTTGGAAAAGTGGTGTAATTCAGACTGTGATGTGCTTACCAGGGCGACCATGTGCAGAGGGTTACCTTCTGTGTAAGTAAAAACAGTGTGCATGACTTTAAGAGGTGCATTTTAGCATGGGAGCTATGAAATTGTGCATACATACAGGAAGAGACAGACTGAAAAAAAGTTCATGGTATAAATAACCCATGATAGGAAAAGATAGAAGAATGAAGGGTAAGAAACTACATTATCTCTATTCCACAGATGGAGGATTAGAAAGCTTAAGTGTTGCCCAGGGAACTGAACCACAGTTTCAGGCTTGTGCTTTAGCCACTCAACAGTTGAATGAGCAATGTTTCTAGTGCTAGGCTCTGCTCCCTTGTCCCTTCTAACGTTCCAGCAAAAGTGCAATATTGTCATTTATGTACCACCAAGAAATGGAGAAAAAAAATATGGAAATGGATAGGTCTGCAGCCTTGCCTTTTTTAAGAAAAAAATGTAGAAAGAAACTGTTGAAGTTAAACATCTCATGCAGCAGACTGGCAGAGATTCCAAGCACTTAGGCAGCCTGATCACTAGGGTCCTGCACTAATTATGAGTCCTCAGGATAGTGTGCTTGGCTGGTGCTGGTCAGGATGGTGAAAATTCCATAGAAATCAGATGGTTAAAGATGCATCATCTGATAAAAGAAGATAGGGTATTAAAATAATGTAAATATTAAAGCCTTTTTATAGGTGAAAAATGATCTTGATACGAAAAAGAAATTTTACATACACCAAATACGAGGTGAAACTGTTCATTTCATATTTGAAATGCTTCCTGACATTTTCAGTAATTTACTGCTGTCAAAAATGCCTGCTCTGCACGTGAAACAGAACAGACTGTTTAGGACAATAGAACAATAACAGTACTGGTCATTTCAAGACTTTCTAATACCCCTTTCACTGCCTTCTAGCTACGGTTGGACTCAATGATCTTGAACATCTTTTCCAATCATAAGGATTCTGTGATTCTATGATTATCTACTGCAGCTCCCAGAGTAAGTGACTGTAGGTTGAGCTAAACTTTATATAAGCTAATGAATGCGAGAGATATTTCCTTCAGGATGTGTGTAAAGATAAAAGATGTCCTTCTGTGGGGTATGAAGAGTAGAGGAACAAACTCAGAACAGAAACAAAGCAGAGACAAGTAGCAACACAGTGGATCTGACTATAAACTGACCCAAAACTTTCCCTGGAAACTTCAAGGCCAAGTGTAACCCCCCTGGGATGTATACATACACCTGCCAGTATGTGAGCTGGAAAAAAGGTCCGGGCTCAGCCGCAGAAACACAGAAAGCCCCGCTCTGAGAAGGAGCAACAGAAGCTTTGGAGCCTGCAGCTGGCTGGACTGGGGCTTGCTGTGCTGCACTGTAGTGAAGGATGGTCTCCTGCCTCATTCAGGAAAACACTCTCCTAAATAAGAACAATGCACTGAAGAAAACATTTGATTCTTGCATTCACTTTTTCTTGCAGCCAGAATTGCTCACAGTACTCTGAAAACAAGCACTATGTCCAGGACAGAAAGTAGGAAAAAAAGACCAAAGTTAAAATACTTCTACTGGAAACGGGCTGGGAGAGGAGGGCAGAAAGGTTTGCACATAAGCTTAACTGTGATGATACAGAGCACTAGTTCTGCTAGTGAAAATGCTAGTGAATTTACCTTAGTAACAGCTCTTATTCCAAAACCTGCCAGCCAGCAATAATGTTGTCATGCAGACTTGACAGTATAGCTTGAGCTAGTTAAAACTGTAAAGGAAACTCTAGGAAAGTCGTATTAAAATGGAAATCTGTACATTTAGAGCTGCCTTTGGGTTGTCTAGATTTGTCTATGCGTTGCCTTTTTTAAAAAAAGCTGTTCACACAGTAAGGCTAACTTTAGCTAAATAGTCAGCATTTTAATATATATTAAGCACTTTAATTGCACTAAATTACTTTACATTGATATTTACAGTATAATTCCATTAATTTGCACAGATACTATAGAGTTTTGATAATTATCCAAGAATTATATTATTTTAGAGCATACCCAAGAGGTCTGGAGTCCAGAATGAGAAGGTGAATTCACAGCAAAGTAATCAAATTTTATTTTGCTCATTCTGCTCAGTCTGAAGCTTCAGAGCAACTCCTATACCTAGCAGGTCAGAGTCAATATTGTGCAGGAAATTTCTAGTGCTATTTAAACTATAATAGTGTTTATCATGCAGAATTAAATATTACAAGCTCTTAAATGTATAACTACTTTCAGGTTTTTAATGAGAGATCAAGATGATTTCCTGAAAAAAAAAAAAGTGATTTCTGGAGAATAGGTTTACTCTATTCATTTCTGTCACAGTAACATGAAAAGAAAGAAAGGAGAAGCATCATAAATCAGCTTGATTTCTTTTCTTGACATGAAGAATCATTTTTTCCTATTATTATTTTTGTAGGTTTTTAAAGGAAGGAATTTTGCCAAGAATTGGGATGAATGCCACTGACTTCAGGAAAGCTATCCCTTCATACTTCCATAAATAATTTTCAATAATAAATGGGAATGCATTTCTGAAAACAGTGGTCTCTAGCCCTTGCAATCAGGCAGGCAGAGTCTAAATGCCACTATCCTTTCCCTGACGAATGATCAGACATACTGAACAGGCACAGATTCACTATAGAACGTGTGCGCCTAAAACACTGGCTGGCTTACTGTGCACGTGCGACAGAATACATGAACACACACACAAACCTCCTGAAGGACCCACAAGAAATACGGCCATTACAAATGGGTCACAGGCTAAATGAATTGCTCTAATGGACCAGATTCAGCATATATTGATTGGATTGGCTCAGCATCCATTTGTAGCTTATGCAATCCTTCAGAGAATCTTTGCCTTTGGGGATAGAACAATTTATGAAATCCTTGAACTGAAAATATTTGGAGACGTTGAAGAAATGTTTGCTATGCTTCTACTGTTCCCCAGACATCCACTTAAAATGACAGTTGGCTTGGATTAAGCTGGGACAGAATAGCTAATCTGTTCTTTTTGTCATTTGATGGTGAAAGAGCACTATGACTTAACCAATATAAATCAGCTGCCACTGAATACTGCTCTGCCTGGATATCTTTGAATATAATTTCATTTCTCCTTACATCATTTGGGCTATTATGAAACTTAAATATTAAGTACAAAAAAATGCTAAAAATAAACTTTGGTTTGGATGTATGTGGGGTCCTGGCCTGAATCAATTACTCGTGAGCAAAAAAAAAAAAAAAAAAAAAAAAAAAAAAAAACCCAGCATATTATGAGAAAAAGATCCTACCCATTTCTCTGGGAGTTCTTCTTTGACATAGACTGGGGTGAAACCTCAGCTTCACTGAACTAAGTGGAAGTTTTGTTGTTCATTCTATGAATCTGACTTTTACCCATGTTCTCTTTTTATGATCTTTTAATAGTTGTTCTTGTAACAAAGCTCACAACAAAGTGGGAAATGTAGCTAAAAAGGTATGATTAAATAGATGTAGTATGCTAAATGCTCATCATTTTCACAGGATATGTTTGTTCATTCTTAAGTAGGCACTATGGCGAAACCAGGGAACATCTATATCTTTCAAAATAACTTGGATAAAGTGCTTAAATAACTAGCTTGAGCTTGACCAGTGAGATTCATTGCTTCAAAAATACAACACCAACTGCCTGATACTACTTGGCATTTTTGTAACATGAACATTCATTTTCACAGAAGATATGGTCTCAGTTTTTGAATGAGACTAGTTCGCCTATTTAGTTACTTAAAGAGCTTTTTCAATATGACATACAGCCTCAGAAAAAGAAATAGTTGTAGATGTTACAATAGAAGCCTAAAACATTTGGATTTGAATATAAAGCTCTTTGGAAAATGAAGCCCTAAAATCCCAGGCTCTATTCAAATTGCCTTAAGCTCTATGCATTCTACCTAGAAAACTTAAGTGCAGGTAAAAGCATGAGCTTCTGATACAATTAATAGTTGTTTATGACCTACTGTGGGCAGAGTGGCAAAGCCATCACACAGGTTTTCCAAGCCAAATGATAACACAACCTTCCCATGCCTGTTCTGAGGCTAAAGATACGTCAGTGCGGAATCACTGAGGTCACTTCTCTCCTTTGTTATTCTCCTTTTTGGCCCTCTTTTAAATTCAAAAATTGTTTTAGAGCTAACAGGATTTGCAATCATGTAAATAAAGGACATTATATTAGCTTGCATATCAGATATGCTTGTTTATTCTGTCCAAGGAAGAGCTAGTAATAGCATTTTCATGACATCAGAGGCGAAGGAAAGGAAGCCATTCCAACTAATTAATCTCAGTACTGTTTATAAAGAAACATAAGCCACTGATCTCTGTAATTGTTCCAAGGAGTCACAGTTTGCACAGTACATTTAAACAATGTATGACTATTAAAGGCAACTCTGAGGATGGAGTTTTAATTTATCAGTGTGAGGTACTTTTCAGAATTTGTCAGAAGTGTGTGGCCATTAATGATGGAGATACTGAAAATATTCAGGCTTGTCTCTGCTTAAAGACCAGCTTGAACTGTGAGAGCAATGATGACTAACTCCCAGGCATTTATGAGCTGCGTAGGAGAGAGTTAATGGCAGACATTGCTGGTTAGGGGAATATACCAGATTTCCACTGATATATACCTGTTTTCTAAAACTCTTTACAAGAGAAAGTAATCTTAAATAATAATTCTAATATATCCTTTTAATTCTTTTCTAACCAGTTCTGATCTGAATATTTGCAATGTCCATTCAGTGACTTGTTGAAGCTGTTGTTGAAGCTGCAGTAAATTTTAGGTATATAAACACCAGCTAAGAAGGGAGTTAAATGTGGGGATTAGCTTAAACAACATTATGCCATGTGAAGAATGCATAATGTCTTTCCAAAATCCACCTTTTCTGTAAGTAAAGATTGAATTTTTTGAGGGTTTGGGAGCAGATCATTTAAATTAAAATTAATTTAACCAGACTTCTAAGAAATCGTATTTCTAGGTTTCACTTTGTTTACTTAACAAATATTTTTACTAAGCTTTCATACTTCACATTTTACTAAGCCTCATTAAGAACTTTAGGGGAAAATGGCTTATAAATAAGCTGAGCTAATAAGAGCTCATGCCATTAAAAAGAGTGCAAGCACAACGATGACTGACTGTTTTCATGGCCTGCAGTACATCAAACGCTCGCTGTGCTTTTTCTCTAGCTTGACTTCCATTCCATTCATGTGTGAGAGATTTTTACAAGGCCATCATTTTCTGCTTCCCTATCTCCAGCCTGAAGTCTTCAACCCACTTTCCATCTTTATGAACCCATCGTCTTGCATCGGCTCCTTGGCCCTCTCAGTTCTTTCACCATCATCTCATCACTGTCCTGTGGGGAGAGAGACAAGGTGCTTGAGGCATCTCCTTCGCCAGAAATGAGAACAAAACTGAGTGTTCACTTGTTTTTCTTTCCCGTCAAAGACATTTTTGAGCTTTTCTTGTGACATTGAAGCACACCAACAAATAATTGGAAAAAAACCCACTTTGCCAGTGGGCAATGTTGGAAATGGCACCGCTTATGACTACTGGCCTCTCAAGACTCTATCTAGGCTTCCAGCAAACTCAAGGTCAAAGGAAAAATCATGTGCCAGGGCAAACTAATGTATTTTGAGAGCTTTTTGGTTTCCTGCTGACAGTTCAACTTGTGGTTAATGATACATATCCCCCAAGTCCATGAGCTGCACAACTGCAGGGGTAACTTTGGCTATACGCTCCCATTCACTGGAAAAGGGAAGCTGGCGTACAAAGACTCACTGCTTCAGAGGCCTACACAACAAAAGGCAGCCGCAGCCATTTCACAGGCCTCCCCTCGCAGCCCTGGGAGAAGGTGGCCATTTTGTATACAGACAAGATTCACATGTTTGCAACCTCCATTTCACTGAAATGTTGAAGATATTCTCTAGATCTGCAGCAAAACAACAAGTTCTGCAAATGCCAGATGTGTTGTGACTTTTCAGAGCATGTGCATTGGCAGAAAGATGTTAACGTCAGTGAGAGAATTCAGGTCCTATCTTCAAAGATTGGTCCTTGCACCAACCCCTTTCTCCCCCACCCCGAGCTGCAGTCTCCAGTGTCTGCTCCTGCTCACCCAGCACTGACAAAGCGTCCCCATGCCTGGTCAGGCAGCAGGAGGAAGAGGCAGCCAGCCAAACGAGGTAAGAGACCTGCACGCTGTGACCTGCGGTCAGCACGTAGCCGCTGGACCTGTCCCGCGGTCAGTGCACCCTTGCAAAATCTGAAGAGGAAAGGGAGAGAGGATGGAGCAGTGGAATTCCTGTGTTTATATGGGACATATTTAATGAAATAAAGTTTTGCTGTCATACCTTCCTGTTCTCAGAAGTTATCCAGCCTTTAGCTTCCTAATCAAAAGAGCCGTGGCAGCATGCCACAGAAACTGGGCCTCTCTTCCAAGCATGTAGCCCAAAGTGTTTTCCAGCCCCAGGTTGTGCCTGGAAGCACGTCTTGGACAAAAAACCTTCACTTTTACAATTTATTATCAGGACATACCTTCATGTAAAAATATCATGCACACAGGCTGACATACCACTTTGTGGAAAACCAAGAAGCAAAACCAGCCAATAGTTTCCTGAAGGGGCCAAAATTTTAACAGATACATGTAGTTTCTCAAGGGAAATAGCTCACAGAATGCCACTATAGGATCCTCATATATTATAATTAACCATTGTATTTTTCTTAGAGCACACAGCTGAGGCAGCATACATACAGCATAATAAATCTCCGGTTTAGTGCATGCAGTGTACAGGAGAAGAAACGAGGCGCTAACGAGGAGCCCTGAGCCATTTGGGTGGTGATGTGAGCACTCCTCATGCTTTCATGCTTAACCTAAGGGCTACAGAAAACAAACATGGCATCCTAAGCATCCTGGGAAACTAACTGCCTGGCTTTATGGCCTGTGGATTAAAAACAATGAGCTAATTTTCCTCTAGAATTTAGGATTATTAGCAAATACCATCAGTAAATATCATATTAGTAGATTCATTATAGAGTATAGAGGTTTCTGTCAGCAATCTAGCTACTCATTTTAAGATACTCAAGGTGCTGAGTGTGCCTTACTCGGAGGCTGCTGAAGGCTTTAGCTTGTATTGGCTTTCTCTGCTTCGCAGAAGGAGGGGCAGGCTCCTGACATGGATCAACTTGCTTTCCTGTGAGAAGGGGAAGGTAAGAGGGAAAGGGTCAGAAAGCCAGGGGACAACACAGGGAGCCCACTGTGGTGGCTGTGGTGGCTGAGAGGTGGCCGCGGTTCCCTGAGCCTTTGCTGCCGCTCACCCCTAGCAGTGGCAGCTCACAACAGCTCCCACACCATGGGGACGCTCACAGAGATGCTGAACATGGCCGTAGCTGTTTTGTCAGTCCACCAACCTGCTGTCTTGGGCATGTGCTGACTACTAGGGCTGTCCCCAACCTGGTTTCAGCAAAGCCATATTTGGCTGATGATTCTTAATGTTCAAGAGCTTATCATCAGAGCGAGTTTTCCATAACCTAAAAAGAGAATTTGACTAGGAAAAATAATCCACTATATTCACTAAAAAGGTACCAACTCACTCTACAGGCCCTTTTGTATTAATAGTTGTGTGAATTAAAGTCTAATCATCACAACCTGATCATCCTGATCATCAGGATATCAGGTCTGAGTTTCACAGAGATCCTTTCTGGCTTTAGCATCTATTAATCTACAACAATTCAACTCAATATCTGCTACAATTAAATGTCATGCTGGTGTAGACTTGTCTTAATCTCAGGGAACAGTTCTAGATAGTCAGGGAGTTTGACTGTGTATGTAAACTTCATCATGTGAAACTTCAGTTCAGCCAAGGTCGTATGCATGGGACAGATGCTGGCAAACACTTTAATCCCCCCTGCCTTGCACCCTACGTGATTTCTGGAGGCCCCCTGTGCATACACCAAAGGTCAGCTGAACATGAGGACCTTCCTAGCAAATTTCAGGCTGCAAAATTCCAGCACTGAAGTCTATCTACAGAGCTCATTTCAAAACCCTTTGGAACAATACTTTGATTTTTACAGATGCAAACTAAAACTGAGTGAATTATCCATATGAAAAAAGACATCAAGCCACTCAGAGTGTATTTTATTTAAAGCTGACCTTGACTGTGTTCTCAAAAGTCAGCATATTGACTTTTGTTTGGATCATATCCGAGAGTAAATGTCACCTTATGGATAAAAACATTTTCCTCATAACTAGTGGCAGCCAATGTGCACTTTTTCACTTTATATCCTGGTGCACATCCAGACAGCTACATCTTTCCACACTAGTGAGAAGTTTTGTTTTAATTATAGGGGAAGTAATTTTTAGGTATTTTCACTCTTTTATTGGGTGGTAACAACAGAACATGACAGACTGCTGTTTTTTTTACTGAAGTGAAATCAGTGATCTGGATTCTGTCTGTGTATTTTGTATTGTTGAGATTCTTTATCTCTTTAAGTGCTCTTCTTGAACACAAATGCAATACACATTTTCAATGCAGTGCTTAACCATAATTGAAAAACTCTTAGGAAAATTTTGGAAAACCAAGATTACCAAAGCAAAGAGTAGATGTCTTTGCTGTCCATCACATCTCTACCTAGATAATTTTAAATTAGAGATGAACAACATAGCATTTTTTTCCAAAACTACAATTGTAACTTTAAATTTAAAAATAAGAATAGAGAAACAAAATAGCATATAACTAAACCTCACCTCCTGCTCTGAATGTATCAAGATGTAGATCTACTCTGTTTATTCATGTTCAAGAATTCGTGAGGTATAAAAGTTCTAAGAAATGTTTCTTTTTTAAACTGCTAGTGAGAAGCCTGTATCTTTTCTGTGCAGGCAAGTGAAATCAAAAAGAAATGCTGAGCCAACTATCTGGAAAATCAATTATTTGCACAGTGCTGTATGCTGATATCAGGATCATTTTTTTCAAACCTGATTAGTGAGCTTGATTGTGCTCACTTTTGAAAGCATAGCTTGTGACGCTTTAGAAATGAGATTTTTAAGGCATTTTAAGAGAGCTGCTTCAAATAAGTCACCTAAATAAGTGCTTGTTTATGAAACCTGAGCTCCAATTTGCGTAACATTTATACATTGAAATTAGACAAATAGTTTTGTAGCTAATGCTGAGAAGAATCTTTGTGTGGTTCATGGATCTTGAACCTTGGAAACTATTTCACTGTCTGTGAGCACATCTGCATTAGACTGTTTGTCCACAGTCTTTATGTACTACTTGATGTACTTTTCTTCATGGATTTACTTCTCAGTTCATGTGACTTTTTTTTTTCTCTACCTAGAAAAAGATTCCAATTTCTTGTGTTTTCCTAACTAATGTTTGCGTGGATGTATCTGTACATCCTCCAGACATCACAGCAGTTGACCCAGAGCTATCCTGTTCTCTGGTACCTTCCTGCATATTTCCCTGTGTGTATCTTATGGGTTCCTCAGCTTTTGCTTGTTTGGGATGATGTTTCAGAACCCAGGATTGTGGAGGACAATGCTAAAGAGACTGATGAGATATGATGTTGATGCCTACAAGGAACTCCCCCTTGAAAGACAATTTTTATTGCTGAAACAATGACCCAGCTGTTGAGGTCATCACTATTGACACCCATGGAAGGTGCAGTGATTCTTTAGCCTTCTAAACAATCAAAGATAAAATCTGCTTTGGTGCAGAGGACATACAGCTTGGAAGAACTGTAAAACAATGAAGTATTGAGGGATTTCTAGTCCAGCAAGATTTTGGAGGAGTTTACCTGGCACATCTCTTCTGTGTTTAGTCTTGTGAACAATCTCTTCTAATTTTCTTAACCTGAAAATATTTTATCTGACATTGTAAGAGCTGCCTATAGATATGCAGGTGCGATTATTGATGTGCTCCCATCCAATCACTCCCCCATAGCCTCTAACTGAAAAGTCTCAGTCTATGGTCTATGGATGCTTCATTATTGAATGCTAAGCATGTCCTGCTGCACAGTGTAAAGACAGATGACTGGGCGTCCACTGGTCTGGACCATGACTTCACACAACTCTGTAACAGCATATAGGTCATTACAGCAGGATTCATAGTGTGGCGCAAAGAAAGCGCTCTTCATCATCTTCTGCAGTGACAGAGACTGAGCAAGGAAAAATTAACACCTACAGCTAAGTTCTTCATTTCCTGTAAGCAATATATTTAAAAACTGTCAAGACATCCAAGGTAAGGTTTGTTCTTATCTGTTAAGCGTTGGTCCAACAAGAAGTAAGAAAAAATGACAGAGAAGAAAATGAGCTAGAAGCCTCCTATCAATGTCACAGGAGAAAGTAAAAACAACTAACACTTTGTCCAGAAAGAATAAAAGAGAAAGAGTAAAAGAATGACAGAAAGGAAGAAAGAGAGTTAAGAAACTGCCTTGCTGATTAAGAAAGTTTAGCTGACTTGCTTTCACTCTGGGAGAGCTTTCCTGACATCTCAGTACCCAAGACTCAGAGACAGACAGAGGCAACTCTTGGACTTGGTGAAGAAACACATGATTTTGCAGGAGTGCAAGTTATTACAGTCAGTTCCTCAGAGACCACGGTAGCCTTAGGCACTTCAATAGTCACGTATGCAAGTCATTGAGAATACTGCTTGGAGCAGAAATTCTCAGTACAGCACCTTCTTCTACACATCTAAAGTGTCCTTCAGGGCAGACAGAGCTCCTGGGAAAGGGACATGACCCTCAGCTTGAAATTTCTGAGCATACTAGTCAGCTCTACAAGAGCAACTGGTAAGAAAGAAAGCCTCATCTTCCTGAGATCTTTATCTTTTTAGTGGTTAAAAAGTTTACACGTCAGATGATGGTAAGTGGATTTCGTTTGTTTGTTTGATAAGAATTTTTCTGTTAACAAATGGTTTGTTTCTCATAAGAGAAAATACCTCAGGCTGAGAACACAGTGAATGGCTCATAAAAGCATTGGCCTTCACACACATCTACAGAACACGGTGCATACACTGGCCTTTCCTGTCCAGGCAATACATTTAAGATATGCCATTCTGTGAAAAGTAATTCTCTGTTTTATGAAGCTAGAATTTCCATGCTTAAAAAGCTTGATATGGAAAATCAGTTTGTTTTCACATGCCATGTTGGAACACAAGTCCCCCCTGAAATTGTTATCCTTGCCAGTTACCATCTGCGGAGGAACATCTCTCATTCTCAAAGACTCTTCCCTTTGCCTCCATGAGAAAAGCTTTCTTTTGTCCTCATAAAGTAGATTTCATTTTAACTACAGCAAGCAAGCAAGCTCTCACAAGGCAGGTACTGTTCAATGTCATCCACTTAAGTACTCCTTCATCGCAATTCAGTCTATTAAATCATTCTCCACAGTCAACCTCCATATTCTTCAGATAAACAAATATTTCCTACTATGCGGAACAGTTAAAGGCTCCAGGGGTCAGGGAAATGGCAATAAGCTGTGCTTTCCAAAACAATAGCAAGGATTTGAACACTATGAGCATCCCCTGTCATTCTTGAAGCAAATCTCCCAGCTTTTTCCATATATACATGAGTAAATCTAGTGTTGGAGAAGCTGTCGTGCTGTACAGCCAGGCCTTCAAAAACTAGAGATAAACATCTCTTTCACTACGTGTCTTTAAAACATTTAATTCTGGTGCAGCATGAAAAAATGTAGGCACATGGGTTCCATTAATACATCAGTATCACTTGGGAACAAGTGTGTAAAGCCACAAAGAACATATAATGGCTTTCAGGTTTCATTGTCCATGTGGTAAATTAATGCAAAGCTTATGCTTCAGTGATAGTAAACTTGGACGGCATTACGCTATCCATGCCAAATCATTTTACTGCCAGTTAGTACCTAGAAGGAGGGACTGTTGGACAGCCAGACATTTCCAAGTGATTTGGGAATCTCTCATGCTGTTGTTTTGCTGCTATAGCCATGAGGTTGCTTTGACAGAGATTTTAAGACAAGAGATCTTTGGAGCATTGATATTTTTTTCAGCCTTTGGTAAGCATCTCAGATCTGTGGGGTAATGCTTTTCTGGCACTTTTTTTTTTCTCTATTCATAAAATGAAATTATTTCAAAAAGAATTCATTTGTGTTTAATATTCTCCTCTTCATGGTGCCATCACTCCATTTGAGCTGCTAACTGGTACATCAAAATGGTGTCTGCTTTCCATTGTTAAATGCATTTGGTGTGGAGATCTCGGCTTCTTTGCATGAGAGTCTCCTAGAGCCATGGCAGATGAAAGGGTTCCCTCATGCTAGCCAACAGCAACTTGAAAGTGCTTTGGTACACCGAAAGGAGACGATTGAGTGGAAATGTGTAGTTTGACCACGAGTCCTGCAATCCTAGCTGATTCCAGCTGGCTCTGCTGTATAATCAGAGCACACCACAAGAAGGGATCCAGAATACAGACAGCAAGCTCACCATCTGGAAAAAGCACCAGAGGATTCCTGCCCAGAATGCTATGTGCTCACTTTGAAAAAGGTCCCTGCTGTCTGTATGCCATTGTTATAGAAATGAAGTATGAAACAGCTGGCCATGTGGACACAGTTATTGCAGAATATATTTTCTGCAATAGGGTAGGAAAAAAGGTCACCGAGAAAGCCCATGCGAAATGAGCTCTCCATACGCACATGACTTTGTCAGCTTGCAACATCCGTTCTGGAGCTCAATTGCTTTCACTATTGTCTTTTGCTTCCCCAACAAATTAAACGCTAGTTTAGTGTTAAGGAAATTCTCCCACTGAGTACAGGGATAATGAAGGAAGATAATAATAATGTGCTAAACTTTGACAATTGTGCATTTGGGATGGCATTAGCCTTGTCTATGGAGAGAACTCTTGCTCAGAGTTAGCTAGTTTTTTGTGTCTGAGCTCTCTAAGACATAGCAATGAAAGAAAGCTAGCCAGCCAGGATAAAGTTATAAAAGTTGTAAGAGAAAACATTTTTCTTTGGATACTTTAGGCTAGTTCAAAGAAGAGCTTATGTCCACTCTGTGTTCTGAAGGAAAAGTAAAAGTAGAGTAGGAAGAAGAGAATGCTGAACTCCTTGAAAGAGTGACTTAGCCCCAAAGAATGCTTAAGTATGAGGAAACTGAAGCAGGGAAATATATACAAATGGCTTATTGTTTGTCTGGATTTGGATATCACTTATGCTACCAGAAGTAAAGATTAATAGAGTTGGATCTTTTTCAAGGCCTGTTTCTGTCTGCTTCCACCATCATGTGTCCCTGAAGACATGAACTGTAAGTCAGACTGCCCGCAAAAGGGAACTCTGTGAAGGGTTATGCTAAGACACTGGGGAGTCTGTGGCTGCTGTACTAATCACAGTGTCTAAACTCATGGACCACAGGCTTTCAACTCCCAGAAACGGGTGATTAGGTGCCCAAAATCAGAGGGAGGAACAGAATGATCATTTTACTGTTCTCAGCAACCTCAAGAATGTCCCAAAGTGGAGAGGGGTGTTCTATGATGACACACATTTTGCATAAATCCTCTTTTAATTTAGGACCAGTCCCTTTAATTGTTTTTCTTCTATTCTATAATGACATAAAAGGGATACTTACAAATGTACAAAGGAGGAATCTGATTTGTGGCACTTGATATAGGGATTTATAGTTGCAGAACAGGGTGGTACTCTTTGATTAATATTGAGCCTGAGGAGGAGAAACTATTTCTCTACACAGCTTTAAGTTTGGCTCTGAGGTTGATTTAGACCTGTGTTACTGCAAATAGACAGGCTACCTAATTATTAATCATAATTAATCAAATAATGATTATTTGACACAGCAGATTTAAGGAATAGATGTACACTGACATCCATGCTGAATCCACTCTAAATAATGTCTGGTTGCACTCCCAGGAGATGCAAAAATAGCTCAATATATGCTTAGACACTAATATTTGTATGTGGAAATGTTCATTAAAAACAGCATTTCCTTACTCAACAGGTGTAAATATTTACTTTGTGCAAGCAACATATGTGTCACACCTCTAGCATTAGGACTGTACAACGTGCAGTGAGTCCAGGCTCATTTTGTTTAGTCTAACTTCTTAACAATGGATAATCTTTGACTGCTGGCCCCTCTGACATTCCACTAAGACCTAAGTGAGTTGGGCCTGTTTAGTCTGGAGAAAAGAAGGCTGAGAGGAGTTTTGATTAACATGTTCAAGTACCTGAGGGGTGATTATAGGGAGGATGAGGCCAGGTGGTAGCCGGTGACAGCACGAGGGGTAACGGGTGTAAGTTGGAACACAGGAAGTTCCATCTCCATATGAGGAGGAACTTCTTTCCTGTGAGGGTGACAGAGCCCTGGAACAGGCTGCCCAGGGAGGTTGTGGAGTCTCCTTCTATGGAGATCTTCAAACCCTGCCTGGATGCCACCCTGTCCCACGTGCTCTGGGTGTCCCTGCTGGAGCAGGGGGGTTGGTCTAGATGATTCCTAGGGTCCCTTCCAACCCTAAGCATTGGGTGATTCTATGATTCTGTGACCTTTTGAATCTGTTGGTTGAAGACAAACATATATGATAAAGAGACAGAAATTATATCGCTATATGTTTCCTGAAAATCTGTGCATTAGAAGTATCACCAAGAGTGTGAGTTCATCACTCATCTGCTCTGCTTCACCTCCCAGCAGATCAGTTGGTTGCAGTATCTGGCCAGTCTGTTTTGCCTTGAGTGCCCTACAGCGGGCAGGAGTTTCTATGTAAGTCAGCAATAGAGAAGGTGAGAAAGGGAGCAGGTACCCTGGACATGTACAGTATGTTTTAAGGCAAGTAGGGATGAGAGGTTCAAGATTATTTAAAAAATAGTATTACATACCACATACTGCAACCAGTATTTATTAGACTCATTGTTCATGGAACAAGATTTTTATTTTTTTTTAGTAATGAAAGCAAAATAACCATTAATTTGGATTAATTTCTTTATTTTCTGCTTTCTGATAGTAAACATTCCAGGTTGCAAGATATACAAAGCAGCCTTCTAGATAATCTGAGCTATTTCATTTAGGGCAATGAACCAGTCTTCTGTTAGTGCTGCAGGAATTCCTCCAGCAGACAGGAAATAATTTCTGTGAGACATGGTTAGCACTTCAGTTTGATTATGGGTAGAGTGGTCAGGGTCAGCTTGCTGTTGCATGGCCTGCTCTCCTCACTATCATTCTCCTTCTGTTCATGTGGAAGTAGGAAGATTTTTCTCAGTGTAAAATTATGTGAGAAGTAATCACCTCCAAAATTCCTCCCGGTATGCCTACACAAGGGCTTATGACATAAAGTGCTGGCAAAAATTCAAGCTGCGTTGCTTCATGTCCACATACTCTTGTGAAAGCTTTAAGTCTGTAAAAACAGTTGTTTCTGTCTGGATGTGGAAGGCCTTTGTCAGCTGGGCTTTGCTCTCTGGTTGTGTTCTGGCTGTGTTAATGCAATAGCAGGAGGTGTTCTGCATATCCTTCATGCTGCGATAAGACAGTAAGAGGAAAAGGAAATTGCAGGAAGTTTTGCAGATCATATGGATATCCCAGTGGTGGAAATCCAGCCCAGCAGTAGTTTTATTTCCATCCCCAAATATAATTTTTCAGAACTGTACAGAGTCACAAATAAATTGGAGCAGTAGGAAGTTGACAGTGGTCTGTCTCGGGATAGAGTTATGGCTGTGGTCATTGCCAGGTTCATACTGTGGTTGTTGCAGTGATGAAGCATCTGTCTCTCAGGACAGTTATACAGTGTATGTCATGCTGCAGTCTGTAATTTTTGCTTTGTTGCACTTTGTATTACATGTATTATGTACCAGGCACCCTTAGTTCTACTGTGTTAGAGGAAGCAAGCCCAGAGAGCCAGTATTTTGCTCTAGGTAATGCTCTGCCATTTGCCTTTCAAAAATACCCAAGACATGGGAATATCTGACAAATACACTGAAAACCCTATACTATTTTTTCATAGATACATAACTCCATGAATTTAAGCAGGAATCTGGCATTAATAGAAGCATATAAAATATGGTTTATCTTTATATATGACTCCATTGCTTCGGAGCACAAAATGATCACTAACTAACATAGACTGATATTGAGTATGCTTCTTTTTTTCTCAGCTCTCCATAAATTACCTGATTACCACGGAATTCAAGGTAAATGCTCTGAACTGCACTCATTTTTCCTTTCTTTTTTCTCTGTTTTATTATGAGTCCCCTAAGTAATGCATATATATCTCACTGGACATGACAAAAGTCATAATGTCTTTACTAGGAAGAATCAGTCTTCCTCCTTGCTTTTACTATCTACAGCCATAGAGGTTCTTTAATACTAACCAAAAATCCACATCCAGCTTTAAAAAAGAAACCTGTTTCAAGTCAATTGGGTAACATTATTGACTTCGCTATAATTACTCTTGTTGGAGAGAAGCAGTAAAGCCCCAGACAAATTGATGTTCCTTAGTTTTGTCTTTGACACTGAATACCAGTAGTCAGACAGTTCGGCTGGTGTTTTTTTCCTCACCTTTAAAAATGTTATATATCCACTTATTTAAAATTGTGCCTTTTTCTTTTATCTGGAGACTTCAAGACTTCCTCAATCTAGCTGGTAGAATTAGTTTTTTTTAATTGCAAGAAAGGAAACAGTTGAACAACGGTCTTTCAGTCCACTTGTCAGAAAGCATTAAACAAAACTCCCACCAGAGACCAGATCCAGCAACTGTCCAGGACAGCTGCAGAAAACTGAAGAAGCAACTGAATTTTACAGGCCAGGTTATGCTGTCCATGTCAGCAACATAAGTAATAAAACTTGTATCAGCTGGCAATATTTAGTGGTTTCATAAGCTCTATGCCTTCCAGAAGCACTGAGTCCTTTCAGTGTGTGCTCCACAGGCCAGCAAAGCCCCCGGGGCACTTGCTGCTTTTCTGGTTGCAGCTGTCCTACCTCTGTAACTAAAGATTTGTGATCACAAATCCCCTAAATGTGCAGATGAGAACCTAGGCATGCTCTGTGAGGTGAATCAAAATGATTCGATGATCGTGATCATCATGATCACGATGAATCTTGGTGCATGCCACTTTTACTCTCAGGCAGCTCCATTGAATGCATGGAGTTAGTGAGGATAAAAATGCCATTGAGCATGTTGTGCAAAAATTGGATAATAGAATATGTGATTTTTTCATAATTCTTTGTGGTTAACAATATATCAAACATTTTGAAGCATCAAGTTCTTTATGTCAACTCAATATTTAAAACCTCTTTTAGAAAAATTGGTGTATTTTCTCACAATTAGAGAATGCTACGTTTTCTCTGCAGTTTTGATGGGGCTGGATATCATTAGTTCACTTGTGCTTATGTGGTCCTCAAGAGGCCTATGGGGAAAACTCACTGCTGAGTACTTTTCACTTCATCCACCTCTGTATCAGACCAGCTACAGTGCAAGTGTGCGATTTTAATGTGGGTTCAAAAAAGTCTTTCTTTTTTTTTTTTTTTTTTTTGTGTGTGTGTGTGTGTGTGTGTGAGTTTTGGACCTTTCCAAACCAGAAAAAAACTTTAGAAAATACCTCTTGTAAACAAGAAGTAGTTAAGTATTTTACTTGGAGACAGAGTTCCTACGTCTTTGGAAACAATGTTACTTGAAACATTTGTTATCATTTCCTCTTTTAAACAGTTAAATAAAGAGAGCTTAAACCAGAGGTTCACAATGATATTAACAAAAGGTTAAGATAATATTTTTAGATTTTTTTTTTCATCAATGATTTCAAAGGGGAAAAGCAGTGTAATTTAATTTTAATTGCTGGTCCCCTTTCCACAGAATGGTGTGTATTGATAAAACAGATGTAATCACACCCTCTCCAGGCTCTTTTGTACACCATAGCATACAAGAGGGGCAAATGAACCAGAACAGAATAGGAGGAAGTATGGGTTACATGAAAACACTATCAAATGGTGTATAAATGCTTTATCAGAAATGTGCTTTTACGCAATGCTTTTCGAATCGTTTGGAGGTCAGTCCTCTGGAGACTGAGTTCAGTTGCTCCCGGGCCCTCACTGGCACTTCAGGTGCCTTGGAGCTCTGCAAGGGAGCGAAGGGCTCAACTGCATCGGCATCTCCTCACCTAGGGCTGGAGTGTCAGCATCCTGAGGGATCTCGCAGAAAGAAGAGGGGTTTGGTCTTCCAAAAATGGCTTTAATAGCGTAAAGAAAAAGCTAGGAAGGATGGAAAAAAGAGGACATGGTAGTGAAAGACTGAGAGTCTCAGGAGAAGACTGGAAGACAGTGGTGAGAGAAAAATGATAAAAGATCCGAGCCAAGCAACCCATGCAGCCAAACAAATTATAATCCTGGGGAAAAGTGTGAAATAATTTATCTGGTTGCATTTTTGGAGCACTGGAAGTTCCTGAATAATTTGTCATATATGAAGCGTTTTTTTTTTCCCCCAGAAATGAAGTGGGAACTTTTAAGATGCCTAATGAAAGAATAGGATTAAATTATACTATAAAATACAGACAAGATCATGTTCTTATTTTATTAATGGTTATTTAAATAAACTCAAAGCTCTGGAGAGTGGAGAGATAGCGGCTGATTCAGATTGAAATGAAATGAAAACAGCTTTTTTTTTTTTTTTTTTCCCCCAGCAAAAGATCAAAAACTCTAAAATGTTTCAGGTCATCCCAAAATGTACTGGTTAATACAAGATTAAATGTTTCATTTGACAACTATTTTGTTCATTTTTCTCCACTTTTCAGCTGGAAAATGTTCTGTCCAGCTGCATAGTTCATACAGGCATTTGACCTACAGGGTGAGTAGTGCATTTCAAAATAAATCCAAGGTAAAAGCCAGGAACAAATGCTGAAATACTTTCTGTCCCTTCCATTTATCCTTCCATCAGATAACAAAGCTGAAGCTTTAGAAATTCTACCTAGAAAGCTATCTAGTACAAAGAAGAAGAAGAATGCAAGTGTGAGAAAGAAAACCAGGTTTTTGAAAGTGCCTTTAAAACTGGCATAGTGAAAATATTCTCACAAATGAATGAATTAGGACATAGAACTGGTCTGAAAAATTCCTTACAGATTTACAAGTTACAGTAAGTCTCTGCGGAGCTAGATTTTGAGCTATAAACCTGTCCAAAGTACACAGATCTATGCGGTATAGACAACGTTTGGGAGCTGACCGCTTTCCACAACAAAGACGCCTCTGATACTGAAAACCAGACCTCTCTGGCTTTCCATCTCCTGTGTTAAGTCACACTTAGCATAGGCTTAAATGTAAGCTAGTAATGATAATGTTAGGAAGAAGGAGAATTCCAGCTAATAGTACAAAAACAAAATTAAGTGGAGTTGTTCTCAACTTAACAAACTTAGGGGGGTTTCTTCCTTGTTTCCTTTGGTTTGGAAGGTCCTGTAGAAATGATTTAATGTTCATTAGTGTTTAAGATGTATTTTGTAAAAATATTTATCCTTCCTTTTCCTTGTCCTTTTTCCTATGTTTATTTCAATGCCAAATGAAAAATAATGATTCCAGCATATATATACATATATTCAAAACTGTTATTATGAAATGGGCTTAGGCAGCATACCTGGTCACTGCTCAGTGCATGGGTTTATATTGGCCAAAAGAGCAGGAAAATGTTGAACCCACCATTTTTGTCCTTCCATCAGTGACTGCGTCCTTCTCTCTTGCTCATTCTCTCTTAAGGACTCTCCTATTTAGCTATGCATTTGCTATTTTCTGAACCACAAATATCTTTCAGATCCCCTCCTTTCCTCTGCAAATGTTGAAATTAGCCAGCTGGTTCAAGACTTGCCACAGATGAAGAAGCTGTTGAAGTCACAATTCTATCCCTTTAGTAAATTGGGCAAACACTGGAGAGGGCATAAAGAGGCCCTTAATTGAGAAACCTTCAGAAAGGCCTCCAAAATCATGCTTTTCACCCTCAAATGTATTTTGCTTTGATAATATTACATGCAAGTGTTTGTGAGAAACCTCACACGTGTATTATAGCCTAATTAATTCTAATACAATCTTATATCTCAATACATGCAAATATTGTGATTTATTTTGTATCCCTTGTAATATATCTTATATGTATTATATTTGCATACAATGACAGAGCAGTGAAGGCAATTGTACTGGATTTGTTTTGGCAGATTATGTCTTGAATAATTTCTAAAGCTTTTCTTTCATTGTAAATGCTTTATTTTCCCTTTCTGAGTACTACAAACCCTACAGAGCGTTCTGGAAAGAGGGATGGTCAGGAAAGAGAAGATAAATAAGAGGCAGCACTTCTATTAAAAAATCTTGCTTCTCAACTATTAATTTTATCTGCAAACAGTGCAGATTGCAAATCTACATAAGAGGCATGATTCTTGAAGTAAGGGAAAACATTTAACAGTGACCCTTTTAAAATTACACATAGATGCACAAACCTAACTCTGCTTCTACTGCTTAGTAAATGCATGTCTTAAATAATTCCTTTTATATGGTATAAGCTAAAAGAAGACGATGTGTTGAGCATAAGAATACATTGATAGAATTTAGCTAGGTTAGTTAAGTCACAGTTAATGCAGTATTTGGCTGCTATAACATTACCCCTTGATTTTGACACTGTAACCTTGATAGCAAACTGCTGGCTCTGTTAGCAAAGTGAGGCTTCCTGCCTCCCATCTGCGAAACCAGCCTTGCTTGGGGAGCCTGAATTAATCCAGTTAGTCCTGCAACCACAAGGGAGCCTAAGGAACATGTGAAACCTGGAGCACTGCAGCAGTGTAAATGTAAAGTAAACGTGTGGGCATTTAAGTTTACCATAGCTGCAGAGCTAAGAAGTGATGTTTTGAGTGAACACCGTGTCTCATTCCAATTGATTTTTGTATACAGGATTTAGTCAGATAATGACTTTGATTTCATTACCTCTGCAACAGGATTAGTGGGCTTTGGAACTCAAATTACTTTTTGAATACAGGATTTAGTCAGATTATGTCTTCAAGTTCATTACCTCAGCAATAAGGTCAGCAGGCTTTGGAACTTCAGGATATCATTAGAGCAGTACCTAACAGCATAAAAGAAATGAATTCAGATTGCTTTTGACTTTTTAATGAAAGTTGTACTAAGTTTCTGTGTTAGTACTGCATTTAAGTAAAAAAATCATTTATCTGGTTTCTTTATTTTTTTCCCAATATTTAAAACTTTCCTATACAGTTTCCTTCCTGTCTCCACATAATTCCTCTTATGGAAGTGATGCACCCTCATAAGATAACAAGTGAAGAGAAGCTGCTTACCAATAAGAGGAGGCAGTAGTCCAAGCATTCCAAACTCGACACTCTGAACTGATGCCCGATCCCTATTCAAAGTCTTGATAGCAGTACCTGGAAGTATCTCAACCCAACAAGATCATGTCCGTGTACATTATGGGGATTGTCCCATAGTCAGGTTCAGTATTTTGCCAAATCAACAGGAGAATGAAAGAGCTTTATCACATACCTGATCTGTCGTGGGACATAGCCAGTTACACAGAGTAGATACATTATGTTCTAGCTGAACATGGACTCCTAACAATATTTGTTTTGCAGGTGATAAGTAAGCTGTATTTTCAAGAGGTGGTCTCCACATGGTTGGAGGCCACACTATTACAATGTTATGAATCTCAGTCATTCTACCAGGCTAGCAAGGTTAACCTCTGGAAATTCAAAGATAAACCAGATATTTCTACAAAAAAAAAAAATATGGTGAAAATGTCCTAATGAAAGTTGTGTTTCTCTTTATGAAAAAAAGAAAAAAAAAAAGACCATGTGTGGAATTCACTGACTGCCACTGATGGGTGGCACAAGGAATGTCCTCGGGAGGAATGCAGCTGATTTGTGGTTATTATTTATATCACCACTGCATGCCGGAAATAAAACCAAGGCCTGGAGTACAAGGGAGAGACATTTCTCCCTAGCCAACAGTCTCAGCAGCCGGGACGGGAGCAGCTCAGTGACCCAAGAGCAGGCCAGGCCGAGCGCTGCCGTGCGCCCCTGGGGCGGCTGAGGGTCCAGGTGGACTCTTTAAAAATGAGAAAAGACAAATTTTAAAAATAGCTTTCAAGAAAGCACGTAGAAAAAGGGGCAGGCAGAAGGAAAGGAGGGCAGGTTTGGAGTAGAGGGTCTAGAGAGGAATATAGAAGAAATGGAGGGAAAAGAATTACCTCAGAGTGAAAAAGAACAATGAAAGGAGGGCAATGGGAAGGACTGACAATGTAAAGGGGTGAAATAAAACACGATCTCTTGTACAGGCATTCATGATTGCGAAAGGTTATTTCTCCTTCATTTTTATTTCCTTGGCAGGGAAAGGGGAGCTGCAGGGAGGAGGAAATTAGGTGTTTGGTGCTGGTGCTGATGGAAACTTTTGTTTCAGCTGCAGCTCTGGCAGGGGAGGGATTTCAGACTGGTCAGGCCCAGGTGAGGGGCTCAAGAGCCATGGTGGCTGCGGCGGAGGCAGGAGCCCTTCGCATCTGTACTCGTTTGTCAGGCTCTGACTAAGAAAAGCAAAGTTAATGAGGCCTTAACATACTTGCCGCTGCTCTGTGACAGGCATCCATAAATATTCAAGGAATGATGGGATCACTTCCCTCTTTCTTTGTTTCAACCTCAGTTCCCATCCCAAAGTGAACTGGAAAATTTTTTATAGACTTTGGCTTTTCTCCGTCAAACTAACCCCCCGCTCCCCGCCCCTCTCTCTATACCTCCTTTCCTGTCTACTTTTTCTGAATCACTCTGCCGAGCCGTATCCAGGCCGCTTTCAGCTCTGGCGTTGAGCTGGGGCTTGTCACTAACGGCATCCTGGCACCTACATTAAAGGGAGCTGGAGATGAAAATGACCATCGGCTCAGTCACCTCATCCTCGCTCCGGTTGGTGCGGCTTCATTCCTGCCGCACCATCCCAAGGGCTTTGGGCTTTAATACCTCAAGCAAACCGAAATGCAGCCCCCACCCCTTTGGGAGGGGAGTCTGAGAGCTAATAGATCACACTCTTACGCAAATTTTCCTGATACAGAGCCTACATTTTCCTTTGTTTCATGTCTTTGCTCCGTTATTCCTATTTATAACTAGTGCTGGGTGACTCCCAGGAGGTGCTGAGGTTTCTTTCTGTTCAAGCAGGTCTGCAGAAGGCCAGAGTCTCATCCACATTCATGAAATCTTTTGATGCCTTCCCAACAGGCTGCACTGTTTCTTCCTTAACACTGCCCGAGTCCCAGTAGGAAGCCTTCTTTGCCTCTATCCTAGGAGGAGAGAAGCAGGTTGCATACTGGCCAAAGCACTGATCTCCTCTCTCTATAATGTACTGCTTAGGATTCCCAATAAAATCCACAGTTCACAGCTGTCCAAGCAGTAGTTCGATGTAGTACATACATCTATGGAAATTCAGGGACACAAAGTGCTGTCAGGACTCTCTCTAACTGCTTCTTCATAGTGAGAGCCACTCAGCTATTCCTGAATTCAGACATCTAATCTGGCCAGGACATGCAGATCACACTGAGAGGGTCCATTCTCACTGATGCCTTTTTAATCAGTAGTACTTACCAGGGTTGTAGGAAGCCTCAGATGAGATTTTGTTTCCGCTTGATTTGAACAGCAGTTTAAGTCCAGAAATCCACGTTCCTGGTGGAAGAGCCCCTAGGCTATGGTATATAGTGTGTCTTCTCAGGCTTTCCTTTTGAAAACTAAATAGTAAAAAATATATATATATGTTGTGCTGCAGAAAGAGAAATAAATAGTGAGACATCCCTGCTCTGGTCTTGTAGTCGAAGCATGCATTTAGATGACAGGGAAATTATTTTAAAATGCTTTTACAGAGGCTTTTACATTTTTTTTTATGTAACAGTATGTGAGTTCAGCAAGATACCAGTCCACAAATAGCACCATTTGTGTTTAGGGCATTCCCTTTGGAAGCAGAAAAACTGGGATCCTAACCCTGATCCAACTCCAGTAAAAGGGAAAACTGACACTGGTTTTCTGTAGACATTCCAGTACTAATCTAAAACCAGGCAAAAAGCAGGAGGAAGAAGGATCAGCACAGCTCTGGTGACAGAGGAATAACCTGTTATGGAGCCTGTTGGCTTAAACAATGTGATAGCATTAGGTCTTTGGTGCTTCACATAGCATATGCTAGCAATAGAGCAGGCAGGTGGAATGGCCTAGGTGGGAGAAGAGTAAGACTTCCAAGGATATGAGTTTCCTACATCCCCTTGTATATCTAGCAGCTGAGTTGGGACAAACATACACCCCATGGAGACAGTTTTCACCACCAGCTGGCACCTAAACACACACACACGCACACACACACACACATATATATACACACACACATATATATATATGTACACACATATATGTGTAATTTGAGAGTAGAGGCATATTGTGTAAATTGAATGGCAGTGTCACAAAACAGTGGAGGATGTGTATAAAGCAGTATACAGACAGAGCAAATAGCTGTAGTAGACTGAATAGTTACTTATAGAAAGGGAAATATAATTTTGTATTTAATTTTCTTTCTGAGACAAATGACTGAAGGCCATCAAACCAATCCTAAGATGACTCTGGAAAATTTACCAAGAGTAGCATATGTACACAGGGAGACCCTTCTGGCATTACAGGCTGTAAATTATGGTTATTCCTAGGAGGTAACAAAAGAGCTTCTGTCAGCTGTACAATTACTTTTTATTGGCAGTGCACTTTCAAGTCAAGAAAACATTGGCTGAAATTCAAGACCAAGATTTGGCTCAACTGCCACCATAATTTTTGAGAAATGTGATGAATGTTCCTCAAGAAATAGTTTCCTCAGAAAGCCACAAAAATGCGTCCAGCCAGGTTACAGGATATCTAGAATGATATCCAGAGGTTACTTCTCTTGAAGATCAATTGCCATAGGAAATTTCAGCAAATGACATTTTTACCTGACAGACCGTCTGACAATCCTGGACAAAATCTTAACCCATAGGAGTGAACTGTTGCATAAATAGTGATGTAGGTATATGCATACACAATTCATCCCACAACTATCAAGCATTCATTTGGAAGGATAAATTATTAAATAAAGTAAAAAAAAAAAAGAAAAGAAAAAAAAGAAAAGAAAAAAAAGTAAAAAAAAAAAAAAAAAAAAGAAACCACCGTAACAGTGGAAGAAAGTCCTTTCAGTATGGAGGTAATTAAATGTTGGGCATTTGGTACTAGCCTCAGGGTAGTGCTCCACTGACCATAAATTCAGTCAATAACCTCTCATGCAATAAATTCAGTCAATAATGTCTCAAGCCATACTTGCAAGCCTGAGTGAACATCTGATTTCATTGAAGACCAGGAGGGTTTTTTTTTTTTTTTCTTTTTTTCTTTTCTCATTGCTATCTGCAGAGGCAAGATGTCAAAAGTTCAGCTTCTGCTGTCATCCCTAACAATGTATCCCTGGAATATAACAGCAGTAAAACATGTATGGTTTCTAATCTCAGTTCTAGCAAACTGTATTAGTAAACATTCATAAACTAACCTTTATTTTACCCTTAAATTAACTGCAGATGCCTCATGCAAAATGCACACTTTTAAAGGGATCACTAAAAAATCTTTTAACAATTGTAGTAGTTACTGGGAATATAAAAAGCATGCTTCCATAATTATTTCTAAAGTTCTTTATAAAGAATACTGGAAAATCTTTAGGTAGTTCCAGAAAATTCCTGTTTATAATGGGATAAAGATATTTGACCACTGAAAACAAAACAAAACAAAACCCAATAAACAAAACCAGGAGGAATAATAATGTGTCTTTACAGTATCCACACAATTGGAAGTCTACCTCTGAGGATGCAGATTTAAAATTATCTGAATTCTAACATTTATCAGGAATGTTACACAAATTTAGGAAAGATAATTTTTTTGCATCTTATGGTTGGATCAGCTGTACAAACTGGCAATATTGATGCACTTACTGGTAGTATGGAGTTAATTTAGTGAAATATCTGTAGACTCAGAAGTGAAAGAAACTACAGCTAGAAAAGTAGTTCAGCCCTCTCCTAAGTGGATGGGCCTCTGCAAGCTCGTATTCCTACCCTTTGCTTTATCCTTTTCTTGGCTGCAGAGAGTTTTAGGTTGGTGGATAAACCAGGGGATGCAGTTTCCATCTCTGCATCAGCTCCCCAGCGAGTTCTTGGTACTTTTAATTTTGATATAAGTGTGATCAGCTATTTCTTCCTCATACTCATTTCCAAGTTATTTTAGATTTTAAAGGCCTGGCATACTCTCAAGCACAAATCTTAAATTTGGCAACATTGCTGGAACAGACACATGCTTAAAAAAAGTAGAAGGCTAGACAAAACAGGATAATGAAAGCTGTATTTAAAAGGGCAGGAAAGAAACAAAATGAAAAGTCCCCAATTTGATAAGATTGCTGCAAAGAAATGAACTTGTAGCTTGGTAAAAAAATGTGAGTTTTTCATCTGTAATGGCTGTAAATATTAATGCCTACTAGTTAAGGTTCCAGTGTATTTAAATAATTCTGTTCCTATTTAGTGGTATTTCTGGAGAACTGTGAATAGATACACAAATTATCTATGTGTGTTTATATTGAATACGACCTTTCTGTGGCCCTGAAACATTAGGAGGATTTTTCTTCCCAAAAGAAGGTTAGATGAATTCCTGATTTAATTAATTCCTGGTCATCATTAAAATCAGAGTTTTGTAAGATGTTAGACCCTGATGTATGTTTTACAATCCAATAGTACCTTCTATACAAAACACACATCACAGACCAAGACAGCTGACAAAAGACACAGGGAGAACAGGAGATACCAGATTGCTACTTCTTTAATGGAAACATTTTGTTACAATTTGGGTATGTGATCTTCTTTAAATGTTTAAAAGAAAATGTACATAATAAAAAGTCAAAGGACACCAATGAATGTTGCTATTTTAAATGACCAAGTCATAAAAGAAATAAAATACATTACACAAATAAACAAAGGTTATATCCACAGTCATGAATACTCACTCTCCTCTACACAAAAACAACAATAAATAACATCACATTATATGCAGATAGTTCTACTTACATCAGTACAATATACTGTGCAGCTTTCCATTCATTTTCTACTAGACTGATACTCGGTCTTCCTGTTGTCCAATATTTTTACATTAATAATGGACAATATCACCCCCAAAATGGGACAAAGTTAATGTCCACAGTGTCTATCCTGAGTCCTTTTAGTTTTGTGATAATTACAGCCTATGCACAAGAAACACAGCAAATTCTACCCATCGTCTTCATCCTGCCACTTTTCACAAGCCCTTTTAGATCCATGCAGTCAAGGAGACATTGCTGCTAGATAATACCACAGCTTTTGGTCTACTGCACCCTGGCCAGGTCCTACACACCACTTACATTCCATTTAAACTTTACTTATGAAGACTATGGGGAATATAAAAGGTGAATAGGCTTTTGACAAGCCTTTAAGAAATTGGGTATGGAACAATAAAGACAGTGTACTGTATAGAAAGAGCTTGACCCCAGTCAACAGTATCTTCATGGAGTGTAATCAGTTCCTGAATATTTTCCCTCTTCCTTATCCCCAGCTCAACTGCACAGATGCTTGCCCTGTGTTTTCATCAGGTCTTTTCATTTCTTGCATCCTTTGCTGCAGAAGTCATTACAGCCTCTGCCACAATGCTACAATAGGGAGGTACTAAATATGAGAAGAACTATTGGCACCAAAATAACTGTCCAGAGATTAGTAATTGTGATATTGGCTTTTCCAGAGACTCCTATATCACACTGCATATGCAGTTCACAGAGAAGGCAGCGTCCACATCATCAGCTCGGAGGAAG